>NW_026138065.1:14800000-16000000 GCF_025592945.1 Manacus candei
GCTTGAACAGGGAGATTTGAACCACGGTAGTGCCTTCCAACCTTACCCATTTTGTGATTTTGTGATTCTGTAAATGGAAAGACAGATGAAGGAAAGCATATCAGTATGCTTGAGTCATGTATTATCTCACTGGCATTTGATTAACAGGCCTTACTGTGAAATACAGTTTTTGCTTTGCACCACTTCCAAATTCTTTAAAAAATCCTTTTAGAAAAAATTAGGCAGAGGTTAATAGTGGCTTTACTTTGAAATCTGCTTATGCTTTACATAACATAAAAGCCTGCCTGTCTAGGTTAGATGTCTGCTTAGTTCTGTGCCACCTTGTATGAACATAACAAGTAAAACTCAGTCTTAAACAACAGAAGGTCAACTGAATTCCAGTTAATCCATTTCTTTCAACTGGCAGAAAGAGGGGGAGAAAAAAAGAAATCTGTGCAGAATAGAATGACACTCAAATGGTGAACTTCTCATATAAATTCAGAGTTCAAACAGAGGTAAATTTAGCCTGTTCATCCACAGTCTCTGCTTTGGGATCAAGCACAGCCTTTTTATATTCCAAAGAAGAGAGTTCACCTCATTGAGAACACCACTGTGGCCAGCAGACAGCATCTAGCAGATCTTCTAACAGCTATCAAGAACACTTCAGCTCTTCAAGTGAGTGCAACCACCCGTGACAGTCTGTACAGATGATTCCTGGGTGTTGGCGGTTTTTTCCCACGGCCTTTCGTTCAGCAGCTGAGAAAGCTTATGGAGACCTGCATGGTAGCTGAAAATCAGTCAGTCTGGGGTTTGCCAGCACGCAGTTCTGCTGGCCACGCTCGCAAGCTGCTCTGATGCTGCCTGCTACTGAGGTAAAACCTTCTACTCCTCTGAGATCAAATAGGGTGCCAAGCAAACATGGCCATAGAGGTTTTGGTTACACAACTACCTCTTTTAGAGCTAGCCTGGATCACTTGGCACAGCACCACGTCATGTATGCATATGTGTTTGCAGCCCAAAATATATTAGCTGGCATAGCTGCCAAACTGCATGACATAGTCATACCTAGCTAGCTCCCTCCTTTCACTTCTACTTAATTTTCATTATTGTTGTTTTATTTCTGGGCTTAGAGGACCATCTGCAGCTTTGTTTCCTGCAGAGAAAATGCTGGTTTGAATACTTCTCACTTAAGAAATATCTAAAGCATCACTGAGTCAAGGGCTTTCTACACTGAATTCAAGAGACTTCAGGTGAGGTCCTAAATCTGCTTGTGTTCCATTTTCTTTCTACTTTAACCACGCTTATATTACTTCCCTTGTAATATTTCTTGGCCCTTGGTAGCACTTGAGAAAACTTCCCCTTTAATACTGTACATGACCTTCATTATTGTGTCAATGACTGTCTTACATATCACCGAGGGAGGATGCTGAGAAAGATGCCTGGAGACGTCCCCCTCTTTTCATATTTCAGATTCATATTTATTTATACTCTGTTTAGGGAGATCTTAGTTCACATGACCTGCCTCGAATCTGAGACATTTTGAATCAATTTTGAGAGGAAGCTGTGTGTAAATTATCTCCTGTAATCTAACCCTGATGGTTCTTTTTTGTTTACTGGGAGTATGTCTAAAATGAAACAAACAGCAGCAATATCAGCAACAGAAATTAACCAAAGATTTTTGCTTTAGAGACCCAAACAGTAGATTAGTCTTACTTCTCTCTGTATGCCTATAGGTACTTTTTTTGCCTCTCAGAATTTGTTCCTTTTTATTTTATTGGCAATAGATGCCATCATTACTGCCACAGAGCAGAGCTTGGCAATTTTTCAAGGATGCTTTGCTATATTGCATTTTCTTTCCCAAGATGAAAGTCAAATGTGCTGGCAGAAATTTAGGAGAACCCAAGAGACACTTCCTCATGAAGAAATAAGATGCAGCCAGACAGCTCAGCAAAGGTGGTGGTCTAGCTCTGGCTGAGTTCAGTGCTCAAAGAGCACTAAGAGCCATTGCCTTTCATTGAGGTTTCCATAGGTGCTGTAGTTCCCAGTTCCTTGCACATGGTTCAGTATTTGTCTGTGAGATATCTGGTATCTAAGTGTGGTGGAATGGCCATAGCTTGCAGCCAAACTCCCAGCAGCTGCTGGCTTGCTCTCCCCCTCAACAGGGGTAGAGAATAGGAAGGTCAAGAATGAGAAAGATTATGTGTTGAAATGAAGACAGAGATATCACTTTCAGTGACCATCACAGGCAAAACAGGCTGGGCTTGAGGAAAATTGACTTAATATATTGCCAATTATTTATGTATTTAATGATTTGGGTATTGGAAAGCAAAAAGACAAACACTAAAACACTTGGAGAAAACACCTTTTCTTCCCCCTTTCCCAGGCTCAGTTTTGCTCCTTCACCCTGAGTCCTCTCTTGACCCTTGTTATCACCACAGGTTGCGTGTGATCGGTCCCTTCAGCAAGGCAAAGGGGAGTGGACTTAGGATCAGTACATCGCAGTTCCTCTCTGCTGCTCCCTTCTTGTCATGGTCCTCCACTCTGCCACGGGTCCTACCAAGGCTGCCATGAATATCGCTTCCCCAAATCATCAACTGATACAGGATTCGGTATTCCAAACACCCAGGGCTCACCACTTTGCCTGTTGCTGGGTCAGGTCTCCTAGAAGTGGTGGCACTGCTGAGTGCCACACAAAGCAGCAACGTCAGGAGGAGACATGAGGATGCTCCATGGCTGGAAGGCCTGTGCTGGCCCTTGCCTCCATGTCCATGGGTGAGTGGGAAGGTGCTCAGCACATTCTAGCATAAGGCTATCAATAATAAACCATTTTAAATATCTCAAAAGCAGTGCTGTGATGACAACCCAAGTAATTAATTGCATTACTTTTAATAGACCCTTCATATACTGCCAAGTCAGTGACATCTGCTGCAGTGTGGAAGTACCTTCAGTGAAGAACATTTTTAATACAGTGATATCTCAAAAGGCAGGCCATAGATAGATAGGGTGAAAATGGCCATGCAGGGGATAAAATGCTTTAACGAACTGTTAAGCTTTCCTGCTTTTATTGCTCAGCCAAAACAATGACCATTTACCCACTTACTGGTGGATGATTTAATTGCAACCTATTTCTAAAAACACGTAACCTTTCTGCCTAAGATGCACTCTGCCCTTCTTGGATAGCGCCATGTTCTCCTGCACCTTATTTCTGTTTTGTATCACTATTACTGTTCCTCATTTTAGCATAGTTGTCTTTGACACCAATCCAGGGGAGGCCTCATCCTCAGCTGATGCAAAGAGGCTTGTCCCAGAGCAATTAAGAGCACTGATTAACAGCAGCAGAGTATGTGGAGCTGGAGTTTTCATACAAACACAAATTCACTCGCTGCTCTGGTTCTCCTGGGGGAACAATGCAAAAGAAGTTATTAAAATAGGGTTTGTTTATTGACCTTCTCTAATTTCTATGTTCATAAAATAATCTTGTTTATTAACAAGTAATCTTTAGCTGAGATGGAGTGTGTTTCCTGAAACATCTTCTGCAGAATTCACGGATGGAAGCTGGAGAAACTGAATACCAGGGAATTAATTTCAGAGGATATGATCTCATGATCTCACTATTTATCTCTGGAGATGGAGAGATTTTGGCTGGCAGCTGCAACCCTAGAGATAAGTGCATTTAAAGGAAATGGAACCTTTTAAAAAAATATATTTACTGTTACATTTTTATGCTTGTGTCAAGTCTCAGGGTTTGGATTAAAGGCCAGGCTTGTTCTTGTTTTAGTGCTTGTACCTGGCCTACTCTTATTCAGTGGAGGGATTTAATGTGGCAATAAATAGCAACCTAACTTTATGATCCCGCTCCAGTGAATCTCAGGAGGACTGGCAGAAATGCAGTTTCCTAGGGTCTCTTTTCAAGCCCTCATGACTCTCTCTGTAGCAAGAAGTGTGTGCTGCAGTGGCAGTGCAGGGCTGGTGGAGTTGGCTTTATGTCTCATAGTAGCAGTCTTGTACATCTTTTTTTTTTTTCTGCAGTCATTCTGCAGCCCCTTCATTCTGTACACATAGCAGTGGTGAATCACAGATCCTGCTGTGCTTCAGAAATGCACAGAGGGAGAGTGACAGTGTCCCATGCCAGGTGGAAGTTTTTTATTGTTTAAAAATGTCACCATGTAGAAAACATCGGAAAAGTTGTGTAAAAGCAGCATAGAGGCAGGGGAGGACTATTCAGTGGAGCTTTGTTATCTCTGTGGAATGGAAATAGAGAACTGGCAACAGTGTTTCAGTGACTGGAAATCTCCAAGGCAATTTCCAAGATTTGGTGATAGCTAACATGGAAATTGGACAAATAATTTTACAAAATAGTACTTCCCAGTTAATTCCTCTTCTCTGTATGCTGTTTCCTCAGTAAATGGCTGTTTTATTGCCAAGATTTAGTTATTTGGCTGCATTTTTTGTACAATCTTCCTTTACACATTATGTGCCTAAATTTTCAGACAATTCCAAAGGACTCATGATTTCCCCTGACATTAGCTAAACCTGCTGGAGTTCAGTATCTGAAAAAGGCTGCTTGCCACGGTCCTTTAAAGCAGCAACCAAAAAACTGAGCCTCCAGCATTTGAATCCAGAGCCAAAGCTAGGTCACATCAGCTCTGATGCAGTTAAGCATTTAGGTAGGTGAGTAGGCAATGTCACTACTTTGATTCCTAGGGGCTGTTCTCATGTTTCAAGTTAAGCATGTCTATCTGCTTTGCTGAGCTGCAGCCAATGTCCTGGAAGCTTGGGTGGAATGAGCATTTCTATGCCGATGGACCAAACCAGCAAATGTGCCAACCATCCTGTCATGTGGTGAGCTGGACCCCTCAGAGGAACAGGAGTTCAACTTTAATTCTGTTTTACTCATCCTGCGTGAAGGGAGTGGACACAAACTCACATGAGGAGGGAAATAGTCTTGCTGGGAGATACAGGACATCCATAGGAATTAAGACTGAAGATCTGATAGTGAGGACTCTGTTAAGGAAGAGAGGCCCTTGTTACAAGGGCGTGAAAGCCTTAGGCTGCTTGTAGGTAGAAGTTTTGGGGAGAGACATTAGGGAACAGTGCGAAAATGGGAATTGCAGAGCCTGATGCTTTAGAAACAATGGCTCCTAGGGTCTGCAATGTGTGGGAGTTACATAATGCTGCTGATGCTGGTTTGCTTGCCAGGAAGGGGGAAAAGTCTTCAACTGGGTTGAAGACTCAGGGGTTGGTTTGTTGGGGTTTTTTTCTCTTTCTTGGACTTTGGTTCTGGAAGCTGTGGAACAATATTATCTCATGACTCTGTGATGACAGAATCTGATATAAATGAGCCTATGGCTAAACTGAATAATCCCCTGCTTGAGTAAAACTTGTTCCTGTTCAGTGTAGTAGTAGTAGGCTATGTTTTACTAAGTCCGGTGGAAGTAGTCACCTTGCTCTGCACTCACTGCTATGTGAACTATCCCACCATCTAACATATCCAAAGTTATGACAAACTAAGTGGGAACAAAAATATTTTCAGAATGTGATGAGGAAACAGCACTAAAAAAAAATGTAAACCACCTTGAAATGCTGATCTTCTGCTGAGGTATTTTGCATGTTGCAAATCGTAATTATATTTTCAGAAGTGGGAGAAGAAAGAGCAGCCTCAGAAGAACACTTGCAAGAAGGGCTGTGCCAGACGCTGAATGTGTTCTCCTTCACAGGCACACCATGAGTGAGAAGTGTTGCATGAGATTGCAGGATGAAAAGCAATAGGTATTAGAAGAGCAGAGATAATTAAACCCCCTTTTTGCTACAAACTGCTACAAACTTCATAATGTACTAGTACTTCTTGCACCTTGTAGCTGAAATGCTGCAATTGTCCTTTGAACAGGTTAATGGGTGAACGAGAACAAAGGTGAGCAACCATATAACTTGGGGGAGGACTGTTGGTGCATCTGTCAGAGGTTAGCAAGAATTACACTCTATGACAGCAAACGCCACAGAGAGTAGACTGGTAAGAGGACTGTCTTCTCCTTTGCCTTCTGACTGATTGCCCAGCAAATTAACTGAAATACCTGAAGGCTTTTGGTGCTAGTCACTGATTTGTTGAACCAAACAAGTCCTTTCTCACCATGGTTGTTGAAGACTGGAAGATATAGACCTCTTGTGTGTGTTGCAAGCATGATTCAGTGATTCAGTGTTTCCATTTATTTTCACTTTGGCAGCTGTAGGCCTATGGGATGTTCTGTAACTTATGCAATAGACTCAAGTATTAAAATCTTTTCTTAAAAAAAAAGTCATCTAGTCTAAAGTAGATCTTAGTAAAACTGCACAAGTTGGGTTTTGTAAGGGCTTATTTCAGTGCCCATTGGAATCCATAGAAACATTTCAACTGATTTTGGTGACTACTGATGAGATGAAGTAGGCTGCTTCTTGGAAAACCTGGAGGAGAATGGTGATGATGCTATGTTAAGACTGTGAACAAAACCCATTACTCTCACTAGCATCCATAAATAGAGGAAAAGATTTTTTTTCTTAGTCTTTCTTACAGTGAAAGAATATAAAGGTTAGGAAGAGAAAGTATGAGAATGAGTCAGAGCTTTCAGCAGGACCTGACTCTGGCTGGGGTTTTCGTCTTTGTGCTCAAAGTGAATACAGCGTACAGAACAACTAATGAAACCAAGACTTGCAAAATAGCTGAAGTGGGTGAATTTGGTTTGTATGATATCTTAATTTTTTGATCTGCAGAATAAAATGTGACAAACTTCCAAAGAAAGGCAGTCATCCATGTTTCAGTACTAAGTGCTCTGTGAGAGGTGCAGCACAGATTAAGTTGTAGTCTATGGGTGTCAAGGGCCCATTTTTGAGTTTGGCAGTGAGTGTTGTTGATAATGCAGTTAAACTCCACATGGAAACCAGGTGATTCAAAGGAGCTGAACTGCAATGCTGCTTTCTGCACCATGATCTGTACCCTGCTCAAAGGCCAGCTGGAACAGGCAGACCTAGGAGAAAAGCAGTGAGTGAAAGCCAGTTTTAATTTGCCCTGATACAGAACAAGAAAGGAAACTTTGCCCTCTTCACTTCAGTTTTTCCATGGTTGCACTGCTTTGGCAAAGAAGGTACATAGAAATTTGTTTGGGGTTTTTTTTGTAACACACTAAGTTTTACTGATGATCTTGCTGATGTGGACTCTGTGCGCAGTGAGCCACAGTGAAACCAGAAATGTCTATACAAGTGTGGAAGTGTCCTATGCAGAGATCTCTGACACTGTAAGGTTTTAAACAGTGCATGACATACAGATTATTTGCTTCACAACAAGCAGTTTTGTGTTTCAGTGTGTTTCAACAATATGACAGACTTGAAAAAAATTGCTCCTAACTTTAACTGAAAAAATAATTGCTAAGAAGAAAAGAATGGAACTGCTGCTTTTCTTGTGTGTTACCTTCTTAGTTGGCACATCTCCAAAATCAACTGATACAGAGATAAATCTTCGTTTTTTGAGAAAGCCATAAGTAAATCAAATTTCTATACTTGACTATGCATTCCAAATCCACTCAAATTCTTTTTTGAAGTGATAAATGCACAAGAAACTTGAATACAGTGCGGAGGAATAAATGCTGCAATAATTTCAAAGGGGGAAGAAAACCCACGAAGCATGCTGAGCTGCTATTTTCCAACTTACGAGTTAGATTTTTTTTTTTCCTGAAGCTGTTGCATTGGTTTCCTCTCTCGTTCCTTTCTCTGCCTGCAGAAGGATGAAATGAGCCCTGGTGAAAAGAGAAGTCAATGGCTTTAAATCCTAGTCTATGGTTTGAAGTGGATCTTCATTTCTGCTTAGACTTTGTACCCACTGTCTCCCAAGTGAATTTCATTAATTAAAAAAATACAGCTTTATTTCTCTGTTTTATGCAAATTAAGTTTGGATAATGTTCAGACCCAAATACTGTTTAGCTCCATGAAGAAAAATTTTGTTCTTCGTTAACACCCACCACTTAATCAGTGTTTGTGGATATATCATCTTTTATTTTCTCTTTAGCTCCATTTTGACCCACCCGTATTTGATGTATGATTTTGCCATGTTCCTTATTTTTCCTTCCACCAGGCACTGTGTTGTATGCATGTGACAGAGCAGGATGGAGTTGCCAGGCACAGTCTCATGGGCAAAAAACGCCAATTCCCTGCCTTCCTGTTAACCAGGATTCAGACAGATCCTGAAGTATTTTTTTCTAAATTTCTCCTTCAGTAACTTGTTCATACCAGGATCAATTCTGAGAGGGACAGAAAAGTCCAGGTAGGTGTGGAAGGGCCTATCTGCCGTCACTGGGCCAAGGCCACCCTGCTCAAAAGTACACAATGCAACACCAATACTCAAATACTGGTCCAGTTTCTTCTTAATTGTCTAGTGGAGAAAATACTTCCCAACAGCTCAAGGTCAGAAAGGAGAATCCAGGTTTTGGCCAAGACCCAAACTGAGAGAAACCAATGAGTCTTTTGTGCAGGAAATGTGAAATGCTGCGTTTCCTTCCCTAAGTATAAATAATTATCTCTGTAACCCCAGTTGCATGATCCCTTGTAAGTGATATATATATATATAGTACTTTCCAACAGAAGTGATGAGATGCTAGCTTTTGGGGGAATGTAGGTAGGCAGGCCTCTAAGACCTATTTGAGTAGTGCAGACAAAAGCTGGCTTTCAAAATTCATGTTATCAGCTTTTTCATCTGCAGAAGCTCGGTTTTCTTCTAAGGCAGGTTTTGAAACATATTATTACAGTAAATGTAGGGCTCTAACAGTGGTTCTGAGCTGATAATCCTGGAAACCAAGATTTCAGCTTACCCAAGAAACCCAGCACAGGACAAACAGCAAAAGTGGATGCTTCCCTACCTTAGACCCCTCCTGGGAGGGGAGAGCGTAGCTGCCTCCCTATTCCCAGCAGGCGCTTTGCCTGCCGAGCTGCAAGTAATAGAGTATTGACTCACTGCCACTCGAAATATCTCGCATGCTGATGTTGCCCAGAACCCAAAGTGTATTACCTCTGCATTAATTGAAATGTAGCTTTCAGCAGCCCTTATAAACGTGCTCAACTGTAGTGTGAAAGCATTTGTTTCCAGCGGAGATCCTGATAACTAGTGAGATTCAGGAGCGGTGACTGACCTTTGATCATCGGCTTTCAGCTTGGCTTGCTGCCGTGCTGGAAGGAGGAAGGGAAAGTTCTTCCTTATAAAAGCCAACTTCATGTCAGTGTCTCCTGTTAACATTTAGTTTGTTTAGCTAAAAACATGCAGCTTTGAAGCTCCCTTTGTACTGAATTGCTTGGCTCCTTTTCCCAGTGGTACTCATAGCTCAGAAATTATGATTTCGTTTTTAGTCCATATGTGACTTAAATTCCGATGGATATTGCAGCTGCTGCATTTCCAAGTTTGCCTGTCTCCTAGCTTTCCCCTCATTTTACCTCAAAAACTGCCTTGAGATTTTCCTCAAGGCTGCCAACATCAATTTTACCTCTTCCTTGGAACCTCCTTAGCCCCACTGTTTAGGGACAAAACCTCTTCTTGGATGCTGCCCAAGTGCAGCTCTGGCTGTGCTCCCCAGAGGGCTGGCACGGTAAGAGCCAGTGGCCCTTCAGACTGCTGCATGCTTTTGCAGTCCTCAGACTTCTGGGAGAACCAGGGCTCTCATGCCCGCTGCTCCTGCAGGATTCGTTCCCGTTCATCCTCCCCTTGTGCTTTTTCTGATCGTTCTTGATGGCAGGAGGGTCAACTGACACCTGTTCAAATCTAGGTTTTAGATTGCCGTCTGCTATATGACCTGGTTCCTCCTGTGACTTTGGAGTAATTTATGCAATCTGAGCTTGACTCCATGTGTTTCTCTGAAATTATTCTGATTTACCCTGATTACACAAAACCCCTTTAACCCATGTCACTGGTAATGTAGTTCAGTATTAGTAGAACAATAGCAGATAAGTATGTTTGGCTTCCATACCCAAAACCAATACAAAAATGAAAACTTACTAACACCCACTTTTAAGGCAAGCTTAAAAAATGAAATGCAGAAAGGGGATCAAAAAGGTCACAATATTTAAAATAAATGCAAATTGAACACACATCTCTTCCCAGGATGACAGTTAAATCTGCAATGGCAGCTGCCCACTTTGAACTGTGGTTTTTTGCATTGCACTATTACACCGTAGGTTAAATAACCATGACCTAAGGTCAGTGACCCATTCAGGAACATGCTAATTTCACACTGTGTCATGATTTAATGGGAGTAACTAGTACTATGGTATCTAGTCTTCTAAACAAATCCTAAATAATTTTAATTTGCCTTGTTAAGAGGATCAGTTAATTGTTTCTGGCAATTTTCTTGTTTGAAATCTAGTCTAATCTTTAAATACTAAGAGAGATATGGGTTGTTATTTCTGTTGGTGTTCTCCTCTGCTTTAATGTCATGTTTTCTGGTGTTTGACCAGGTCCATACAAGTAGATGTGCAGAAAAGGGGGGAAGGAGTAAATCTGTGAGTAGGTTAACTCAGCTCTGGGATGAGTTTAGAAATGCATCCATTTTCCATTTTTGTGAACATTTTTGCTATCACCTTTAATGGTATATTTTGCATCTACTTTGTTTAACAGGTCGTGAGACACTTTGCATTTTGCCTGAACCATGGATTCTTTGGAAACCTGTGTTAGTGTCTCCATTTAATCCATTATACACCACCATTATATAGTTTCCTAGAGAGCACCAAATTTTGATCTGATGTGATGATTTTGACCTGATACAACTCTATTGGCTCAACCAGTGCTGCTTAATTTTTATAGTAGCATACCTAAGCGATATTTTGCATTGTACTTATGAGAAGAGGCTGGCGACGAAGGCCACCTGCCTGTGAATCTTACTGCCTTTTTGGTCCCTCCCCTGGATTTTGCCACCTCCCTTGGGTTGTGAGTATTGCCCTTAATGACCTGCTGAATGAGCATTAGGAAACATTAGGGCAAGTAGCTTCACCACATGCCTGTTGTTAACTCTGGAGATTTATGTGCCACAGCAATAGCAAACAAACTGAAGCCAGGAGGGCCTTCTTCTCAAAAAAAGAAAATTGAAGGCCATTCAAATTCTGGATTTAGGAGCATGTAAGTAACAGGTCAGTGAGCCTGTCAGAATCTGAACAGCATATTTGTGTATTCTGGTGACTTACATATTAAATTTTGGCTCACAGTAACATCGCTCAGTAGCCCTCCAGGGCTGAAAGGCCCATCTTTCTTGTGCTGAAATCCAGCCATGTGCCATCCTTGCTTAAGGGGAGTTTCTGAGCAGAGGGTGTGGTCTGGCCTGGGTTTTGATGGCTTGAGATATGGTGAGGCTCCAAACTAAGAACCTCTGCTTTTTTAGCTGGTAAGCACATTTTGAAGGTCTGCAGCAAGAGAGCATTTAACAAGCCTCTGCTGGAATGAACACCAACAGATTGTAAATTGCAAAGTGCAGTGTAATTGAATCTGATCTCTGGCTTTTATAGACTGTAGTAATTGGAAATTGTCTTTCTTTTAAGTATATGCCATTCCTAGGATGGCTTCTTCTTGAAACTGTGATCTGATAATTTTTAAAGGCATAATAATGTGGAGTAAGGAGTGGTATGCAGTCCTTTTGGTACTGGTAGAGAACGGCGAAGTACAGACTTTTGGAACTTCCTGCTGTGTCACTGGTATTAAACTAAGTCCTACACTGTAATTAACAGCTTAGCAAACATGAATTCAGTCCTTGAATAGCTACGGCCTGGAGCCCAAATATCAGTGCCCTGTTCAGGTCCAAACAGATGACCTACAGCAGGGCTGAGTGGAAGCAGCCCCAGCTGGCACTTGGCAGCAGGAGGCAGAGCACTGCACACCCACCCCTCCAGCCAGCTCCCCAGGCAGCTCTGTGCTCTCCTGAATATACTCTGCACACCTCCTTAGTCCCAACCTTTGCCTGAACACTGCCCTACCCTGTGTCTAAGCAGTTCTGCCTATAGTGCAGGGGGTTTAAATTTTGTCTTCAGCCATGGAAATACAATGATTTCCCTAATCTGTTGTTCCTGTAGGTCTAGGAGATCTAAAGGTAAGGTTTGAATATAAGGAAACAAAGTAAAACAGATGAAGTCCAGAACTGAACACTGTCTTTTGTAATGTTGTAGACTTCCTGTGTGGAGTGCACACTCTTTCTCCTTTTATGTCCCTTTCCTGTCTCAATATCCTTTATTTTTTGGTATGCAACGATGGATACATTAGTTGCCTAGGTATTGATTAAAGTCTGTGCAGAAAGACACAAACAGATTTGAGGCCTGAGATCTTTAGTGGAGAACCTCAGTGCAGAGCCAGTTTAGCTTTATCAGAAAGAAGATTAAAAGTTATCTTGCTTAGTATAAAGTACTCTCATGGTAAGGTGGTATTGGTCACCAAAAAATGATTGAATGGCTCAAGAGAATGTGTGGAGACTCGTGGAGTACATCTCAGACATCTGGAACCTGAGGGGTAATTCTAATTTCAAATTAGAAATTTGGCTTAACTTTGAAATTATTTTTATTACTAATAAAAACCTCCTAACAAGTGATTGTTCATATACTCCTCTTTAAGACAAGACTCAATAACTTTTCAGAAGACACATTTTAGCCAGATATTTATTCAAATAGATGGTTATGGCATTCTTTAAGTTGAAAATAAATACATTGGAGATTAGAAAGAGTGATTGTAATGGACTATTTTTGCCTTAAACTCTCTGAATCTATAACAGACCAATTTCTGACCTGCATGTGCCAGATAAGTGGAAACTCAAAACTGGCTTTAGATCTAAGCCAACAGCTGTGAATTCTAGAAAATTCAGGATAGGATGGAGGGTAAGAATTCCTGTGAACCTTTCCCCACATCTACCTACATTTTCCATAGGGGAAAGAAATATTTACAGTGCTCTTACATGATGCCACAGGTAGAGAAGTTGGCTATCACCTTCTCCTTGTCCTTAAAACTGTTGTTGTTGTCATCCCTGTTGATGAGGACATACCACCACTTCTATTGTTGTGCATAGTGAGTAACAGGAAATATGATTATGAGGTGCTTTGGAGGGTCACCATGGGAGAGGCTGACTAGCACCTATGTGTTCCAAAGGCTGAGTCTCTTTTGTAGTTTCCGAGTAGTTCAAAGCTGCCATCCACCTGCTCTGTCTGCCAGTCAAGATGATCATGTTCTCAACTTTCCATTTCATGGACTGGAAAGAGCATGAGAATTTGGATGGTGAAGACAATTATTACCTGCAAGTGCATACGGCCAAGATATGGTTACAAGCTGGGTTTCAATTTCACATTTCTTCTTTGCTGTAACTATTTGGACTGGCTATGGCATTTTGCTCAGTGTTTTTCCTTCATGAAATCCATCTGCTATGGTATCTTCTTACTTAAAAAACGTATTTTGCATGCAAGTCCCCAAATAACCAATGCTTCCCCAACTCCCACCTTTTTAAGGAAATACAGCTTGAGTAGCCATGTGTGCTGTGCAGCACTTGAAAAAGTTGGAATGTGTTACTGCAATCATAGGGAAGGAGAAGGAGATGGGATTAGTACATATTGCCCATTGCTTCCATTATTTCAGTTGGAGTGAGATGGAGGTGTGCAAACTTCTAGCAGTTGGTGGTTTCAGTGAGGCACCTGAAATTAGAAACCACTTTTAATAAACACTGTATAAATAACATTAGTATGAGGGATTAAAGAAAGAGCCCTGAAGGAATTTAAGGGCATAGGGTTGATGGGTTCTCCTTACAACACTCCTTCAGACCTGTGACCAAATCCCACCATTTACCCTGCAGTATTACTTACTCTGCTGTGCCAAGGCAGTTGTCTTTTTTGGAAGAGGTAACAGTTGCACATATGTACCATATTTTAAGAATGATTGACTGGCTTCAAGGAATCAGTTTTAGTTACACCTAGGTAATTCTGCTAACTAATAAATATACTTAGCACTAACCTCTTTGTGGACACTCAGAAATATCTGCACACACAGTCAGAAGGATTTTCTGTGCTTTTAACTCATTTTTTTTCCTTGCTAATGTCAGCATTGGGATCCACTGTTCTCCGGTAAAGGTAGAAGTGGCATTGTTTCTCTTTCTAAGACACAACGTTCTGTCTGCACATTTCTACCTCTGAATTCCCAGCGAGGCTTCACCTAGGAGGTACTGACATAAATTATTTATATTGTGTTTTGAAGGTTCCCTGTGATCATATAAAATATGTTCCATTTGAAAGTGTTTTTCATAATCAAATTTGCTTTTAGCATTAAGCCATACAGTTGTGCTGAATGCACTTGCATAGTAACTTTTGTGTTAAGAACCTTAAATCAGATCTGCTTAACAGATGTTCAATGAACATGTTCTCTGCTGCTCCTGTGGTAGTGCAGTGTTGTGAGAACACTTTCTACAGAAAGGCAAACTGCAAGCAGTTTGGACCTGAGAGTGGTTAGCAATCTGTGAAACACAAGTCAAGACTCTGCTGTGAATTCCTCTACAAAGCTGTTATGTGATCCTAAGGAAGTCGCATTGCTTGTCCATTCCTGTGTCTTCCCCATGTCTCATCTGCTGACAGTACTCTACTTAACATGTTTCCTTTGGAAGGTAGTAAATATAGCATTTTATGGTCCAAAACTGTACATTTTTCAACTCATTTTATACCATTTGGATTAGACAAGACATATGAAGAAGAATTTGGTCTTTACCTGTTGGTATCACACAACCTGAGCCAGTCTTACAAAGAAATTATCTCCTGCATAAGCAAGCCACAGACATATAACCTCATGAGGGTGTTTGCTCAACATATGGTTTGGAAAATGCAGCTCACTGTCTTCAGGCATTGTGTTAAATATGTCTTGCTCAAAAGTATCAAACGCATTCCAGTGGACAATTACTAATTGCCATGAGAATATAAAATTCATGAGCATGTTACATCTTACAGAACAAAAACTACCACAAAACTCCTACATTTGATACTGATACCTCACCCTGAAGATTTCTTAGTCAGCCACTGATCAATTCTGCTTAGAAAGTTAAAGTGCTGTTTATTTATGCCTTGTTTGTCTGCATAATAGAAGGTAACAGTTTGATTTTGACTGAGTACCACCATACGCCTTGTGCTGCAAAGTAGTAATTGAGTTGATAAAGTTTCTCAGAAAAAATTCCACTGTTTGCAACTTTAAAAATCATGTTGAATGATTTTAAAAATGCAAGTTTGCTTTTCCTCAAGTTTAGTTACAGAAACCATTTAACTGCTTAGACCTTCAGAAAATCAGTCTTTCCTAATAATGTATAAAGATTCTGCTCAGTACTATGCACTACATATATGTGTGTGTATATCAACTTACATAAAGCGTTCATGCAAAACCTTATCTTCAAAATGTGACATGAAATATGGTCACTAGCACACATGCCAGTAGGCTGTGCAGTGGAGGCAATGCATTGATAGCTGCCCTAGCTTTCCCTGTAAATCTGAGGTGGCATTCACTGTATTAATCTACATCTGCACAACCTATGCAGGCTGTACCACACAGAGCACAAAATACTTCATCTACTAAATGTATTTTACAGAGATTTCCATGGGGAAGGAAGCATCTAAATACCTTAGGAGCTCTGCAATCAAATATATGGCAATTCTGAGATTTTTCAAATGGTCCTGTATTTGCTTCCTTTTGAAAATGTAGCTGGTTAATGCCTGTGCCCGTCATTCAGACAAACAGCTATTCTGTTGAGCATTGCTGATCAGCTGGCTGTGATCCAAAAGCAGAGCTCCCACTTCGCCAGGCTCTGCCATGCCGCAGCCAGCGATGGACTCTCCTGGCTGTGATATCTTCTGTTTCCTGATCAATGCCATTCCACTAAGCAAAAAGAAATACAGTATTCATAGGAAGGGAGTAAGCAAGGAGTTATGTCTGTTTCTCAATGATGCTAGCCTGCAAGAAGGAATGCAGACACCAGGATTTTGGTCTCCACTATCCTTTTCAGTATGCTACACATAACCCAGGACCTAAGAGGGAAAAGGAAATCTCTTTTCAGATAGCAAATTCCATATTTAGAAATTAGCATCAAGTCCTGTTTCTGTGCCAAGCAGCTCCTAGCTAGCTGAAGAACCTATCTTGCTACTCCCACCTGTGGATCTTGTGGGATGAAACTAGGTACAGATTTCTTTAAATGGTCTCTTTAAATGAAAAAACAATCTTCTTGGTCTCCTAGAAAGATTTTTATAGTTTGGGCATCATTTTCCATGTAGGATTTGTCCAAGACACATAATCTACTGTCTGCAAAGTAGTTGAAAGCTTTGGGGCCTTAAAATGACCATTAAGTAGTATCTATAAAGCTCAATATTTGTCTCAGCTAAATATCTGTGCATGCTGCTGCTCTTATCATTTAGCAGCACTGTTAAGCACTGTCTCAGAAATTTTACTGTTGCATCACCTCAACTCAGCTGCAATTGCAGATTAAACAAGAAGGAAAGCAAAGCTTTCTCTACATGTTTTGCAGCTCATATGCTGTAATCATTACAAGGACAAAATAAATGGAGAGGGGGAGTGGGGAGAGAGCATGAGGGTGTGAGCAATAAGTATAGCTGTAAGCCTGTTTTCTTTGTGCATTTTAATAGAGATCTCCTGCTACACTGAAGCCTGTATGTGGCTCAGTAATAGCCTTCTCTGTGCTGCTCTAGCCACAACTCATCATTTGCTGCATGTCTAGTACTAAAGGCTGGACCCTGCCTCCTCACACAGTGTCTTAACCTTGCCTTGCCCTTCTACCCCACAACAGCTGCTTTGTTTCCTTTCACTAACAGTCAGACATTACAAATTCCTTCCCTCTAAAGCCATTATAACAGAACCAGCACCACCCCAAGTGGTTTCAGAACTAACTGATTTAGATGCTGGAATCTGCTGCAAGGCCAAAAATAACTCCCCATTTCTTTCTCCTTCATTGGTGAAAGTAAGAGAGAAAGTGGCCAATGACAGAGACACAAATCCCCTGTAGGCATCGGAGACAAATCTATTTTGTGTCAGAAAAAAAAAAATAATGCTCTTGAAAAATGTTTCTTTGCTCAGGCCAATAGATACAGACCTGCTGCATGCAATTTTGCTGAACCGATGGTATCACTTGAATGGCTCACAGACTACATAAAATGCATTACATAATTATATTTTTAAACACTGTCCCCAGCTGTGCTGATGCACATAAAAGCTGTGTTTACAATGGACTCTGCACATGTAATTATTTTGTGGCACTAACTCTGTGCATTTCCTTGATGGATGCTCCATGGTGCATAAAATTGTAGCTTTTATCATAGATTCTTGAATATATTCTTTGGATGTTTCAGCTTTAAATACTTTGTTGTCCTCACATGGGTGAACAGGACTGGAAGGGCTAAATTATTACATCTGAGGGAACACCTTTAAGTCCTCCGGGAGCAGCAGAGGGGGAAACATGATGAGTGTTGGATTTGAGGCACCTGGGTCACTGGAAGCACTGAGCAGGAGAGCCGGCTGCTCCTTCATGAGAGGTTTCCTGTGTTGATCTTCTGGATAGAGCAAGGGCCCTGCACCTATTTGGCCTGCACAGGTTCATCCCAAGCTGATTAATGCTGCATCAACCCAGATGCTTTGTAGGACAGGGAGGCTAAACAATGCCTGGTGCCCGTGTGAGTGCAGGAGCAAAGGGGCTGGAGGCTGCCCGTGCGGAGTCAAACAGAACATGGCCTGGACTGTTGGGATCAAAGAACAGCTTTGATTAATTTCTATTCTGTTTGTATACAGTGAGTGAGCTCCCAGCATTTCACTGTGAGCTCTCCCTTCTCTGTTCTCCATGCAGTTGTGGAATACCAAGCATTTCTTCATGCTAGAGCGGTAGTTGATGCATAGGACCCAGCAAAGAAGACAGTGTGTATTTATTTTGATCTGTTCCAGTATTCTTGAGTATTAATATCACTGTGAAAACCTAGATGCTGAAAGGATTGGTACATAACACAGTCCAAGAGTTTTGCCTGCCAAACAATAACACTTGGAAATAAATAAAGACAAAAAGTAATACAATATCTTGAACAACAGCTTCAAAATTATGGAAGAGCAGCATCATGGGTAGCTACCTTTATTTTTTTTTTTTTACTGTTGCTGCAAAGAACTGGCAGACTTTTATTGTCAATAAGCAAAATGGTTTGGCATTTTACCTCTCATGTCTGGCTAACCTTAGGTATAAGACTGCACAAAGGAAATGCAGGTTTTATTGTAAACTAGTTTTTAATGGCAGATGTTTGTTGGAAATCAGGTCCGCTTTCTGGTAATAGATAGCTTGAATTCCTTTGTTATCATTCCTTGCCCTTTTCAGTCCTCTGTTTGGTCATGGAAGCTGGAAGCCTATGCTTTCCCAAGGACAGTTGCACCATTTAAAGTAGTAATTGGTCTAATGCCAGTAGTGATCAAATTGTTCCAAAGCAAATGGCTTGACTGTTGGTAAACCAAGTTTTCCACTCTCACATGAATATAGTCTTCTCCCATCATAGAAACTCTTCAGCTATGGATGTCCTTAGCATTCCCTCTCTTTGGCATGTGAAGTTTACATACCAGCTTCTAGGCTGTTGATGCATTTTGCACCAAAATGTCAGGTGATGGAAGAACAATCTCTGGAGTGGAAAAAATGTGGAACTGCATAAGTTTATTGTATGTTCGTTTGCATAGTCTACCTTTCAGATAAACCTTATCCCTGTAAGTGTACTGATACTTGAAAAAGAGTCCTTGAATAACCTGCACAAAAGCTGAACCACCAGAGGTGCTACTTTGGAAAAGCAAGCAGAGGAAGGTATCAGAAGCAAGGCAGAGGAAACGCTTCTGGAGTAAGCACCCCCTGGTATTGTTCAATATATGTCTCTATCCTGTTTTTGCAACACAAGGTGTTATTATTTTATTAGAGATAACATGGCTTGTACATATGAAAAGAGGGTACATTTCTCACTGGGTAAGACAGACATACTCACATTACTGAAGTATGTATTGTTTTCTAAAAGGGCTTATTTCCTTCTAGTCCCTTACTCTAGAGAGCCCTGCTGAAAGTCTGTCAGCCATCTAGGCCAAAATATGTTTTTCAAATATGTGATCATCTTATACAAATCAACATAATTCCATGTGCTTTCATAGAGCTATGACTTAAATCAGTGGAGGATCTAACTCCTCGGTATTTTATGTAACACAGATAAACACCAAAATTTGTGATCAGAGAGGAAATATTTCTAGGTGTAACATGCTTGCATCATTACTCTTCCACATTAGTTACAGTCCTTTGCTGCAGCCACTTGTGCAAGACTTTTGTGCTTATCTTTACAGTACATGGAGATAAGGGTTGCTTGTATTTTGCAAAACGTTAGTGTTATGTACAGATGAAGGCAAGAATCCACACTGAAATTAGTACAAGTTTTGCAGACTACTGTCTGAACCCCGATCTTTGCCTTTTTGTGTCTAAGTCATCAGGGACTTCTCCTTCCAAAAGCAAAACAATGCTTTGAGAAGTCACAGTTCAGTGTAAATTATGTCATCACTATTAGGTGTTGAGGCATCATCTTTGTTGCATTAAGTCCCTCTTGGAAACGTCCAATAAAGCCAGAAAGAAAATGAGACTTATTTTACAGATTTTTTGAGCACTCTAATTCCATTCTTGCTATAATATTATCTGTGAGAAGCTTTTTCTCTTTTAATTCCATAAAGCTCTATCACTATATTATCTAAGAAGCTAAGTACTGAGATTATGTAAGTTGAACATAATAGGATGTCTGTAAAACTTTGCTCCTTCCAGCTTTGGAAATTTCTACATTGCTCTTCTACAGTGACTCAGCTGAAGATCTCCCATATGATCTAGGAGAATGTGTGGTAGGGTGGGATTTCCACCCTTTGGAGGAATGTAGAAAGATCCTCGGGTATGACCTCAGCTTCAGCCTTGCTCTCTTCTCTTGTCCCCTTGACTTTGCTGGGCAGTCTTTAACCACTGAGCAGCAGATGCTTGCTGTAGTTCCTGCCAGGCATTTCACTTCTGTCTTTCTAGGAATGTTTACCTAATGTTTTCCTAGGAAAAAAAAATCCACCTTTTGATTTTGCACAGCAGGAGAATTTGCCTGTTGTACCAGATAATAACCTCAATATGTACTTTCACAGTCTGTTTCTTCTAGAGGATATTTTTGGCCCATAAGTGGTGTTTTAAGAATAATTCTACCAGTACTATTTTTATAATATGTATCACTTCATGGTGCATTACCAGCCATATGGCCAAGCACACTACATGCAGCTACATTGCAAGGTTTACTGCCCAGTAGGCATGAGAAGCATTTATTTTGAATTATATGTATTGAGGAAAAAAATTCCGCTTCAAAGGTACAGGCTTAGGACCCTTATTTATCTTCTTGGTTCTCCCTTGGTTTTAAATGAGGTTCAGCTTTTCTCCCTTGGAATCTCACTGCCATAATGTGGGCTCAGAGCAGCTGTTTTTACTTTGCCTTGCTGATAACTGGCAGGAGTTAAAATACGGAGGAGTAAATTCTGCCTGGCTGCTACAGGTTGCATCACACAATCACTGACTGGTAGGTCTCTGAGAATTGTTACTGATAGCTAGATTTTATCTTGGTAGGGGTAAGAGCTCATGAAACAGGATGACTCAAGGAATGACTAATGAACACTTTATGATGAAACTTCTGTCTAAGCCATGTCAACTGTGACCAAAAATTATCACCAGGGAGTTATTTGACAGTCTAGGGTGAGTGAGCAGATGCCCTGAGTCCACCTTGTTGTAGAGAAGTGTCTTGAATGTAAAATCCACTAACTCAGTTTGTATCAATTAATGTCAGTGGGGAAAACCACAAATGGTGATGTGGCATGCTGGTGAACTATGCTGTTACCCCTCAAGTGGCTTCTCCCATTTAGAGCTGGCCATTTAATGAGGTAGATGATACTGCCATTACTTTGCGTTTTTCTCTTTTGTAAATAAATCATTCCAGTTAGATGTATACACACAGCTTTGTTTTGTGTGTTCATACAGAAATGCAGACTCCCAGGAACAGTTCCAGCTACTCAGCTGGGATTACATTATCAACACAGGCATCATCATATTTAGGTGGGCCTCCTATGCAAATGTCACAGGGAGTTCCCCTGTGTGACTCTAATTTATGACTCTACCAAAATATCCTTCTTCAGTTCCTTGATCCTAGGCCCTTTATATATGGTTTACAGGTACCTTTGCTTTTCTTGGGACACCAGTAGCTCCTGTACAATCCCAAATCACTAGTTACACGCCTAAGTCAATGTGGAGGTATCAACTACTGTATTGACTTAGCAGTGCTCAGTAAAATTACCTTCTGCCTTCTTATGCCAATGGTCATGTCTTGCTTTCTGTACAGCAACATCCTGCCAAAATGCATTATTTCCCCTGGAGAAGAACAAGCTCCCCCTTTTGGGCAGGGTACAAATGAGTCCAGACGTGCTCAAGGTGTGGGGGCTAGAAAGGGGATATGTGCAAGTTTTGCTCTGGGCAGTCAAGAGACGAGATGGGGATCATGGGAAGTCAGAGGCTTAGCCTTGGCTCTGATAATGATTTTTTTGTGTGGCCTTTTGTAAGCTCTTTCATGTTTCCACCTCATTTTTCTCAATCCTAAAATGGAGTTCAAAATCATCACTTCTCTAACACCTCCCCCTCCACACACACACATAGAGTTGTGAGAAGGTTTAATGTTTATCTCAGAGGCTTCGAACAGTATTATACATCCAGGGAATGTATACAGGCATTTAGACCCCAGAATGAGCTTTAGAAAAACATCAGTAAAGAAAACAGCATTTATATTTTAATCATATTAATCATAAATTTAGGATTGGAACAGAATATGTGATTAACAAACCTGCAAAACAAGCTTTGTTTCATTGGCTTGAGCTGCTTTCTAGTTCTGTTTGTGTACGTCAAAGTGATGTTCAGTCTTTTTAAATGAGTCACAGGACTGGAAGAACAAAAATATTTGATGGTAACATATAGCAGCAAAACAATTACTCTTTTCATTCTGACAGGCATGATAACCAGAATAGCAAGTTAGAGCTAGAGGTCTAGGCTGGTAGTTTCTTTCCACATATCAGGGATTTTAGATCTGCTTGCAAGACAGTGAAATAGAACTGAAATGTCATAAAAATTAAAAGATAACACCAGATCAAACAATAAAAGCAAGCATGCCCGTTAGGATACAACTATTTACACTTATAAAGGCACTACTGATCAGTGAGTCCATGCAGTATTCTCACACAGCACAGCCTTGTCTAGCAGCTTTCTGTACCTTTATCCAGAGGAGACTCCTTTCCACCCTGCTTGCTGCATTGCACCACTGATTTAGTGAAGACATCATCCTCATAAGGATGCTCTTCTAACTCACCTCTGAAATCCGCTTGCTTTTCTCCTCTGACAATTAGGTTTAAATGTGCTGCAGCAAAGTACTCATCCTTAGCAGTCGTATGGCTTTTTAAGTGATAAACTGCATTAGCAAATTCCTTATTAGATAATCTATCAAATGAGGTCATACATAATTTTAGCAGTCTCATCTTGATTTATAGCATGATCACAGCAAATTATGCACACACAAACCAGCATGCTAGCTGTCAAAGTCAGGTATTTTTACTCTGCTAAAAACTATTGCCAGGCCAGCCCAGTGGCCTACTGGTAGAACTCTGCATCACCATGGCTTGCCCAGTTTGCAGGATAGCCCTCAAGCTCACCCCTCACCTTTTATTAGGACTGATGAGAGTTCAAGGCAGTAGGTTAAGTCCTTGCTTCATACATTCTAACAATAATCCTTAATGGTGTTTATTCTGACAGATTTTCCATACTCCTCTTAAGTAAGGGCAAGGGTAAGCTTAGGTATGGGGAAACTGGGTCTGCGGGGTGCTGATCTTCTCCCTGCCTCCCTTCTGTGTTCCCAAGGGAATGAAAAGCTAGTTGGAGTGAATCATCAGGCAGCATTGCGCACGACTGTAACAGAGTCTGCTTCCCAGTCCAGGCTGCTTGGGCTGGTAGAGACTTGGTTGCCTGCACCCACTGGCACTGGAGGAGGCAGTGCTCCATCTCCTACAGCCATCTGCACTGGGGAGCCATGCCACCTGCCTTGCTACAAGCACAAGTGATGAGATGCAGGGAAAAACGGGAAGGATCTTCAGGAGAAAATGCTGTTTCTGAACTGCCCTTCGCTATCACTGCTGCTCTGTTATTCGCTGCAGCGCCCATGCTGGAAGTAAATTGCTCCCGGGATCCAAAAGGGACACAATTCCTATCCCCCAGCTTCAAACTTCTGCAAGTAACATTTCATCCATGGAGATTTATCTGTAACTACCATAGGGGGGAGCTGCAATAAATTATCTGATCTTGCCTTTCTCTTCACCTGCTCTCAACTCACATTGCTATTTCTAGGGTTTAAGCTGTGCAAAGTGGCAAGAGTACATGTCACCTCCATTTCCCACTGGACTTATGGCCAAACTCTGTCTGTGAAGGACCAAGTGGGATGGAACAAGATGTGTTCTTTGGCATTCCAGGTATCTTGCCCCTAAAATGTAAAATAAAAACTAAATGAAAATCTGAACAAAAATTTCCCCTGAAATATTAGATCATAGAGGCCTAACTATCACTATATGAAAACTTCTTGAAACGCTTAATACAAAAGTCTCCATGTTGTATCCACAATAATATTGCTGGGATGAGAGACTGGAAGAAACCGAAGTCATTCATCAAAATGAGCTAGCAAAGGGCATGCTTTCAGCGGATGGCACTGCTGTTTTGCACACACTATGGTAGTTTGGCCTAATCCTGCTGAATGAGCTTTTCATGCATATGTGTGTATGCATATCTGTCATGAGTGAAATCTATTGCATCCTCAGTTGACAAGCTGTGTGTGGCAGATTGCAGCAGGGTTTGGGGAAAGAAATTCATGACCCAGGCTAAGAGCAGAGCATAGGAGTTCCCTCTGGAGCTCACCAGCCAGAACAGCAATTGCACCCCCTCCCCACACTGGTACCAACACCAGTCTGGGGTCCCTCTTCTCTCTGCTCCTTTTACCCCATGCCAGAGTGGCTGAAGATGCAGCAGAGAGGATGATGAGAAGGGGTTTGTTTCTTTAGGGCACAGGTATACAGTGAACATTGGGCAAGTGATGGAGAACCTGGGTTGTGTCAGCCCTGCAGTAAGTCTGTGCCACAGGATGGAGAGGGGTGAATGGGCAGGAGTGGAAAGCTGTCTGCAGAAGGTGTGAAATGCCCCCATGCACCTAAGGATGAGTGCTGAGGGAGAGTGAGAGGCTCTGTGGACAGCCTTGCAGACCCCGCAGCACTACCATGCAAACCTTCTCACCTGGGTCTGTGCTGCAGGGGCATGTCCCACTGAGCAGCACTGACCAAAACTGCAGCTGGAAGCTGGGCAGAAAGTCTCCTTTGATGCAGTGGGCACTGGGCTCTCTGAGTGCCCTAGCTCCTGGATAGGAACCCTCAGGTGGGCAGGGAAGGGGGTACACCCCCATCTCCCCACTTTACCTCTGTAGGAGTCCCCTGGGGGAGCAGCTGTGGCACCCCCTGGCTCCGTGGGGTGATGGGGCCCCCTCAGCAGCCCCGGGTTGGCCGCTCCTTCTGTAGACCTGCCTCTGCAGAGGTGTTTGCAGCCATTGGCACGGGTGCTGCAGCGCTGGTTGCCTGGCAGCAGGAACGCGTCCTCTTCCCCATGACAAACATCATCTCCATCGACCCAGACCACCTCCCGTTTCAAATGTCTGTCCATGCCGGAGAGCCCAGCAAGGGGAAACGTAGCTCACCGAACAGAGTAGAGCAAGCCTCATTTCATCACTGGAGTGATGCAGGGACCCTTGCACTGATCAGCTGCCCCACAGGTGAATTCATCCAGCACCATAAGTAAAATTCTGTGTGCTCGGCCATTCAGCACAGATTAGCACTAAGAGGACAAGCCCCCTTAAAGAAGTACATGCTAATTAGGTGCATGAATACTTAGCTTTCTACAGAGCTGTCAGAGGAAAAGTAACTGTGAAGCTAAGCCCCACATCTGCCTTTTTGTGTCTGGGTTTTTGGGTCCTGCTGAAAACACACTAATGTTCTTGATATGCTGAAAGAAGGCAAAGTGTGGTATCCGATCAGGAGCACAGCGTTGCTACAGGTCTCTGTGGCTTATAAAGCATGTGCAGTGTGTTTCTCTGCTCCCAGCTTGGCACTCAGCCCCGAGCGTGCCGCTGCATCCAGCCTCTGTGCTGTAGCAACTCTAGTGCTGAACATCATCACAATCACAGGATTATGAATTTGAGAGACACAAACCCCACCAACTTCAGAGATATCCATCTTCTTTAAAAGAAAGCAAGCCATTATGAGTCAGGCACATTATCTACCAGCAGCCCACTGAAGAGAGCTGTCTTCTGCAGGGAGGTGGAGGACAGGAGGATGCCTGATGAGTGCAGCAAGGGCGAGGGCACAGGGAATGGAAGGGGGGAACACAGGAGCTGTGATCTCCATGACATGGTGCCAGTGCTGTGCAGGGAGCACCCAGGAGAAGAAGCCAGTGAACTCTTTGCCCAGGGGACTGTGGTGTACAGCAGGGAGGTGGATTTGGGCTGCTCAGGCTCTGAGAGAAGCTGGGTTTGACGGAAGTGCGAAGGTGCCCAGCAGTGCTGAGCTCCACACCACCACAGCTGATCACTGCCTTGCAAGGTGGGGTGGGTACCTCTATGCTGGCGTGTAGTTATTTGTAGAGACAGAGTATAATGAGACCCTCTCTTCCTGCCTGCAGGAAGGCTGAAATTAGTGTGGCTTATCAGGCATTTTCTCAGTCTACTCTGAAACAGAAGATTTGTCTCGAGGAGGCTCAAGCTACATGAAAGCACTCACATCAGGTGCAGAGGCAGCTCCCTCCTGACTGTGACTGGTTAATATGATGTGGGAATAAGCATCATGCCATTTAGGAGCTGTAACTTCATCCTCTACAACATCAGCATCAGCCTGTCCCCACCTAGTGCTGTGGCTCAAGGGAGCCAAAGACAAGGCAAAAGGAGAGGGGCAGAGACTGGCTGCAGGGAGGTACCTGGCAGGGGAGTGCAGCAGCTTGTCTGTTTTCAGGAGAAGAAGGAAATCTCTGGTAGGTGCTGCACAAGAGGAGCTGTGGCGCAGGGGTGTAGCTGTTGGGAGGAGGGTAGGGAGGAAGGGCTGCTATTTAATTGCCAGCCCTGGTTCTATCAGCAAATAGGAGGACAAGCTGTCACTGGTGTGCAAGGTAGCAGATGGCCTAATTGTGAGATTTCTCCCTTGCAAGAGCAAAATGCTATACTGTTTTTAACATCTTTGCCTAAAGCTGAGTGCTAGCTTCAGATACCAGCAAGATACACTGCACAGAAGCACTTTGTGCCAGAAATGTGCTCTAGTGATAATCAGGAGAAAACGGTCCTTGAAGTGACATTTAAAAAATAATTATTATGGCCTATTGCTGTTAGTCACACATCCCGAAAACTGATCTGGCTAACAGAGCTTTCCAAAGCATCTTCTGCTTGACAGATCATCTGGAAATTATGCCATCATTGTGTCACCGTGTCTCGCCTTATAACCCCCAGGACACTCTCTATGCACACCATTTCTTCCCTCTTCTGGGGGGAAAATAATTCTCTCCGGCTTCTGATTTTTCTCGTGCTGTTTCAGCTGGTTTTGTGCAGATTCTTGTCTCAGCCATTTGCTGGAGAGCACAGGGCTTCCTTTCCCAGAGGCAGCTATGAAGCGTTGCCACCTCATCTCTCCTTGGGTGCCTCATAGAAGCTCAATGCTCTGCAAAGCTCCAGGCCTGCAGACAGAGACAGCAGAGCTCGCCAGTGTCACACTAATATCAGGTGCTTGAAACTTTATATTGAAGGTGCAGGGTCGTCAGTGGTGAGTCGTTATGGCAGGTGCATTTTGTCAGCTCCAGCTCTGATCTGACAACAGAGGAGAGGGCAGTGAGTAGCACCTCTCTCAGCTGGGTCAGGTTTGCAGAGAAAATTCTGATAAGGACTTATGTGGAGAGAAAACTTTGACTAACCTGTAAATGTGCTTAATATTACTTATCGGTGAGGGCAAAACCCATGGCAAGCATCAGTTTGGAATGGAATCAAGTGAATGCTCTGTTTGAGGATAACAGCCCTTGTTGCTTTTTTTGCAAGCCAATGACCATATTTTCAAGGACTTTTGCCTGCTGAGTACATTATGTATTGCCTCTTCCTGCCAGGCCTTTAAACTTCATGATGTCTGTTGGGGTTTTCTGTTAATAAAAGTGTTTTAATGGGTTATCTGTAAGCTTTGTCTCCTAAGTATTGGGATGTATTAAATGTTCTTTAAATCTACCTTTCCCTCACTGTCCCTCTTCAAAAGACTCTTATCTATGCAATAGATGTCTGTGCTGCAGCACTGTCCTCCTTCTTCTCCTCTGACTTTCTTTCCCTGTTTGCTCTCCTGCTAAAAAACACACAGCTGTGACACACCAGCCCATCTTTCAAATCCCACTGATTTCAGGTCTTTCTCAGCCTCTATATAAATCTCCCTATCTTCCCCTTCAAGGCCCTCTGTAATGTTACTTTGCCTTTAATCTTGTTCCTCCCACTCCTCCTCCTGCCTGTATTCTCCCAGTCATCCCTCCTTTCTGCTCATTTTATCTTGTTCTTAGATGGTTCAATCTTGCTTTTTTTCTTCATATTCCTCAGACACCTCAATCCATCTCCCATTTGCTGTTAGACAAACATTTTTCCTCGTTATGTCAACTCTACCTTAAATTCCTATCTTTTCTTCCTTACTAGCACTAAGACACCACATACACTTATGCAGAGTCACCTGAGCTGTTGTCCCACATGGTTTTCCTGGAGTGCATGTTCTTCACACCAGGAATTTGTAGTTCTCCTACAGTGCACACCCCACAGATACAAATGCAAGGATCTTTTGAAGAGCAGCAGTCATGAGTAAGTAACTATGTATTATTAATCCCCTTGCTTATATGATACACAGAAAACTTTAAACTCTCTCTAGCTGGGTAATGAGAAGAATCTTTTCTCTGTTGATGTGAAGGCACACTTTTTAAAATTGCTGTTTAACTATTTATTAGCTAGATAAATGCATAAAAATGCATTTAAACTTACAGTGACTTAAACTTCCTATAGGCAGCAAAGCCATTTGAGGAACATAAATAAGAAGCAGGCTATTAGAAGAGGTTTGCAGTCTCACTGTACTACATTGCCTTACACTACCACGTCACCACTGGCTGTGTTCAAATTGCCTTTAACATCTTTACATTCCTGCACATGACAAACAATGGGGACCAGCTCCCATAGGCCAGAGGAAATACAGCACCGAGTGTCTTGAGTCCATTTCTCAACTGTCATCAAATAGCTTTTATTCATGGCATAGCACAAGTGTCAGCCAACTGGCAAAGGCAGCCTGTATTAAAAATGTTGGGGATTATTCATGTCAACAGACACAAGGCAGCTTTTCTCACTCGGTGGATCTGTACCAGCAGTGGTATGAAAATGCAGCAGGTTCTCTATAGTAATCTCAAATCTGAATAACTTTAGAAGGAGGCCAGCAGCAGACTGTCATTTCCAAGTACAACTAGAAAATTAATCTAGCACAGTTAGATGAGAGCTTGGATAAGGTGAGGGGTTTAACTGTGTGGTTAGATAGAAAAGGCTTTACCATAAGGATGTCATCTAGAAAGACTAGGATGATTTTTTTTTTTAATGCTTAGATTGAAGATGGTCTGCAGGTTGTGAGCTGATGGTGGCTTCTCAGGTTTGCTTCTGATTACATAATTAGCTGTTAGGTTCTTGGCCTCTTTGATTGCAGGCATTTACTGTGCTATTTGGAATATGATTTCCGTGGGCCACATGATTTGTCTTTTATGGACAAGGTGCAATTTGGAAAGGGATTCATTTTTTTCCTTTTAAAAGATTAAAAAAAATTGCTGTTTAACTAAAAATAACTTTTATTAAATTTTTGAGACTATTAATAGAAAAAAAATGAGATGGACACAAACAGTAAAATTGCTTACCTTAAAAACATTAGGCAAAGGTGGAAAATGATGAAGGTTTCAGATGTCTCAGGTTAACTGATAAGGCCAATTCCCTGACCAGTTCTTTGAGTCCCACTGCATTTGCAGAAGATTATTATATTCTGTCATCTTGCATTTTTAAATTTTTCCTTTGAAACATATGGCCTGCTTTCCCCCCCCCCTCGATTATTTTTCACTAGTTTAATTCTCTGAACTCGGTGATGTTATGTGGATATGAAATCAGGAGCAATTTAAGTGGAAAATAAAAAATTAAGGCCCATGCAAGTCATCATGAATAAGGTGACCTGATCTGCTCTGACACAGATCTATGTTCCACTTATGCTCTGGAAAACTTTGGATACTGTATTTTTGTGGAAACCTAATTTCTGTACAAATGTGTGATGCAGAAGAAACCCAACTGGCAAAACCCTCAGACAAATCCCATGCCATCTCCATGACAACATATAGATGCATAGTCTGCTATATACATCCTTACTGGGAGACTGACTGCTCCTAGATTTTTTCCCACGAGGAGTTGAAAGGCAGACTGACCAACAGGCTGCAGAGGATGTTGCTGGGGTTTAAATGTGGAAACCACAGATTATGTTTCATGCAGGGTAAACCAGAGGCAAATGGAGAACTCTTACAGAAGAGGTGAGCCTTGCACTACAGATTCCCTTGCTGAGGCTGGTTGGTCGAGTAAAGGAATGGGCACTGGCAAGTCTCCACCAAGTCTGAAAATTCATGCGGAGGACTTTTGCAGGGCTCTGAAAGTCTTGCTGTAAGCCGTCAGTGTGACTCACAAGCAGGATGAGATAAGAATGGAAGGTAATTTGGGTTAATAAGTTATCCTGAGAGGGCTTTTTTCCTGCACATGTAGAAGGAAAAGAGAGAGTGATCCAGTGCTCTCTCCCTAGTAGAGAACTCTAAATTCTGTGGCAAGAGGTTTGCTTTCCACTCACCAGCAATGTGCAGGAAACCAGGGTCAGGGAGCCAGGCCAGTGACATGTTTCCTGTTAAATCAAAAAATAAACGTTGCTGTGTCATTTACTTGCTTCCCAGAGCAGTCAGGAGCAGGACCATGGGGTCAGGAGACTGGCTCTGTCCTTTGGGCTGCTCTGCAGAGCATAGAGTGACCCCGTGCAGCTGCAAGCACCGTGCCAGGTCTGCCTTAGGCACTGGTGCTGCAGGGTCCCAGCTCCCAGGTGAGCAGGAGTTTCAGAAGTGTGGTAAGGATGCACCCGCTGGGGTAGCTGAACAGCGATAGATTCAGTAAATCCCCCGTCCTGGCTATCTTCCTAACCTTTCCCCAGCTCCGTCCTGCGCGGTGTGGTTTACATGCTTCACTGAAGGCTGAGCGGCCTGGCCTCGGCGGTGGCGGCCCAGTGTGTGCGTGGCCGCTTCTGCAAAGCAGCTGAAGTGCTGTAATTTCATACTCCAGCTGACGGTGCAGGAACTTGTTCGTCTGCCTGTCCCCTACCGTAGGAGTGGACCTGGCTGCCATAAGCACTCCCAGAGCTGTCGGTGGAGCTGCTCCATTCCTACTACAAACAGAGTACTGTGTAACTACCTGAGTAAAGCACAGCTGGCCCCTTTATACTTCTGACTTTTGGACTGGAGAAGTCTTCTGCACTCCTACAGCCTTCTAAGTAAGGCTCCTTAGGCACCTTACCTCCACTCTGCTGCTCAGCTTTCTGAGAAACAGAGATAACAATATTGACCTCCTTGGTAGAGCACTTTCTCATTTTTTTATGAGATGTGCTACATAAAAACTGATTGTTAGGTTTTGTTCAGCTATAAAAAGTCCTTAACAGTGGGGCACGGTATGTTATCAGCCATAAAAAAAGCCCTTACACTGGACTTTAGCATTTGGGGATAGACCTTTGTTCTGCTTAGTTACTTATAATCTTTGGAGTGGTGTGGCCTGGGTTTGGTTGTGGTTTGGGGTTGTTTTGCTGCTTTCTGTGTGCATATGTATCGTGTACCTATGGTTGACTTTTGCTTCTATTAGGGCCAAAGATCACTTGGTTTAGCTTAATGTACAGATGTCAGTTGGCATTAGTCGAGTGACTGGCCTGTGATCTGCCACTCAGCACATTTCCTATGAAATATAAGGGAAATTAGCTTCCCAGCAGACAAGAAACTGAGTAAAAAAACCCACTGTACCAAGAAGGACTATGATCCCCCAAAAATAATCTGCCTTTCCTTCAGCATACACTCTATGAACGTTTTATGCTGACAGACAGATCTTGTCCATTCATTGCAGATAGCCTTTTCCTCTACCATAATAACACATATTTCCCTCTCTGTAGCCTCTGAAGAAGAAAAGGAATTCCTTTTTGTCTATAGGGCAGTTGAAGGCTTTGTTTCCAGCCTGAACAGCATGGTGCAAGAGTGGCAGTGTTGAGGATTGCTCGAGTTCATGGCAGATGGTATCTGGACATGATGGAACTCAGGAGCCTTAGGTAGGTTCCTATTTAACAGCATTTCCAATGCAGTATCTAGCTATGCATGTCGTGAAGATGTAGACAGTCAGAAAGACATCACAGATAATACTAGTTCAAAGTCAAGATTGCAGCAGAAGCAGCAAAGGCAAGCCCCAAATAGTTCTCCATGGCCTAATACTTCTTGTTCTGAAAAGCAGTGTCTGGAAATGCCAGAGGGGTGTATAAAGTGTGGGGAAGTTCTGGTGCTGAGCTAGGTGATACTGGAGCCTCAGCTCTCAGGCTACAGTCTCGGGAAGTAGTGGTGGGACAGCATTTACAACAGTGTTGATTGAGGTTAGAGTGTTTCAGAAAGGATTCAATACATCCTGCCAGCTTGAGCTGGCAACTATTGTCAACTATTCAAGTGAGATCAGAATAATTAACCGTTCTTTGTCTTAACAGATCACTTAAACAACTGGAGCTGGGCAGGCTCCCCATAAGGCTCTTTAGGAATGTGAACCCAGCGGCAGGGTGCTTTGGTTAGGCACTAATCTACCCATTCAGGTAGAGATTAACTCGAAGGCAGCAATTTCCTTGGGGGGTAGAAGAGAGACAGAAATAGCACAGAGAGCCAAGCAAGCTCACATGTAGCTGGAGGAGGCTACATGTTTGTGACCCCAAACAAAACCTGAGGGAGGGATTTTGGGCACAGTACTTTCAAGCAAAAGACACACAGAATTGCAAACAAAACTCCTTCCTTCTTGTTTGGCCTTGATTTTAAAAGTTCAAGGGCAAAGGGCTTTGTGCATTCAGTGTTAATCAAGAGCAGTGTTGTAAGGAATTACCAACTCCATCAGGATTCTTATCCCAATGGAACCAACCCAAAATAACTCTCACCCCAAACTGATTTGGGCTGCATAACTGATATGGGCTGAAAATAATAATGATTTATATATTTCTTAAGAAAAGTTCTTATTTTAAAGAGAGTTGAAGACAGCAAAGAGTTGGATAGGCTATTATTCTCCAATCAATTCAATTTTTAAGTCTTACTTAAAGAATGCTAATTTTAAATGAGATATTCTTCTGATCATTTCTACAACTGAAGGGATGTAAATTCACATTCATAATGAATGCTTTTTTTTTTAATATTTGATTGCAGTAATCCAAATGATCCTATTTAATATCAAGGACAGAACTGGTATCTATTTTTTGATAACTGCTTTGCATAGCATACTCCATACAGTTAAAATTTCTTTGAGAACGATTTTAGAAGGCACGGCTCTTTGGTAGAACGGTCCTGGTGGGTGGCATGAAGAGGCTTCTCCTGCACACAGAGTGCTGGAAAGCCACAGTGCTAAAAGTCACAAATTCCAGGTTCTTTATATTTTGTCCTAATGATCTTTTACTACCTTGTTCTAATCTTGAGCATGAACTGTTCAGACTTCTAAGAAAAAGATGTGCTCATTATACCTGTTGGCTCTTTTTAGTTTTCCCCTTACCCTGTTGTCAGAGGCTACAGGTCTTAGTTTGATTCCCAGTCTTCCTGTCCAGTTGTACCTTCTCAAATCTGAAAACAGCCTCCTTCAACCTTGCAAAGTCCATTTGATGGGCTTCCCATCCTCAAGGTGATGAGTTTGAAAAACTACAGTCTCTAGAAATGAAATTAAATCTTCAGTTCTCAGGACTGTACAAAGGAGTTTTGGAGGGCTATTGGCCAGTGCTATTGGGCATGATAAAACTACTTAAAACCTTAGCTTTTATATGGTAATTACATGCACTTAGAGTCAGTGAGAAAGTGTAATAAATGCTTTTTGTTTCTATGTCTAATATGAGTAGTCATCATTATCATTGTTACAGAATACGGAAGAAGACAAAAACCAGATATTGTAGATATGTTGATGATAATAGGCTGTTGATAGCAGGAATATATTTATGTGTTCCATGTGGTCATATGTAAATATATTTCAATTGGGCAGAGTTTTAGGTCATATATAGCTTTCTATAAAAAGAACAAGAATCAGATTTGCAGAAAAGCAGCAGTTGGGTGTAATGCAGATGAGAAGCACCACTGTCCCCTGTGATACCTTCAGGTATCCTGAGCTGAAAGTTACAGCTAGCCAGATCTCAGGTGGTTACAGGGCAACTGTGTACCTGCTAGCCACTACAGTGCTTTATCACGAATTATTACTATTCAGACACTATGTTGCCTGCAGTTTGTAGATACTGAAAGAATTTTAAGAGGGACATAGTCAGAATTTCTCAGTATAAGATCAGGAGCCAAACATTTCACCTCTAACAGAGGCTTGCTTCATGGCTTCAGACAAAATATCCACTCTCCCTTCATTCTCTCTGTAAATGAGGGCTAGGATTTGTGTCTTGTGAGATGTTGTGAGATTAATTTTTTCTTGCATGCATAAACTGTTTTGAAGGTGGAGAGGTCCAAGTCCTGCTTCACAACAGCCTTGAAATTACAGCACAAGTGGAGCAGACCCCATCTCTCCTCAGAAAGGGGCAGACAGCTTGGAACTCATCAAGTACTCTATCCAGCTACGACAAATACAATTTTGCAGTCCACTGATTTACATTTACAATGGCAAGTTTTATTTTATTTATTTTTTTAATATTTATGTGCCACAACACCAACTTTTTTTTCCTTTTTAAATGAATTGTCACTGGCATGTGGTCTTCATTAGTTGAGAGAGATTTTCAATAATTTAAGACAAAGGATCAGCAGGCAAACAAAGCAGGGCCATTTTGTACAGCACTGATGATGCAGGCCATAATTGTTTTCTCCTCATGTGAGAGAGTTCAGGATTTCTGAGCATATTGGACTACTATATAGATGCATGGACTATGTAAGGAGGCCTCATACATACACATTTAGGGCCAGAGTTACACATCTGCATCCCAGGTGCTGTTTTCATAACTCTTAACAAATAATGGTAGCAAATGCATGACTTTTACACGGAGAGAATTCTGTCCTCCCATGTGACTCTCCCTGCACTCCCCTAGCACTATGTGCTGCCCAGCACAGTCCTGCAAAGCATCAAGCCAGAATCTTCCTGGTGTTGAAAGGCTGGTGCTGAAGAGTGGATCCTGGTTTGGGATCCTCTCCTCAGAGCCTGGTTTGGGGCCTTTACACCAACTGGGTATGCACCCTTCCAGCTTCCCTTTAGCTGGTGTATGGGTTGCTGTCATTGATTGTGGCCATGACTAAATAGTGCCTGCCACAACTGAATGAGCAGAGAAGCCTGAGGCAGGAGGGTACAGGTGTTGTCTCAGCCAGAGAAAGCAGGCTATTGAAGCTGCCACAGGCACTGGGAGAGGTGGAGATGGCTGGGGAGGGAGGAGGGAGAAGGGAGAGAGAGGGAGTAGCCACTGTCGACAGGAGCCATGCGCTGATACCCTCTAAACTGTTGGAAGAAGGAAAGTTCTGGCTGTTAATAGAAAGTACACACAATTCTTCAACGTTGCGAAGGGAATTTGACCTATCACTGATTACAAATATGGGGAGCATTGTCACTGCTCACTCCAACTGGTGCCTTTGGGTGAATGGAAGATCAGGCTGTCAGGCTGTCAGCTCCTATGAGCACTAACTTTTCCCAACAATGGCCCCAACTATTTCAGTTACAGCCAGTCAAGTCCCATGACATCAAATATTAATCTGGCACAGAACTTGGGCTGTCCGAGTACATTTTATAACTAACAGTGTATCAAATCCTTTGGACCTGATGACATTCGCTCCTTTGTTGTCACGTCAGTCAGTCACTTTAACCCAGATTCTCAGTCGACTCAAAGGAAAGAAAATGGTGCTTCAGAGAACTCACTGCCACAGAAGTACTTTAAAAACATGAACTGAAGGAAGGTAGGACCAAAACTCGTCACAAAAGATCCCACCATAAAATCAGGAGAGCGCACAAGGAGCCTTAGATGACCTCACAGCAAGAGGCTGTGGTGCTGTTCTGCATACAGTTTCTCTGCGGGGGCAGACCTGGGATCATCCCAAATCTAGTCGTTGGGTTTGAAGTTAGTTAAGAGCCTTGGGCCTGATCTGTTTGCATAACAGCAGTTATATTCATTTTATAATGGAATTTCTGTCTGTATAACAGACATTTCTAATACTGTGAAAGCAAACTAAGTTCAGAAATCAGATTTCCCAGGTGGAGCATGAAAAGGCAGGTCCAAGGTACTGGTCTCTTCCAGTTGTTGCCACAGCCCCTCTAATCTGGCAGAGAGATGCCACCTTCAGAGGGACTCTCTGTCAGGCAGCTCCTGCGTATGCTGTCCCTAACATTCAGAACTGGCATGGGGTGCTTTGATTCACCTCTGATTTTGCAAGGAAAAAACAACTCTTAAGACAGTTAGCAGAGGGCTGAGCATACAAGCATAACACATTAACAAAACCACTCCAATTAGCTGGAGGTGGGGGCAGGGAATGATAAAAATTAGAAGAATTTTGCTCTTCTCTGCACAAGCCTAGAGACAGTGAGAGAAAATTATAACTTGACCCTAAATTATTCAAAGGAAGCAAAGAAATAAAATATAGGCTAAAGAAGAATCCTTCCTAATAACCGGAACTAAAAGCCAAAGCACATTAACATATGAGGACTGGAAGGTTCAGAGAAATAGCTGGAAGGGAATTGCACTCCTATAGCCATGGAGAAAATGTAGGAACTCACTTAATTCAGTAATATACCTGGCATGCCTCAAGAAAGGGAAAGTTTCTACATTATATTAGCACCACTCTTGACCTTATCGTGTGCAGAATAGATGGCTCAAGGAACAGATAACAAATAAGAGGCAGCTTTTTTAATGGTCAGAGGGATTCTGCCAAGGAGTTTTCTTTCAGAAGGTGTTTCTAAGTGGGCTGGAGTGCAAGAAAGGGTTGGAAGCCCAATGTGATCATTCTCATTTGCAGAATTGCCTACCAAATGATGCTTAGAGGCATAAGCTACTCCAGCTATGGACAAAAGTGTGTTTTCTTTAAGACACATCAGCATACATTCTCATGAGTGTCTCCCCAGTTCTTGAAAAACTGGTAAGAACCTTTGATATTTCCAAAGTTAGGTACAGGTACCTGAGCCTGAACTGTTTATATTTAAGAACAAAAAGTCAGCAAATAAAGAAAAAATAGACCTGAACATGTTGTTTAAGGATGTGTCAGAGAACTCATGATGTCATGTGAAATGGAGTGCAAAATCCAAATGTGTTGCTAAAGCTTAAAAGTAATTACTGTCTGGAAGGACTGATAATCTTGTGTCTGTTCTAGCAAGTGTTTAAACAACCAAGCACACTCATCCACAGGCCATCTTAGTTGCTACAGCTTCAGCAGCAAGGACAAAGGCAAAATTAGCATATGGATGGGAAGACCCTCTCAATCCTTGATATTTCCATTACAGGAGTTTGCACCATAGTAGTCAATGCAGCAGTTATTCTGCAAATGGAGAGCTCTGGTCTAGTGCTGTCAGTCTCACACCCACTGTTCATGAACACCTACATTCCCTTTAAAAATAAAATCGTAAGAGCTGTGAATACAAATGTGCAAAGATTTTACTATTTAAAGGGTTCTTCTGGAGAAACTATGTCAAATATGTAGCTCTTTCTAAAATGCCAGTGATGCCCAGGATTACTCCGTTCTGCAACCTTTTGCTTTCTGTGTCCAGCAGATGGATGAAGCTCACATCTGGTGTGGAGCTACCCCTTCTGTCAACTGCCTGCCTCCTGCCATGCTCTGCTTCATTATTGCTTAGGCAAAACCATTTGCCAGGGACTGGGAATTGCATGTTTTTCCAGCTGGCAACCTTAGTGGTTGCCCTGAGTGGTCAAAGCCAGTGGCCTGGGGATGAGCAGCAGGTGGTGCAGGAAGTGTGATCACTACTTCAGAGGGATGCTCCAGAAAGGGAGAAGCAGCTGGAAAAAGAATGCTGTGGACAAATGCCACCCACCCTGGGAGCACAGCTTTCTGGAGCTCTCATAGCTTCAGACAAGTGTGGTTGCAGATTATCACGCTGTGAGGAGTTGTGGAGGTGCAAGGGGATTGGAGGGAAGGCAGGATGGTGGAAGATGAAAGTGGAGGCACTATACTAGGCCTGTAATGGTCTTCAGAGGTTCAGGTGCCCCCTCGACCAACCCTTTGCTCAATGTATGTTGGTCAGTTTTAGTGGGCATTTGCACAGTTCTCAGCTTTCTGAAGAAGTGAGATGACTTCCACTTATGCATTACTGTTATTTAAGGAAAGCAGGGTGTTTGAACAGGAATGAAGGCACCAATACCTGATATCCCTTTCACCAGGTAAGCCAAGGGCATGAATGGGATGTTCTGCCAGCCTCAAGGCATTAAATATTTCTGCTCTGACTTTACACCAGCTCCAAACTGTTGTCAGAAAAACCATTAGCTGTTTACATCCAGAAATTAAGCCAAATTCTGGCTCCAGTGAGGCCAGTCATAAAATTCAAATTGATTTCAGCAGCAATAGAAATTAGTCTCCTAAGTGGAGGTGAAGAGAGAGGAGTTGCATGGTAGTTTGCTATTGCCAAACAGTGCAAGTTCAAGTTAAATTCACTCAAGTTTGGGACATATTGAAACTTGGTGTGTGAGTGTGCATACAGCACCAAGGCACGGCAGTGTGGCACTAGGAGACCTAGTGTTGGTAGCTGCTGGAAATGATTTCCAGACTTTCTTGTAGACACAGGTGACTATTTTAGGAACTGAGGGACATGGACATCCTGGCTCCCAGCTGTGCATGACTGACAGTGTCTTCTCTATCTCATATCACTCAGCACTGATATTCTCTTAATTTAACTACTCAGACAGATAGAAGTATTAAATGGCGTTTCAGAATTCTTTATTAAGATATATGCTTTCCAGTAACTGCCTCACTTATTCTCTGATCACAGTGGGGAAAAAAATCCTCCTCCTGGGTATTTCCTGCTTGTAAGACTACACACCCCTTAGAAATGGATTTTGCTCTTTAGCCTTTTTTTGTTTCAGGTTGCATTTAGATTGGTCTCAGGAAGATGTGCAAATCACTGTGAGTACTCTTAAACGTACATTTACATTTTCCTCTTGCTTTTAAGGAAATGCACACACATTTTTCTATTTCCTCTTTGCTTTTTATTTCTTTGTAATTTCCCATTGTGACCACTTTTTTAACGCATTATTTTCAGACTCCATTCTGCACATATATGAAATAAGTAAGATTTTGTTCTATGCTAGACCTAAATTTTACATTCACCATTAATCTGAACTGTTTCTCTTAGACTGCATAAAAAAAAATCTACAATTCAGAGTCGTGTCAGCTCTGCGCTGGTAATTCAAGTCTTAGATTTGTTATAATCACCAACAGTAAATATTGTATCCATTTTTAGAGAATGATCCAATCTGCTTGTATTTCCTGATCTTTCTTCTCATTCCTTTGTTATGATATGTTTTCTGCCTCTTAATTGTTTCCTTATGAAATGGCCTCAGTCAAAGCAGTTACAATGAAGAACGTTCATTTCAAACCGTCAGCGTTTTAGGCACAGCAGATAACCACGAGCTGGTTACTCCCTGCCTCCAGTAGGACTCCTTAAGGCCAAGTAGTAAGTTCTGAAGCCTTGTTAAGTGAAAAACAGCAAAGACCAAACATCACAGGCAAAAGACAGCTTAGCAAATGTGACTTCTGTCCTTTTAGACAATAATCTCGATCCAATTTTTGAGTTCTGCACAGACATAAAATTTTACTTTCATTGTAGCTGAATAGCATTAGGAATCAACTTAGGTTCTCTCCCATGAACTGTGTTTAAAACATCTTTTTTTTCAAATAACTTGGGAGGTGCCTTTTACATTTTCAGTACTGAGGCTGCTTTATTGAAGTATAAATCCAAGCCCCTTCATCGAGGCAGAAAGCTCTGCTGGTTCTTCTGCATTTCCACAGCTCGGTACAGGGCTAGATGCGCTTAACTAGGAGGTGTGAAGGAGCATCCTGGAAGAGATGGAAGCTAAATATATTCTGCTACAAGATTTCTTCCATTCCACTCTCCACCCCCAGATCCCAGAGACTACAATGGCTTATGCAGGGTTTTACATATGCAGCTAATGATGGAGGGAGGAGAATTCCCACGGATAAAGAGCTTTAGCCCAGTACCAGCACAGCACACAGCTTGAATTGGTGCTGGGGTGGATTCTGAGGGAAAGCAATCCCATCACTGCTTCCAAGGAGAGGTCCTACACAATTATTTTTAGGAAAGGATCCCTGGCTAGAAGGAGATCCTTCTCTACAACTTTGATATAGGCACCTGGACAAGGTGAAGAGGGGATGAGATTTCATCTAGATCCCCTGCACTTAGTGTTTCCTTTTGCTTAGCTCCAAGGGGCTTCCCAGTTTGAGGAGTTTATTTTGTTTCAAACAACTCTCTAACACCCAGCTATCTGTGTGTACCGTGTGACTTGCAGGTCTGAAGTGCCATGGCTAGTCCTCCTGAGGCCAGGTGCCTGTTGACACACTTTCCATCTCTTACAAGAGTATCACCTTACTTGTGTTTAAGGAGCCCAACTCCATAAAAATATAAAAGAGCAAACAAGAGTTTCCTTTCATTTGCCCCTGATTCTAAGCTTATATAATTCCACTAATTTTATTTGCAAGAGAACAAAACCAGACCCCTAGTCTCTTGGTAGAAATGATTTTACAGGGCTGTTATCCAAACCAGAAGGCTGAGCAGGAGTCTACTTGTCATGCACAAACCACCACAGCAGAAGTGACATGCAAAGGGGTTATTTTATTCCCACTCTACCTTTTTATGCACATTTATGTACATTGTGTGTAGTGGGATGGAGGCAGAGAACAACAGCTGAGCAGCCCTCCATCCTCCACACGTGATTGTCTAACTCACTGTTTTTATCTCCAGGTACACAAAAGGAAATGAAACCATTAAAAGGGATACCTGTGAGCTGTAAACTTCGAGAGGAAGAAATTACTATCAGTTTGACAGGTTTGTCGGTGAATTACTTATTTATGTAGCTCAATAGATTTAATATTAATCACAGATGACAGACACAAGTTAAACATGCTTTGCAAACACATGCAGTGCCCTCTCCTTTACTCGAGAATGGGTCAACTTAAAATTGCTTCTGGTAGGGGCACAGATAATCAAGTGGGAGAGCTGAAATGAGAACCAAATGAAAGCAGCCCAAATTGCTTTTAAAAGTCTCAAATGAGTATGCTGTTGGAAGTGCTATAAAGATAGCACAAAAGAGCCAGCTAAAAATCGTGGCTCAAGCTCAATTTTTTGCAAGCAATCATAAATCTTAACTTCAGCAGCTTTGTGCTCATCTGGGGGCACTGGAAAAGTGAAAAAAAGTTGACCTCATCATCATATGAAGTTTCCTATTCCTGTCCTAAGTTGTCATTGGTAAAAGCCAGCAGCAAGAATTCCAGTTGTAAACAGTGATGTGCTGCCAATGTTTCAGCAAGGGTAGCTCAAATTTTTCCTCTTTGCATCTGTGTGTAGTGCAGCTTGTGTGTGAGGGGCTGCATGGCTCCAGAGGAGAAGGATACAGACCAGCCCTCTTGGCCCTCCCTTCCTTTGCTTCTCTGGTGAAATATAAATGCCCTTTTTCAGGTGTAATTAAAAAGGGAGGTGCTGTAATTTGGCAAATAGACTTTGAAAGTCACAGGGTCTTGTTTCTGTGCATCTGCTATGGAAATAGGAGAGAGAAGCCCTTGTCCTCTCTTGCACCCAGTGCAACTGCACAGCATAAAGATGCATCTGCAGGTCTTGCACCCTCACGACTCATTTTCAGAGCTTGTAACCCTTGTCCAAACCATCCTTCTGGGAGAGAGGCAGGATGCTTGATTTTTGGGTGGCTGGCCGAGAACCATATGGGTGAGGTTGCAGCCCTTCCAGCAAGAAGATATTCCCGAAATTTGGGATGAAATTCAGCTCATCCAGACCACTGTGGATTAGACTTTGGTGCAGAGCTGAAGGACATGATGCAGCAGAACAATTAGTTCCCTTCCAACACATCTGCCAAAGGCAGCAAGCATGTGCTTCAGCATGCAGCTCCCACTCTTACTTGTGGGATGGCTCCCTCAAATTTAGTTTTAAAAACATAGGGATTAGCGACTACCTATTAGCTATCTCACTACCTGCCTGACTGTTTCCTTTGGTGCAATTAAAAATGTCTCCAGAATACATAATAAGAGTCAATTGAATTTTTAAAGCATCATGTAGACAATGTACATCATGTGGAAAAATACACTTGGGCTGTGGTAGCCCATGACTGAAACAAAAAGAAAAAAGCTCTGGGTAAAGGAAACCAGAAAAAAAGAGCTTTGGAGAGAATTTCAAGCATAGTGACCTCCCTTTGAAATGTGTCTGTGTAGTCAGTGTCTTGGAGAATCTTGAAAATGTTTGTATGTTTTTTTCTTGCTTTATATCCTTAAAAATATCCCACTAATTTTTTTCTTCACTCTCAGGCCTAGTCAATGTTGTCATTTAAACAACCGAAGGACCTCTACTAAACAATGGAAAAAAATGTGTTTGTAAAACTGCACAAATACCTATTTCCAAAAATAATTAAAACTGCTGTGGTTTCAGGGACACAAGTGATGCATTTTGAAATAGGACTAAATGTTTATTTACATGAGAGAGCATGTTAGCTCTGGTCTACTGAGAAAATAATGGGCATTAAACTCTATACAGCATACAGTCCACTGAATAAAAAGTAGATTATATTTTAAAAAGAGGTCTGTGGTTTAGGGATCTACTTTTGCTTTTTAAGCAAAACAATTCACTTCGAGACTTTGTAAAAAAAATAACTATTTTGATAAAAACTTATCTCTTGATTTTAAAACTCTTTTAAGGACTTACTTTAAACATAATGAAAAACAATGAGAGGGGATAATAAGTCACAGCAAGAAGTAGATTTATTGTGCCCTATAGAAAAGTATCAATCCAAAGTCTTGGTGTCACTGAGTTGATGTAGTGAAGCTAGTGGTGGATTTCCTCCAGGCAGAGGATGTTCCCAGAGGTAAGAAAGCTATCTCATGCCCCCACCTGCCTTCATTGCCCAGTGAAGGAGATGGCACGAGAGGTTAGAGGCAAAGGGATGCAGCCTGAGCAGAAGAGGGCTGTGATACTTGACTGCTGGAGCAGCTAGCACTAATTTGAGCAGCCCAAAGGTCACGACTATTTATGCAGATAAAAGGTCAATGGCAAGCTGGCATGTGGCTGCAGGCTATCTTGGTACGCACTTCACCCGGGGCACTGATACAGGCTTCTGATTCACAGTTTGTCTTTCTGCATGAACTTTCAGGCCAAGCTTTGGCTGGGAAAAAAAAATCTCTGCCATGGGAGTTGACACAGTTAGGATCCAGATGCAATTTTTTGTGGCTCAGGCTCATCTGTAGCTAAATCAAACCTTTGAATCATTATTTATAAAAGCAGCCAAATTCTGAACTGTTTGCTCAGTATTTAATCAGCCCTTGTGTGCATAAACCCCTCTGAAAGTGTGCCTGAGTATAGAGAAAGGAAAAAATGAATAAGATGCTCAGGATGTGACCTGCTGAAAGAGAGCCAGTGAAAAGCCTACTGAATTCAACAGAGATAGGTTCTTCAGCTGCCAGTGTGTGTGGATTTAATCAGTTTAAATATGTAGGACCTTAGAGCACAAGACTAAATGGCATGGCTTGAATTTACAGAACAGTTTCCGTTTAGGTGAAACAATATCTATTTGAGTGAAAAAGGGGAAGTAGATATACTATGTTTAATCTAGTCAGATTCTACACTATATTTGAAGTTTTATAGTCAATAAATGCTTAATCTTGTACTGTCATTAGAAAATTAAAGTATATTTTAACATTCAGTTCCAGCAGCTGTCTGCTGCACTGATTTTAACCAAAATCCTTTTGCTTTCTGCTGTATATCAGTCCCATATGCTCTGATCTCCAGTAGGAAGTGTGCAAAATATTTTGTGACATTTCACTACCCCAAAAAAAGGTAATGGTAAAGCATCATTACATTGATTTGCTTTTCATCACAGAGGTATTTGGCACTATGCCTTAATTAAGGTTGCAGCAATAACTCTATTATAAGCACTGTTTTGCCTCCCCCGGTAATTTTTTAACTGCAGTTGCCTATTATTCTGTCATTTTTGCTTGTTAATAAAGAAAAAATATGTTAGGATGAGAACCTTCCATGTAGAAAGCCACTAAAACTAAGAGTCTTCAGATATAGAAAAGCGTATTTTTCTTCCAGCCATCTTTTCCTGTCAAAATGGAGAATTACCAAGTTCTTCCTTGACCACTGTCTTCCTAGATCTCCACATGAGGGGAAGTTTAAACAGTTGCTTGGATACATTTTGTCAAGTTTATGAATTCCATTATACTACTACTTCACTCCATATATTGTGGGCTTGGTTTTGGATGAACTGAAACCAACCCATAACAGTGGCATAGTCTGGTTGGGAAATAAACATATTTTGTCTGTGTTTTCCCACTGAAAATGGCAAAATCCTGGCCACTGAGCATTTGCTAGTGCTTTCTCCGTCATATTCATCAAACTAAAGAGAGTCTCCATTCTAGACTGAGGTTCATTCCTTTGTAAGCACTGATGATAATCATTGGCTCGTAGTTCTCATGGACAAAGGCTTCTGCCCCATGTGTGGAAGAGCAGATAACCCTTGAGAACTTTCTCTTTCTCTTACAGCTTATCAAATGAAAGAAAAAGAAGTCTTTGAAGAATCTGAAGGCATTGGAATACATTATGCAATTTCCTGGACTTTATGCTACCTCTTGTAAGTGTTATGATATTATTTCCAGTCCCTGGAAAACAGAACTGTACTATAGATGATGACTGTGGGATTTCTGTTATCTTGGAGCAAATATCGGTTTTATGCTTTCCTTCCTATTAAGGCATTTTAGAAAATGAAACACGGAAAAAGCAAGATCTTCTCATAGTGTTGAGGGCCATCTATTCTTGTACTTCAAGAACATGGTTTAGAAAGGGGATCTCCTACTGCCTCTGCCCAGGCAGCCTTCTCATCTTCCAGAACGATATGCTTGTGAAACGAAGAGCTACAGCTAGGTTTTCCTCATAGGAGCACAGAAAATACTGCAGGTTTATAGACAGTGTTCCATCAGAAATCCTCATAAAATGGAAGCAGTAAGATTCTGAGTCCCACTGGCTTTTTACTCTTAAACATAGTCTAGAGCCTGTGATTAGATCTTGCATCTTCCTCCAGCCTCTCTCAGTTTTATGTGAGTGCACCCATCTACTTTTTTGGACTCTCCTGTCTTGTTTCATGTCAGTGAATGGTCACAAGATAGTTAGAGTCAGCTTTAGGTCACCCGAATCAGCTTTACAACATCTAGCCTCAAGTAGGGGAGCCATGTAATCCTCACAATAGAGCTCTGTATCTGCTGGCTTCAAAACCTGAATGGCTTCTTGAGAGGGTTGGCAGTCTGTGGTAAGCACTACACTTCTAGAGCTACCTTGCTATCCGTATCTGAGTTACCAAATGCTGATTGGGATAAGCCTGCATTGCCTTCAGCACTGACACAGCTATAGGCATGTTCTGAAAGCGTGTAATGCAGTCCCTTTTGCCTGCGACTCAGACCATGTAGTGCTCTTATCTGTGCACTTTCTACAGAAACTGAAGTGTGGGAGGAATCTCCTGTACTATTCTGTAGGGGAAGAAGTGCCATCCCTGTAATTGATGGGTACTGTGTAGTCCAGGTGTGAGTCCTTCAGGGACCAGGCATAAAGGACAGGGTAAGGTTTTCAACATGCAAGGGAAAAATGCAGCTATTCCCACAAGCATGTTTATATTAGAGGAGGTGTCTTCCATCCAACACCATCCGTAAACCTCTGTTTGTTAATATCTGCTGCTGTCCTCCACGTGAGGTGAGGGTACCTGGATGAGCAGTCACCCCAGCTCCTCCCAGTTCTCAGCATTCTGGGTTGTTTGATCAACAGATGATCTCAGGATACCAGAAACAGGGATGTCTCATTTAGCATCTTAAAATTTGCACACAACTAAGTTTTTCCTTGCTAAGGGCTGAATGGGCCTACCATTGGCTAAGTATTGATTTACACCCTAGTTTTATCCCCATAAAGTTGGAACTGAGGATAAAGGCCTTTCTCAGAGAGGCAAGTTCTCTATTACAGACAAAGCAGGAAAAAATCAGACCCATTATGCAAAAAACAGCCATGAGCTACTTTCCTTCAGTATGTAGCAGTTAGTTAAATGCTGTGTTAGTACTCACTCTAGGTAGAGAACTTTTGCTTCCTTTATCAGAAAATCACTCATAAAATTTACAGTTAATTTCTAATTAGGTTGTTCAAAATATAACTATAATCTTGAGGAAGCAGCTATAGCATTTTATGCCATTGCACTGTGGTCTGTATACATCAGTCCGAATGATCCATTAAAGTATTACTGAAACGATAGAATAAATTGCATTTTCACAATATTAAATATACCACAAAGAGTAACCGTGAAAATTGCTGGCATATGCAGCTCATCTAACCTTGGAACTCAAATTGCTTTTCTAATTTGCTGCCATAATCGTGAAAGTAGACTTCTGTAAAACTATATTTCTGTGTTGGGAGAGGGGACAGGGGGAGAAGCACAGCGGATAAGCATTGACAAATCTATTAAATTACATACCAGAGAGAGAAATTATCACATTAAAAAGCCCAAGTCGGTAGAGCTATACCTGACCATTGCAACAGAGAAATTACCGTCAGTTCCCATTATTGCTCTGTCAGAGGTGTCAGTCGCAGCCCGCGCCTGCGGCCGGTCATTTGATGTATTTCCCTGCCTCTCACGGCACATGCAGGCTGCGAAGAGCGTCAGCTGGGCTGCTGGAAAGCAATTCTGCTTCTCTAGGCTACTGGGAGAGGACCTCAATATACCTGAGAATCTGCTGGTTTACCTACCTCAGAGTGCCAACAACCACTTTGTGAGACGGGAGAACTCCCCCCCTCTCCCATTAATTTCACTGGGTTGTTCACTTTAATGCTTAGTAATGCCGCTGGAAGTGTTGGTGTAATTTCACGGGTAGTGTAATTGCAAGTTAACTTCGTGGCTGATCTCTTCAACAGATGGAAGCAGGGTGGGGGTGGTGATGAAACCCACAGGAAATGGGTGCTGCTGGAGGAAAACGCAGATGGAAAAAGGGAGACACATAAGAACAGAGAAAGGGGAGAGAGAGAGATCAAGGAACCAGGGGGCACAAGAAACATATGGCAGAGGGAGGATGCTCTGAATGACCACTTTAGAGAAAACTGAACACAACTAAAAAGAGTATGAAGAATTAAATATAAATTACAGATACCAAATACTTTAATGGACATTATAAAAACCCAAATGCTATGGTGGTCAGATCTCTGGGACCAGACATTCTTGCATTCAAGTACCTGCTCCTCAGCAGACCCTTAGGCCATAATTAAAGAGCCTGCATTTTATTTATGCTGTGGGCCTCATGTTTTCTACAGCCTCCATGCTCCTGAGACTCCAGGAACAGGACTCAGGCAGAACTTGCTGTCTCAATACAGCCCTGCCACATACTTTTCATCAAATCTCTCAGGACCAGCTTCATTCAGAAATGTTTATATACCTCATCTTAATAGATCCCTTGAGACTTGGCACCTGAGTAACCCAGGTGTCACAATGTTTTGCCTCTCCATGGTACTGTGAGGATAAAGGACAGATGCTGAGGAAAGGGCCTGGCATATCAGGCCCAGCACCATGCACCCGTGGGCGTTTTGTTGCCAGGACCCAAGCTAACATCTCCACAGGAGATAGTTTTGCTCCACACAGACACGCCAGCACTCTGCTCTGCTCTGCTCCAGATTTCAGGGTGTGACACGCACTCACCCTGAGTGCTGCTATGCCACTTTTATCCCAAATCTAGAGCAGTTGATGAATTTTTTTGGTCAAGAACTTGTCTGCAGTGATTCACACCTCTAGAAATGTATAGAAGTTGGGAATGTCAAAGGAATCCTTAAAACTGAACCAAAGGGGGCATTGGGGAGGAGGAAAACTCGCTTGAAGCTCATCTGTCTGTTTGGAGCACAGCCTGACCACAGGTGGGGATTTGCTCCTGCTTCCTATGGCAGAGGCTGGAGGGGGCATATGTAACAATAACCTTGTCAGTCATTGCTTTCTCAGGAGAGTATTTTGTTCACCTAGGTACGCACTACCTAGGTTATCAGAGTTATCAGATAAAAAATATTATCAGAGTATACAAAGACAATAGTTCAATGTGCATGATTTGTGGACTATAAATACAGTAAGAGGAAAGGAGGCCTAACAAACTAGTGCATCACAAAAGAGTAACTGCAGATTGATTTCAAGGCTGAAGGCCAAATTTAAGTATTGTTTTCTGTGTTCCCTATGATCACAAAGTGAGGAAGAGAGATGAGAGCCACTGGACTCAGTCAAGGGCTCCCTAATTATTTTAAGAAATCAGGTCTTGTTCTGGGTTTGGGGTTTTTTTTATTCCCCTCTTTTTTACTGAATTTGGTGGACACAAGACTATCCTGAAAAGAAATCAGGCTTGAGGATTTCCATTAATATTCAGGGGGAAAAAAACCTCACAAAATTTCTGTTAAAGAGTTGGTTCATGCCAGTCCCCTCCCAGGCACATCCTATTTCTATGGCCTATAAACCAAAGAGACTGCAAACAGCAGAGATGACTGAAACCTCTTTAGTGTGAGAAGTGAGAGCCATTGCTCTAGTTTTTGTAATAACAGTGAGTACATAGGTATAAAATACTGTATAAATACCAACTAAATAATTCCTTCAGTAGATATGGAAGTAGGTAATTTGTATTGAAATGTGACTGGAAATTTGTATTCAAACTTAGGTCAGAAAACTTTAACTCAGGCCTGCAAATTTTAATAATGGATTTATCGTCCCAAAAATGAATGTTGTGGTTTTCAGAGATGGCAGGTTGGTCTGCTTTCACTGAACTCAGCCAACATTGCCGAATTGTCTTTTAAAATATACATGCAAGTTTGAAAGTTATGTCTGGAGCCATTTGCCCAAATGCATCTTACAGAAAATGGTGCTAAGACTCCAGATTTCAGCTCAGAATTTCTGGCCACCTGTTCTCAGGCACAGGATTTGGGCGTACACCATTCCTAACAGGGAGAAACGGGAAAAATGTCTAATTGGGGAGGTTTAGGTTGGACTTTAGGGGAAATTCTTCATAGAAAGGGTGATTAGACATTTGAATGGACTTTAGGGGAAATTCTTCATAGAAAGGGTGATTAGACATTTGAATGGGCTGCCCAGGGAGGCAGTGGAGTCGCCGTCCCTGGAGGTGTTTGCTTTCAGCAAAGTCTGGACGATGGCACTTGGTGGTAGATGGCACTTGGTGGTATTCGGTCAAAGGTTGGACTCGATGATCTCAGGGGTCATTTCCAACCTAATTGATTCTGGTAAATGTGTTCTTTTAAACAACGCTACCAACGACGAAGCATCTCTGGCTTGCAGCGCGAGATGGGAATTTTTTTTCTGCACTGTGTTGGATGCGGAGCGAGTCTCATTTAGTAACTCTGTGTGGGTGAGGCTTTCCGGGGCACAGCGAGATACAGGCTCCAAACATTCTAGCAAACGCGGTCCCAGGGATACTGTTCCCGCTCGGTGCCCAGGGAGCGGGACAGCGGCCGTGTCCCGGCCACCGTGGGTGCCGACGAGGCCGGGCCGGCCCCGGCCCTGCCGAGCCCTCACGCATTGCGGGCGGGGGGAGGGGGAACCGCGTTCCCGGCCCAGACTGTGCATGTCCGAGTGACGCATTGCAGGTACGAACCCACCAATCAGCGCCCTCCTTACGGAGTCTCTGCACTCCTAGGCATTTTTTCCTAAGATCCCCTTCCGCCCAGGGAAATAGTCCCTCGCCCTGCCCCCCTGCGCACCCCTGCTCCTCTCCACACCGTTTCACAAGAGCAGACCCCAGTTTTTCCTGCACCTCACCCTTTCGTGCGCCCGGGCTCGGGGGCTTAGGGGCACAGGGGCCGCGCTCTGGGCGCGGGGGGGCCCTGCCTAGAAGGGCGCGAAGGGCCGGGACTCGTTTCGCAGCTCCGCTCGCTGCCGGGGGAAGGGGAGGGGGGAGGGAGCGGCGCGGAGCGATCCGGGCGGGCGGTGAGGCGGTTTATGAGGCGCCGGCGGCGGGCGGGCAGGGCTCAGTGTGAGGCGAGCCGTGCAGCGGGCAGGTCGCGCAGCGTGCGCCCCGTGCAGCTCTCAGCTCCCACCGCACCCCGCAGCCAGGCCGGGCCACCATGGTGAGTCCCTGGGCACGGAGCAGCCACAGGGTTCGGCGGGCGCCGCTGTGGTGCTCGGCGTGTGAGGCGGGGGGTGGGGGCGGTTGGATTGGGTGCGGATGGGGGGGGGGAGGTTGGCTGGTGTGGGGCGAGGTCGCCTGCAGAAGGGCGGGGAGAAGGTAGGGTTGCAGGCGTCCCTCGCTGCGGCCGACGGGCTTAGTCTGGCGCGGATGGTCCCGCTCGGAGGCGCCGTGTGCGTGGGAGGAAGTGGTGGCGGCGGATGGGTCCCGCCCGGGTCCCTTTCCCGCCCTGGGGCGTTGGTGCGGATTCAAATCCAAACGGCCCCGGGGTCGGCGGGAGCGCCGTGAGGCGGCGCTGGGCGCGTGCCGGGGGGAGCGGTGGATAGCGGTCCCGCCTGGGAGGGGACCTGGGGCGCTGGGAGCAGGGGAAGGAGCTTGCCACGATGGCATCAGCTCCGCGTTCTTATCGCTTTCCCCCTCCCTGTCCCTGGCGTGTGCGGCTGAGAGTGCCTGGGGAGGCAGCCTAAGATGTCCGGCTCGCTAGCGAGGTGTGCTGCGCCTGGTCATAATAATGCACTGCGGAGCCCTGCAGCTTCTGAGCAGCATGATGATGAGGGGCAGGCTGTGCCTCACTGCACCATCGCCCTCCTCGCTAGACCTGTTGTCAGCTCGCGTTGGAGCCCCTGCCGATTCCGTGGTAGCGCCTTGGTGTTGGCGGCTCTGTTGGACAAGGGATTATTTGTGTTCTCTTTTTTTTTTTTTTTTTTAATCAATTTTGGCTTCCCGTTTTGGTCACTGCAGAGGACAGTCTTGCGTTTATAATTTTTTCAGTGATGCCTTTAGGACTTTAATCCGCTGTCGAAATAAACCGCATTTTGTGGGATCGGAGAATTGTTTCAAATTCGGTCTAGACGATGTGAAATTAGGTTGTTTTTGGTTTTTTTTTTAAACAAGTGGATAATGAGAAACGTACCAAAACCAATTTTGTTGCAAAAGCAGCACCAGTGATCGCTTAGTGCTATCTATCTCTGCGTTAAGATATTATCTCTGCATTAAGATAAGTATTGTGGAATTGTCTTTTCATTCATTACGTGCTTCTGAGGAATCAGATCACTGTCAGCTCGTCATGTCTAATGTGAATGATGGGTACTTAAAATTTAGTTTTTTTGAAGTGCTCTTTCTGAGCAAAGAAATTAGGTGAATTGAAACCTGAATTGGTTCTTTTGCTTGAATTGTGAACCTATACAGCAAACCATCTGTTAAGGAGGGGGGAAAAAGCAATGGATCTAGCAAGCAAAAGACTTGCTGCATTTAATCATCATCTGTAGAGAACCAAAAATGGAGTATCTGCAAGCAAGGTCTGTGTTAAAATGGGTGTGTCCAGGAGGCACAGTGACAGTGAACGTGGTCATAGTTCATCCCGACAGACCAAACTGGCTCAACCTGTGACTGAATGTTGTCCAGTACTCCCCATGGTAGATAAGGCAGAATGATCTGCTCCTAGAATAAGCTAACCTACCATAAGCCTAATTTTAGTCCGTATATGCTAGTCTGTCTGGTTCTTGTTCCATGGTTAGTCCTGCCAGAACAGAACTGTCCCTTCAGATCCGATTCCTGTGAAATACACCGAAATGCCGAGTTTCAGAGAGGAACAGTGTTTGCGATTTGCTGGTGGCTCTTTATCAGGCAGTGTTAGTCAGTCCTGTGGAGGATCTCCCAAACTGGTTACTGCAGAGCAGCTACGGCTGTAATGGAACACTACCTCTAGAGGCTGTATGTGCCACAGAAACCGCCGCACACACAACAGCTCCCCTGCTTTTCTAGGAGGTTTAGAGTCTTTGTCAGGGCCTCCGCACAAACTGGGGGTGGGGGGATGGGAGCTACTGCAGTGAAAATGAAAGTACTGCAACGTGAATCACAGAATGCCGTCTCATATCTATGATGGCATCAGGAGTTTTTCAGGTGGGTCTTGGCCATGATAAAGGGCATGTCAAACCTTCAGCATGGGCACGTTACAGTCAGCATTTAAACGTTTGGATCTGAAGTTGCGTTGCCTCGATCAAAGTGCGCACCCGGTCACAGGTATGGTGCACGATAATCTAGCTTAAATTCGGGGCATAGAACTCCAGGAGGCTCCTCTCGGAAGGGCACGGTGGCCTGTAACTCGCGCACACGGTTCCAGGTTGATAGTCCTCCACCTGGGTGGCACGGGAGGCAGGGATCTGGCAGGCTGCTGGCTCCGCCCTTTACTGCTGTTGCGCAGCAGTCCCTGCAGAGCCCAGCACTGCAGAGTGCAGATGGTGTTTGTTCAACCTTGCCCCACCTCCCCCCTTATCTTTCAACTGCTCCATACCTGTGCCTTCTAATAAGGTTTGTGCTCTCCTCGAACAATGTACCTCTTACAGCTACTGTCAGAGGTTATCCAAATTCATGGTTAGGGTGTTTTAAGTTTCTGGAAGAGTTAGAGAGGAGGAAGAGCTTGAGAACACTTAACAGCTCACACATTGCTATGTCACGTCTTCATATAAAATTGTTTGTATAAAACAGTACGTGACTCAACTTGGTAACCCGTAAGTAGTAACCTAAATAAACTAGGTTCTTGTTGCTTAAATCCGATCTACAGCTTTCTGTGGGTATAAATGTCTTATGGAAATGTAGCACATCGTTCTCGTCACTGGAACAGTAAAAATGTAAATAGCATGCAAAGGTAGGAGCCTGTGTTACTGATACTCTGCAGACAAGCAAAAATCCTTTAGGCTTCTGCCAGGTGACCGGCAGAATACTTTCATCCCAAAGCCTAGAGTCGAATCGGTGATGTTCTCAGTAGTGTTGCTGCCACCCTAGTCTGTTTTTTGTTCGTTGTTTGTTGGTTGTTTTTGTTTTTTTTAACAAAAAGTAGAGCCTACGTAGGGATACTTCCTACAGCAGCTGAAATTTGGACAAGTGGAATCTGTAGCTTCCAATACCCATCGGCTGCTAGTTTAAAAGTTGCTCAGCAGGGAGGTCTTGGTTCTTAAAGTAGGTGAGCCCCAGGCAGTCTGAGAAAGGAACTGATCGAGGCCTTTGTCTTGGGCTGTTGTTGTATTGTATGCAGATTTTTATTTTTTTTTTGGTAAACAGTTTAGCTCTTGTATGGCTGCTTGAGTAGCTGTCTTTCCTTCTGTTGTAGGAGGAATAACCAGCAGCTGGTAATTTCTAAGTTTGTATGCAATATAGGAATGTAATTCAAATTGTAATTACTTAAGTAAAAATTGACAGGTGGTGCATATACCTTTTTCTAAGTCTTCCCTTGACAGATGGTTAATGTGTAGGGAGAGTGTGGTGGGCACGCCTAGTGACTGAAAATTTTTCTGTCAGTATTGCATTAACTATAAAAAGGGTTGTTGCTGAAATGGTTACAACAGGAACAAAACTGAAAATGCACTGTTGAGCTTAGGCAGTGAATGTGTCTTTTCTGTATTTTAGTGTGGGTTTTACTCTTCAGTGGGGTATTATGAAGTAAAGAGTTCAAGAAGCTTCCCTGAAGGAAATGTGTGGCCTTGTTACTGCAATTGAATTGAAGCTATCCAGAATTCGTTTGAAGAATAAACTGACTTGAGACCCTGGGAAGGTGTTTCTACAGTCCTCAAACACTTTTGTGCTCCTTCAGGAGTGAAGTCCATTTTGGGTTTGGCCTCAAAGACTGAGGGTTTTTATTGCTGTCAAATACAGTTGATTCAAAACTGGTGATAGATGCAGAAGAGGTATAAACTGGGGTTTACCCAACTGATACAGAAATTACGCCCTAGACCACAAAACCTTTCTTTGCTGGCCCTGTTAACTACCTGGTAGCTGAGCCAGTGTAGACAATGGTCTGAAAAGGTCTAGACAGGTGCATGTCACTGAAATGACTGTTTTGGGCTGAAGCTGGTGTCTTGTGTTTTACAGCCAGGTCTTGGACATGAAGCTTGGACATGTTCATCAAGGGATGATTTAATTCTAGCAAAGAGTATATTTTTCTAATTTTACCATTGTAACTTACCAGAAGATACTAGTCTGCCTTAAATTTGGCATTTGGGAATTACTGCTGCATTACTTAGACCTAAAGTGTTTCATTTGAAGCTGAGCATGGTAGTGTGCTGTGTGAGCTTTTTAAAACCAGTCTATAGAGAGGGGCCTGTGTGCCCTGAGCTTGGTAATGTTGCTTGGGCAATTGATTGATAAAAGTGGTAATATATTACTTGGGTGTATCAGATATTTCAGGGTCAGGAAATGAGGATAGGCTACCAGTTTTACTTAGCAAGCAATCCCGATGACTTTTGAACTGTGTTGGTTAGAACTATTTCAGAATGCTATAGATTAGTCATGAAGAGCAGCTACCATATTTAGAGGTTTCTACAAGTCTTATTTTGCCTTGAACTTTTGCTACAACTCTAATCATATTCTCTTTTATTGCAGGCTGATCAACTGACAGAAGAGCAGATTGCAGGTGAGACTTTTGTGCTGTGTTGCTACTCCTACTTGACCTGGCACATCTCTTAATCCAGTGACAGTCTTGTGTTACACAATATATTTTGTTTTCTTAGATACTAAAGTAATATGGTGGAATGTTTTGATATGTTACCTAAGTTTTAAAGGCTCCTCTGGACACAATGAATGTGTAGTTAAACAATCCTCACATCTTTACTGGCTAATAGACTTGTGACTCTTCATTTTTGTCTCATGACTACAGAATTGTCTCAAGTGCAAACTGAAAGGGGGTTAGGCAGGGGGAGAGTGGCAAGTCTCTGGTGAAGGGGTGAGGCAGGGGGAGAGTGGCAAGTCTCTGGTGAAGGCTCAGAGTCTGCAGTACTTTTGTAACAGAAGGCAAAAATAATGTACTGTGCTGTCTCCTGTCAGCAGAGATGTTTCAGAGTGGCTCTTGTTGATGACAGCAGAGATTGGCTTCAAGATGACAACTCTTAATATTCCATATTTGGACCTGCATTTTGCGCTTGGACACAAGTGTTGTGTGTGTGGTGTTCTGATGGTCTGGCACTTGCTCTGAAATGCTTAAATATGCATCTCTTATATCTTAGTATTGGCCCCTTAACTCTGGGTTACGTGCACTTACAGCTGCTTATTAATGACAAAAACTTTGCGTTATCGTGTCTGCCACTCATGCAGGCTGCACAAACTTGGGTGTTTCTTATTGTTCTCTGTAGACTTATTTGAACTCCAGTAATTGATGTGACTTAAAGCTGGTCATGCAGAATTCAGCTTTGCCAAAGACATTAAAGAACTTTAGGTGTTTAATCTGACAAGTGTATAGTGTTAATACTAGAAAGTCTTAGTGTGCATAACTGTCATGTGAATTTGTTCTTGAGGATGTTAGGGTTCTGCTAATCTAATAGTGCCAGGTCAACCGTACAAATAACATCCTCTGAGAGATACTGCTATTTAATGGTGGTGTATCTCTTAAAGACACTGTATTAAACAGAAGTGTCATTATGAGCTGGTTTGTTTTTGCCATAATTGTCAAATCTGAAGTGTAAGAACATTCTTCTGTAGCTTTTACACTTCAGAAGCTTGCTTTTACTCGAAGCAGACTAATTATGGTTTTGTGGAAAATCCTTAGTCTATTTACTTGTTGCCATGGTACTGTCTTGTGAGTAAGCACAAGCCAAATTTAGTTCAATTTAAGATTTATTTTTTTTCTGGGACTGGCCTACATATCTTAAAGGTTTTGTGATGAGTTTAGTTGGAGCAGGTTTTATTAATTGTCACTGCTGTCTTTTCAATAATGCATCATTGTTCCAGTTCTTAACTGTAGAAGCTTTATTAGTTGATGTAGCTGATTATGGAATATAAACAGGAAGCTTGTTACCTTGGGATTAGTGCAAATTTTAGCTATTCATTTATGATGATATAATTATTGGAACAAAAAGCGAGTATTGATAAGCCTGTCATGCTGGAATAGAGGTTTTCATCTGCACGGAAGGAATAAAAGTATATCTTTAGTGTTAGTATTCAGGGTAAAATGTACTACCACTTTCAGTTCAGTTATTGGTATTTCATTAAGCAAACGTGTTTGCAAGAAAACCATAAACCATGAACCTCAGAGGTGAAGACATGAGCCCACTGGTGGTCTGTTAGGGAACCGTCCCCAGTACTACTTAGGAAGGGCTGCAGCTGACTAAGCAGTCTGCTTAGTTTTGCTGCTGAAGGACAGTGTCTTCCCATGAAGACTTTCAGGTAAAATTTGTGTGTTCTACATACTGTGGCTTGGAAAAATTGAGCCACTGCCACTGTAACTGAGCTTCTCTGAAGATACCTAGCTTTTAATTTGAAGGTAAACTTAGTAAATGGTACTGCAAGGTAGTGACAACTTTACCTTTCCTAAATAAAAGGCCAGAATACTTAATGCAACCACTTCTCCTGGGCTTAAAATCTTCCACCCATACTGCAAAGCACCAGAATAGAGTTGTTAAAGATTCAAGATGTTATTTTCCATGGAACTCATTAATCATATAGGACTGAAGCTCCTTGTCAGAGTAAGAAGAGGTGAAGCTTCCCAGAGTTTGTTCATACGAGAGACTGAGTTTTGAAAGCTAAGTAGGTACAGAAAATGAATACTGGCTGCAGTTACATTCAGTAAGAATTGAAGTTGCTAAGTCCAGTGGTGTCATCCCTTTGGTTAAGCGTTGTATTGAAAAGGTACGTAGGTCAGGACCACTTAATGTGGGTGGTCGGGTGGGGGAGCAGCCTGAAGATGCCTTTGCCCCAAAGCCAACTGGTCTGCTGAGCTATCCCTCCTCCCATTAGACCTCAGGGTTCTAACTGGGCTCTGAACAAGTAGGCCTATGTATGGTGTTTGTTATATCTTGTTCCTTTACTGTGCTGTGCTTCTCTGTTGGGGATCTGACCGCAACAGTGATTTTAAATTGATGCCATAATAGAAATAGACATGTTTAAGTGTTGAGCTCCTGGTAGCTGTGAAGAGAACAATCAACATTCTCCTATAAAAGTTCCAGACATAGCTTGCTAAGCTGTGCAAGAGTGGGAATGGTAGTCCTGGTTCACTGAACATATTAGGTCACTGAAGACTGCTACTTCATCTGGAAAGGTGATGTGGTACAGAGGTGCCTCAGAAGCTATGGTGAAAAAGAACATTTTGAGCTAGGGTGGTGGTGTTAACATTCTATTCTGTTGGATTAGCCTTTCTTTCATGGGGCTTGGAAGTAGTGTTTTTCTTGATGCAGGACTCTTTTCAGAGGGAGGAGACCTTGTAGCCTTACGAGAGAGTTTTCGTTTGCAATTTGGTATGGAGAAGTGGAATAGAGAGGATTTGTTTCACATACTACTTGGAGTCATAAAGTGTATGAGGTCTGTTTTATAACCTTATGTTGCAGGAAGCCAGAGTTGAATTACTCACTAAACTTTAGTCATAGCTACCTTCACTAGCCATGGCTGCAAATCTTCAAAAGCTATGCTACATTCCTCTTGTTCTCATCTGAACTGTATCTGTGTAGGTTGTTACTCCTTTGTTCTAATTACTGGAGGTGGTTCCCAGAAGTGGTTAAAGAGGTATTTTAATTGTATTCCTAACTTGATTCAGCATTTCAAATGGGAATGTGCTGCTAATCTTTGACTTGCTTTATTTTCTTTATGGTTATGCTTACGATTTTTAGCTGGTTGCTTCTTAGCCTACAGCATCTTTGAGTAAAAGAAGGGTAGAATTGTCCTTTGAGTGGTTCCTTTCAAGTGTTCAGAACATACCACTGAAAAGCCTATTTTTGTAAAAAGAAAGCTTTTAAATTTTGTGTTTAAAAAAAAAAGTTAAGTATTACTTCTTCTAAGCAAGGTCACTACAATGCTGAGAAGTCTGCTTCATGGTTAGGTTAGTGATGGTTGACCTTCATGTGAAGGACAAAGTTGTTAACAGCTAAACATTTTGAATAACACTTGAGCACTTGACTCTTCAACTTTCCCCTTTTGAGGTCCTTCTATGTTTGACTATGAATTTCTGTACTAGCCTCGACCTGAAAGCCTTTCCTTCCCTGGTGTAAAACATAAACCTATTTGTTGCCTCTAAGACAACTGAAACTAATCCCAAAGAGTGTTTGGGACTGACTATAGGTACAGGTGCTTGGTGATTATACAAAACTGGCTTCAAACAGTTTTGTTTGGTCTTGTAGTAGCCTTGCTCCAATTCTTATGGGCTAAACAGTGGGAGTTGGCTTTTGGAACACTTCAGACTGTTAGATGTAGAAGAGTAGGGCTTTTTTCCTAAGACTTGATTGTGACTCTGGTATTATAGCTGCATTCATGAACTATAAAAAGCCTATTTTTGTAGTTTCATTTTTAACACTTGGCAGCTTGTACTTACCTCAAGGGTTTCAGAGTATGAAGTGGATGAAGTAAGACTTCATGCAGGTCATGTGAAAACACAGTTTTTACTGTGACTAATTCTGGTCTGGGAAACCCACCATCTGGAATGCTGGCTGCTTGGAAATGTTGAAAAAAAATAATGCTTGGAAGTATTTCTGATGAAGGAGTACCCTTGAGCTGACGAGTTGTCCAAAGGCATGATCTTAGGTGCTTTAGAAGCTGTAAAAGGATCTGAACTCTAGAAGTTAAGATTTTCATGTTTAACTGTCGTGTGTATGAGCTACTACAGCCCAGTGAGCTCGTTTAAGGTCTGTGGCCAAAGACAAACAGATGGCATGGATTAAAACCAGCTCCATTTTTGGACTGGACAATTAAACATGTTATGCTTGTATTAATATTCCTGGCTACAGTACAGCCATTGTAGGGGGTTAAGAGGGTAATGTTGAAACACAGCTAAAGCAGTCTTAAAACTAGTCAGAAACACTTCTGTGAGTGCTGTTTCAGGATGCAGTAGGGCCAAAGCAATTTTCTAAGCAGCTTTTCAGAAATGAAGACTCCAGTGACTTTCCTCCTTGAACAACTGTGGTAGCATTGCATTGTTCAGACATCTGAACCCAGAAGTGGGTTATAATGAGAAACTTGGTTTTAGTTTGGTCTGACCATACCTTTTTCCATTGGCTCATCTCCTCAATTAGTAATAAAGGTGCTGTTAAGCTATAGCATTTATATTTTAAGTACCAATTTTAAATTTTCTCATTTAATTCCATGCCGTTTTCTGTTGAGATACGGTTCCTACCAAGAATGTGGATCATTCTAGCTCCAGATAGCTATTTCAATTCCGTGTTAAGAATCCTTTTCAAGATATAGTAACAAATATCTGAGTACTTCTGAAATGGATGACCTTCCATCTTAGTTTAGGTCAAAACGTGGTTGATTAGTAGACTGGTGAGTAGTTTTTCAGATGTTGGTGCTTTGATATTGGCATTACAGTTATACTGGCTGAGCAGTATACCAGAATTTTCTTACAAGAACGAAATCAAGTACCTTAGAACAATAGGCAGCAGTGAATTAAGTTAACCTTTCAAAGCTGAGGGGATTAACTTTTTTGTTGTTGTACAGAATTCAAAGAAGCTTTTTCACTATTTGACAAGGATGGGGATGGTACTATAACTACAAAGGAGTTGGGGACGGTGATGAGATCACTTGGTCAAAACCCCACAGAAGCAGAGCTACAGGATATGATCAATGAAGTAGACGCTGATGGTAAGAGTTCACTAATAAGTAATTTAATAAAGTGCATGAAACACATTTTTCTAACAAAGTGATTGTCTTTCAGGCAATGGCACAATTGACTTTCCAGAGTTTCTGACAATGATGGCAAGAAAAATGAAAGATACAGATAGTGAAGAAGAAATTAGAGAAGCGTTCCGTGTCTTTGACAAGGTACTATAATGTTTACCTTAAATATTCCTTTTGAGAAAACTGTCTGACTTCTAATGTACTTCCTCCTGAAGCTGAGGAGTATTTGCAGTCCTGTTATCTGGAACCTCTAGATTGGCCAGTCACCCTGAAGTTCAGTCTACTGTGGTACTGTAGCTGGAAGTCAAATGAGGTGTCAGGATAGTAGCAGGTGACGCCATTTAAGGTACTGCTTGTTATGATACTAAAATACTTGTACACAACTGGCAGGGAAATTGTTTTAAGTACTTAAAATAATGTTTTAAATCTTTCATGTAGTCTTTGCTAAGTGAATTGCTAAGAGTCTAAAGTTACTTGATTTACTTAAGATGCACCTTTGAACCGAAAACATATGATGTGAAGTACCTTGGAGAGGTAAGTTGGCGAGGAAAGTCAGTTGAGTTAGTATACACTAGTACTTCAATATTTGGTGTCCCAGCTAGCTTGGAATATGTAAAAGTAGTCTCTGAAGGCCTTGTGGCTTTGTGCTGGAATCCTGTTAAATAGGCAAATCAGATAAGTAGCTTGTTTTAAGAACCACTTGAACCACAGTCACAAAATTTAATAGACATCCATCACCTAAGATGGTTGCAAAAGGTGCTGATTGCGTTGTCAGTGGTATAAAAATGTCTCTGAATACGACAGCAAAAGTAGACTATATTGGATAAGTTGATCTTTAAAATGTCTTTTTAAGACTAAGAGATTGGACAGTGTTGAAGGTACATTTGCAGCTCTCATTTGCCTTGTGCAAATGCTAGTGGTTAAAGCTATGTTAACTTCTTAATGTTCAGTTTGCTCTGCAATGTTCTTAAGTTATAGTTAAGTCACTAGGCCTTAGGCAAGTCTATTCCAGTGTTCCTTTTATCCCTCCCAGGATGGCAATGGTTACATTAGTGCTGCAGAACTCCGTCATGTGATGACAAATCTTGGGGAGAAGCTAACAGATGAAGAAGTTGATGAAATGATTAGGGAAGCAGACATTGATGGTGATGGTCAAGTAAACTATGAAGGTAAGGAGTCGTTAACTGATTGTTTTTGTGTAGCACTTCTCATGCTGGTGCTTGTGTGGTTGCTTATAGCCACACCAAGTTTAAGTAGGGTAGTGTTCAGACAAGTTCATCTGAACACGTAGTGTTCCTTTAACTAATGTTCAATTAATATGTACATTGTGTACCTCTCAATGGGTTCAAGTTTGAGTGTTATTGCTGCCTTTGTGCCAAAGGCAGAAAAAGATTATTCAGCTGTGCAGTACAAGAATTAACTTCCTAAATCTAATGATGTCTAATGACCATTAGAATAAGCAAGTTGTCAGATGTTCACATACTGTTCTGTTCACTTATGAATGTTGATCTGACTGTAGGAATTCACTCATCTGTCATAAATGCTTTTAAAATTGCTTATTAATCAAAGGGGGAAAGCCTCTCAAATATGCGGAAATTTCAAGACCTTTAGAAGACCTCTTCAATATATTTCACACAAATCAGATGTAACTTATTTCTATTTCCTCCTTTCTTTCTGGCATTGAAACATAAATGAAGTAATGGGAGCAGGAGGAGTTCTTTCAGACAGGTGTTTGCAGCTCAGACACGCTAAGCTTGTTTTCATTTTAACTTTCCAAATGTGCTGTAGGGAGTAGTGAGGGTATTTTCGGATGATACCTGTACTGTTTCTGAGGTGTAGGTGTGCTTTTCCTTTAAGGCCTCTTTGGTTGTGGCCTAAGGACGAGCACTCATCTGTGAGTGAAGAGTTATTTTTATGTACAAGGCTGCTGTTTCATCACTGTGCTTATGGGTTCAGAGACTGGCACTAGAGAGGATCATCATCCCTCTTGTTTCCAGTTACTCTTCTGAAACTTAAGCAGCCAATTAAGTCCTTTTAGGTTCCCAATCTCTTTTCATTATTGTATCTGAAACTATGTTCCAGCACAATAAATGAATCCTTTTCTGTGGGTTCTGATTTACTATGTGCCATGAATAAGCACATAAAGCAGTTGCTTAAAGACAGGCAAAATTACACGACTTGGGCTGTTCTGCTTTGGAAAACAAGAAATTCAACACTGTACATCTACTTAACTGATTGTCACTTCAGTGTGATTTCTGCTCTTAGTCATTCTTGGGTATCTTGTCCCCATCTGTAAGTCGGTGGACATGAGTATGTTTTGTTTTGGAAGTAAGGTTGTTCTCTAGTTAACTGAGGGACCAACTTTTATAAAAAAGTAGAGGCCTCTTGCCTATTAAAAATAGAAGGGGTTTAGGTGTGATTGGTGAAAAAGGGGACTATCTTGAGGATGCTTTTATTTGACTATAACTGAAAACATAGTTTTCAAACAATGTTCAGCATCAGTATGGTCACTTTTCAGATCTTGCAATTCAGTTTTTTTCTCTGAATAACTCATACAACTCTTTCCTTTTACAGAGTTTGTACAAATGATGACAGCGAAGTGAAGACGTTGTACAGAATGTGTTAAATTTCTTGTACAAAATTGTTTATTTGCCTTTTCTCTGTTTGTAACTTATCTGTAAAAGGTTTTTCCCTTACTGTCAAAAGAATATGCATGTATAGTAATTAGAAGGCCATTCCTCCATGTTTTTCTCCTTTATCTTACTGTCATTGTTCTGATTTTTGGAAAATTGATCTAAGTAACAAATGTTGCATGTGGCTTACTCTGGATATTTAAGCCCTTCTGCACATCTAAAGTTAGATGGAGTTGGTTAATTGAGGGAACATCTGGATTGTCTATTAAAGTAGCTTTCTTTAGGAGACTTAGGTATGACTAGTGTGACAAGTTACATTAAGTAAGCTAGGGTTTACCATGCATTAGCAATTCCTTAGTTAAAGCAACATGTTGGCTCTCCTTCTCTAGTACACAAGAGTTTATTCCCCTTTCTGTGATGGAGGAGGACTCTTGCAGTAAAATGAGGTTAATAGTATCTGTGTGTGGCTAATGCACTGTAAAAGTCATTCTCCTAGCTTACTTCACAGTAACTTGTTTGTGGCCATACCTGTAACATGTTGTTGAAATGTGGAGTCTTAACGTTGTGGACGATTGACAGTCAACAATATGAAACTTAAGTTGCACTAATGCAAAACGGGTGATTTATCCAGGTACTCGTACACAAGTTTTTTTTGTACTGCTGGTCCTGTACCAGAAAACATTTTCTCCTCTTGTTACTATGCTTTTTAAACTTTGTTTAGCCACTTATTTTAAAAAAAAATCTGCTTATGGCACGATTTGCCTCAAATCCATTCCAAGTTGTATATTTGTTTTCCAATAAAAAATTACAATTTACCCATACTGTTTCAATGTATCCTTGAATTATTTACAGGAATTGTTCAATGCAGTTGCTGCTCTATGTTTCAGTCTGTAGCAGTTCGGTTTGCTTATGCAATGGATTGGCTGTCTTAAAATAGCTTGGAAGGTGAAAACTTAGTCCTTAAACTCTGGCCCTTAATAGTATTGTTGACTTGAAGAAGCTTTCTTACTAGTAGTTTAAAATGTATTTTACAGTCTTGTGTGGAGCTTGGTGCTTCAATAAACTTACCGTAGTGACTGGCTATGCCCACTATCTGTAGACATTGTGAACTGGATGTTGACCTAGTTCAATAGTTGACCTAAAATTAAAATTCCTTGTTCAGACAACTAAACCTGTTTGCTTTCTTTTAATTATTTTGGAGTTTATTCCCTGTCAGTTGCTACATCGGGGTAACTTAGTCTCACACTTGGGCTTTTCTGAAACTGCCATATCTGAGTTCCCATTCAGGATGCAGCCAGCTCAAAGTACAGAAGAAAAACATTCTTACTCATTTGTTAATGAGCATAATTGTGCTTCTTGCACTAGTTTTTTGTCAAGGTTTAATTTTTTTTTAAAGCAGAAAACAAACCTGGTTTTGACCAAGGACAGGTCTAAGAACTCAATGCCAAAGGCTGCTCGTGCCTGTTGCCTCTCTACTCTCCTGGCAAGAACTGACTTGACCTTACATATTGCTATATGGTTATCTTGTTTGGGGATTCTGGTGGCCTTTAAACAAAGCATTGGCCCTTGCATCTGGTTACCCTCACTGGTCCCAGCAGAGCAGTTACCTAATGTTTTAAAACTGTTTCAGTCATCTTTGAACATGTAAAATTAGGACAGCTGTTCAATCTGAATTCAGGAACACTTAATCAAATGTTTATGGTCACCGATCTTAAAGCTCTGCTCTCTAAAGACTATGAACACCTCTACTGGCTTTTCAAAGAGGTTTGTCAAAAGTATTTAGGTTGCCAGCATCAGAATTCCTTAGAACTGTTGTTCGTGCACTGGCAATCTGATTCAGGAAGCTTATGCAGTCTAAATTTTCTAGCAGTTAGGGTTTGCCTTCTATGGAATAAGTGACTGAACCAACACTTCCCACCCAGTCTTCAGCTTATGGTCTAGGAGCCTGGGGACAAGACACAGGTATGTAAGCTGGCACTGGTGAAGGATAATTTGACAGAACCATCAGAACAACCACTTGAGATTCTGAGTTGCTGGAGTATTGGAAATCTCATTTTTAAAGGTAAGTAATGCAAACAGGGATCTGACAAGAATTTGATTTTGCCGGTCTGGTGTCTTGACTTTGAGAGTAGACTGAGGATCACAGTTCAACCTATGCAGGCTTCTACAGCTCCACATGCCTGTGGAAGCGTCTACAGTAAAAAGGAGAGGGCCCTCTCCATTATGAAAGACTGTCGTGACCAAGTTATTTACCTTTTGTAAAAGGAGTGGTTGAAGAATAAGTGAAAAGGCCACCTTTATTTATGGCCACTTTAGCTGCTCCCTGCTTGGAGTGTTTTAGTCACAGGAATCAAAGCTGCTGGTTCTGTTTAGTTTGTTGTCCATGTTGCTGTTATGTAAATGAAATGCCTGATTTCTAGGTCTGTATTGAAGTCTTGTAGCCCTGTTTACATAATTCTTAAGCTGCAGAATGGGAATGGTAGATTTCAGTACTGGCTGCTAATGGAAGGATGTCTTCTCAGGTACAGTGGGCCAAGTGTGATGGAAGCCAGTGGCATTGGTCATGAACCTTTTGGCTGAGGTGTGCTTTCATGTCCTTTTGCAATTGTGGAACAGTAATCCTTAGCTCACTCTAGGCAGAGTTCTGGATGTATGTGTAGGAATACTGAAGTTCCAAGCTGAGCTTCTGATAGCTATACAAAACAGTCCTTCATCCTGTCTGATAAATATGATGGAGGTTCTTATGTTCTGTATACTAGCAAAAAACCTCATCTTTGGCATGACACTGCAGTAAAATGGCTGTTGGTGTTTTATTCTAAATGGGGCAGTGAGGTGGGAGATCTTAGGCCTAAAGACTAATGTTCCCTTAATGTGTAGGCTTAGGGGGATATCCTATTGATCCCTGATGGGAGGGAATGAAGACAGATTAATCTCAGTAGCATCCACTGGCAGGACAAGGGGCAGTGGGCACAAATTTGAATACCAAGTTCTGTCTGAACAGGAGAAAAGACTTTTACAGTGAGAGTGATAAAACTTAGGTTGTAGAGTCTGTGTAGATTTAAAACCTAGCTGATGAGGTGCTGGGCAAATGGCTCCAGCAGATTCTGCATTGAGCAGAGGCTTGTACTAGGTAATCTGAGAATCATTTATCTTGGCACACACCTCTTGAGAAGTGAAAGTGCCCCTGCTAGCTTCCTAGGCTTACCATGATCTAACCCTACTTCCATATGGTGGTCTTCCCCAGCAAGGGAAGATGCACAATTGCTTGCTACAGCCTGATAAGCTTTAGAGTATGTCTCTTAACTCATCCTAGTAGTGTTAGGAGTCACAGACAGGACTAAGGCACGGTACCTCAAGGTTGCAAGCTGTCCTGAAAAAAATACTTCCCTAGTCACTTGTGACTGGAGTTTTGAACTGGTAAATATGTGACTGGATGAGGAATAGTAGCTGACAAGTTTGCATCCTGTTAAGATAACTGGCAGTAACTTAATAATAGCTAATGGCTAAAGGAGAAGGTAAGTGAGGATTAAGCGCCTCCTAATAAGATCAGTCTTATTATTTGAGTGATACTATAGCTCAGAAGGCAGATGAGCATGTAATGCAGGAGTGCAGCTGGTGGACCTGCTACAGGCAGTGCACAGGGGGTATTTATTTAGTCTTTTGGCCATTGGTGTCCAAAGACTTGGCTCTTAGGAGTGAGGCAGCTGTGTTTATGTCGTATCACGCTGGCCCACTCAGAAATTGTTTGCTAACAACCTGGACGCAATGAGAAGCAAAATTACTGCTTGGTTGTATTTATGTTTATCACCTCCATGACTATACCATGTTTATTGGACAGTGACTCAGTCCACTTAAAAGAAAAGCTGCGTTAAACTGGTTTACTGAGTAAGTGAAGGGAGTTCCATAATTCAGGATTAACCTCATTGCTCACCATTTCCAGTGAGGGTGGGTGGGAAATAGTAGACACTTTAAAATTTCTCCTTGAAATACTGTGTTTAAAAATGGTATTTCTGTTGAAGTCTTCATGCTCTAATGGACAATTAAGGAAGTTTGTCAGTCTGTCAAACAATAGACTTATCTGTTAAAAATGGTCAGCTCAGCAAAACTACTGTAAAAATGACTCTTGAAAAGTAATCCTTTTTTACCAAGTGGGAACAGTAGATATTTGAGATGGCAGTGAAGATGAATATGCTGGGGTGTGCAGTCTGAGTACAAAGGAAAAATGTTATGTTCAGCTAAAAGGGGCAGTTCCAAAAAAACTTGGGTACTGCATATTAAACCTGTGCTTTAACAGAACCTTGAAGAGATTGAATCACCTTTAGGTTTGTTAAAGTAAGTGTATATCATATCATAGCATCTCCCTAGCTATCTCTTTTCTACTTACACCTATATCATCAGTACAGATTTGTGATTGGAATGAGAATAACCATCTGCACCAGTTTCTGGTTTTGAAAAACGTTCCTGCAAGAATAGTCACAGCCTGTCAGGTTATCTGTTTGCTCTGAGGGCCTTAATTTTCCTGTATCCCATAAGGGTGAGTCTGATGTCATAGTGTCATCTTCAGATGATGTAAATGGCAGTTTGTATTTAAAATCCGTGATTCCCTTTAGCTACTCCATATTAAAAATAATTCCTGTGGTTTCTTCAAAATGAACTGTGGAGAAGAGGGCATTTATTTCGCTGTCCTAAACTTGAGATTCCTGAGATACTGTTCAAGAAATTGTGCCAAGATCAACTGGGATACCTTCACATGTAGAAGATTGGGTAAAGATGACTTTAATGGCAGTAGCCTAAAGATGAGGCATATTCCTTGCAAAATTCTGATTGGATGATGTGACACAATAACTCTTGATGACATTATCGATAAGTTTCAGCAGGCTATTGAAAAATGGGTCTGCTTTTCTCTGCGTGCTGTGTGTATGTCAAGTAGCAGATAGTTCCTGCTCTTAGATCCTGCCATACAAACAGGATGTCATGCAGTGTTATATAGTGACTGCACACTGATAATTGGCTTTTTTTAGGAGGAGCTGAACTGGAAGTAAGAGTAAAAGAAGGGGACAAGAGTGAAAAAGATGATAAAAGAGTGTAGAATTAGGAGAACAGCATGGGAGGAAGAGAAAATAGGTTTGATGCAACATCTAATAATTGGTGCAAGACAAAGTCCGCTGCTATTTTCTTAACAATAGCAACATCCTAGGGCTGGAACCCCTCCCTTACCCCCTGCAGGGTGTTCTCAAACGGCAAGGGTGGTAGCCGAGTTTGTTGTTAAACTTCTAGTAGCTCCCATAGCTGGAATAGAGTATTTAGGTTGTTCCAATTGCATAATTGTCATCGTGCAGATCAGACCTTTGGGTAGGTATGTGCTTGCTCAGGAGTTAAACTTCCCTGTTAGTAAAACAGTGCTTTTAGCAGTAGGAATTGACACCTTGATCAGCAAACAGTATCAGTTCTCCATTCAGACCTCTCCCTTAGTCATTTAGGTATCACCAGCTTGTGGTGCTGGCTGGTTCCTTGTGTGACAAGGTATTCCCCTTCCTTCCAGGTCTGACAAACTCTAAATTTGGATTAGTCACTGATTGTATTGTCAAAGCAGCACATCCCTGGTCCTGTTGTACCTTCTTAAAAGGCACATGCTTTTTGGCAGCCAGAAAAATGCCCTTAAGAGAAAACTTTTCTATAATCCCGGAGACATAAAAAGCTAGCAGAAATTCTATCTGTTTCTGGGATGAGAGCTAATTTTTTTTTTAAACTAAGAGGTTTTTTCCACACTACTAAAAGACACTGCTATGGAGATAAAAGGGGGAAGAAAAGAGGTTCAGTGGTCTCCCCTCCTCCCAAATCTGTCAAAAATTGTGAAAATCAGAAGATTTGCAACCCCAGATGCAAGACTAGGGTGTTTCACAGTTTCCTCTGTTTCTGAGGTCTTCCAGCCTCTTGACTACTATAATTTTCTATTAAATAGACTCTTTTTCTACTATTTACTAAACCTGAGGCCTTCAAAATTCACCTGAGGCCTTCACCTTTGAAGCTCCCTGTGTGTGAAGTGGAAATGCAAAGTCTTGTTGCAGACAAATCAGTCACACAGACTGGAAAATTGTAAGTCAAGGTCTACTCTGAAGCTCTGTGGTCAGTGCAGTCTACAGTGATTCAAAAGGTCTTGAATATGCTTAAAAATAAAGCCAGCTGATGGATCAGGATGTGACAGTTTCCAATAATTTGGAATTGATTCACAGAGCAGTGTAAGATGTGATTAGAATTTTTCCTTTTTTAAAAGATGGTAGAATTAAGACAGAACTGCACAATTGGTTTGTAATTTCAACTCTGAGAACGCTAGGCATTTTTCCATGGAATTAATATTGGCATTTATTTATGCATATGTTGCACTTTAAAAGGCTGCCAAGATAAAAATTATTAGAGGACTGTCTTCTGTTGACTCTCTGTGGAAGTCATCCCCACCACACAGGTTAACAAGCCACTTTGCAGGATCATCTGAAAGCAAGAGTGAAGGAACACTTTCAGAAATTTTTGTTGTTTTAATGATTCATTATTCTACCAGTAGGACAAGTTTTCTTCATTTCTGAAATGGACTGTGATGCCCAGGCTAATCATGCAGGGAAGTTACGCCTGTCTGCTAGCTTTTCCATTCTCTCCCACCCTCGTGCTATAGCAGCATAACTGGATTGATGCTGTGGGGTTTCTGCTGGCAGTGACTTCCCTAAAAGCCTTCAAAATCCTTTTGTGGTTCTTTACTGGGCTTTGGGAGGAATGCTACCAAATAATTTCCTTCTGGCAGCTTTTTCTTTCCCTTGAATTTGCCCACGTTCTGCCCCTCCCTAAAGCAGCATTAGCTAAGGAGACCCATTTCTACATACCCTGAAGAAATCTTCATATGATCTGAAAAAGAAAAGCTGGAGGTCCCTCACAGGATGGTCCAAATTGCCATGGTGTAGATTCACCATTTATCTGGCATAAATTACACTTGAGCATGGGTTTTATTGGCAAGGTTCTGATAAATTCCCTTTGGCTACCGAAGAGACTTGTAAAATGTTTTTGCTGTTTTGCTCTTGTTAGAAAGCAATCTTCACTACAAAAGCAATGAAATTGGGGAACACTGGGGAGTAGGGAGGAGGTTTCATATCCATGGCCCTTGCTTTCTTGGCTGCCTCTGTCTAAAGATAAGTCTGTGGGCTATGCTAGCAGCTAAACAATATAAAAAGCAGTCATTTGCTCATGAAGCAGATTGGAAGTATCTACATCAATCCTGAGACCTTATTGCTCATCTGCATCTGAGAGAAAAGTACCTCCTTGCAATCTGTCTGTGAAGTGCAGGCAAGCAGCTATTGAGGGAATTTGCTGAACAGTCTTAAACAAACTGGCAGTTCTCAGAGAACATCTGATGCAATTACATTTTATATCAGAAGCCTGGGGAAAATGCATCCAGTATTCAAATGTGTGTGTTTATTTCTTCAGCCCCCATCCAGCCATCTCTTCTGCACCCAGCCAGAGTAGGATGTTTTCACCAAAAATGCTGATAGTTATATCCATTCACTGTTGGCTTGGTAAGATGAAAGGAGTCATATAAATGGTATCCTCCGCTTGAGTTGCACCTTGTTTCCTCAAAGGGGAGAGGCAGACTCAATCTTGCCAGTCATCCTCTTAGTCTTATTTTCTGTTCAAAATATTGAGCAGGTGTGTTTAATTGTTTGATGAACTCCAGCAATTCTGACCTTTTCTGGTCCACAGCCATTCTTGTGAGATAAAAGTATCTCTGTTTGTTGGCAAGATGAAGTTAACTCCACTGCTCAAAAGTTGTCTATCCTTGTGAGCAGCATTTTCTTTTGCCGTGAATCTCTGTGCCTGAGATAGCACAGGGAACAGGAGACTGGTGTGAAAGGTATGCAGCAACGAAGCTCTTTACCTCTTGAACAAAGATTTTTACCTCTTCAGTAAAGCTTAGGAGGCTGTTCAGGGCACCTACAGAAGACCATTGATTACATCCTGTGTAAACCTGTTACCAGGCAGAAAATGGCCCCAGTTCAGATTCTTAATGTTGCTCACGATACATGTATATTCTAACTCACTCATCAGGGGAGGGCCCATCTCCTCTGCTGACTTGCAGCCTCCAAGCAGATCCTAGCCAGGAAATTCTTTTCCCAGCTTACTTGCTCTTTGGCACAGCATAGCAATCTCAGTAATGTGGGGATGAAAACAAAAGTGGCATATGAATTTTGAGCCATTCCGTCAAGCTACCCTGCAGCAATGAGTCTGACAGTCTCAGCTCAACTGAAATTAACTTACCAAAGAGGTTTGGATATTTGCCTTTTATAGTTCTTCCATTTTTGCTTGAAGACTTACATATTTAATTTTTATCCTAAGGTGTTTATTTTTCCCCCAAGCATCCTCAACTATACAAAGCAGTTTTGTACAATTGTTTAATTATGAATAGTGCTTTAGAAAAGCATTGGAACTTCAGCTCTATGGGGAGCTGTGCTTAAGCAAGATCAGAACCTTGAAAGATACCTCTGCAAATGATGGGACCTACTTGTGAACCAGTTTCTACCTTCAGTTCCACCATATTGTTCTTCTCTCTTGTGTGGAAGTCTGGGAAGAATCAGTAGCTTGAAGGTCCTGTCATCCTCCTGTCTCTGCTGACATTTTATTCCAGGATATTAACAGTACACCAGAACATGAAGTCCTCAGCTCTCTTCCAGCTCTCGGGTTCGCATGCAAGTAAGTAAATCAGATGAAAATTATGTGATAGGGAACCTGATTTATGTATTTCAACACTGAAGCACACCTGTGACTCCCATTTATATGCTTCAGCTGAAGGCCACTGGAGTCTCCTGGTAATTTCAGTGGTCTCTGGATCAAGCCCTCAGTTTGACAATCTGTGTGGTAGGTCCTGGTTCAGCATATTTTTAAGGATAGGTTTAATTCCATCCCCATTTAATAAAGCAATTAAGTGTGTGATTAACTTGAGTAAGAGGTTGAAGCCTGTGCTGAAAGTCAAATATGATCTCTGCTGAACTGAGACTTAAATAGTAATTTACAGCAGAGGCTATCCCCATCCAGCATCTGGTAAATAGGGCTTCTGCAGACACACAGCCCTGGTAGATATCGCTGTGGATACAGATCTTTTCAAAACAGAGCTATCTAAAATCCAACCATTTCCAAGAAAAACACTCTGGCTTGTTTGTGCCCTGTCATGTACACAGGCCTTTCCTTTTACAGTAAGTATGGCTACATGAGGGCATTCATAATGAAAACCAGTTATTTTGAAGTAAAAACTGGTAGAAGCGATTAAAGAAATAGGAACAGTGGCAACAGTGCCTCAGCTCACCATAATTGCTTCTTTTACAAAGTCCAGGTGGTTTGTTTTGTTCTGCAGTCCAGAACCATCCAGTCCATTTACTTCACTCCAGTACGTACTATGCAAATAAATCTTTCTTCTAATAAAATATGCATGAACATCTGAAATGCAAAACATGTACATAAATTGCCATATGTTGGCTGAGGCATAAGAGCTCTATGTGTGACCTGAGCCCATGAGAAGCAATTCAAATCAGCTTAGCACAAGCTGAGCTGGCAATCTAGAGGGCTATGAGTGCCTCATTTAAATAAACTTGCACTTGCCAGAGACTAGAGATACTGCTGAATGAGATCCAGTGCATCTCTCTGTGGTGGCCTAAGAAGTTGCCTCCCCCAGTTACTGACAGTAGTAGTCTTGGAGGTTGCCCCTGTCCACAGTAAAATTAGCAGAACTGCCCCACCTCAGTTGCTTTATTGCAGTCTCCTCCTTTCTTTAAACTGCAGGTGAAGTGAAACTTTAGCTAAACTAACAGACTTCACATTGAAGCTGTTAAAGCATTGACTGTGTTCTCTTGACTTCACTGTGAGCATGACAACCACAAATATAGTATTATTAACCCCTTACATTTTTGCATAAAGGTGTAATAAGCTTATCTGTTAATACCCTAACAATCAACAGCAATTTCATCTCAGCTGGTGGGGGATGTCCTGTTACCCTCACAGCCTAGGCCTGGACCTTTTGTACTCTGTGGCACACCAGTGCATCAGTCTTTTAAGCTTGCAAAGAACTATATTGCAGGAAAATAAAATGTCTTTTTAATGGCAGTGAGACGGCTGCTGGAAAAAAGGCAGCACATCAACTCATGTTTACAGGATTTTGGCCACAATGTCTTAAGGTGGGTAATAAAATACTTCAGCTTTCTTTTTGTGATAATTCAATAGTGAAGGTCCTTTATGGGGAGCATATTGAAAAGCAATATATGCCAACCATCCTCTAAAAAAAAAAAGACAGGATAAACAGTGTTTTGTTTCTTCCCTTGTAAGGGTTTAAAAGAACTAAGAGTATCTGCCAGACTTACAAGGAGGTGTATTTTGGCGGTGTGGCTAAGACAAATTCAGATTGTAGATGAGCCAAAGCGTGAATATTTCTGCAGTTGAAAACAGGAGTGAGCGCATTGGATGCATATTATGTCTATGTGGTAGAAAAAAATTATCTGTAAAAATGCTTTCTTGCTTAAATTGCAATTCCATAAAATTTAAAATGCCTTCAGCCCTTTTAGTATTGAGGCCGATTCTAATTGCTTCAGTAGTAGCATGACTTCTCTGGCCTCTGTAATACAATTCATAATTTGCTTCAAGAGATCAAACTCAAGGCCACTGCAACTCCATTTTACTACTTCATTGAATATATTGTGTATGTTGTTCATTAAATTGTCAGCTATCACTGCACAGGCAGGACCAACCCGTGTAACCATACTTCCCATCTGTGGGTCCGGCACCCCACTGAATAGCCTTCTAGCCACACTACTCCCAGTAAATAAAAAAAAGGGGGGAAAAACCCCCCAGTTTGATGTATTTCCTCTGAAGAATGCTTAAGTTACCCTACCACTGGAGTATTACAGAAGGGGCAATTACTTCAGATGGAAGGATTCAGACTTAAAAGCTGGCATTTTCAGTTTACCTGGCTGAACTGGCTAAATGGAAAATGCAAGTATTACTGCAGTCTCTTCTTCCAGCAGAACTAGATGATGGGCCATGCTGAGCAGATGGAAAATGGCAGTCTCCAGTCGTTACTACGTATCACAAAATGGACCTCTGTCGTGGCCAGAATTAGGCACCTAAGGGAACCTGTACATGATCTTCTGCAGGAAGACTTGGGCTTTCTCTGCTCACACCACCCCAAGCAGGTACATGCTTCAGACTGAAGAAAAGCTGAGCAACTGTGATAAGGGGTCATAAGCATGAGTTAAATACTCCCAGCTTCCCAGCAGGATTACTAGATCAGGTTTGGCACTCCACTAATGAGAACTATGCTCCTGGCTCTAAGTGGCTCATGTCCAGGAGACACAGTTCAGCAGAACCAGTGTGTGACATAGGTGGGATCGGTGCAAGAGACAGCCAAAACATTGCCTGACCGAAGCATCTTGCCTCCCAGGCCCCAGCACACTGTAGACTGTAAATCCAATTCCCAGGTGCTTAAATCCCCTCATTCGCTTCAGAGGGATGACAGGCACTTACCTCCATGTTGTGAATGGCAGCATTTCATTTTGCTTTTAGGTATGGCATTATTAGTGCTACAACATCCAAGATGGCACCAAATATCAATGTGTTATTCTGGAGCTTCCCTGAGGACCAGAATTTGACTTTTTAAAAATTCATATTTTGTTAGGAAACGTGTTCAGGGGTCTATTAATCTCTTTACAGCTGACACTCAAGGCCGTCTGTGCAGCAATTTGTTACAAAGCCACTAAACCTGGCACTTTAATTATGGGATGCCTGTTCTTGCTTCTCTGTTGTGAAGTGAACATGAAGTCATCACTTGTTTCTATTTTTGCCTGAAAATGATTCATAATGTAGAATGTACTGTACTACAAAAGGGATGGAAGAAAATAGTTCCATGATACATGTTGGGAGACAGAAGCAATGGCTTGCTGCTGTGATTCACGCTTGTACTGCCCAGGCTTTCCAAAAATGGCTTTCTTCACAATTAACCACAAAATCTGTAAACCATAAAAGGAAAACCATCAGTCTAACAGCAAGTGATTCTGGCTGGCTGCTGGAAATAAAGGAAGGTGATAATTCATAGAGCGGGTGAAATGTCAAAATTTACTGGGCATCTTCTCCTAATTACTTCATAATTAGGCAACCCAAACTGGCTGTCTTTGCTCTGAAGCTGAAAAGACCTACTGTGCTTCAAAAATCAATACAGTGTAGTGAGAACCACTCCCTGATAGTTATTAATGGTTTGTCTATGGCATAAGAGCCCTGTATGCAGCCACTTGTTGAGGATAGGGGCATGTAAGGGAAGGCTGAACTGCAGCCCTGGTCCCCTGGGCAGCTGAGGGGCTGCTGCCTACATACTCCCTGTGGAACAGACTTGGCAGAGAGAAGGCAGTGAGTAGGCTGAGCCCTGGCAGATTGCTCTTCCCCCAGCACAACCAAAATCAAACCCAACACTGCTTAGATCACTCAGCTGGATGTCAGCTGAAATATGAAAATGTGAGTGCTGCTTCCTTCAACAAATCTGCATCTTTGGGACCTCCTCAAGCTTGGCATAACCAGGTACATCTCGAGGACAACATGCTTCTTCCAAGGCTTTTTATAAGATCTGAGGATCTGTAATCTTTGACTAGGAAAAGTTTATAGGAACGAGACAGAGTGAACTCCAGCTATAGCCAAGACACCCCTCTTACAATTTATGAGCAGAATATTTATTAACACGTGCCTCCTGAGAGCCTTTGACGTGTTTGGCGAAAATTTACATACGTAGCTATAACTACAGAAGCAAGGGCAATTTGATTAGAGCTACTAATTCATTTTTTAAAATTAGAATATTGCTTCTGTATGTTCTGCCCTGTGTCTGTCATACCTAACTCAGCCATGGTCTTGACTGTATTTCTCACAGTACTCAGGGAGGCCCTTTTACCTTTCGCGACTGAATTTATTTGCTGAAAAACAATTTTGGGGTGCCATTAGTTTCTAGATATCTGATGGAAATGAGAAAAGGGGTTGGTTTGTTTGTTTATCCTGCAAAACAAATTCTATGCCTTGTCATATTTATAGTTTTAGAAAGAATAGTATCCTTAAGAAAGGAAATAAATATCACTGCAGTTCCTCAGTGTTTATTTGAAAGTATAGCAAAGAATTGTATGAATACCAGTTATCATGGGACAGACTTTCTCATTTAAGTAAATGCTAACTTTTTATATGAAAAACCTTTAGGATCTCATTATCTACTCCATGCCGGGTAACCTATTGTGGTAGGAGAGCCATTCTGAGTAAACAGCAACTTCTTAAATGAGTTACAGATGCTGCTATTATAAAATAGTTTGCAACAAATTATCTGTAACACCTTTCAGCCTTGGAATTTCAGCCTGAATCTGGTGTGTTTTATGGATAGACTAGAGCTGCTTGGCTGCTGATTTGGAGAACACCTTTACACTTTCTGTTTATTTTGCTGTGTAATTGTTTTGTGCCAGAAATGTTCTCATGTGACCTCAAGCTAACAACTAGTTATAAATGGCATCCCTGATGATGTTTTTGATCATATACCCTAAGTAATCTCCTAAGCAACTGCTCCCCTTCTCAATTTCATCCTCATCATAATGACACAAACTGATGCATTAGTGCTGTGGAGGCTGGCTTTTCAATTTCATAACTGCAGAGCAACATCCTGGGAGTGGCTTAAAATACAGTCACAACCAGGAAAAGGATTTTGGGAAGCAATAACTCCATGTTCTATATTAATTCTGAATTATAAACATAGCAGAATATACACAAGTCCAACTTTCCAGATTTTTTTTTTATCCTGGTATTAACTGTCAGGAGAAAGCTCTACAATATTAACAGTCTCAAATCTATTGCTAAATGTCAGCTTTTCCACATATTTTTTTTTGTCACTTCAACATTGCTGGCATTCTTTTAATTAAAAAAAAACCCAGTCTTTTAACAGTCATGATCCCAAGGATCTGTAACTGTCAGGATTAATGGCTTCTGGTTTTTTTTTTCCTGGGGGCCTGTCTGTGCCAGGAATTGCCTTTCCACTAGTCACCTTTGCTTAATTAATCATCCCCAAGTCAAATGTGCTAAGCTTATACATTAAGGGCCCAATCTTTTGTTAGCTGTTATCCAAGGAAGTTGCAGCACTTTCTGGTTTAGCTCAGTGAGAAGGATCATGGGCCTCCAAAAACCAGTTTGGTTATGCTTTTCCTCTTCCCTCCTGCCCATCATGGAAAGCCTAAAAGACTCTGAAGCTGCTGTGTAGTTTCAGGACAGCCCTGCAGCTGCTGCTGAGGGTCAGGTCAGCGCTGCCCCAGCAGTGCTGGCTGCTGCCACCCAGCAGACTATAGGCTCATCTCCTGCATTCACCACGCTCTTCCCTTCTCTGTAGTTCAGTTACAACTGTCATACTTGTAAGGCTTGTGCCTCAAGCTCTCTAGTCCTTTTCTGCAAGGTTTTGAAGCTTGTTTTTCTAGTGCTTGGTCACTGCAGTGTTTGTTTTACCACTTGAGTGGCATCCTGTCTTGTGGACTATTTCTATGGCTGTCTTTCCTCAGTTGCTCTGCTGCTTGCTTTCTCCAGCACACCAGAAACTTCTGCTTAGCAGGAAACCTTCTTACTCTTCCATATACCAAAAGCAGAAGGTAATTTCTGTCCCCTTTGGCCTTGCCTGACCAATTTATCTTTTCTTTGATGAACGAGAAAACATACATAATTTATGAACCATTCCCACGTGGCTTAACAGCATCCAACCAAAAGAATTTGTTCCTGTCTCCCACTGACCACGATATCTGAATCTGACAAATGTATATAGAAATGTCTCTGCAAGCATAGGAGAAACGTGGCAAGCCTCACCACTTCTCTGGGAGACTGCTGCATGCCTGTTTCAATTGGTGGCTGTTGGGTGTGATATTAAGGTGCTTGTACCTTCTTTGTTATTTCTCTTTTGAAGCATACATAATAGCTATTATTAACCAGCAGCAATTGAATCCTTGTCCTAGAATAATAACCCATCAATGAAACAGTTGTGGAATGAGAACAGCAGTATTTGTAATGGCAGGGTGCAGCAAATGCTGGCTAGCTTGTAGGTTGGCACATACTCTACCTACTGCCACAGACATCTGAGGTCAAAATGCTTCAAGAGCCAAGAGAAATCTATTAATATCGTTCTAAGTGCTGTGGCTAAAGTCCAGGTAAGGAGAGCCTCAGGAAGGTATCTTTAGAGAAGCAAAATTCTGTATTTCCTATCTATATTATGACAACTAATAATCCACTTTAATTGGTAGTCATTAAATGGTCACTGAATCAGTATCAACGTGGTTTATCTGCCGTGCAAGTATCAGTAACTGTGTATGTGAAATCTGCCAAAACTGTGGTCTGCTTTGGATGGAATGCTTTCCATTCATAAACCTGCCACTTCTGTCACACTTTTCCCATATTGCTCATTCCTTTTTCCTCTTCTCTCTCTTGTCCATAGGATCATTCTTAGCTTCCTACTAATTTTTATTTCAAACATACCAACTTTAATCTATCCGATCTTTTATTCTAAATTATCAACGTGAGAAAAATTATGACACAAAATCTAGGGAAAATGCTGCCTAAGTTTAAGAGAGAAATCCAGTAAGCTCCTTTCTTTTGTAATTATTTAATGTATTTTCTGTTTAGTATTTATCATAACGTTGGTCTTTAGGATACAGGAGTCTAAGCTTTCCAACTAAGATGACAGGAGTATTTGATGGCACATTCATTTATTCAAGCTGATAAAGGCTAATTCTTTGTTAGACTGCAAAGGAAAGACATCATGCAATTTTTTTACCGTGCATCTCATAACATTTTAGATTCAAATGGGACTTATGTGGTTCATGAATTGCCCTTAAATCATCTACATGCTGTCACTAAGCATTTTCTTAACAGCTGTTCTTTCCTTTACTTAATTACTTATCAAATGTCAAAATGTGATGGCTGAGTGAAACGTCCCGTTATCTGAACAAACCCTAACTTCAAAATAATTTTCTGTAGACAAACAAAATGAAGTGCTACATGAAAAATCATGAGATGTTCTGACTGCACAAAAGCTTCATTTTTATGCCTGACTAAACCTGACAATCAAAAAATAAGGGAGGGGAGCAGGGAGAATTAATAAATGTGCATCCCCCTACCTAATGGTTATTAACAGGCTCAGGCTGGACCACAGCTGTTAAAGACCAAGTTGTGGGATTTTTTTCTGGACATGAATATGAAAGCCTTTTATGGAAGATTATAACTCAATATTGGCTAGTGGAAGTTGTTGGGGTTTTTTTTAGATGACTATTTCAAAATCTCCTCAGATACAACAAAATGTATGTTTTCATTTAAGATGGACCTGAAAACTTCTGGAGGAGCTGGCATGGCTGTAATAACTGATCAGCATTGCCTACATCTGATACGGCTATAAAACTATTATTTGGGTTTGGTTTGGAACAGGATTGAGGATAGAATTATCTATTCAAAAACATAGTTCAGCTCATTTCACAGTAAAACAATAACATAGCCATTAGAAAGAAACATATAAATGCAAAAAAAAATGTATTACATAATATGCTAAGGCTATTTTAACATGTGTTTTTTCTCTTCACAGAGTTGCTATATATTTTCTTAACAGCTGAGATCCAAATAGAACTAGGAATGCCTTTTCTGAATTGCTTTCGATTGCTTCAATTACAGAAATCTCATGTTTGGGCTTAAAATGAGGTAAGAATATGTAGAGGAAAGCTTGAGTAATGGTGTAGTTTGCTGTCAATGTCTAGAAACAAGTGATATGGATAGGATTTCAGTTTCGTATTAGGAGGAACTTCCCTAAATACTGTTCCCTGTTAGTTCTCCTCTAACCCCAAAATAACAGGAGATGCTGAAATAATGTTTTATTCCAGTGTCTATGAAGTCTAATAAGAAATAAGCCTTTAATGTGTCACTGGCAATAAAAAAGTGAGGCCAGAATCTGTTATATATTCAAAAGAACTTCAGCTTAATAGGATGAGTCTACATTTATTTTAAACCTTGTATTTATTCTGTGAATGAAAAGCAGGGATCAGAGTATCTCAAGAATGAAATATCTGTTTGTAGCTCTGCCCTGCAAAGTGTAGCTCTCATTTGCACATCTAAAGCCCACCGGTGAAAAAGCTCTAGTGAAACAAGCAGAGCCTCCTGGAGCCCCGCAGCAGCAGCTCTGGCTGTCCAGCAAACAAAGGCAAGAGGACTATGGTAAAAAAAGATGACAGGCAGTGTTTTACTCTGAGGACTGGAAAAGAATGTACCAGCACGCGCTGCCTTACTCTGAGACTGCGTTAACTCACAAAATGTGAGTAGGACTCCTTGGGGAGAGAGAAGCAAGGAAGTAATATGAAAAGTGTTTATATCCTTACCAGGCATTCACAACACCAAGGAGGGGAAGCTGAGGCAAAGGGTTATTGCCTGCGGTGCTGTGAGCAGCCACATTTTCCTTTCATTCTATATAAAACCAGGAGCTTATTTATCACTCTTTTGTTACTCCTTTCCCCTCCCTTCTTTACTTGTTAGGAGGGAAGTATGGCCTATCTTGGGGAGTCCGGGTAAGATATTTTATTTTCCAATACCCTGAGCAAGCATTTCGTAACAAAGGAAATCTTCCTCCTTTTTATTGCTATACCTAAGAAAACAGTTGTATCTACTGTTTATAAGTAGCAAGGTATTCTGTGCAACCTGCATGCAGTCTGAACAGTGATGAAATATTTAGAAATTAGTTGGTAGTGACACACTGGCAGATAATGGACTTCTCAGCTTCTTGTTTACATTGCACCATCCATATGTAATATTCGATAATGTATTTGCTGTGACATTGGCGTGATTATCTGCATCAGTTAAAATGAGTGTTAATTTATAATCCACTGTGATTGGAATACTGTTCCATGGCATTGAGTTATTCACAACAAGAAATGTTCCATTAATCAATCCAAGAGACTAAAGGACAGGGTTTAAAAAAAAAAATAGCTGCCTAGAGATGCTAATGATGTTCTTAGTAATTTCTTTTAAATCCTGGCATTTCTTCAAAATACCCACTTATTCTGAAACCAGTACTCATAAAAAGTTTCTTCCTTATGCATTGGTTTCCATGAAAGTTCTTGCATAAATAAAACTACTATAAATAGTATAGAAGACTCAAAAATTAGGACAGTCTTTTAAAGAGCTATTTGGAAATTAGAGAGACCCCTGAACTGAGAAATAACGATCTCCTTTTACTCCTGGACATGCTAATTTAGCATATACACTGCAGGATGTTTTTCCTCGGTTACATGCTCATTCTCTGAGCTGCACTGAGGACGCGCAGGATGCGTAAAGCCAGGCTGCTAGGAAGCAAAAGTTCCTCATCAACATCAGCGCTCATTCTTTATTGCTTGATTGGGGTGATTTTGTAGTTTCCAAGAGCTATTAGGCATGTTGTTTGTTTAAAAAAATGAGGCAGCAACAAACTTTTAAGTGCATTGAGATGATTCACATCACAGCTACTGGTGCTCAAGATATTGTGAGCTATGTATGTTAAAGAATACATTTGGAGGGCATTTATCTAACTCCAAATGTCTTTTGCTGTTGATGGGTAATGTAAGGTCTGTGAGTCACCCAGTGCACCTAATCACTGTGGCTAATAATTAGAGAAAAGGAGCTCCCCATGGAAGCTGTTGTGTAATGTTGATTTTAATAGGTCCTTGCCCAAGCTTACCCTTTTCTATGATGTGAGGGCTATCTCCTAATGTCTCTGCCTCATGAATAACCCCGGTGACTTCACTGTAAATGAAACACAGAATGTTGTGAAAGCCTGACTCCACCAAAGACAGTGGTAAAACCTGCATTGCTTGTGGTGAGGACAAGATCTCACCTGCAAGGTCTCACTCCGCCCAGCTCTGGCAACTGAGATGAGAATCACAGGACCAGTGTCCTCTCATGTCCTCACTAAGTGAACAGGGTGAAATGCTTGCCAGCTGTGCTGGTATCAGTCTCAACCTCAGAGACTTCTTTACCTCTTTGAGTCTCAGGTACTTTCTATCGACTTACACAATCTGTCTTTTTTGTACCTCAGGCTGAATCCTGCCTTCAGCCAAGTATTTCCACAAAGTCCTTGCGAGCTCTAATCCCTGCTTCAAATCTGTCAGGATGGGGTTATGGAAGCAAATCTTGCAATCACTGCACTGAGACTTGCAGAAGTGGTGCCAAATTTTGCCTGGCTAACTGTCCCCTGTACAGTGAGGGGGGCTGTGTGTTCCTCATGGGAGGGCTGACATTGATGCGGCAGAGCAACACCTGGAGCAGGATCCCTGATGCAGCTCGCTTGTAAGATAGGCCTCACGGTGTTGTGACTCAGCTGGTTTTATTTGTAGCAGAAATGTAAATGTCTGGGCTGCAAGGCAAGAGCTACACGAGAAGCTTTGCATTCAGCAGGCTTAGGAACCCAAAGCTGCCACTGTGTTTGGGCACATAAATTTCTGAGTAAATTTAATTCAGATTTTACTCCTAGCAGGGGTTGTTCACCCCCTCTGTAAATAAAGCCACCTTACTTGGGTAGTCAGCATGGTTTTTAAAGACTAATAATAGAGCCCCAGGTTAGAAAAGTTTGACCTCAAGTTTTATTTAGGCTGTAGGACTCTCATGCAAATTGTAGCACAGAGCAGGGAGAGAAATATAACATCTGGTCTGGTTTTATAGCTTCTACTCTAATGCATCGTGGCAAATCCATTTAAGTAAGCTGTACAAAAACATCACCACTTCTGCTTAATTATAAATCTGCTGCATATCATTTTGCGTTTTGAAAATGAATATGGATAAAGAGACTTACCTCTAATCTATATTGATCTCTATCAAGAGATGAACAGATGATGAACTTAAACCGTCCAGTTCTATTCCAGTGCATTTCCAATCTGTACAGAAATGGAGAAATATTTACTGTAATTAAGACCTAACACTTCGAGTAAATGATTATGGTAGTAAGAGATTAAAAAAAAAAAAAAAGGCAAAAAAAAAAAAGCAAAATCACATGTGAGAAAATGTTGTTGCATATTGCCAAGGTCAGTTGACACAAGAATACAGAAGGCAGGAAATATGCTCATCAGTGTGAGTAATGGGCTGTGTTCTTCCTCCTGGCAAAATGCATAAAGGTGAACATATTACTTAACATCTACATGCTTCTGTTCTGTCTCCTCCAAAATGGGGATAATTGCTCTCTAAAATGTATCTGAAAACACTGGTTTGCTTTTATTCTGATACCATATTAGTCAGAAGAAACAATCACTCATCTTTCAGGTCTAGCACTACATTGGGAAAGACACACAACTAGAGAGCTGGAGAAGTGATAAAATTCAAACATATGAGAGACAAAAAGGCAAATGACACCCATCATAAGCTGGAAAGTCCAAGAGGGCAGCAATCTCTATTCCTTGTATGCAGATCCTCACTGACTTACGTTTATAAATATCACAACATCTTGATATGGTACCTTGAGAATTCTGTCTGCTAGGAAAATATTTAGTGTGTTTAGTGGATGAAGAATCCTTCAGTAGGATGGTGGAATTTCAGTTCCAGAGCAGCATGTCACCTGGTTGGCACTTGTGAGTCCTATAATCTGTCACTCCCATGTGCCTAGACTTGGAGAAAAAAGATCTCTATTTACTCTACTTTCTACTCCTCATCACTTGTCTGATGTAACTTCTGTGATAAGTATCTGAACAAGCAACTTGATTAATGTGACAACCATAAGAATATACACCCAGAGATTATAAACCTCTGTGACAACAGGCTTAGGTCTACTTAGCCAACCGTGAGAAGGAAATATGAACAAGGACAAGACTGTTTTCAGTTTAGCCAAGGATAAGCATAACCAAGACTTCCTTATCAACTATGACTTGAATTCTCACCAGTGTCTGGATACTTGAGGTAGCCTTGGGGCCAATTAGCATGTGCTGTACTCTGCACTCCTGAATAGCCCTTCCTCTGATGAACATTACTTAGAAAACTGCAAAACTCAACACAATGATTCTTTCTCTGGAGACAAAAGTCATCACAGTACATTTATTTCTTCCTCGGAGAAGGAAATATATACACAGCTCTGTTTTCTTCTTAATTTCTGAAGCTGCAGGAGATCATTATCTTATTTCAGTGTCCTATTCCAATTACATTCATTTTACAATCCTGTAAAATTCAAAATAACATAAAAAATGCTTATATACCCATATGGATATAGAAGTGTTATATGTAAGACTTTGTACATTTAAAGCCAAACAGTTTAAAAAGAAATCCATTGTCATTTATTTGTGCTTGCTTACTTGCATTACTTTTCAGCTTGGGTAATACCAATTAGATGGTTTATGATTATTTCACGTTGAATTTCACTGCAGGCTCCCTCCGCACCAGCACAGCTCTTCAGTGGTTCACTGGTCGCAAATCCTGTGGGGAGAAAATTTATTTCTTTGTTGGAAGATAGAATTTCTTTTGGAATTTGTTTAAGTTGCTGCTACCTGCTGATCAATCCTGGTCTTTATCACAGACTCATTAACATGTCGGCCCTGGTACTGTGATGGATGCCTTGGCAAATGCTGGATCTGGTTTGGAAATCCCTGCGATGCCAAAGAATTAAACCCCAGACCCACTGAGTGCCAGGAGTGAGGAATGAGTAAAAGAAAATAAGTTTAAAAATATAAGTACATTAAATAAGAATTTGGTTGTACTTCCTGGACATGTTTTCTGGGCTTTCTGTTTGTGGAGGCAGCGTGGCTCAGTGTGCATGCAGCAGAGACTGAAGGTCTGTGAAGACCATGGACAAGTCATTTCATCTTTGGTATTTTGGCCTCCCTACCCATCTGTGGAGATAATGGCACCTTTACTTTGGAGCTCTCCATGTGAAAATGGCTATTCCAAGGCATTAGATGTTGTGGAGCAAGACATGGCACAAGAGAGGCTGGGCTGTTATTTCAATCTTTCAGACCCTTTTGCAGCATGGTATTCCTAAAAGAAGTCCTTTTCTAACAGCCCTGGGAGTTCATGGCTCGCTCTTCCTTCCTTAATCTGATATTTGTTTGCCATTTGTGTGGGCAACACCAGGGCCTGGAAGCTATACACCCACAGGGTGGTTTCCCAAGCAGCCATGAACTATTGCAGGCTTGGGTCAGGAGCACATCATCTTCATCAGCTTGCAAAACAGCATCAGGAATACAAGGGGGAAGGCAATGCTGCCTCTCGGCAAACAGAATTTCTCACCTGGGAGAAGCTAGGAGGTGGTTCAGAGGAACTGTAAATCAAGAGGGATCCGTAGGCCATGAGGCTCAGGGGAAGGAAAAATATTCGGGGGTGTGGGAGGAAAGGCAATCAAAAAAATTTTCTAAAAAACTTGAACAGCCCTCTGGCAGGACAAGTAGAAATAAACCTGACAGGAAATGACAAGAAACTGTGATTAGGTAAATGTTAATAAGAAAAGAAGGCTCTAAACTTAAGGGAATATTGTTATTGATGGTAATAGAAGAAGGTGCAAACACTGCAAGTTTTGTTTTCTGGCCTGATGTACTTAGGTCTATGTATAATTTAAAGTATTGACTTCAGTGGGAATACTTGTGTTCTGAGAGCCCTGTGTGTGTTTTCTGTGTCTGTTGGAGCCAGGGGCTCTGGCGGGAGTGGTGCTCTCTGTGCTGGTTAAGGCTGCTAAAATGTTTTTAATTCTATTTTTACTTCTTCTCCAGTTCTTACAATTGCTTATAATTTTCTAAAACTTTATGTACTGAGCTGAACTCTGCCAGATGGTTTCCTTTTGAAACTGGTTTCATGCATGTGGGCAAGAGGAAAACCAGTTCAGCCATTTAAAAGCAGGAATGGCCTTTATTTCCATGCACTGACTTTAAATATTTCAGAAATGCTTTCCAATCCATACAGTTTCCAATTAGAGGTTACCCTTGCAAGGTGTTAGGACCCTCTCTCCTAAGACTTATAAAACTGAGCATTTCATGGGGATGTAAAGTTTACCTTTTTTGATTTACCTTTTTTTTTTAAAATAATTTTCTTGAAGTAGTCCTAAAAATTCATCATGCATTGTTCATAAGATACAGTGTGCCATGCTCCCAGTGTGGGTGTGGTTTTAGATTTCTGCTTAAGTGAGTGAAATAACCAACTGGGCCTTAATACTACAAGCCAAGTGGGACACGGCCAAGGGAAACTGTAGAATAACCTTCTTGAAGTGGAATATATAAACTCATAGTGGATTAAATTCATCACCATTGCTCTTGCTGAAATTAAAAAATATTACATCTCTATGAGAGCCTGAACAAAGTCTTGGAAAACTTTGTATTAACAGAGAGGGCTTGGTGAGACAGGGTATGTCTTTGCCAATGAAAGGCAAAAGCAAGCAAGAACCTTCATGAAGGTGTTTTATTTATGTGGTTACTGGTGATCTTTAGGCAGGAAAAGCTTTCCATCCAGTGCTGTGGCTGAGGCTCACTCAGAAAACACTGAATTGCTTTTAAAAGATGGTAAAATATTCTGCTCTTAATTTCATGGTGGAATCTGTAAGGCAGCTTTGCTGTCCTGTGTGTGACTGCCTCATCTGCTGACTGGCATTAGCAGCGCCTGTGCCATCCTGATGTACTATGCCAGGAAGGTGCCTGGCTGCTGAGAGAGGGAAAATTCCTTCTTCTCTCAGCTGATCCTTTACATCCTTCTCTGGTGGCACAGTTTCCTTTGCAGTGGTGAGAACAGCCTGTATCACCCTGGTACTCTGTGTGAAATGGAAAGAAAAGAAATTTGGATGCTGTGGTGTCCTCAGGCCACCATGCTTCCTTAGGAGCAGAAAGGTGAGCATGGCCAGGGGTTGCCACCCTGTCCAGGGAAGCTCTGTGAACAAGCCACAGCATCACAGAAATGCCTTTTCCCCATTCTATTTGTCTCTCACAGTTTTCCTAAATCTTCCTCCCTGTGAAGTTTCTCTTGGCTGGTGTGATGCTTTCCACCTGGCCAGGAGTGGAGGTGGGTTCGCCTGATACACCCGAGGGAAAACACATCCTGTTGTGTGTCATTTCTTTTCCATATGGAAAGACAGGGCAGAAAGAGGGTGGGGCAGATGGGTGGAACTACCTCGAAAGAGAGCCAGGACAAATGGAGAAACATGAGAGTGGGAAAGCCACCCTCATCAAGCATCATAAATCGCTTTCATTGTGACACATCAAAGTAGAAAGCTTTAATATCTTCTGGTATTTCTTGCTACAGGAAGCCTTCAGAAGAGTGGAGCAACCCTAAGCAGACTTGCTCCCAGCATCAGATGGGCCTGGTAAATGTTCTTGTCCCTGGGATGAAGGATGCCTTCGCAGTCTGTGAAGTATTTGTAGTGATGTTATTGGCTCTGGTAATCAGTAACTAGCTAAAGCCTTGTGACAGAATAGAGTGGCTTACCGCACTTAAGGACATGGGAGACATTTTAGATACTGGCAATAGCATGGTCTAGCACTTATCAACCATTTTTGTCTGTGCCCTGTCTGCCATTTCTGCAGCACGGTGTTCCTAAAGGGGCAAGGGAAGGGACTTCTTGCTTGGGTCTGCATGCTTCCCAGCTTGCCTGCAGTTCTGTGTTGGTATTAACGAAACAGAACTTGTATTTCAGCCTGCCCTCCATGCCCTGGTGTTTATCTTACGAACAAATTGCATTCCCATTCCCTTTTAGCAAGCCCAGGCATTATTTGCTTAGGCTGTATACACTGAGAGGCCCCTGCGGTTTTATAGCACCTAGCTAAGGGCGAATCCAATCCTTAATCAGACTTTGGACTTTCTTTAAATTTGAATAATTCTAAAGGTCACTACTCCTGTGGAGGTTGGGAGAAACTTGCTCTCAGAGGAAAGAGAGAGCTTAGGTAGCCATCTCCTCTGTTGTGAGCACTCCTAACAGGGAGGTTTGCCCACGACCACACTTTTTGTCAGTCCTTGTAAGTAATAGATTACTTTGTGCTCCATGTAAATGACTGGGACAAAGTGTATGTTGAAGAGTCTGGTTATGCCTACATGGCTTTCTGGGCAGACAAACTGTATGTCACTCCTTATTGTCAGGAAGTCAAAGGTTTCTTGAGTTGCTTTATTGCATCATGCCAGACCTGCCAACCGAGCTGCTGTTAGGACACATCTGCCCAGGGGATCTCTTGCTCTTCTTGTACATGAAGGACCTGAAAGAGCTTTCAAGAATCATTTAGAATTGCTAGTCCAGGAAAGAAATTAAGTCAGGATGCTGTAACCAACCTGATCCTTTCCCTGTTTGCAGCAAGTGTTAATTAGGTGTGGCTTTACTGTGGTCAGCAGTGTTACCACTATAGCACCAGCAAGAGCCCTGCTTCTGCTTGGTGGGACATCCAGTGGCCCGGGGAGCTGCTGTCCTTCCTGCTTACTGTCCTTGGGCTTGACTTAGTTTTCTAGGAAAGATCCTAAGATCCCAGTTCTGAAGCCCTCCCACCACCCTGCTTGCCTCACTGTGGAGAAGTCAGTAGCTTACGTGCTTGTGCCTTGCCACCAACACTTCAGCTATTGTCAGCTGAAGACAGCTCTTGACTTGTGCCAGGTTAAGGGCTGGCCTTTGCTCTCGGGTTACCTTCACTGTGAACAGATCTGCCATGCCTGATTTAATGAGTGTCTGTGAGAAGCGGTTACACTGCCCTCTCCTTCCTTGAATGGAAGGAAAAGGCCGATGAATAACTCAAACCTGCAACCTGATCTGTAGGTTTTTAACCATCAACTGTGTTTCTGCTGGTGTAACCCTGGGGTTCCCCTTTGGGTATGTGAGGTGGTTCTGCTGTTCCCTCATCTCCCTTTTGAAAACAAACCTCATGGTCTGTGATACTGATATTCGTACTGTGTACTGAAAATACATCCTCTGATGAGTTCAAAATAAACAGATATCTCTCTAAAATGGTAGTGCTGAGTAGAAATTGATAGAGATCAATGCCTGTGAACCTGGTACAATAAACCTCCTTGTGTTGCTGTTTGTCTGAACGTGGCTCCCATTGTACTGACGTGGCTGTCGGGTAGGTAGCAGGGAACGCATGGCTGAGTTTTCTTTATAGTTGCTTTCAAATATTTATCTGCCGGAGGATAATGGGAGAGCTGTGTTTCCTCTTGTCGTCAGAATTTCAAAAAGGATTTTAATCCCCTGTGCTCCTGCTGCTTGCATGGCCCTGACAAAAGTGGCTTGATCCTGCTGGCACAGGACCACTTCTCCTTCTTCCCTGCTGCCCCCAGCAGGGATGTACTTGGACTTGCCAGACTGAGCAGCATACTGTGAAAATATCGATATTTTGGAAACTTGACTGATGTTTTTCTGGGCTATAAGGTACAATCACTGAGATCTAACAGGGGCTCCTGGTCTTTCTCTTCTTTTTCTTTTCTGTGTTCCTACACTTCCCCTTTTAACTGGTGAGTAAATGGGTGAAGCTGGAGATGTACAAGTTTCGACTCCAGTGCAAGATGTAGGTGTCCAGCACATCCCAGGACTGAGCGCTGATTTCCCTCTTGCCAGCATGGGCATTAACCATGAACGTGTATTAACATGACATAGACTCGACTGCATATTCTGTTCCAAGTGCTTATGACTTATGAAGGGTCTCAAATGAATAGTTTAAAACCTGGATTAAAACCTCAAAAGCTGCTGTGAGTCTGATATACTGCTCAGTTTCAAGTCAGCACTGAGATGACACTGTTTGATACTGTTTACAATGGGTCTTTCCACAGGAACTGCCTTAACTTTCTCTCTGCTGATTGGTGTCTCATTTTTCCTCCAGTCTGAAGGTCTCCTCTTCCTTTGCTGTAGCTTCAGGTGGGCATTAAGAATTTTATTGTGGCTTTGGAAATACCCAGCACTGCAGTAAGGCAGAGCATCAGTGTGCCTGGCCTTTGCGTTAATGGTTGTGTTACAGGCTATGTGAACAGAGATAAGGTTCGTGTGGGGCTCCCTTCTGCCTCCCCAAGCCCTCAGAGTGACAGTGTGAGCTCCTATAACATATTCAGCAATTACTGTGAAACTAGGGGGAGAGCCTATGAACAGCCTGTCTCTGCTTCTCAGGCTGCCCTGTTTGTGAGGTACACACACGACTGTGGTGCTGGTACACAGGGAACAGGGCATGCACAGAGGCAAGAAACAGAACCATGTGTGCATTGCTGCATTGTCATATGCCACACATGCTCTGTGTTTTAATAGAGCCTGTGACAGGAGGGGCTGCAGTATCCGTCCAACAGTACTGGGTTTTTCACAGCTGCTACCCTCCCTTTATTCAATGCATCTCACCCCTGCACTAGGCAGGAAAGTGGTTCATCTCCCCTGAGTCCAGAGATGAAGTAAAATTCATCTTTCCTTCCTATTTCCTAAAAGAAGCGGCCAAGGAAAGGCTTGTTTAGCTGCAGAAAGCTGCTGTGAGCTCTCCATGGAAGCCTCCTTGCAAAGCACAGTCACCAGCTGCTGGGGCTCAAGGCTTCAAGGAGGTGAGAAGGGCCCATGTGCTCACACGTATTTCCAGGCCCAATTACTATGTAGATATGTGTTATGCTTACGTTATGGCTCACAGTGGTAAAGTACAACCTGGTGATAGCAAGGGAAAAAATTTATCTGTGAGGTAACTGAGAAGTAAAACCTTGGACTCTCAGATGCAACACAGTTCAAGGTATATTAAACTTTGCTCTATTAACTGCTTGATAGAATAGTGGGTTGATAGATACCAAGATGGTATCTAAAAATCATATTTAAGATTGTGTATGTGGTTTTTTCCAAAACAGAGCTCTTCATCAGTATGCGCACACGTAGCAGTGTGTCAGGGGAACACCTAACACTTGCTAGATAAACACATCGCTCCTCTCCACGTGGGAGGAGCAACCACAGAGCTGCATCATGCCGAGCCCTGCTGGGTGCTCCTCCGTCTGCAACCTACTTAGTATGCAAAGATACCTTTTCTGCAGTGAAAAGGCTTTGATTTGCCCAGGTCCAGATCACTCTATTAGCATTGCAAAAATGCTAAGAGCCTATACAGCTCTTCAAACAACAAATCCTTCTGCTCGGTTAGATCATCTGCTACATATGTGATACTAGCAGAGATAATTTGGAAAGGTGTGTTTATTGCTTTGCACTTAGCAGATAGGGATATACCTGGCAGTTTCACAAACATGCCCTTGGCTAAAGTCTGTTGCTAAGCAATAGTTTAAGATAATGAATATATACAAATCCCCAACTGTTCAGTTTTTAGGACTTCAGGTACTCATATGAGAGAGGTATAGCAACATCCCACCTTTGTCCAGAGCCCGAAAAGGAATGTTAATCTTCATTAGCCTGGGAACAGCATTAAAATGTAAGGATTTGCTGTGTGTTCCACCTCCTGCAGCCAGCTGCAGTGCACAGCAGAATAAACAGGTCAGATGAGTAACCAGCTCTACTCCTCATCTGAGGTGACAAGGTACAGAGAACGGGCAACTCCTCCTTGAACCTTTATTTATGGCAGACTTTTGCACATGGAGGTGGTAGAATCACAGATTAGTTTGGTTGGAAGGGAGTTTTAAGAGTCTTCCAGCCCGACCCTCCCTGCAGTGAGCAGGAACATCTTCAACCAGATCAGGTTTCTCAAAGCCCCTTCAGCCTGACCTTGAAGGTTTGCAGGGACGGGACATCCACCACCTCTCTGGGCAACCTGTTCCAGTGTTTCACCACCCTCATTGTGAAAAAACTTCTTCCTTATATCTAATCTAAACCTACTCCTCGTTCAGTTTAAAGCCATTCCCTTTGTCCTATCGCTCCATACCCTTGTAAAAAGTCCCTCTTCAGCTCTCTGGAAGGTGCTGTAAGGTCTCCCTGGAGTCTTCTCTTCTCCAATCTGAACCCCAACTCTCTCAGCCTGTCTTCATAGGAGAAGTGTTCCAGCCCTCTGAGCATCTTTGTGGCCCTTCTCTGGATTCCCTCCAACAGGCCAGAGTCTTTCTTGTGTTGGGGGTTCCAGGTACTCCAGGTGGGGTCTCACAAGAACAGAGTTGAGGGGCAGAATCACCTCCCTCAACCTACTGGCCGAGTTGCTTTTGATGCAGCCCAAGATACAATTGGCTTTCTGGGCTGTCAGCACACATTGCTGGGTCATATCCAACCTTTCATCCACCAGATGATGGGAGGGAGCCAGAGCCTTTCACTTCTTATCTCTCTCTCTCTGCTTCTGTGCATGCCATCCATGTGGCCCTTGTAGCTAGAGGTCACTTCAGTAGCATGTCTGCCACCCATGTTGCCTTGTGCCCATCAGCCAGTGAGTCACTTCATAAGCAAAGGGGAACTCTCCCGTGGTGGTTCTCTGCTGCTCGCATCTCATGGAGATGGGCTGTTTGCATCTGAAGCTGAGCCTGCTTCTGCATTCCTCACCTGCCCCATAGCTCTAAGTCACCCAGTTTCACCTCATGCCCCCCAAACAGTTTTCTCTGCTTTATGGCCTGCTATGGGTGGATCCAAGCAATGCTGTGGGGCAGGAGGCAAGCCCCATCCCTGCATTTCAGCAGAAGCCTCATGGAAAGACTTGTCTTCTGCTCTCCCCGTTTCTCCAGTGTGTGTGAGGGAATAGTGAGTAGCTGCAGGAGCTTGGCAGTAGCCGTGGACACGAGCTGAGCTGACACACAGGGTGCAAATAGAGTCATAAAGTATATGTGGCAGTGTGATGCATATTAAAGCAATTTGCAGGGTAGTGTTTCCCTGACTATATTCTTAGTAACAGAGAGAAGTGATCTTCCCACCTTCCCACCTTCGCTATAGGCACGTTACAGCCCCAGCAAAGAGGCTCTCAGGAGCTGGAGGTAGTGCTGGCTCCAGAAGTCTTCAAAGCCTGGGTTTGCAAGGGCCCCATTCCGCATGGCCAGACTGTGTCCTGCAACTTTGCTCTGTGCAGAGGCCCCATGCCATAAGCCCATGAGTGAGCACATGCCATCTCCTGTTCCTGCCTCTCAGTGGCACATATAACAACATGCCCAAGAAATGATTGTGTTCCCTCAGGAATAAGGAAGGACCAGCCTGGCTAAAATGAGAGGAGAAAATTTTATATCCATGTAGTTACTAACTCTTTATTTGGAAAAACAGAGCTGTTTGGCTGGTACTTCTTGGACCTTTGGCTTAACATTAAAATGACCTTCGCACAAACCTCCTTCCCAGAGGAGGACAGAAGTTACCATTTTCTTTCCATTGGCTCTTGCTTCAGAGCAGAGGTTTAAAAACTGGGCTGCAGCTGCCCTCTCCAGTGAGGCCACAAATGAAGCAACTGCATTTTAGCTCAGGAGATGTTAGCCCCTCAGTCTGCAGGGTGGTCACTAAAATGCCAGCTGGCAAGAGGTCAGTGAGCTTCCCTGGGTTATGTTCTAAAGCAGGCAAAAGGTCTTCCTCTCACCTGCTCTTTCCAGGTCTGAGACCTCCAAAGCTCTGGCCACGAGATTGGCTTTTCATCTTCTCCCTCCCTCTGTGCTAGCACAGAAGGTGTGTGTTGTGGGGGGTGGGTGTGATGGCTGGAAAGAAGGAAAATAAGGTCTTTTCTTTGATATATGCATAGTTCCTCCAAAACCTGCAGCCAAACATCAGAAAATCATTTTCTGCTCATGGTCTTGCTTGGTGAGCTTCCCTTTCACAGAATTACAGTATGGTTGAGGTTTGAAGGCATGTCTGGAAACCATCTAGTCTCACCCCCTTCTCTAACCAGAGCAGGTTGGGGTTTTATCTGTGTCCAAGGGTGTATGCCCCACAGCCTCTCTGGGGAACCCATCCCTGGGCAGCTTGATCACTCTCACTGAAAGAAGTTTGGTTTCATGTTTAAATGGAATTTCTGGCATTTCTCTATCACCAACAACACCCCCTTGTGTGAGCTGGGCCAGGAGTTCCTGCCTCCGTGTATCTGCTCAAAGAAGGAAGGATCGCCTTTCTCTGTGTGCTGTTTCTGCGATGCTACATTTGTTCCCATGTCAACCATCTACCCTCATCTCTCTCAAGCAGAAATAAATGGTAATACCTTCTCTTGGCTTCCAATACATTTAAAGTCTGCTTACATGTTTCTTACAGGCATGTGAAGTTGTATGTGCAGAGCCTAAATTAGAACTCAAGTTCATCTACTTAGGATGTCCTTTACAGTCTCTGGTGATGGTGTTCTGGATCACCTTCACGCTTTAATGCCAGTGTGAACAAAGGCATCTTGAGATCATGCCCTACCTTTCCTGCAAGTAACTTTTTAACCTGATAAGAATACTATTGTCATACAGCCTCTAAAGCCCAAGAACACAAATACCCGGGCTGCTGTTAACAAACATGGTGAGAGCGTATTCTCCTGGAACGGTTTGATCATGGAAGTTACTTTCGTTATATCCAACTCCACTAAATATATCTCCAATTTTCCTGTCTCTACATCAAACGTTACATGTTAAGGAGCCTCGAATAACAGCTGCTGCCACTCATGTTAACTGAGAGGAGCATAAGACACTGAAGTATCTAGTTTCTCATCACTTTACGGGACGGATAAAAGTATCTGTTGTACTGACTAGTCCATCAAATATGAATGATGCAGATAGAGTGGCTGTTAACACACAGCGATCTATTTTAGTTAAATTGAAAATACACACAGGGGAGCATTTCAGCTTTGTGGGTAGAAAACACTGGAAACGTCAGGAGTTTCTTTGTTTTGTCTTTTCTGTTTGCCGGTGACAATTAGCGTTCAGGGGTGCCCAGTCTGTGGCTAGGACAGGATGAGCTCTCTTCGTCTGCGACAAAGGTCAAAAATATTGTGAGTTATCCAACCAAATCTCACGAAATTGAGGACGAGGTGCTTGCCTCATTTTACCATTCTAATTTTACCAGAATACTCAGCTCTTTTGTACATCATTAACATAAGCATTTACAAAGCCGGTCCCTCTGGAGGATGACAGCAATTGTTTTGCTTAATGTTTAATGGCTTCCTCTCCCTCTGGACTCTGTGCCAGGGCATATTGTAATGAACAAGCTCTGCAAGAATATTATAGCCTCACTTCATTTATTAGGACGCTTTACATAGAAATTTATTTTGCACAACCATGAATTATATAAACACACAAATTAAAGATACATACGCAGTAACTGCTTGCAGAGAGCATTGTCTGCAGCAAACTCATTAGGAGAATGAATTGCTCTGTAGAAAATCACTTAACCTTTGTGGATTTCCTGGTACTGTGTTTATTAATGCCCTTGCTTTATTTTGAAATAATATCTCTGTGTTATCTGAAAACATGCTCCAGACTTGAAAATTAATGTATAGCATGAAAATTTCCTCTGAATATACTAATTATATTGAAAACAAAAAGTAGTGAGATCTCATTCTGCGGCTCCAGTGTCCGTGTACAGAGGAGTACAGATGTGTCCACCTGTGCAAAGACTTCTGAAAGCAGAAAGTGTATCAAGTGATACAGGGCTAAACTCCTTAGGAGGAGGAAAAGAAAAAGAATAAGACTAAAAGGCTGTGGTTTCCCAAATGGGCGAATGTTAATTACAAGCGGAAGGCTTCACTGAATAGCCTTTATCACTGGGCTCAATGGTTAACGTTCTGCTGTGGAAAATATTTCTCCAACAGCAAATGGAGATGAAGGAAAATAGCAGACTAACTTTTTGGCAAAATGTCTACTTCAGTCAGAAAAACAATGCTCAACATGCACATGTTTCTGTCAGGAAGGCTGCTAGCAGGAATATGGCAACTCTAGTAATTTCACAAGTAGTAAAAACAGGATGTATCAGGAATAGCACGCTGGGTACAGAATAACTCGCACCGAAATGCTCAGCTGCAGGAAGCTGTGTGTGCACGGAGACCTGCACCAGTAGATATTTTCAGTGTCAAAGCATCACTGAAGCCTTATATAGTAACTTTGTGATAACAAAAGCTAGCGATTAGTCACTGAAAATTTCAAGTGGCCTTGGTAACCTGGCTGCCGACTCATTCTGTGGTCTGTCTTGTTTATTGGGACTGCTGTGACCCAGGTAACTGAGGAGAAGCTGTTGCAGGTACCTATCAGGGGTACTTACTTGCCATCATGCTGCTGACTGCATGGATATATGGGACTATGAACGGAAGGCAATAGAAAGATTTGGTTCAGTAGGCTTTAAGTCTGTAGCCTTATTTCAAGAACATACTATGGAACTGAAAGCAGGCAGTGACACTGAGGTTATTGGAGCAGACCGACGTTCCTTGAACCCGTTGTGGTTTTGGGTTTTGATGCTGCTTCTGTGGCACAGAGTTGCTTCTGCCTTTGCTGTGAGAATACCCATCATTGTATGCATGCTGCATCGTGCTTATGTCTTATATAGCTACAATTATAACCCTGCAGAGTGAGTCAGTAGAGAGCAAAGGTTATTGACTTCCAATGAGAGCTTCAGATGATATTAATACAAATAGAAGAAAACTTTGGCCTTGAGGGGTAAGCTCCAGCAGAAGGCTACTTGGAATAATTAAACCTATCATACAGGTCATGTCTTCCTGAAATGAGATGAAAAGCAATATTAACCTAACTGAAACTCCAGCCTCCTTAGAGGTTTGAAGCCCTGGAACTGACTGCAAAGGCATTGGGGTGGGCTGGAAGTTGGTCCTGAGGATGTGTATGCTCCAGCTGGCAGCACACCTGAGTCTTGCAATCACTTAACTGTGAAATAAGAATTAAAAAGTAAATGAATAAAAAAATTTGCTGCTTCTGCACATTGGCATCTAGTGCTTTTTCCTTTGCACATTGTGGATTCAGCATGGAATGGTTGCCAGCAGGGGAAGGAGGGTGGGTAGGGAGGGTGTTGCAGATACTGCCTGTAAAGTAAGTAGAAGAACTGGAAGGGGGCAGGGGAGGAATCAATCGGATGGAGAGAGGAAAATCTGAACTCCTGCAACCCTGGTGCTCTGGTGTTTCACTTCCATTAGAAAAGGAAGCAGCTTGTGAGAGACTGCTAATGCTGATAGGTTATGGATCAACAGACTTCAGTTTCCTATGAATTACATGAACAGTCTTATTTATTGCTGGAGGTTATACGAGGTTAACCCTGTGTATTGGGGCTGTAAGATTTCTCAAGAGCAATGCAAACAAGGGCTGAACAACTGAAGTGTCGAGCCTGCAAAAGCTCCTGATCTAAACACAGTACTTTACAAAGACAAGTGAAGCAAGGTTACATATTTCTGGCGGAGACTTACAAGAAGAATATCCCTTGTAACTATTTAGATTTTTCTCCTATAAGAGCAAAGGGAGAAGAAGATGATGCTAAAGTCAGTTAGTGGTACGTTGTCCTCTTCTGTAAGAAAAGGCAATGAATTTTAGAGCTGTTCTTTCTAGTGATACCAAAACAGCTCTGATTTTAAAAGCACCTTCATTATCCTGGAGCTAGATTATAATGATTTGTAAGTTGAAACAAAAGCATAACTTTGTTTTAGTTCTAAACTGACATAACTGATAATCTTATCAACATTATCTGGTCACAAATGAGTCTTTTCTAACTATAAAAGTGAAATTCAACTCTGGAACAAAAATGCTTGCTGGATACTGAGCATCTCTTTATATTTTAGGTTTTGCATAATGAAGTTATCCACTATATGTGGATGAACATTTCTGTTTTCATAGTAGGTTGGTAACATGTTTCTGTCATGTGGGATGACTGGAAGCACAGCATTTTGGTTTTCCTGGTATAGTTATTAACATGAGTGAAAATGTGCATACCTGCATTTGAGAAAGTGGATAGACTGTCAAATCCATTGGTCAAATGTTCAGAGAGATAAAAGCTGAAGACATTTTTCAATTCAGTAAGACAGAGAGCTGTTCGCCTATAATTCAGTAGTGAATGGTGAGTTGTATATGATAAATCCTCTAACTGCTCTATTGGAAATCATGCATGCTCATTGTTTTTACATAGGTTCCGGGGTTTTGGTTTTTTTCTTAAAGCTCTTCAACATGCACACGTTCCCGTCTTCCACCTCACCCTTCCAAATGCAATCATCTCTGTGCGTGATTGACCTAAGTGATCACCATGGTTTCCAATTCAATTCAGGTCCCCAAAGAGGTCTTTTAATTAAGAAACTCTAATAGAATCTCAGAGAAAACTTCTAAGTCCCCAGTCTTCAGGCTGAGCTGGAGATCTCGGGGGTGTCTGTGGCCAACTAGTACGAGACCCTGACCATGTCCTTTGTGGAAAGGTTATATCCTACGCAGAAATTTGTGTTAGTGGATCTTAGAGATGCAGACATCCCATGGAAAATTCCTAGGGATCACACAAAGCTGAGAAGTTCTGTAGTAGGCTGCTGTTGAGCAGTGGGTAGTGACCAAGAGACTGTTAAGGTGGAAGCAGGCACACACAGAAATGTCCGTGTATCAAACTACAACTACAGTTTGTGCAAGGTACTCAGCCCAGCTTGCAGTCAGCTCAGTAATTGCAGATGTGGACATAGGTGGGATTTCCAAAACTGCTTGGGATTGGTCTCTGTTTATTTCAGTGGGGACAATCCCACCTTGTGCGTGTGCAGGTGTGCAGAGCATCGTGTGCTGATGTTTACTCAGCAGTTGGTACTAATCTCCAGGAAACAACCTGTGCTTGCTGCACTGTGGTTGCAATGTTTGGTAATGTTGTGCAGAAGTACTTGAGAATGCTTTCACACCAGGAACTTCAGCATTAGCCATGTAGGGGAACAAAAAGTGGAACTGGAAAACACTTCTAGACTCTTAGAAGTATGGCATTTGCTATAAAGTTCCAGAAAACTGAAGCCACATATAAACTTCAGATAACTTTGATGAATAGTTCTTGGCTGGAAGACAGAAAGGAAAATTTAAATGGTTTGTGTTGATTGTTTCAGGATTAAACATCTTGAATTTTTGTTTCAAATGCTCTCCCTTCTGGCAATTCTCTCAAAACTTCTGGTCATATAAATCTGAATTACTGAAGATACTACTTGAGGAGTCCTGTCAGAACAATATTTTGTTTAATTGGAGGGGTTTTTTTAAGCTCTTTATTTTGTTGAAAATCTCTGAAGTTTTTCTTTGGAATGTAGCTTGAAACAAATTTTTGTTTTCAACTTCTCTGTTAGCTGACTGAACAGAACATGATATTTGCAAATACCCAAGAGGGGACAGTGGGAGAACAGAAAAAAAAATAAAAGCTTTGGTTGTGATAAGCCATCCTCTTTGCACAGCAGAACTCCAAGACCAGACCTGGACCACTTGTATAGAGGCACCTGTACATTTCTACACCTTGTAATTGCACCAACATGTGTCTAATATGGGCCACTCTGATGATTTATAGAAGTCATTTATACTGCATTTATATAACAAGTGAGTGGAAATTTCCATTAACTCCCCCTCCACAGAAGAGACCTGGAAGAAAAAAGGGTGTGAAGGAGGACCGTGCCATGCAGTGATGGGGACATGGTAGTCGGGGTGGGAGGCAGACTGCAGAAAGGAACAGTACCCGAGACACAGTGAAGTGGCCCGTTCTGCACAGAAAAACATCTCTCCCTTGGCTCCACTCCTGACTGAGTTGGTTTTTCATCTGGTGAAAAATGGGGATGAAATACCTCCCTTGCTATCCTTTGAAAAACACTTCAGTATCCTCAAAGGAGATATAAGAGCAGCATCATTATAAGTGGGAAATGAATTGCTCTCTTGCTGGATTTAGCAGCTTCCTGTTTTGGAAACCCAAGATACCATCTCAAATTTCTGTTTGTTGTCAGCCTAGAAGAAGAGACTCAGAGGCTGCAAAGCTTCTGGTGAGGCAGCACTTCATTTGCTAATTGTCTCTGCCAGACAATGCCATTTATACTGAGCACAAAATCACCTCTAACCTCCACTGACCAGAAAATCGTTATATTCTTGAACTCCCATCCTTCTGAAACAGTACTGGGCATTGCAAACTCAGGCTGTGTGTGTCAGCCCCTCTCATGGGGCAACAAAATACAGGGATACTTATTGCTGGTTCATTTACAAACATCCCCATTTCCAGGCCTAATTACAATATCATAAACATCTGCATTACGAAAAAGGATGTTTTGACTTGCCATGCATAATGTAATGATGCTTTTGCTTTGAGGACTGTTCTGTCCTTTGAGAGGCACAGGACTGGCATCTGCCCTGAGCATGCTGTGGAAGGGTCCAGGTCCTGTGCTTCAGGCTGGACTTGGGTCTCTGGTGCAGGGTAGAGGTTCAGAGAGGCCTTTGGAGTCAGGAGACTGGGGAAGGGCTGCTTGACATAGGCTCCCTCACAGACTGGTGTTTTTGCACGTTTCTGTCAGAAAAGCTAGTAAAGCTGAGCTTTGCCTCTGTAAGAGCTTTGCAGTAAGGAAAATGTTTCCTGTTTTACAGTTTTCATTGCTCTTTTGCTGTTTTAGGCCATGTTACAATGATTGCCATTTTTGCTGTATAAAATTCAGATGTTCTGTCCACCTGCTTCTTCTCCTCCATCAGCTGGATGATCACAGTGGCTACATCAGTTTTAGATGGGATTAGACCTGAAAGTGGCAGCTCTGATACGCAGGGCAATGACCTGCAAGGCTTTTCCCCTCATTATTAAACACTTACTGAAGTTGGAGCACTGAGAAAACCATTGAATCACGCTGTTCAGTTGGTGGATGGTTTTGGCTGTAAGACGTTGCTCTTTGTTTTGGAGACAACATAGCAGAGGAATCTGGCTTGACAGCCATAGCTCATTTAAATGCTATGGTGACTGCTGAAGGCAACAGAATAAGTCAGTGTTACCCAGGTCTACTTCCTCTAACAGCAGTCTTTAAAGAGCAGGAGGTTATGTGTATAGTTTTCCTTTGTTCCAAGGACTGGTTCAGGCATGTCTGACTGGGATGTGACATCTCCTGAGGGATGTGGTTAAAGACAGACAAAGTAAACACTGCTGCTTTGGTGACTCCACAAAAATCTGATAGCCAGAGACTGTCATGGAAGTGAGCACCTGGGCAGCAGCAATGCTTCTCATCTCTTCCTTTAGGAAGTTTATGGGACTGCTAAATGTAAGGAACTGCTAAATATCTGGACCTCACATGAAGCAGGAATATATTGTACGTATCTGAGTTAGTTTTACCCATTCTGCAGCAGAAAGAACTGGAGGTATGAATAAATTATTTTAAATTATATAAAACATAGAATAAATTATTAAAAATTATTAAATTATTCTTAATGACCTTTCAAGAGTTTCATGTCGAAATTACCACTTGGCTCTCGGCAAGGGAAGAAGTGATTCTGTATTAAAGGTGGAGCTCCTTCCAGCAAAAATGAGGGGTGAAAAGGCTTATTTAAACAGAAAGGGAATATTAAACATCTGTGTGATGCAGAGAGGATAACAGACAATGTGCCAGCATTAGAATGGAAGCAAAGATGAGTGGTGTCCCTCAGAGGGGACTGACTGAACAATGAAATTCTCAAGCTTTTGCTGGGGTTCAGGTGCATGCCTCCAGTTGGGCTCCTGCTTGGAGGGGCCATGGAAGCCTTCTCCCTCCATCTCCCACACCAGCGTTTCACTTCCTCTCTGTGAAAAAGTTAGAAAAAGGCAGGGGGAGAGCCAGAGGTAAGTATTTTGTTTGCTTGGATTTCCAATTTTAAGACTGTACAAACAGCTGAAGGACTTAATTCTGTTACTGCTGCAGACGAGCCTCGTTCTGCTTGAGTTATGCTGAATACACTCATAAACCAAAGCACCCACAGTTATGAAGAAATGTTGTTCAAAAACCCCATCCTTAATCTCATTTAAGTATGAAACTAAGGGGCTGACTTTTTAAGAAGGCCCTCTTGAAGCTTGCCTAAAAGATTAATGGGTAAATGCAAAGAATGCTCGGGAAGCTCTTGAATGGAGACATTTTATTTCCAAATAACCACAGGAGTAACTGTTTGTAGCAAAAAAATGATTAATGGCATTGCCACCAAAATAAGGTGAATCCCTAAACTTGATGGCATAGTATTTGCATGTTACCTCAATGTTACAGTTTCTCACACTACCTTTGTTTATTTTTACTGGAAGAAGTACAAGAAAAGCATGATGCTTGCTTAAATCTCCATAAATCCAAACATCTGAAGCTACATTACTCCTTTTTCCTGGCTCTGTTCCTCTCTGAAAGCACGCTGCTTGCATGCTCACTCTCGTTTTTCCCATGAACTACAGGGTGTAGGCCAAAATACCCTTTGCAACTGGTAACTTGCTAGGCACACTAGGTTCCAGTTAATATAACAACTGAACGTTTCATAATACTCGAAGTATCCATGGCATGAATGTATTAAAAGTCCTGAAACTTGCAGGAAATATCAGCAGCGTTTTTTGTTTTCCACAGGGTCAATTTTATTCATCTGGTGAAAGCATCTTACAATGACAAGAAAAAGTTAAGTGACATGGAAAACTGACACTGACACCCATGTCAGCAATATTAGAGTGGCGTGTAGGACATGCTTTCTATGTGCAAAAGCTGAGCACCTCTCTGTGCACCAGCTCAGGGAGGTTCTTATTTGTATCATCATGGGCCACTCTGCAGTGGCACAGTGTTGCATCCCTATCAGTGGTTTTAGCTACTGACTGGCATGTATTTCTGTGGGAAAATCAGCTGGATCTTTTAGTTTCCAGTCACTTGGGAACCTGCCGTGGTTTGCTGGTGCTGAAGGCACAAGCAAGTTCATTAAAGGCAAAGTTGGAGGAACCATCTTGGCAACTGCTGAGTCAGTGTTTACCTGCCCTCCTGCCAATGTCACCAACTGACAGATGACTTGGCTTCTCATTTCTAAGAAAATAACTTAATATCTGACCACGCACTGACATCCTGCAGCACTGAACAACACTTGAGCAGTAGGGAGGCCATTGCCCGGAGCCAGGCTTAGGGAACAGTCTGAGCATCATTAAACCAGTGTGAGTGAAGGGGTGTTGGTGAACACGACTGTGAAGTTGGCACCAAGGCAGTGCTGAGAGGCACCCAGACGGGCACTGCAATTGTCCCTTCGGGCATAAAGTAGCTCCCCTTAGCCAAAAAAAGGAGGGAAAGATGTCTCAGCTACAAATGCCCATTGCGTAATTGTCAAATATGCCTGTAATACAATTCCTTCAGAGGCAATTACTGCTGCAGTGTGGTTGCTTTGGGAAGCCTTCCTCTCCAAGGCTGAACTGCAACTATCAAACCTCTGTTGGTTTGGCTGAAAAAGGATCATGGTAGTGATGTCTTTTTACTAAAAAGGATTATTTCCCACTCTGCTGTCATTAAAACGATATATAAACTAGCCAAACTCATTCTTCACCAAGACTCTCTGAAAATGAAACATTTTTTTGATAAAATAACTGTAATTCAAACTGCAGCAGCCAGTGCTGTGCCTGCTTTGGTACCCAGCCAGTGAATTTTAAAGGAAACACCCTCCAGGACTGTTCTCCATTTGGATTTATTAGTCATTACCAAGAAAAGATAATTAGCACTTCTGAAGCATTGTGATAATCAGTAGCATGAACTGTTACCAATAGAAACGGACTGGGGTACTTGTGCGGCGCAGGAGTTTGCAGCTCTGCTGTACTCCCTGTACGGAATGAATACATGGGTGGGCAGATCCTCAGCTGGAGGAAATGCTCCTAACTACCAACTGCTCCAATGGAGCTAATGACACTTTACACAGTGTAAAGCTCCACTTTACAAGGGAGCTGTTCCCTGTCCTATTGGGCTTCTCCTTCTGTTATCCTGGAGGCAGATTAATTTTTTTTACAATATTCTTGTTGGCCAAAGGCAACAGCACATACTACTCCTTTACTGCACAACAGGAAAATAGAAGGTAATTATTTTTCTTTTTGTATGCACCCTGCCAACAAAAAGGAAAATAACCTTGTGGTGGAACAAGAGGAACCTGATCCTTTAGGCAGCGATGTGTTTTTTTTTTAATCTCCCTCTTTCAAAACTAATGAATGACAAAACTGTTGGATTCAAGTCTGTGCTAAAACTCAGAGAATTGGTTCCCCAAACTTATTGTTCCCCAAACTTCCATTACTTACAAACTGTAATAATCATGAGGGATGGCATGTAAATCTTGTGTTCTTAAATTTCAAACCCTGAGTATTAAACATGCCAGGTTTCCTACCACACAAGTATTATTGAGCTCAGACAAGTAATTCTATCAGATTTATCAATGTTGCTATCTAAATAAATATCACAATACCTAGGCTTGTCTGAAATAGTTGTCTTTGTTTTTCTGTATCTGGAAGTGTGAGCAAAATCCATGCTGAATAAGAGAGGTAGCATGTAAGCTTGGGAACGCTTCTGTTTTGGTGAGCATGAGTAACAAAGATAGCTAGAGGATTTACCCCCAAAATACTTGTAAGTCTGCAACAACCTCTTTCTTTCCTGCACTCTACAGAGCATTTCAGGCCAATACAACACCCCTCCAACCAAAAGGCATTCTGTATCCCCTGGGAAGCACACAGCAAATCTCGGGATTAAGGTCAGTGTGCATGCAAAGCACTTTGTAGGTGCTGCAGGGGCTGTGGTGTGGTGTGCTGGTAAAGGGTACCTTACCCATGGTGATTCCTGTTGATGCTGATGGCCTTTAGTCATGTACATCTTCCTGGAGCAGAGGCTTTCAGGACTGCAATTCCAATGCCAGTAACACTCATTAACGCACTTGAGAAAGATGGGACCACGCTGGCAACATCTGAGTTGCTGACGCACTCAAAGTATTTGTGAATGTTTGCCCCTCTCCTAGGAAGATGACTGCTGTGGCAAGTCTGATTATTGCCAGGATGAAGTTTGCCAGATAGCAACAAACATGATGGGCTGGTGGCTGTTTACAAGCTACACATACAGAAGTAAATGGGTCTATAAGTGTTTGCTTTTCAGCCGCTGCTGGGAAACAGGCACCCTCCTGCCAGGTCACAGACCAGCTATGTTACAGACCTCTTAAAGCAGTTCCTTGGTCATGGATGCGTAGCTTGTACTCAAATAGCTGTCCAGTACACAGGAGTTGCTATGGCAGTGCTTTACAAATATACATTGCACAACGGATCGGTGATGTTGGACCACACTGACTCTTTTTTTGTGTCTTACACAAAAGGTTTGCTTCCACCCTGGAAACTGTGGAGCAGAACAAATACCAGAATATAACATGTATCTATATCTGTCTCTACATAAATGTATTGTCAGATTGCATCTGACTGTGGAACTGGGTTTAAAACACCTGGGTAACAATTTGCATATTATGCCAACAGCAGCATCTCTACCCCTCCCCTTCCCTCTTTCCCACCTGCAGTGCAGAGCAAGATGACTTCATAGCATCCTTCACACCAAAATAGGCCTCGGCTGTGTCTTTTTGTCTTCATGAAACTCATTTAATTCTGGTACTTTAACACCTACTCTTTCCTCTGCTGCTGGTGCTATTGCAAACAAGAAATGCGTCCGGGTAACACTGTCTCCTTGGAAACCTGCCTCTGGCCCAAAAAGTCAGTTTTGGTGCCTGTGTGGTACTGGAAAGCCAGAGAACTCATGGGCCAAGCACTTTTTCATGGCTGGGCTACCTTCACCTGGATTGAAACCAGCCTAGATCAGACCAGGAATCCCTCAGTGAATAGATAAATAATCTGGGCTATTGCACCAGGATGATTTAATGGGAAAAGGTAAAAATATTGGCCTGGCATTGCACCAGGCTGCTGAGAGAAACCTGAGAACAGTGTAATTCCCTTGGTGAGCACATCTTGAGGGAAGGCTGGGGGCAGGAGCTCTGCCATGGTGTGGTCTGGGAGCACTGCAAGGGCCTAACTCTCCATTACCCCGCAGATTTCCAAATAATTGTAAACAATGCTGACTTCAAGTCTGCTGCCAGAGCCTCAGGCTCTTTAAGAAATAACACCAATTCATTTATTGCCTAAGGATATTATTATTTCCAGAGTGAACTAGTTAAGGATCACAATACTGGGAGGAATTATAGTACAAGGTATGTTTTAGTGCAAACTTACTTATGAAATAGTCACAAATCTTCTTTGGACAAAAATAGGCACAAAGCCCCAACATTTTTTTTTTTTTGTAGAAAAGTGCCTGCAGCAAATTTCTGCAAAATTTTTATCTTGGGACTGGTCTGGACAGGGCTGGCTCCCATGGGTTGTGTGACAGCACAGTACAGCTCCACCGTGCTGCCAAGGCCCCAGGGAGGTCAAGCAGAGCTAAGGAGCAGCTTAGCAGGGGGTACTGCCAGCTGTGTCCCCTGCCCTGGCTGTGCCAGCCATGGGGAGGCTGTGCGGATTAGAAGCTCTTCACTCTTACATCTGATACGATACGCAAATTGATCCTGCTCCGCTGAAGGCTCAACTCCATACCTCTCATGTGAAATTTCTGAGGACAATCCAAAGATTTAGTTTCAAGAAAGAAGTAATTCATATATACACACACTGCCTTCAGCATACTTTCCCTTAAGAGACTGCTGGTATCTTTTGTATCATGAAAAGATGGATATGAAAATGTTTTGTGTCAGGAATGGTAATGCAGTAGAGTGCAGAGTTCAGTCACTATATAATGGTAAACACTATATTCCTCACTAAAAGTGATGCAAGAGGTGATTAATAAGAATGAAGCTTAGAGTTAGCTACTTCATGTAAAGCCTTTCAATAAATATGTAAGTGAAGATACATATATGCTTTTAATACTAGTTCAAGTGTGAACTGATTTGGTCTTTGGTCTTTCTGCTTTTGTGAATTATACTGCAATATTAGCTTTTCTAAAAAATAAGTATTTTTAATTTAAATTGGTCTAGGCAAGTGCTACACTAAATACAGTGAGCATATGCAGTATATAAAAGCAAGGCAGGAAAAAGGATTATCAAAATAGCTGAAATAATTTTGTGAAAAGCATATACTACATGTCTATTTGGTGCAATTGTCATTCTTGTCCTGTCAGATCTGTGGGGAGGCAGCCACATGTTTAAGCACAACTTGGTCAAATTAGTTGGTGCATTTACTCCTGTTTAGAGCAGGTCTGGGCTTTAATTCAGGGCTTGGGGTTTTATCTTTAATGAACACTGAAGGTGCAAGTGCTTTGAACAGCTGTACCCTGGCATGATCTTTCTACAGTCACCTTAAACCAACACTTTGAAATAAGCCTTGATACTAACTTTAACAGGAGGTTAGCCAGGCACCTGTGAAGAAAAAGGCATTCTCTATTTCTGCGTGTTGCAAATTCTTCTACAGTTCAGCTTGTCTCAGCTAAGCATGTAGACCTGAGCCCCATCCTGGAATTACTTGTCCCAGTTCCAGGTTACAATGGCACTTTTCTGTTGGGCTTTTTCTTTGTTTATTTATTTGGTTTTGGTGTCTGTCCAGGGAACGAAGGTGCTTAGCTGCAGGGAAAAGCTTCAGAGCTCCCTGGGTATGACAGTGAATGGAATGACAGGACTGGTGGATTCAAGGTCCAGTGCAGTAAGGAAGCACTCGATGGCTGCTTCGTTTTTCCCCTGAGCTTGCAAGACCTCTCCGAGGCTGTTCCAGGCAATGTGGCTGGTGGTCTGGATACGGATGGCATCTCTGAGGACTTTCTGGGCCAGTTCCCTCCGCCCAAGTCTGCTCAGCACCAGGCCCTGTCAACAAACAAGTGATGAACAGTTAACAACAGCACAAAACAGAGGAGGAAATGGAGCACCCCCAGCTGCTGCAAAGCTGAGGTGCTGTATGAGTCCTATGGAGGGGTTATTTAAAATAATAATTGTGAAAGTAATTTTTTTTTAAGCAGACACTGATCCAGCAAGTGCTCCTGCTGTGTGTTACTGGGAGAGCGTATACTGGTGCTATACATAAGAAAGGTTACAGGCCCTTTAAGTATCCCTCTCTCCTTGCCCAGAAAACAGAGGTTCAATTACACCCCATAACTTGCACATCTGGAACATCCAGCTGAGGTTGAGGTAAAGTCTCTCATCTCCTACATCTCAAGCATATAGAAAGATCTTTCTTCTTAACAAATAGGGGGCAGAGGGATGTGGTCCCCTTCCAGTCTTCTGTGGGCAGGCTGTATGTAACAGCATGGAATGTAAGCTCTGTCCTCCTGCACTCCAATGTAGATCCTAAAGCAGTGTGGGGGAGGAGAAGGATGCAGGAACCTTGTTTAAAAAGCTGTCCTTAGGGTAAGAAAAGACACAAGTGGGTGTAACCATCTGGAAGGAACAGGAGGGGGAGGATGAAAGAAGTGTTAGGAAGAACATGTTTTCCTATAGGGCTCTCATGGATGTGGATCTGAACCCACAAAGCACCTAATGAGCCAGACTCCATGTTAATTATACAGCAGTCAACCACACTGAGCCCCGACAGGTCATGAGGGCTTTGCAGGCCACAACGCATTAGTGGCACTTCTCTGCTTCCTCCTGACGGTGCACACAGCAGGATGAACCTCCCACCAGCTTCACCCAGGGGTGGCCTCTGGAAGAAGCAGCCAACACTGCCATGTTGCCTGCCAAGCTCTGCATGGCCTCTCCCTGCACTCACCCATGGAAATGCTGGAAAGTGGGATGATTACCTCACTTCATGCTTTGCCTGGGAAAACACAGTTGGTGGATGCATATATTTATAAAGAAAGTCATTAGCTTAATCTTTAATGTGCCTAATTGCTTTTAGTTCACATGAAAAGATGTAAGAAACCTGAAATCTCTTGCAACTAGAACCCAAATAAATTTCTGATGAAAGAATGGTGACGCTTTTGGAAATAGTTAAGATTTTTTCCTTTCCTGTTTTCTTTGATTTTCCAAAAGTACCAAGACACAGTGTGCATCAGCATGACTAAGACCTTAAGACCAGTGATAGTATTAATACCTACAGAAACACATTAATTTGCCTGAGACAAAAATTAAGAAACACTCATTTAATCAAGTACTGGTGGGGTTATGAAAAGTTTCAGTGCCTCCTTCTTGCCCATAACCTTGACCTGAATAATCAACTCAGAATCATATCTGATAATTTTGAGATGCAGTGGGGGTGTTTTTTCTTTAAGTTTCTCTCTGTGTAGGAAAACAACAAGGCAACGGGGTCTAATCTTACCATTGCCTTGGGAGTAGGCACACATGGCACAGAGGTACCCTGGTGGGAGAGGCTGGTTCCCCTAGAGGTAGCTGCCTGGAGATGACTGCAGGCACGTAACGACAGACTGGAAGGAATTTGTGCAATTATAATTTGAGTCACCCGCTTGACAGGGATAATGAGGCATAGAAAGGGCAAGTAGTGTGGCCATAGCAAATCTGCTGCTGAGCCAAGAATAGACAGGAGTTATCTCAGCTCAAGTTTGTCCTCAACCACAAACTCACTCTTTCTAAAAACTCTTCTTGTTGCACTGACCGAGCAGAGCCGGTTGTGCTCTCTGGTGGCCGGGGACCCATCGCTGTCCTCGCCCTGACAATAAGCAGCATCCAGCTTCTCAGTGCTCTCAGAGGCTGCTGGCCCTGGAGGCACAGAGGCCAGTGAGCCTGTGCAGCTGCTGCCTGTCAACCCTCTCCAACGAGGAGGAGAATTCCCTCCCTGGTTGAATTCCCTCCCTGGTTGACATCTCGCGCCTCTCAACAATGCTGCAGTGAAATCCACCTCATCGTAAACTGCTCGTGCAGCACAGCTCCCTTGTGCTCCCCAGCACCCTTGCTGGTCAAGAACCAAAGACTGGCCTGGCTTCCTGGTGTTTACTCTGCCTAGGCTTGAAGTCCCTGCAGCTGTTCTGCAGCACTGGAGGAGGCTGTATGCAAACCCAGGTACTGGGGGAGATGCTGAAGTTGACACCCACCAGTAAGTGCAGCACATGTGAACATTTGCTCATAGGTATTCAGTGCTTTCAAATTTGCCAGTTTAGCTGAAAAAAGATCTGTGAACTCAAAAAGGGCAACTCCAGGCTCTTCAAAGCCAGGGGAAGGCCTCCTGTTGATGCTGCAGTATACTGCATGAGCAAAAAACTGCTGTATGGTTCTGAAGAGAAACACAGGAAATATTTGTTAAACAAGTTTAAGATTTCCTGCCTCCTCTTTTCTTACATGCATGGCTGTTGGTACCAAAGGCTGCCCAGGTCCATGGCCCTTCCAAGGCATGCCCACCATCCTGCTTCCCTTTTCTGATCAGGAACAGCCCCTATGCCCTCTTCTTGCACACTTGCCTGGATTTCCATGTGTGGGCACATGATGCTGCGCTTCAGGCCTCACCCCAGGTGGAGGTCAGGGTTTGGCCAACCCACTCTGCAATCCCCATCCTTGCCAATATTCCCAAGCCCCAGCACACAGACCTATTTCTTTGCCCCAGAGTGAGCTGTGACAGATGGTGTCAGCCTTTTCAGTGAGGCTTAACTGAAGCGGCAGAAATATGCTGCTGGATGTTTTAAGGACAGGTTGAACATCATTAATTCTGTGTGCAGGAGAGTTTCTTGCTTTGGGTTTCCTCTCTCTCCTCTTCCCCTTGCAAACCACAAGCATTTTCTGAGAGCTGGAGGCTGCACAAACCCCAAGCCTTAGGAAGAAGCAGCACCGAGCACTTGAGTTTCTGTTTCCCTGAGGTATTTGCACTTGAGAGCTTCTCCTTGCTACTGAATTTCTTATTTCCCCATGGAGTCTGGCTTGCTCTAAACAATGCCTGCATGTTGTTGCTATGTAGGTCCAGTTGGAATCTGCCTACAGTGCAAAAGAAAAAAAAATTATATATAAATTCAGAAAGCCACCCACTGACAGGCAATTTGCATTTTTATCTGGAAGATTTTTTTTTAAAAACGAGATTTTTCTAATGAAAGTTCATCTCATGAGTTTCTATGGAAACTCATCTGCTTGGTGTGCATGCATAATTTCATAAAGTCAGATCTCAGGAAGATGAGCAATTAGTATAAATACAAGCAGCAATGTGATTAAGGGTTTCATCCTCTTATTCCTGAAGATGGAGGGTGGGGGCTGGGTTTTGTTGTCTTTCCTCGGTTTCTATTTGTGTTTTTGCCAAATTAACTGCAGTAACTGGTGCAAAAGGTAGCCTGGCTTCTCTGCCACCTCCTGGCTAGCACTGGCACTTCTGGTTTTGCCCGGTGATTTTCCTCCCCAAGATGACAAGTACCTCTAAGTATGGCCTTCTCTGTCAGTGATGTTGGTACTGAGTCAGGCCCTAAGGAGCAATGAGGACAGGCTTATTTTTAAACTCTAGCAAATTATAAATAGTAAAAAATCCCAAACCAACTCAAAAGGAGAGTGGGAATCATTTTTCTTTCAAACTCCTGTGGGCAGCACATCCCCAGGGCTCACGCCCCAGGCCTGTGCTAGCCACGCACACAGGCATTTCATGTCCCGTTTGTGCTAATACAGCTGCATAGTGCTCGGATGCTCAATCACTCATTTACTCACTCACTCACTCACTCACTCACTCACTCACTCACTCACTCACTCGAGAAGGTCTGAGGGTAACTTGCATAGATTAATTTAGCTTCTTCTTTAGGTCTGAAGATGTACTTTAGATCTTGTAAAAAGAGGCAGACTAGTGAAGCCAGAGCACTGGAAGAAATTAATTTGAGGTGAAGGGCTGCAGCACAGCAAGGCCGGTACAGTCTAGCGGTGTATGAAGGCTGAGGGGGGATAGTGAATTTGGTCTGCTGATTTAGGGTGCCTTTTGCTGACAGTTGGACTCCTGAATTGATGGTTTTTAAGTTCAGGGAACAGAGGGTGCCTATGGGAAGGTATTTTTGACCTCATCTGCATGCAAAACAAACAAAACCTAAACCACTTCTATGGTGACACTGGGCTGGACTCCCTTGCCTTCAGTGATGTGATACTTAGTAACTGATACTTGTGTGAGGCTATTTTTGTTTTAAATAGGAGAGCCATATTTCAATTTAAGTTAGATGAGAAAAAAAGTTACTTATTTTCAATTTCCACAAATAAAAAAGTGAGCATAAACCACACTTTCAGAAGGTTGTGAAATTTCTGATCTGTGCCTTTATTTCCTGAGAGTTTAACAAAACTTCCTTAAAGGTTGTTAGCTCATAAAATTCCCCGAAAATAGTGCAGAAAAGACATTATGGAAGACTACAAAATAAGCCTCACATAGAGGCTGGAGTTTATTTTTAGTAATAAAAATCAAAACTTCCTTTGCAAATGTTTAGTTCAAACACCTGATGAGCTGCAGGGAGTTATCCTGAGTCGGCATTCTTGTCTCCTTGCACTAAGGTGGCACAGATTTGCTTGTTCTTTCCTTTGGGGCTTGCATTGGTAAAGAGGTGTCCAGACAAACATTTTATTGCATTCCTGGAAGGTTGCTTTTTGTTGTATTTGCATGGTCATCTCATTCTTGGAGAATCTGTATAGGTGGACTAGACTCTATCCTTTACAAATGGATTTTAATAATTACATAAAATGTAAGCTCTCTCTGTCTTTTCATGAGAGACTAATTCCAAAGTGAGGTTGTCTCTGATGCTTGTCTCAACTGAGCAGAGCATTTTCACCTATTATTGTCTAAATACCCTAGGATGTTTCCAGAATAAATCAGACTTTGCTGCTGGGCTTCCTTTAGTGCATTATTTAATTAATTTCAAGGTAGATGCAGTATCCTTACTATCTTCTCCAATCTGTAATACGGACATGTCACTAGTGGTTAGTAGGAGGGTAATCAGCAGCTGGCAAGAGCAGGGCATGCTGCAGAAAAGTGCTCGTTCAAAAGTGTGCTTATTCAGCAGAACCCTACAAAAAGCCTTTCAAGATGCATTTGGCACTTGGTGATAACAGTCTCATGTAACAGAAAAATCCGCACTGCTACAGGGCAACATACACTTCTGTAATTATTTAGCAATCAGAATAAGTTGTAAGCAAAATCTGTTGCATAAACCATGAAATATCAGAGTGTCCTTTTGGAAAATGGCAAATATTAACCCCGGAAATTCTAGGTCTCCTAGAATAAAGACAGACATGCAAGTAGTCAATTGCTCTGCGATTCTTTCCCCCTACATTCGTGACCTTTGCATTTCTGAAGAGCCAGGATTTTTTTAGCTGTGAGCAGTGAAGTGAGTTTTTGTTGTGCTGTCACTTAGCCACGCAGTGGCTGGCAGTGTGGGGGTAGCTAATCATCCATTTTGCTGATTCAGTCCAGGTTGTGGCGAATCTGAGCCATACATCTGAGCTTTGTTCCCTGAAAATACACTGTAGGTGTACATGGAGCAGTCAGGCTCCTCTCACCAAACTGAATTAGAGACCATATCTTAATTTGCTGCCCTAACAAAGGGTGACCGGCATACAATTCTGGGAGAAAGCTCATCTTTCATTTTTTTCTGCTGCCTCCTTTGTTGAGAGCAGCTTTTCCTTCTCTTCCTTCCCCCTCTCCATCTCCTCTGCCAAAGCTGCTGCATCCCCTGTCAGTCAGTGACGCTGAAGTGCTACATTTGATAAAGCAGAGGAGGGGAAGGAAAGGGGAGGAGAGGGAAGGCAGGCAGGGCCACTGAAAAACGCAGCATGTGGAAAGGAGAAATGAAAGAATGGCACCAGAGGGGGGAAACTGGCAAGTGCTGGGAAAAGCAAAAAACCCGAGTTTGCATCACAATTTGTAGCACTCGTGTACCCCACTGCCTGTGGGTTTCAATTCAGTAGGTTCAGCCTCGAGACTTCAGCTCCAGTACTGCAGGCACCAAAGGCAGCCTAGCCTTTGCTGTTTAAACTTCATTGCAGCAACTTCGTGTGCTACCGAGGAGTGTGAGGGAAAAGAAACGAGACTGCAAGGAAATATCAGAAGAAACAGACTAGTTGAGTGTGAAGATAGAGACATCTGAAGCCCACCAGAGACCTGGGCACATGGATATGCTTTATAAACCACCTAAGGCAGCGCTGGCAGGGAGAGAATAAAAAGCTGAAGAAAGAAAAGATCAAAAGTGGTGAAGACTTGAAGAGAGGGCCATCCCTTTCATAAGCTTGTCAATATGTTTTTCAAGGCAGTGAATAATTGCAAAGGCAGCATCTCGCCCAGGCCCCTCTGAGTCCAAGGCAAGCCCCCCCCCAGAAGGGAAGCATTGTGTCGTGCTGCACACTGCCCTCTGCCCAGGCTTGCTGTCTCTATTTGAGTTCATCAAATGTTAGCAGGGATGTTTCTACCGTGTTTGAAGCTTAAATGTGATAAAACATTTATTGACATAAAAAGCAAACCCTAAGGCAGCATTTCAAACCAGGAGGCTCTGATCTCTTCACAGGGAGGCTCATACAAGCCTAGGGAGAATGAAGAGTTTTTCTGCCTTGTTGGACTGTCGTCACTTAAGCTTTGTGCAAAGCAGAATCATTTGCTGCATGCTGAATATTCTCTAGACAGTTATTCCTTTGCTGAGACCTACATGGAGATGAAGCAGGAAGCAAGGAAGCCTACCAGGACGCCTCAACCACACGTTTGAGAGTAACTAAATCCAGTATTTGTTTCACACTCTCTTTTCCTATGGAAGGCAAAATTTCTCCCAGTCCTGATCTTAGCAGTTGTCATGGTAATGTTGCAATAGAGGACACAGTTGCTTCAACTAGGACTCAAGCGCAGGGTGTTGTCTGTAAAAATAAGCACCAAAAGAAGGTCCCAAACTAATAATAAATAATAATTTAGAACACATAATTTATAATTTAAGGTCCCAGTTCTGTTATACATTGTACTGGCTTCCCTGGCAGAAAGCCTTGTTGAAACTAGTGAGATTCAGCCTAGGTATTTTCAAGTATTCCAAAATCCATGCAGAATTGAGACTGATAAGCATCAGCAAAGAGAGGAAAGGCATGCAACATACATGTTGGATGCTGAAGAGTGGCAGGTAACCTGCTGGCTAAAGCACTTGACTATAAAGCAGTTGCTGTGCTTCATCAGCTGCTAATGCATTTCACATTGAATAATCTGCCATTACTCAGGAACAATTCAAAGAGCTGGGACGGGGTCAAGGGCCTCAGATGAGAAGAGTTGAGAACTTGCCTCTCTTGTGCCCAGGGGGTACATGCTAACTGCTAGCAAATGTTTTTAAGAAGGTAGGGCAGCTGTTAAGCACTCCCATTGCCTCCAGGGGCGGAAAAACCTCTGTCTATATTTTGATAGTAAGCAGGTGCCTATGTTCTGTTGTACATAACAAGCTGTTGCTGCATATAGCTGGGGAATGTCTAGGCTTAAGTCTTGGGCACCCAATTAATTCAAGTGCCCACAGTATGCAGTGGTTGATGAACAGGGAATTTCTGTCTGCTTAAATATCCTCCAGTGCTAGCGCTGGATCTTTCCCCAATTTTTCCCCAATTTGCCACAAAGGAGGGGCTGATATGCACATTTCCCATGTGTGTTATCCTCCCCTCTCCACACAGAGTAAATTTTGTCTGAATGCATGAGTCATGAACAGGTTCTCCTAGATAATAGCTTTAGCTCTGCCAAGCGTCTCTAGGAACCTCAGTCCCACAGAACTAATCACCAGAACAAGTGCTGCATTTGGTATGTGGATGAGCAAGGGCGCAGTGCAGTTGAAGACATGGCTGACAGAAGCACACAACATGCCAATGTAGATTACAGCAGATGTCTTCTGAAAGGAGAGCTAAGATATTTAAAATATCTTAATTTGCTTAGTTTTCCACTACTGGCAGTCTCTGGGATAGCATATGATTAATGACATCCTCCACACAACTACAGAGCCGGAGCCTCCGAGTGCAATAGCACAGCTGAGCACTAACCTTAGTGGAGCTGCTGGGAAAACACACAGAGAGCTGGGCAAGAGCACACAGCTACGCCTCCAGCTTCTGCTCCAGTGCCTCTGATCCTGCAAGGAATATGTTTCCTTATTGTCTCTTAGCACAAAATCTCTCTTAGATCATGAACCTCCATATACAAAGAGATTTTACTGAATTACAGACAGCATTTTCTGTTACATACTGAAAAGAAAATGAATGAAGAAACTCACTGAGAAGAAAAAGACTTGATAAATACTTCACATAACATTAGTGTAAATGGAAGCTCCAGAAACACTGGAGAGCTGTGATGTTTTCATGTTTCCCATTTGTTTGGCAAGAAGGGACTTCTGCTTCCTTTTCTTGACTGTTGCCAGTTCAGTGTATCAGGAGAGCTTGCTGAAAACCTGGAAGTCTTGCTAGTTCCCACGCCCCTGTTTGTGCAGCTGTGTCTTGTGTACCAGGAGGCAACAAATTCTGTTATTGTGCTACACACTATTTTATATACTATATTATTATAGCCTATGACTCTGTCCTGTCTTTGGTGTGATAACAAGCAGCCTAAATAGCACAGAATTTAAACTAATTATAACTGGTTTCCTTGTTTGTGAAAAACAACGTTTGAAGGTTGAAGTATAAAGGGGATAGTCATTCCATCCCTTCTCCCTTCTGACAGTTCTGAGCACTTTCTGAAATACTATTTATGAGTTCAGCTGCAGACCAACTTGACTACTACAATTCTTAGGTTTTAATTTGATCTCAGGGCAAAGCACAGCATGAGGACAATATTGCTTAGTAAAGCTGCAGTGGTATCTCAAGGGCTGTGTATGGGAAACCACAACTAAGCTAGTAATCATCTGGAAGATCAGTTTGAAGCTCAGTGGAGAGGCATCTGCTGCAGGGTGAGATCAGGCCAAGGACTGTCTTTAGATCCAGATGCAAGTTTTATTCTCCAGAGATCATTGAACCGCCTCAGGAACTCAATGGGTTTAAGAAATGTATCAGGTTCTTCTCTTGTAAGGTGTTACACACTAGAGAAGAAATCAGAGAAGAGGTGGGCAGTTTTGTCTTTCAAGATTTTATTTTGGTTCCTAAAGTTATATAAACAGAGCCTGAATAATGTGGTAATGAGCACCTCAGGGATATGGAGAATAACTTTTCACAACAGAGGAATACAAGTGACTGGCACAGAAAAAAACAGCCACAGATTCTCTGGAAACAGGGATAATCCACCTCTGAAAAGCAGAGCACCAGCCCCCTGCTAATGGACTGAAATCTCTGTCCTGTGCAGTGGATCAGATTTGCTTCCAGCGACCCCAAATGCCCCAGCAGGTCCAGTCTTTTGCTGATACGGGAACAGTGAGAGGAAATGGCCACTCATAGTGCCTAAGTGATGGCTTTGGTGTCAGAAAATCACTTACCACCTTGTTTGTGATGGCTTCACTGTCTCCTATGGATGGAGGAAGGAAGCCTAGCAACTGCAGAGGAAAAGAGCAGGCAACAAACCAGCAAAACAACTCTGTCAGCTCCTAACTGGTGCTCGGGAACCATGATCCCGCTGCAGAGCCAGGGATTTGCTCTGATGGCTGGGCTACAGAAGCTGCCAGCTAACTAGTGGATTTGCTGGGAGGATGGCAGTGGGGGAGGGGCGTTTCTGCAGCAAACAGAAATGAGGAGAACAAAGTGTTTGCAATTCCTTAGACAGTGAGTGAGCTGACACACAAACTTATTAATGTGAGCATCCAAAATGCTCATTTCTCCTCTGGGAGCCAGTGACTAGAGGCAAAGCCAAGTTCTCTCCCTCAAGCTCAGCTGCTTCAACACAAAAATTTGAGTTAAGAGGCTGCTCTAAGGATTGCTTTTCCCCAAGGAGGGCTTAGAGCAGTTATTTTTGGATATCTGAAGTGCAAGAACATTCCTGGGATTCTGCAATAAGCTTCAGAGTTGGGAAAATAGAATCTGCTAGCCAGCCATGGTTTGGAAGGAGACTACCAAACATCTCCAAAAGCCAAATGTTGCTCTACTGTTGCCCTGCCTACTGAAGATGCAAAAGGTATGTGCCAGAGAGGCATCATATATCCATTGGGAGAGCTTCTCTCAGGGTCAGATTAGAATTACTTTTGATGGTTCTCTCCACTCCAGCCCATAGCCCACCTATTTGGGACTTGCAGAGTACCACTGCTGTACTGACTGGCAGAAAGCAGCTGTCCTGATTACAGTCGGCATGACTGGGGATGCTTCCTGCAACCACAGCCTTATGTACAACAAGAGCACAACCCCTTGCTGGGGAATTCCAGTGGCAAGCACCATCCCACAGGAGACTGCGCTGATGGTCCACCAGCAAGTGTTGCGCTGCTGAAGTGCCATTTTTGGGAGGAGGTGTAACTAGCTATGTCACCCTGCAGAGCAGGCTCAAAATAGGATTGCACTCAGTGTGCCATGTGGCTCAGTGGTATGTCAGGACATGTATTTTTAGGAAATTCCTCCTTTGGGCAGAAAGGGTGAAGTGCTTGGCCTGGTTTGCAGGCTGCTGGCTTTGCCCAGATCTTTTGTACTAGAACGTGGGAGCATGTCAGCCACCAGTCGATCTGTGGAGGCTCTTAGAGCCTGGATACAGTGCTAGTCCTAGTTCACCTCCTGATCAGGGTGGCTGTGAAAGGGTAAAAGACAGCTGGTCTGCTGCTGTGCTTTTCTTTGTTTCAATGCATGAATGCTTGCTCTCTCTCTTTGCTGGTGCTTTTCAGAGAGGGAACTGACCTCCAACAGAGCAGGGATGGAGAAAAAAGTAAGGAAGATCAATGTGTTGGGAAGACTATGGTCTCTGAGGAGCAACAATAAAAATGTACCTTTCAGAATGAATGTGTGAGGGGAATAGGGAGCTCAGAGACGATAGCTCATGCAGAGAAGAAACAGAGAAGGAAAAGCAGACGGTAAGTAGAGGATTTAAATAAGCTCCTGGAGAGGCAAAGAGAAGTCTGACTTGGCGAGACACTTTTTGGGTGCAGCACAGTGAAAAAATGCAGTATATCTCCATGCCCAGCCAGTTGCTGATGCGCAGACAGTGCAGTGAAAAGGACAAGGTAAGGCAGTGCTGGACTCTAGAATCAAATTCTTCTCTCTGACAGATACTTGCTGGCTTCCTCTTTTCCCCAGAACATCATTCCTATCAGGCAGCATGTGTTCAGCTCCAGCATCTGGGTTGTGATTTTTTGGCAGCTGCACAAAATTTCTGCTATTAAATCCCACCTGCCAGTCTCATGTCTGCTCCCAGAGACCTTTGCCTGTCAGCAAATGTTTCAAAATCACACTGCCAGGCACAGCACATCATTCTACAATCCCACCTCAGGCAAAAACCCTCATGCAAGGACTCCTTTTAACTTCAGTGGGCTGCAGGAGGGAAAGGCTAGAGGACAAGCCTCTAGACAAGAGGCAGAAATACTCATTTAGGTCATGGCTTGGACTGAATTCCTTTCAGCACTAGTGTAAACCAGCTATTTCCCCCTGAAATATCTGAATAATACTGTTTTGCCTGACATTTTAAGAAGCTTTGTTTTGAGACATGTTCCATGCTATAGCTGTGCAGTAAGAGAATTTGTGAACTTTGTTCACTAGAATCTGTTCATATGAAGTTTTTCTCTTTAAAATTTTGCCTTTCCCTTCTCTTGCTTCTTAGCGGTCCCAGATAGTAATGCCACCCATATGATGTGTGCATACTGTATGTTGCTCCACTGTTGAAACAGTTCCTTAGTAAACAAAATGCTGAAAAATGCTTAGTAAACAAAATGCTTGCTCATCTGTCTTGGATAAGAGATCTATCCACAGATATAACTGCAATTTTTAATTCTGTACAGGGAGAAGGGGCCTAAACTTCCACAAAAATCATCTGCTGTAATATTTCACAGTCTGAGTTTGAACCTAGGCAAGGAAGGCTGTGCTTCTGGTGCAAAGAACAACATCTCTTGGAGATGGAACAATCTACTTGATTATGGTATCTCTAAAATTGCAAACAAAAGAGACAATCAGTGCTTTTTGATGTGGACATCTGTCAGCAGAGAAACAACTGCTAATTGTCATGTAATAACCATACCAGACACTTTCATAGCAGTCATCCTTCTGGAATTCAAGCATGAAAAAATCTGTTACTCATCCAAGCACCAAGCATATTTTGTCTGAATCTGGCTGTGTTTCTGTAACTGTTTAAAAGTCAGACATGATATGATGCTCTTTTATAGATGGATACCTGAGATCAAAATACTTAGCCAAAATACAGCAGTCAGTTATTGTTTTTCTTGGCATGTGGTTAAGGTATTTAGCCTTATATTCTAATATTTGCATTTGAGTTTTAGAAGCAATGTAGGTGTACTGAGAAAAGGTACTAATATCTCACATAAATACAAGCATGTGGGATTTGCAGAGAATTGGTTCAGCAGCAGAACTATTTAGTTGCACTTCATTCAGAGAAGTCCTTGCTCCTACAGAAGCACTGTAGGAGCTGTCACTTTGGCAGCTACATGGCTCTACATGAGCTCTGAACAATGTTAAAGCAGTACAATGCTGTCTAAAAGCCATGTGTGGGGAGGAATAGCTAATTCTCTTTTTATGAAAGGATTGACTCTAGACGGCCTGCCAACTATAGAAACCATACATGTAATTTCCTAAAGCATCTGCATACCTCCCTCGCAAGCATGGGCTCATCAGCCCGTCACTTAATTGAACAGAATGGAAAAAATAGTTGCAACTTCTCCAGATACAACAGGCAAATGGATGTCTTTAATGACTAGTAACCTGAACCAGGTTTGAACTGACTGAAAACTTCTGTAGAGTCTCTCTTGATTTGATGACACCAAAGGTGCCTGTACTACAGACCAGTTATTTTGCTGGTTACATAGTTTGGCAGTAGTCTAATGATGAATACACTGTATTTGGGAAAATACAAAGGAGAAGGGAAAAATGAATTTTCTTGAGAGTTGCCAGAGAGAAATGCTGGATCATCAGGAAAGTGAGTAAAATCAATCTCTCATGATTTTCAGCAAACTAGGGAAAAAACTTGACTGAGTAAACCTAAGGAACACGATAACTGCTGCAATAGCACAGAAACATACACATAAGATACATTTTAGCACTGCCCACAGTCCTAAGCAAGAAAAATAAAATACCAAACATTATGAAGTGTTTTTTATCCATATGGAGTGAACAGAACTCTTACAGACCAATACAACCTCTAGTGCTGCATTCACTCTCTAGTCTAGCAAAGCCCTTTCATTTTTATGAGGTTGGTCTGCCTTTATTCTAGGAGGAATGGGCATGAGTATGTTAAATGAACCAGCCTGCATCTTTGAGATGCCTGGGGAAGCAGCAATGTGGAAAAGACCCATGGTGTCTGGGGAGCACTACAGACAGAAAATGAGGGAGAGGGGCATCTTCAGTTGTGTCAAAGCCTCAACAAAACACAGACTCCAGCAGCAGCAGCCCCTGATGGGGATGATGTACTTGTAAAACATTTACATTTTCAGCAGGATGTTTCTCATTAAACTCAATTGGTTTGCACACCTGCTGGGAATGACTGCTCTGCACCTCATCTCCCTCTCCTACCTGAGCAGAGAGGATGCAACTGCTGAGGCTACCACACAGCACTGTGTTCCTTTTGTGCACTGACAGTAATTGAGAAAATGGATGGCAACAGCCTGTTTTGTGTTTGCTACTGTTCTAGGAAGTGCTTTATTTTTCTCTCTATTTTTTTCCCCTCCACAGCATCAGACTCAGGTTTTTCAGCCCTTTTGTAAGACTGACAGGGCCTTGAGCAGTTTCCCGACTGCAGGGTATCCCAATTGATGCTGGTAATAAACCACTCAGGACCAAGGAAAGTACCCATACAGATACTGTGATCAGATCGAAGGGGAAAGGATGGTATTGAAGCATGCCATGGTTAATAGTGCAAAGCAGAATAGCCAGCTGTCACTAAACACTTCTCAGCCTGTTTTATGAGCACAGCCTGACTTGTACATTTTAAGAAAGAGTTTTATTGATACTGTGTTATATTGTCTGAGGCATTTATGGTTTTGCCCAGAAAGGTCGGAGGCAACCAAACCTTCAGAGAAAGCTGCTAAAACTGTGTGGACAGTCAGCAGGACTTCTGGTTTAACACTGCTGTCCTAAGGCTCCCTTTCTGCATGTTTAGGGAGCCAGCACTTGTCAGTGAGATGTAAGTCATACCTCAGAAGAATACTTGAATGTAATGGCCTTGTTGTACTGCAGCGTTGCCCTGCTGTGAAATGAGAAAAATGCATTTACTGTGCCGAGGCAGCAGGTCAGCATCCCAAATGTTCTCCCCTCCAACAAGCTCACTGGGTCAGAATAATTCTGTTCTGGATTGTACAGGACAGTCTCCTGGGTAACATGCTTCACAGCAGTGCTTGGGGGGAACACGCCCTTGAATGCAAGGCAGTCAATGAGGTTTATAATTACAGTGTTTCATAACCTCGCTCATTCAGGCAGGGAAGGATACTGCTGAAGGGACCTCAAACAAGAGAAATCATATATCTGCAGCTACATAAATAGTTTTTAACGTGATTTGAATCTTGGGTGACAGAAGGAGCTCTTCTGTCCACTGTGCTGTCCAGCGTCATGCAAAGAATGCACATATCAGTTTTAAACTCAGGTGGCAGTAGGACATGAAACTCCGAGTTCAGCTACCCTCTCCCAGAGAAGAGGATGTAAAATCCACTCTATCACTGAAATCTTATGACTGCATTAAGCAAGGTCTTGGCTCAAGGCCAGGTCCCAGCTGTCCCTGTAGTGATAATGACCGCTCTCCCTCGGGGTGCTGGGCACAGGCAGAAGCCAGCTGCATTTTCACACACGCACACATGTAAATTGTCTGAACGTGGTGGTGTAAATGCTTCTGGGATGACAAACTGAACCCAGAGATGTCTCATCAACAACAAGACCCTTGCAGAATACATTTTATATTTACATTATATTTATTCTTGGAAAAGCCTGGAGGTAAAAAAATAAAATCTCCTGGTACAGTTTATCTGATGCTTTGTTTTTGAGTGTCCTTGATGCATAACAGCATGCTATCATCTCTAAAGATTAAAACCAATCCCTTCTTATTGCTCTGCTGGGTATTTTCAAAGAAATTCATGCACAGATGAAAACAAATAAAAACAATGTCCAATGGCTCTGCAGAGATCCTAGGCCTCTAGTTTCAGGTAGTCGGGAGACAATTTTAAACAAACATAGACCTCTTAAATCCTTGGCTACACCTCCAGTGAGGACATGCTGGTAAAACTTCAGTAGCTTTAATTGGGGTGAGGCTGATTGAGGATTTTCAACATCATCTCCGTTTTGTGGTTTTTAGGGTACAATTTAACTAGGATCTAGAGCTTATCACGTGCAACACTGGATTTTCATTATTTTTTAAATTAGAGCTTCAAGTTAAATAACAATACCTTTGTTCAGGCTTGGTTTAAACAAAAATTCAGAGTAGCCAGGTTAGTTTTCATGATGTTAAAATCTAGGAGTTTTGATGGACTGTGGCAATGGTGGAGAAAGTCACCCTCTTATCATCAGTGCAGGACTGGGGCCCAAAATGACTGAATTAAATGCAGTATAAACTGAGAGAGCCTCAGGCACTGATGAAGGAACAGTTCAGCTTGCTTCAGTTAACATGTCTTTTGCTTTTACCCACTTGACTTTATTGTTCCAAGGATATGACCCAGTACAAGAATGAAATCCCTCCCCCAGGCCTGCTCTACTTCCAGCATTTGCTGCTGGCTCGCTTTGATGGACAGTTGCAGGAGTTTCTTAAGGAGAAATTTATGTGACACTGCTGCACTTAGGGAAAGTCTGAAAATAGGCTTTTTTCTTTTTCTTCACTCCTGCTTGTGCACTAGCTTTGCTCAAACTGAAAAAACACTGCAAAGGTATACTTGAGTGTTTGGTTTCTAAAGCCTGGGCAAAATCATTCACAAGGTCCCCTGTGAAGCAAATCAAACTCCAGATGGAACTAAGCATAGGATGCTTGGGCCAAACACATGATGTTGATTACGTGAGTATTGATTTAGGGGTGCTTGTGGTATAGAGGATAACAGGGATAATGTTGAATACAAACTCATGCTCTCTTGCTGATAAACAGCCCCAGAATGCAGTATATCACAATGCATAAGGAAGACCCAGCAGGTCATGTTTGGATTGTACCTGCTGCACAATTCCATTCCATTTTTAGAAAATCTCTCTTTTATTTTTAAATTAACCTTACACTTGCTATACATTGCCCACCTACTTTACTCCAGTTGAAATTTGTTTGCTCTTCAGTCTGTATGCTGGCTGGGTGTTGAAACCACCCCCAAGTTTTTGGACAGTAACATAAAAAAATCCTCCCATGGCCCTCCCTCACCACTAGACTCATTTTTTATAAAATACGTTGTCCCTGCTAACCTAGGCCATATCCTATCCTTTGCTGCAATACCAGTGCTGCTGACCACACTGCTGTCAGTTGGTTACTTGTGGTGTAAAAGCACAAACAGCAGTATTTAAGATGTACAGTATTGCAGAAAGCCAGTTACATTCATGGCCTTCTTTGCCTCTTCTACTCTGGGTGGGGATTACTAGAAGCCCAGCGGCTTTGTTTGGGATAGTTACTTTTATCTTTTCCCTGGTTTATCTCTTGAAAAGCTGATTTCCCAGTATACTGGGGGAGCTATGGAAGCATCAGATTCTTGTGTTGTATGCAGTGAGGGACAGTAATGCTCAAGCACAGTTATTCAGGCTTGTCAAAGCTCTATGTAGCAGTGCTAGTCACCTGGGAAAGGGGGTGGCATCCACACCTACACAGCTGCTTCTCTAACCCCCTTCCTTGACAAAAACATCTCAAGTCTAGGTAGTGTTAAAGACACAGTATAGGTTTTTCTTCCTTGCCCCAAGCACTGGGATATTCTGCTATAGATACCTAAAAGCCATCATAATTCCTTTTAATTTGAAAGGTTTCACCTTTCACCATCAGCTCTGCAGTATCTGAGCAAAGGAAGTCTCTTCTAAAGGGAGATCTCTTCTAACAGGAGATGGAGAGAGACAGTCCCTCTGGTTCTTCTCAAACTGTGACAAGCTCTATGACCACTGAGATGGAAAAAGTTTGCAAATTGTCTAGTTCAAAGTATGCAAAAATAGCAGGGCTGCAATTCCAACAAGGCTGCTCTCTGTCCTTGTTTGATGCCAGATTGTGGGAGTGAAAATGCGTAGTCCAAAACTACTGAGATTCAATCCATTTACAGAATTTTAATTGTATGAATTTGATTTGAAAGAATTTGTGTTACATGAATATATCATGACTTGTCATTGTTGCCTGCATTGACACTACATTATGTGAACATTCTTATTCCAGAGACTAGCTACATTGATAAAATCACTTAGTATAGCTGACCAAGCTAAAAATAAATTTATAAAAAATGGGCTGTCTTTTGGCTCAAGCATCTCACATATATGCCATTTTTACTTTGTGATGCTGCTATTTTTGATGCCGCTATTTTATATTTTCTGGTTTGGGAAAGCTAATTTCAAACAATAGGTTAGTTGCAAACCACTTCCTTTGATTGTTTTTCATTCACTATTCAAAGTAACAGATAAGTTAAAATGATATATGCTTCCAGTTTGTCTGATTTGCTGTGTCAGCCAGCAAATAATATATAATACAGAATTTTTAAGGGAATGCAAAATCTATGAGTTGAGAAAGTTGTCTAACCACTGGTGACTATGGTGAGGTTCAAAGAAAAATAATTTCAAGCGGCAGAAATGTGAAATTAACACTTATCTCAAATACTTGCACAATCATTTATCACTAGTGAAAAGTAGTCCTGAGATTTCAAGGTTGCTTATTGGACATATCTGTGGTATTCTAGGAACAACACCAAGGAGTGCTAAGGTGAGGGTTTCTGCTTCTGAAGCCTGGAATTCTCCAGGGCTTGTGGATTTTATTGGTCTCTCTACATTTATTTACTTTTCTTGCTCTCAAGGCAAGACACTTTTCAAGCAAACAGGATACCAAATGGTCCATGAACCCGGTGCTGAAGATACTGCAGGCAATTTTGCTCTTAATGTGCATGAAATATGTACAGAATCTCTTACTAGTTTTCCTTGTGACTTCAGTAAGAGTATCTGCTTGTACTGCAGAAGCCTGTCCTGAACTATCCTCACGTACAAAATCTCAGTTCAGGAAAGATTTAAATGCTGTGGGGTCTGGCTGTATGTTAACAAATCTATAAGCTCTCCTACAACATCAAGCTTTGAGCCTCACAATGTGGTGAGCGATTATACAGGACTTTAGAAATGCTTCACTGTGGCATTTGTTTAATTTGACCTAGCTTCATTTGTCTGTATTAGTCACTCCTGTGCTCTGCTGAGCTGCAAGTGACAGCCTCAAAGAGAAAATACCTCTGCTGGCCAATCAGATCAGAAATTCTGTATATTTTGTTTAGATGCAAGGGAATAATACTGCTCTCTTATTAAAATCCATACAATCCCACAGAAGTGCCAAATCTGCTCATCATTAGATGTTTTGGAAAACATTGCCCAGGGGAGTATTTACATAAGAATGAAGCCAAACTTTCTTGTTTAAAAAAATGATCACTATCTCAGAACTGCTTCAGAATTTATTTTAGATGCAATTCATAGTTCATCCTTCACTAACAATTAGGTTTGGCCAGGTTGGTATGGTATGCTAAATGTGCTGAACAAGTGAACGTATTTCACTTTTCAAGGAAAAGAGAGGCAGTAGTAGGGTAGATCTGCACATTAGGGAGAGTTTTGATTGTCCAGAGCTGAATGATAGTGATGATAGGGTTTCCTGTTTATGGGTAAGAATCAGGGGGGAAGGCCAACATGGCAGATATCCTGGTGGGAGTCTGTTATAGACCACCCAATGAGGATGAAGAGGCAGATAGAATATTCTATAAGCATCTGGAAGATTAAGTCTTACAATCACTAGCCCTTGTTCTTGTGGGGTACTTCAACTTACCATATGTCTGGTGAAAATACAACACAGCAAACAGGAAGAAATCTAGGAGTTCCTAAAGTGAGGTTCCTGGGGTTGTTTAGGCTGAAGATATGGAGGCTCAGAGAACTCTGTAAAACTACCTAAAAGGAGGATATATCCAGCTGTCTCTTCTGCTGAGTAACAAGCAAAAGGACAAGAGAAAGTGGCATCAAGTTGTGCCATGGGAGGTTTAGGTCAGATATTAGGAAAAATTTCTTCACCAAAAGGGTTGCCAAGCATTGAATGACAAACATGCTGCCCAGGGAAGAGGATGGAGTCACCATCCCTGGAGATATTTAAAAGATGTGTGGATGTTTTAGTGGTGGACTTGACAGTGCTGGGTTAACGGTTGGACTCAATGATATTGGAGATCTTTTCCAACTCAAACAATTCCATGGTTCACCCATATGCTGCCTCTTTAGTGTTGGTTCATGTAATGTTCAATGCAGGTGTTAAAGCCTGCAATACACAGATTGACTTGACAGGTTGTGGAGAAGAAGTGGGAACTGTTGCTTATAACACAAGGAGAGACAGAGACCACAAGGATAAATTTACCACTGAACAGCATTTGCTGTACTAACATATGGAAGAGCAGCTTTTCCTGACCCTCAGGGGCCCAGGCCCAGATATGTGAGAGCCAAAGCATGGATGGTTGTTTCCCAGTGGCTCTCTGTATTTGGGTTGCATGGTGAGGTTTTGGTAGCATAGGGGCTAAAGGGGTGGTTGAAGTCAACTCACCACACTCTCCATTTCAGGTATCCAGCACTGCCCTCACTCAGCCTCCCACTCTACTCACTTCAGGATCACAAGACTTCACTTGTTCAACAAATTAGACTCCTCCTGCCCTGACCTGGCTAGTTCTGCAAGGAAAGTCTTCTTTAGAATCTGGCTTTTTTATTTTCCTACTTTGCTCTGTCCTGGGGCACAACCCACTTACCACACGGCCTTGGGGACCTGTCCCCTTTCCAAAGCATCAGACCCCAACCAGTCAAGATTGCTCAGGGGATGCAGAAGCTGCTCCTTCCATCTAAGGTTTCGTAACCAAATCTGAGCCTGCTAAAAAACTAGCTGACACTACGCTTCTTGTAGCTCTGATGTACACAAATATGTGCGTGTACACAGAGATGCACACACTTGTGGCCCTGCTGTAGGCCACAGAGGATGCGAGAACCATTCCAGCAGCTCGCCTGTCTACAAACAACGAAAGCATAAAATCACAAGGTCACACCAGACAGCCTCCTACCAAAGGTGTTTTCCTCCAACAGCTTCCCAGTGACTAGTGAATTCCCAACATTGCTCTGCTTCTGCTAATGTTGCCTTGAGCAATATCATTCCTTACTGTCTACAGTGTGGAAAAAGGTCTTGAACACTGTGTGGTTTTCTGTATGAAGGGGACTGTGAGTTACTGAAAAAAATCAGTGTTGATACCAAAATCTGAGCATAACTCAGACATGGCAGCTCCATATTTTTAAATATAGCACTGACCAAACTTAATCTTTTACTTATTCTGAGTGTAAAAAATCTTACTTGCCATAAGTGACCATTATGTGCAATTTGCCTCTGGCCCTCAACAACGCAGGTCTTGTTTGTCATTTCAGTGCCACAGTCTCCCTGGAGCTCTAAGAAGAACTGCATATGCTGAACAGTGACCTCTTGCACCTGGGATGGAATAACCCCACACAACTGTACCAGCCAACTGGGGAAAAGTAGCTCGGCAGGAGAGAACTTGGGGATGCTGGTGGACAACAATTGAGCACCAATTAGCAGGGCACTCGTGCAGTGCTGAAGGCTAATGTCACACTGTGCTGCACTAGGTAATCCCTCACAGCAGACTGGCAGTAATTATTTCCTTCTATTTTTTTAATATCTGGAGTGCTGTCACCAGTTTTGGGTTCCTCAGTACCAAAAAGATGATGACAAACTGGAGAAGGACAGGTGTAGGGCCACTGAGACGGCTAGGGGGACCATGATATTACGAAAAGCTTGCGAGAGGAACATTTATTCAGCCTTTCCCCCTCCAGGCTATGGATGTATTCAATTGCTACTTTCAGCTACCTGATAGGTGACTGGAAAAAAGACAGGACAAAACTTTTCTCAGAGGTGCTCAGTTGCAATGGATTAAGGTACAGCAGGGTTGTACCTTACCCTTGTTCTGGTTGATTAGCTATTTAGAAAAAAATCCTCACAAGGAGTGTGCAGCATCATAACACAGGCTTTGTGGAGAACAGCCACCCTTGGAAATAATCAAAGCTCAGCTAGACACATCCCTGAGCTACCTATATCAAATACAGATATTTGAAGGTGGCCTTGCTGTGAGCAAGAAGCAGGACCAGACGACCTCTGGAGGAAAGGTCCTTTCTCACCTAAATTCTTCTATAATTCTAATGTGCCCCATGACATGTGTGCTAAGATATTAAGAGTACTTAATATATCATCACTGGTGTCAGGTATCATCAACACTTTCATCAGCTGGAACACTGCCGAGCTGACTCAAATACTGTACATCTTGTCTAACTGCAATTAAAAAGGCACATGGCAGTTTCTGTGTATCTTAATTAGCCTTGTACCATACACACTGACATTCAAAATTAGCTGACTTGGGGGGTCTGTTACCCACTCAATTCAGAGTTTATATGGAGCTTGCCTGTTCTGTTGTAAATCTTACTAAGGCTCACAAAAGAAGGCCCTCCTTCAGAGTCACATTAACCACAGTCTGGGTTTTGAGGGATCAAAGCAAAACTCACATAGTACAAACCTAATGAATCAAACCCTACAAGATTAATGTTCCTGCATAAAGCAGCAAACCTCACATAAGAGCTCCACAGACCTGCCTCTTCTTTTATTGCTCTGCTCTTGGGATGTAAGAGGAGCAGCAGGGCAGTGATGTCTCTCCCACACTGGTATCTATTATTGTAATGCTAAGTGCTAGCTCCTGTCACCCCCGTAATCCTGTTTGGGAAGCTCTGCTACAGCATTTATGTTCTTATCTTTGTTTAGTCAATGCTGGCAAATAAAAGCATAAACAAATAATCTCCACAGTACAGCTTGGCACTACTGAGATGCTGCCATTTGTGTTCGAGTTGATTTTTATTTGCAGTCTCTTATGTTGGTGACAATCTTGGAAAGCAGATACAGCCTGGTAAGTGATGCAATTGTAAAACTGATGTTTTTATGAGTTTACTCCTTTTATTTAAATGAATGCTGAACAGGTGATCACAGGCAAAGAGAGAACTGGGCTAATTACAAAAACATCAATGCAGTATTTTCTCTGGAACAAGTCAATATAATTTTACCTCTTCCTGCCTTAAGCCATGCACTAGGAGATACTCAACTGCCTCATATGATATAACTTAAAGAGGTATGTGATCTATACAAACATAGGCACCCACTTTAATTGCACAGTCTCTCTATATCTTTAGGGCAAGAACAGAGGGAGACTCTTCCACAAGGCAGTGCAGAGCAGCAGCCTAACAAAAGATGCTCTGCACCAATCTTGGAGAATACCCCTCTCTGGGCAAGAGGTAGAAAGAATGACCAACTCATCTACCTAAGCTAAAGGCTGAGAACTAGGCAATGTGAATTTTCCCCACATAAAATGGAATTACCGCCTCAGACTCTGAGAAGCAAAGAGGAAGTATAAAAGTCCATTGTTCTGTTTATTTCTTACAAAGCCAGTGGCTATTAAGTAAAGCATGACAGAAAAATTACTACCCATTCAATTTCCAAAAATACTAATCATGAGGACAGATTTAGGCAAGCATTGTATCTGACAATGCCAGTGAACTGCATGACTCCAGAGAGCAACCACAAGACAGAGATGCTCCAGCCCGTTTCTGATCAAGCAGCTCCCAGTTGGTATGCTGCACCCAATGGTGGTCTCCGGTCCATGCCCTTCCTGATGGTGGAAAGGCTTGGCTAACTCCAGTGCTCATAAATCTCCCCACTGAAAGGTGATTAGCTTGAAAATCCCCTGTTGTTCTGTCAGGAAGCCATACAGAAGAGGTGCAAATCCATTAAATTACATCTGGCAGACATGTATCTAAGAATACATGGCATTTGGTGATATATGGAAACTACCACACTATACCTTCAGACAGCTTATACGACTATCTCTTTCCAAATTAACATTCTTGCCATCTGATTCTCATTAGACTCACTCAACTGTTCCATTAATCTTGTATTTTTCCTCCCAAGGGATTAACATTGATTTTTTTTTTGTCTTGCGCACACACAGGAAGGTCATACTGTTTCCTACAGGGTGGATTCATTCAATAAGGAACTACACTATTAAACCTGACTTGATGTTATTGTCAATGGAGCTGAGCTGCCACAATGCTGCTCATTTTTAAGAGAATCTCAATGCAACTCTCCTGAGTCCAGCTACATCCATCATTCCACTCCATGATACACACAAGCCGCTTGACGACTCATTAAGAATACAGATAAAAAATGGAAGTCAGGGCTGCATTCCAGGGAAGCCCTACTGACATTCAAACTCCACCTCTAATTTAAAAAATAATAAACAAAATAATTACAAAATGCTTCTGGGAATAGACGTTCTTCGTCAGAAAATAGAAATAGGAAGGCAGGACAACAGGTAGGCCTGCAAGACATTTTAGCTGGATACTCTGCACTTTAGGTCGCAGGTGAGGACATTATTAATTCAGTCACTGGAGACCTGGACAGGGCAGCCTGCATGCCTGAATGGGCAACCACTGTTTTGGGTTTGGTTAAGTCCTACTTACAGGTACTTTCGGGGCTGTCCACTCTCCCTCATAAATTGACTGAGCTGCAGTATCAGATGACCCAGAAGGCTGCTTCAGAACCTCCCTGCACTGATGGCCGAGAACCCTCTTCAATCTCCAGCAGCCATTTATAGCAGATCAAGCTGCCTCCTTTAGCTGATGCAGCTTTTTCCCCCCCCACAGCATTCACTATTTGTTTCCATGTGTACCTGCAGAGAGCAGGAAGATCTCTTCGCAGTCTTCGTTTTACTACCCCGACAAGTCGAGATCTCTCTATCCCACCCCTGATGATCATAGGCCATTTTTCCCCTAAGGCTTTCCCCTGCCTCCATCTTTTTCCAGCCAGGGATTCTCTCTCTTGACCCCTTTTGCAAAAAGATAAGCAAGAGTCACATTAGCAATATTAAACAGCAGCTCATTGATAGACTGGAGATTTATAGAAGCATGAGGAAGGACAAGAGAAAAAGAGCAAGCGGAATGTTTTCAACATGTAAAAAATACACAAGTTTAGATGTCATGAAGAACAAACATAAAGCGTATATTAAGTTCCTGCCTCAGGAACTGATTTTTCCAAAGGGCTGAGGACTTCCACCTGATTTCGTGGTCCTGGATTGTTTGTTCTGTTGTTTTCAAATACTCCTTCAAAACCACTGGAACAAGCTTCTAACCTAAGTGCACTTTAAGATTCTTTGTAGTGAATTTTACCTTTCTTGGATTAAATAGTAAATAAATAGCATTGAAAAAGCCTTCTGGGGCAAATCAAGGTTGGGTTCAAGTCCTGCAGAAATCTACAAGGCGAAGAGAGATGAAAAAGGAAGAAACAAGCAACTGAACAGGTTATGGAAGAGAAAAAATTATTTTAACTGTCTCTGAGCAGTCAATGCTTTAACTTGGTATTTTTAAAATAAGTAGCAGTCTATGCTTTTTGCTGTCGATTCCTTCCCCTCCCCTTCTCTTATACACCTATATATCACCATCTGCTTGTTCTCCAAATGTACTGGAGAAATGCAGTGAACTGAATAGAAAAAAAAAAAAAGGAGAAAAATTGTTCACAGCATAGTCCCCTCATCGAGGGAAAACTTATGGGGTGGACTGAAATGTTTAAATGTTTTGTACTATCAGAGTAGTCCAAAAATATCCTACTGGAGACTAGGACTTTGCAAATTCACCCTTGCAGTGTTTTCTTGTGCACTCCATATTAGGTAGACCTAAGAGAGTCCCAGTGTGAGTAGCTCTCAAAGCTGCATCAGAGAAGACGTCACTGGTCTTCCTTTGGGTGGCTCGAATCTCCTGTTGACTGTCACTATTACTTACTTAAGGAAGGGGGGAAAAAAAGGCACTTCGCTCAAGGTTGCTCCATTTTTGGAATGGCTTGTAATGACTGTCTGCTTGAATGCTTTTCCTACCTTTAGGTCTGTCATCTCTCTCTTAAAAATCCAGCCCCCTTCTCACCAGGGAAAAACTGCAGAACTGTACTGGTACAAAGATGTTCTGCTTGCACTGAATTTGCAAAGCAGAAGAATACATTCACTGTCAGAGAAAGGAAGCACCCTCCCTCCCCCCTGCGAAAAGCTATTTTCTGCAGGCGTTGTCATATCTTATCCCCAGGAAGAGGAGAGGGCTGTGCTAGAAAGCCATCAGATTCACATTTGCTTCTGTTTTACTCTGTCCTTCACAGCACCGCTGTAACAATTCATCAATACAGTAGAGGGCAAGGCATGACACACAGGCACAGCAGATTCCTCTAATGAAAACAAATCCTTGCTAGAGGAAGAAATAGTTTGCAGGTCTGCCTCCTAAATCCTGCTCCCACTGCAAAAATGTTTCCATCACTACTTATATTTAGGGACATAAGGGTGCTCAGAGCTCTAAAGCACTTTTGTGCTGAACAGTTGCAGTACTTCGTCCAAAATAATTTGTGGCCCAAAATCCCAAGTGAATACGGGAATCAAGACATACAATTAGAATAAATAAGATTTTGCATTTACAGAGCGCCTGTCATCTGAAAGTATGTGCAGATATTAATTAAGCTCCACAAACCCCAGATGAAGCAGATTAGTAGCTTCATCCCTGTTTTACAGAGGTTTAGAGTAAAGTGTGACACATGATCAGAGCTGAAAATGCAGCAGAGCTGGCCATGCCAGGGACGGTGAGAGCCAGGGCTCCACCTCCTCTCTGGCCTCTTCAGTGAATTGCCTTCAATGGAAAATGACTGAGTTGCAGTTCTTTGCTCTCTCTAAGAGGAAGGACCCACCCTATTGCACAACAGTAGCAAAGTCCCAGCCTGAAGTACTTTGATAAATACCATGAAATGGTGCCTAGTTTGGGAAGAGAAACTTGGAGCTCGCTCGCTTTCATACATTTGCTTTGGGTGCTCTATCTTGCTCTTTCTAAAACACCAAAAGATTGCCCCTGCAGCAGCACCTCCACAAACAGTCCTAATAGCTTGGCTTGTGGCTTCTCAGGATTAAGGGACATGGCATACAGAATATCTGAAGTACTTTAGTAACTGATACTTGTTTTTATATTTCTATTTCTATGCATTTTTACTATATTTTAACTCAGAAGCCACACCAACCTTGAGTCACGCAGACAGAATGTAATTAAAAAACTAGTCAATACATACATCAAAACCTTAAAATAACCCTCTCTTGAAGCAGGTTTTACATACAGAAATTCTGAATAATAAACACACCTGATACCATCCAAAAATATTTAAAGTAATGAACACAAGGAATGGATGTATTAAGATAAAAACTAGTAATGCTTCAATTGTTTTCTATGTTAAAGAATAGTAAAAAATTTATTTTGCAGACATTATCTACTGAAATTTGAATTCTTATGACAGCAGTTTCTCCAAGATTCCATTTAAGTATTTGTTTAGGCAGTAGCTATGATAATGAAAACTATTCTCAGCATCACAAAAGTAGTACAACTGTCCACTTCATCAAATTGCCCAGTCCTTAACTCTGCTTATTACCTTCGCCTAAACAAGAGCGGGGGGACCATCAAATGCAGCCAGGAAGAAGTATCTCCAGAACAGATAAAAACAGGTTGCTTGCTGTGTCTCTAGATGCAATTATCCACCTAATTACACGTAGGACAAATGCACAGTTGTTCTAACTACTAGAGGATGAATTTTAATCATGATGTTCAGTTCTCTGTACACAAATATGAAAAACTGAGGAAGAAATGTCACTGTAAATGGAAACAGATCATGGCATACCTATCTACAAACTAACAAAAAATGCATAAACTACAGACAAAAAGCAGCATCTCAGATGATAACTAACTCTATTAAATAATGTGAAAATTACACTCTTTTGTTCTCACATTTAAGCACAGAAAGCATTCTAATTTAGTTTTCAGGGTAAAAATGGTTTTAATTTGGGTCCTAGCTACCTTACAAGACATACAGACCTTGGTATGATGGAGCTGTGATAATTTACCCACACAGAGAATCTGCCCTGTGATTTATATCATTACTCCAAGGCAGCATGAAACAAATCCCCAAGGAAGTAACACATGTCATCCTTGAAAATATTAAGCAATCAAACCATGTTTTTATTATGTGAATGGATGCTTTTGAAAACAAGGATGCATGCACCATACTGTGAGGTAAAATGAAATAAATGAACAGAAATAATTCATTTCCATGTTCTAATCAGCAGAAACTGTAGTCTTCAAATTATCCTGATCCTACCAAATGTGAGTCTGGACACAAGAGGTTGACTCTCCTACTAAACATGAAATTGCATCCTAAGTACACAATGAAGGCCAAATTAAACAGTCCTAGACCCTTTGCAAAGGCTTTCTTTTTATTCAGTCCTTGCATCCCACTGAACAATTAAGAAGCTTTAAATACAGCATCATATAGTTTTTAAATGCTCAGATCTAATCAAGAGCAATGTACTTATACTATCTATACAAAAATCTGTTCTTAAGCAAGGTCTTCAGCTTCTAGCATTACCAGCATTACCTGTGTTCCACCAGGTAAAAGGATGTCTCTGGCAAGCAAAATGAAGTATATTTATCAAATACTAGAACTACACACTTCCTGGCTGTGTTGTATTCACAGATGGGACACGGACATCTCTGCAAGGTCCTGTGACAAGTATTACACTGCTTACTGCCATTATAAATAACCATGCATTTATTAGAGATGCTGACCATCCAGAAAATAAAATCCAGCCCCTACAGGCACGAGGAGATGGAAACAGACCTTTGATAACAAAATCGGGTTAATACAAAACACTTGAAATAGAACATTGTATTTCTATGAAAATGTACATAGACATAATTATGCGAGTAAAAGAGTTATTTTTTGTAAGTGCATTATTTGCTCTAGCCTGCCTATCTTAAAAAGAACTGTAAGAAGTTCAGAGAGAAGTAGTAGCAATAAAAGAAAGGAACAGGAATGGGTCAGTGACAGATACCGATAAAATCAGTAATGGGAGCGAAAATAAGAATCAGTGGGGTGTCTTCCAAAATAAGGACAAGGTGCAGCTCTATGGCCAAGAACATACAGAATGTGGCGGTTCTTTGTACAGCAGAAAGGAGACCTGTGGGTCTCCTTGCCGAAGGATGTTGTCAATGATGAAAGCTCTAACACAGGCTCAAGACAAGCTCATGAAGGAGAAATGCACTGTGAATTACTATGCAAGTAGAATCTAACTCTACTTCAGGATGTCCCTGAGCTAAGTCATAACCTTAGAAGTACCACGTATGCCTGCCCTGCCCTCATTCTTTCCTAGGCACTTCTTTGATGCTGTTGGTGAGAATGACTTACATAAACCTCTGGCCTGACCTGGTACAGTCATGCCAATATTATGTTTAGTATCTACTTTCAGAAAAAAGTTCCTGGTAATAGCTTTAAATTCACTTTGGAGGGGATGACTGGATGGAAAGCAGCTTTGCAGGAAAGGCCTTGGTGAAAGAGTAGCTGGCCATGGGCCGGTGATGTGCTCTTGCAGCAAAGGCAGCTAACAGCATCCTGGGATGCATTAGGAACGGCGTCTTCTGAGTATCTCAGTATGTTTTTAGTTTATCTTGCAATATTACGTATGGAGCTTTAGGACTCAAATCCAGCATGCTGGAATTGATTTTCTCCTCCTCTGAATCAAAAGTGGGAATGGTACTGAATGCACTGTGGCTGGAACTAGCAAATTTCAATGTCATTCTCTGGTTACATACAGGTGGGTGGATTTGTGTATCGCTTTACAAGGAGGTGTCATCTGCCCCAGCTTGTATTATATTTTCTGACTTTGTTGGACACATGTCAGTTTTGTTATCACTGTCCCAAAGCTGTGTATAGCATGATGTTATATAAACAAAATTTGGTACATACTGCAAAATGTAAGCCATAGTTATTGGTTGTAGGAATGTGCAGTCAGAGGTCACAGTGTAAGACAAGGGGATATGGACTAAGCTCTTGTTTCTAGACCAGCGAAGACACCTGCTCAGTAGAAACTCCATCAGCCTCCCTGGGGGAAAGAAGTGCTCTGTGATCCTTGCAAGCAGGCCCCAGAAGGAGCCTGTGAAAGGCAAGAAGGAAAAAACAGGGCTGTTCTAATAGAAATGTGTGAGACAGAATCAGAAGAAATGTGGAAAAAGAACCTTAGCAAGTTGTATTTATGAAAGAAAACTGTGGTCTCACAGTATGTACAATTTTTAAAGGCCAAGCTAATTGTTTCTGGCAGCCAAAGGAGTTCCACACCTCACCAGGAGTTCTTTGGTACATAAGTATGCTCCAAATAGCCTCAAAAACTGACTGTGTATGTTTTTTCCAAGTGAAAACAGAACTCCTCAACAAATATGCTTCCTTAAATTAGGTATTAGCCAGTAGTATTTACTTTGTAAATGCCAATGGTGGATTCCTAATACAGGCTTAAGGATCCTGTGACATCACTCAGAAATTGCAAGTGTTACAAGAAGCAGCACAACTATGTGGTATTTTCAAAGTGCCTGTGGTTTCCTAACCACAGTATTGACACCAAGTGCCAAAGGCCCCTGTGATGAAGCAGAGCATGTACCCACTTCATCGGATGTGCTCAGCACGGCACTCCTGCCGAACAGCGCTGCTCTTCCACGCAGCACCGTGCTTTATATGGAAAGTTCACTGATTTGACAGCTATTGTAAACACTCTACAGTCACAGTAAAACACAGCCATTTTCAGCTAAGCAGAGAAAGAGCTCGTGTGTATTATGGTGGTGACTGTATTCTGTGTAAAGGTGAAGTTACTGACACCCGGTGGACTCATTCATTGCTAGATCTGTGCCCTTCATTTAAAGCCAGCAACACTCTTCAGGTTGGAACTTTCCAAATATAGCTTTGACAACCCAATTCTGAGAGCCCAGGGGAAGAGACATGACTACTTTGCTAATTGATGCTGATACACCAGGGAGGATCAGCACTGTCTGCAACAGAGTCTTTCCTTAAAGTGGACTAGGTCAGCTGGATGGCACCAAGTCAAACAGTAATTCTCATAACCAGACCATCTTTCTCTAAATTATTACATATCCACAACAGTATTACTACAGTGGGAAAACAATGTACTCGATCTGGGAGGACCAGCACTGAAACAACATGTGCGAATTTAATTCCAGCTGCCTGTGTATGTGTCTTGCATAGTTCTGAACCCCTTGGAACTAGGTGATAATCTGTTTTGGTCTCTTGCATAAGCCAAGACATATATTTCCCTCTGGTAGGGGACTGAACATACTGTGCTCAAAAACTTGTATTTTTAATAAAAGTACAGCTAGTACTTGGCTAATTCATACATTTCAGAAAGGCATTCAGTTTTCTTCTGATGGCCTTGAGGAGATTCAGAATTTACCACTTGTTACATTACATCCTCAACTGCATAAACCCAGTCTTAAGTTCTCCATGGGGACACTGTCTCATTCAGTACACAGGACAAAATCACTTAGCTAGCAGCCATTCAATATTTTATTTTTGCCCTTTTCATTTGATGCATAGCCCTAAAAGCCTTGTTTACTGCACATTATTCCAGCTCTATTCTGAAGGCAGAATGATTAATTTCTTTACAGGCTTTTCTATAGTGCTCATCAGATGTTTCTAACTTGTTATGTGCAATTTCCTAGCTTTTGGAAAAACATACAAAGGAGTGCCATTATGTGGCATCATATAACTACTGCCATGATTCATATCAGCAGGGATAGACCAGACCTTTGCTATCTTAGCTAACAGGTGTAAACCACAGGCTGCCAGCATGGCCAAGATAAAGGAGATGAGGCACATGCTTAAGCAAGTGATTTTCACTGATATTTGCTGGCACCAGGATGGGAAGAATCAGAATCTTAAGGAGATTGAAGGATATGGAAAGAAAGTACAGGTTCCTGCGCCTTTGCCACTCTCATAAGATTGATCTCTTTAATTTGCCCTTTCCAACAAGCCCACCTGTCAACCCATGTGTCTTATCTATCCAGTCTTATTCAGTTTACCTATCTTACCCTATTTTCCATCTATCCTTATTTCTCTCACTTTGTTATTGAGTTTATCTTTCTTCCTCCCCACTTGCTTACAGACTGAGTCTCTGCCCCCAAATTTCCCATCTCATTGTCTTTTTCAACTCTCCTAAATTTTACTTCCATCCCTTGACTAAGACATTACCAAAGAATACTCTGAATTGGAAGGGACTCACAAGGATCATCAAAGTCTGTCTCCTGGCCCAAAACTGCACAAGATAGCCCCAAGAATCACACCATGTGCCTGTGAGCATTGTCCAAACACTTCCAGTACTCTGGTAGGCTTGGTGCTGTGACCACTTCCACAGGGAGCCTGTTCCAGTGCTCAAACATCCTCTGGGTGAAAAACCTTCTCCTAATATCCAACTTAAGCCTCCCCTGACATAGCTTCAGGACATTCCCTCACATCCTAACACTGGTCACCAGAGATAAAAGAAGTAAGTTCCTACCTCTCTGCATCCCCTCATGAGGAAGCTATAGACAGCTATGAGGTCTCCTCTTCTCTAAGCTGAACAAGCCAAGTGACCTCAGCTCCTCCTGGTAGGGCTTCTCCTCTAGATTCTTCAACATCTTCATGGCCCTCCTTTGGACCTTCCTATACTGTGGTGCCCAAAACTGCACACAATATTCAAGGTGAGGCCGCCCCAGTGCAGAGCAGAGTGGGACAATCCCCTCCCTCGACTGGCTGGCGATGCTTTGCCTGATGCCCCTCAGGACACGGTTGGCCCTCCTGGCTGCCAGGGCACTGCTGACTCATGTTCAACTTGCCCTCAGCCAGGACCCCCAGGTCCCTTTCTATGAAGTGGCTTTCCAGCCTCTCATCCCCCACCCTGTATGTACACCCAGGGTTGCCCCAGGGCTTGTGCCTTCACAAATCCACCCTGGCTGTGACCAATGACAGCATTGTCTTTCAGGTGTTTTTCAGTAACTCCCAGAATAATCTCTATAATTTTACCAGTCACTGAAGTGAGACTGACAGGCCTGTAGTTACCAGGTCATCTCTCTTGTCCTTGTTGAAAATTACTGGAGTTTGAGGGGAAGGAGCATTCACAGACACTTTAGAGCTTTCAGAAATACATATCTACTAAGCACATACAAGATGTGTTTTTTAAAGGTTACAACTTGGATAACCTGGAAAGGATTTTCTTAGGGATGGTAAAAAGTGCATTAGTATGTTACCCATTCCTTGCAAAACCTGAAGACACTAAGGCACAGTAAAGAAGATGTCACAGAAGCCTTTAAGGTCTCTTCTGTAGCCTCATTTTCAGTAACAGTTATGACATTTTCTGAAGTCAACTGGGCCAGAGCAGATTTGCATCTCAGAAATTTTTATTCCAAATTACTACAGTTTCAGAAAATTTCAAGTAACTGAAATAGGAAGACACAGAATGTGGTTGTGTCCACAAAATAAGACAAAAATTAAAGCTGTTAGTACCACGTTGGAATCTAACTTGATGGTTGTTCTGGTATCGGTGACATCTGAAATCATGACACTGAGCAAAGAATATAATTCCATCTAGCTAGGTTTTTAATGACTGAATTTGTAAAGGCTATATTAGAACATCAAAGTAATATTATTACCCCATATAAGCTTGAAATGTGTATAGCATATGTCTCCTGACATATGCATCAGCTATTAATTTGCTATTTTTGTACTAAACATTCATTATTACCAAATATCTCATCCCTTGCCTTTACGTTCTACTATTTTCTCTCAATTAGAACTTCACATTTGTCCTCTTGTGCACTAATACCCCTTCACTTTCGGAGATACCAGCAAACCCCATCAGGACCAAATTTATGCCAGCAGATACAAATCTGCTAACAAAGACACTAAGCAGTCACATGGATATAGAATTCCTGTAAAAAATAAATTAGTCAAGACAGACTTCTAAAACCCCAGAGAGACCTAGTAAGGGCTACAGTTAAAAAGACAAATAATTGATGAAATTTGATTTACTGTTCTGATTTCACAAGAGAAGTGGGTTTTGGTCTTCCACAAAGCTCCCTGTATTACAACTACTGTTATTAAGCTCTAGGCCCTGTGTCTGGAAAACAGTTTGTTTTGGGCTTGGTGCCACAGAAAAAAGAAAAATTTGCTGGGTAGGAGTGTTACCAAAAAACACCCACAAATGTGGAGTCACTGCCCCTACACAAGGCTGAACTAAGTTGCAGCTTAAGGGAGCAACAGATTAATTTTGTTGTAAACTCATAGTTTATCTTGATTTGTATAGACACAAGACACCAGCCCAAGGTTTCCAAACCCCACATATATATATCTATATATCTATATCTATATCTATATCTATCTATCTATATATCTCAATATATATCTCCACATTCAAGAGTTATTTAGTTCAGATCTTTCGAACATCAGTGTACTGCTAATTTAAAATGCATAACAGTTAGTAGAAAAAGCAGCAAAGACAAAGCAGTGAATTGACTTCCAAAACTATCAGCCTTTGTCAATTAAAATATTTACTTTTGACACAAGTGCTAATTAGTTAAAAACATTCAATCCAGTCTTAAAATAGAGGTTCAAGCTACCCAATTTATGCTTGGAACAGTCACTTGCTCTCAGGATTAGGAAGACAATGGCATCCAGAGCAAGCATGTGCCCTCTCCCCTCTTATTACAGTTAATCAGGAACATAAATACTATAATGGAGCTGAGCCCCTGCAAACTCACCAGGCTGTTCATAATTTCCACTCCAGCTGGATTCACTGTGAGCGCTTCATCATACAATTGCTTAGCCTCCTCCAAATTGCCTTTCATCTCTGCAAACCTCCCACGCATGTACAATACAGCATGAGACGTGGGGAAAAGACTAGCTGCCTCCTGGATACAAAAGCCTGCTTCTTTGAGATGCTGCTGTTCCATGAAGAGTTCAGCTAAAAAAACCAAAACAGCAAACCATAAAAATAAAGTAAAAAACACCCTACCAATAAAGGAAATCTAACAGAGACCTTTTCTTTGTATTAATTATAAATAATTTCCCTTAAGCATATTAAAACATGAGGCCATGATCTGGCACAATGCTTACTACTATGGTTAGTGCTTACTATTATGACAGGATTCACTGAATGGATCTTTTCCTAATGCAAAGGGCTCTATACAGATGTTCATGGACATCTTTAGGTGGTGCCCTGACAGAGGACAACCTTAAGGATTCGTCCATTGAGAATGTAAACAGTGCTGAACTAAGCCCTAAGGAAGCAAGGTTGGTAGCTACTTGGCGTCATCATATGTATTTCCAAATAATCTGGGGAGGGGGGAAAAGAACAGAATATGATATCACTGTCAACTGAGAACTTCAAACACGTCAGAGTAATACGATACATCCGAGCTGGACATTAGATAACTTACCTTAAAAAGAGCATTTCTACATTTAAAAATATGGTAAAAGTGTTTCTCTCTGCTTATTTGTCAAGTTCACGAGATAGTTGTCTCTTAACTTTTCAGAGACTGTTAAAATCAAAAGACTTTTATAATATAGATCTATTTATATTGTGTATTCACCCATTTACTTCCTCATACTTTACAGAAAAATGAAATACAGCTCTTGGAAGAGACCACTCATTTACTTTCTTGATCTATCAGCAACTGTCTTAGTGGTTTTTTTAGGAAAAAGATGTAACAGGCATACACTCATGTGCTTGAATGTCAACTTGTTAATGAAATAATTTCTCATGATCAACATAAATTTCATAACATATCTCATGGTTGAACTTTAACATTTCTCAGGATTTGGTCTAGATGATTGTCTGACTAGATGATTGTTGTGTTGGACTGAATGGATGATCGTTGTAGGTCTCTTTCCACTGAAATAGTCTAATTCTAGATTTATTAGATATTAAATTCTTTCAAAAGGTCAGAAGTGATACTCAGTTTTCACTGCTACACATAACTGAAAAGGGAAACTGTGGTTTTAGACAGATATATATATATATATATATATATATATATATGCACACACAAACCTGTATGCATGTACGTATATAAAATAATTCTCTTTCTTCATGCAGCAGGCATTGCTCTTTGGTCCATAACCTGTTTGTGTTCTATGTGTTCTCACTGCAAAAAATCAGTGGTCTCTTTTTTTTTTTTTAACTGATGTGGTAATGCAGTAAGTATTGACAGTTCAAGAGTCCAATTCAAAACTACTAATTCAGGCTCCAGATTTAGAAAACACTATTCTGAAATTAGACACAACCTTAAATGCCCTGACTTTTAAAGGCAGTGAATATTCTCATGAAGTCTCTGTGAGGAGGGAAATTAGTGTGACAATTTCTCTTAAACAGATTTAAGAAACTCTGCCAGTTTCAAAACACTGGGAGACCCAGAAGACTGTGGGGACTTGGCATGATGACATCAAGCTTACTGGCAAGAGGTGATCAGGAAAGCATCTCAAAGGCAGTCCTGCCTGACCATGTAAAGGCTCCTCCTTGACTATCTGACATGAGACTGGGACCACAGATAGCATTTCTATTGGCACACTAAAAACAATTGTGTACTGAAGTGACCGCATGGCTGAACACCCTTCCACTTCTGAGGTGGTCCTCCTAGAAGAAGGGTGAGACATTGCTCCAATATTCCTTGGCCATCCCTAGGTTGTGCTACAGATAAATGTCATTCTCCAAGGCTGTCAACATGAGCATAATATTAGTTCCTCCATAAGAGTTATACTCTTTCAGAATGACTCATATACATTTCTCTCTGGTTAATCATAAAATCTCTGCATGCATCCCTTCCCTTGGCTCCAAGAGGCTGCAGCTATCTATAATAACAGAAAGCAACGCCATGTACCTTGTCAAGCTGAGTATTTGCACAGCCTTATGCAAAACTTTGTGGGAGGACAGTATTTTCCTTGCACTTCCAAGGAACAGAGCATTTTCCTGCCAAGTGCTGCATAGCAGCTGATGCTGTGCATGTGGCATTAATGAGGATGGTGATGTGCAAAGAGGCAATCACTGCCTGAAGATGAACACTTCATTTGCAAAGTTAGCACAAACTTAACAGCACAAAAGAAGGGGTGAAACCCTGGCACTGTTTGAAGTCAGCAGAAGTTCTGGATACTGGTATATTAAAAACTCTATTAGTAACTAACAGCATCATGTGACTTGTTTCATTTCAGAAAAGAATTGGGAGCAAAGGGGTTTAGATGTGAAATCACGCACAGCCGGTGTTTCAATGCATACAAAATGGAGAGTATTTATTCTTTCAATGGTGCCTGTAAATCTTCCTCAGTAATAACAATTATTTAGAGGAAGTGCAGCAACACAGAATCTAAATAAGATCTACAAATTGTATTTTATGGTATGGTAATGTAGCATATTAAAGTTCAGTCCACTTCTTTGCAGGCTCAATAGTCAATAAAAATGATTTAATGGTGTGGGAGGTCTAATTTGCATAAAAAAGAATGAGAGGGGTGCCTTGTAGTTATGAAAGGAAAGGAGTGCTAAAATTTTTAGCTACTGAGCTAAAAATAGACATTAAAGGACGTCGTTTAAGCCTTCATTAAAATGTGTTTTCTGCAAACTCATTTTTCACTTCTATTACACACTCCTTTTATTTACAGATTAACAAGATAAAGTTTATGTAACATGGAATAAAAACATAGCTAGAGGCAGAAATCAAACCCAAAAAAGAGTACCTATTACATTTTTCATGGTAATACCCTCAGTGGTACTGAAAGTACTGAAACACCTGTTTTTGTGCTACCTGGGTTAGCAGCTTCCTGACCACTGGATTAATCAGCCTATCTCCTTATATAACCTAATTATGCAGTAAATAAACACCTAACAAAATTAGCAGCCCTTGTGAGGAAGTTCTATGATAGAGACATGGTGCCCAGCTCCACTCCAAAGCAGAAGATATCTTCTTAGGCTGACACAGCTACCAAAGATCTATAATTCTTATCCTGTGAAAGGGTCAATGCTTCAGGGAAACCATTTATGAATCTCTAATTGCTGGACTACATTGTTCTTGGTACTGACATTCTTCAAAGCTTTGAATCTAAAGCCAAGCTTCCTTGCCTCTCTCACTTAACACCATCTTCATAAAAATTAAAACAAATCTACATTCTGTTTTTAACTAAGTACCAACAAAAGCTCTCTGAATACTACTGAGCAGAGAGATGATGACCCTGGAAGTACCACTCCTCTATTAGCCTCTCTGGAGTAATGCTAGAAACTCTGAGTGTGAATGACATTAGGAAATATTTCAGCACTTCTCCCTACAGGTATGGACTGAGACAATGCACTGCATGGCTGGGCAAAGACAGTTTGAATCGTGTACTTACTCCTTTCATTCAGCAATTGAAGCCTGCGCCTGCACTGAGACCACGAGCAACTATCCACCTAACTTCAAAATCCAACCTAGATTCATTCCTTTCTCAAATCCACTTTTATGCTTCCCATCTGTGCTCTCTTTTAGTACTGTCCAGCCTACTTTGCTGTTCTTCCAAACAACTGTTGTCTCCTCTCATGGCTACGGCCTCCTTTGTCTTGACTTGCAACTAGACTGCTACACGAGTTTTAATGCTGGTCCAGTCCCTGAGAGTGGCACATATCTCCACTCAGATTATTGTTAGCTCCTAACATGAGCTCCTAGTTCTTCCAGCCATTTCTGCTAGAAGCTCATCTATAGTGAAGATCCTCAATCAAGTGAAAATTGCCAGAAGTGTATCATCTACTTGCTCTGCAAAGAGCAGTAACAAACACACAGACCAAGAGCAATCTCCAGAACACTGACAAAGCTGGGTCTCCTACAGTCGGCTGCCTTATTTTGTCTCCAAGATAAATTATTTGCAGAGTTCTGTTAGGTAGTCCACCAGAGGCATAACAACAGTGTAATTTAGTCATGTCTGCATCACAGTGCTAGTCTGAGAAACAGAGCTGCTTAACATCACACCTTGAACACTGACTCTATTTCCCATTTCCTAAGTGTTTCAAAGCAGTGTCAAGAGTGACAGTGCTTGTCACTGCAGCAACAACTGTAATTCTAGCCTAAAAAAAATCAAACAGATTTGAAATGTTTTTCTGCACTGTGAACAACCCGAGAGTTAAAATTTCATTCCTTGTGAATCACATTTGGTGTTATCCAAGATGCTGCACTTAACTCCCACAAAGAAGACTGCTTCACATCACTTGGTTGTGTGTGCCTGCCAGATTTACAGCACCCTACTCTCCCCAAAAATGTTACTGCATAGTAACATGGTCAGGGTAACAGCCAAATACCCAGCACGATGGTACAATGGGGAGTAGCCCTTCATACTTAAGAAAGTGAGAGCATCTGTGAGGATGTGTAGGAAGGTGAATTCTGTTCTACATCATCTGCCTTCAGGAGCTTTTTATTGCAGGAGCCCTTAGTCAGTTGGAAAGACCCACTCCTCAGAGAGAAGCTCTGCCTTCAGCAGTGACTACAGAAAATTACCATGACAAAGGGTTCCCCCACTGCCTTTCCCTTCTGGCAGGTGAGGTTTAGTCATTGTTCCATGCTATGACACCACCCTACATACAGTAGCTTGACAATTTGTGGCAGCTTAGACAGAAGATTCCTCAAACTGTATCCTGACTACAATAATTTCATTTGATGTAAATGTTTGATACAGAAATGAAGTACAAAACCTGCCACGTGTTCCCATCCACCTCAGCCACTTGCTCTTTTGAATGAGGCAATAGATTTATATCCTCAAGGGCTCTCTTTGCATGCAAACTGGTACCTGAAGTCTGGGGACTCACTTTAAAGTCCCAAGTTTTGGGTCTCACAGGGCCTGAAATGTCCAAGCTTCTTTATTTACAAATGCAGCATGAGAGTGAAAGTTTTTGGAAGTAGCACAGAACCGCCACAAGCTACCTTTGGTACTAAATGGCACAGTCAAAACGTGACTTGAAATATTACAAGGTAGTTGGTTCCTTTATGTGAAATGGGGCCTGGTTCACTAGTGCACTCTTTCCCAGCAGGGAGAAGTAAGCCACCATCTTCCTGGTAATTAGGCCACCATTAATAAGAATGACATCAAAATGCTTCTGTTGGAAGAGCACCTTCTGGGCTCTTTTGCACTCTCTCTCAAAACATGCATTGCTGGTTATTGCCAAAGAAAGGACTTCTAAGCCTTCATATTTCAGCCCAGTCAAGTATAAATTCCTGTTAGGACTCCTACGAACATATGTCCTGTCTCCTTCTTCATGACTCAGTACACTTCATCATTTGTCCAAACTTACTGAGCAGCTGAGGAAATGCTAGTATTTTGTACCCTCACTCACTCCCTGGGTACGACTGGCAGTGTAACAAGTTCCTCTCCATCTCGTGGCAAAGGATTCACAGAATGCTTAATAAAAAGCATTGGTAACTGCTGCCTGTTTCCTTCATGAGCAAGTGTTCAAGACACACATGAATGTTTGCATGTCCCAAATTTAAAGAAATAGTATGTGCTCTTTGAAGCTTGTCCATGCCAAAGCATTATCAGTCCACAAAGTTTCATGTCCCGCCCCAGCAATGAGAAACATCCAGAAGCCTCATGAAGGGAGGAGGCAATCCAAAATGCCCTGTGCTGATATAAGGCTATAAGAATCCTTTTGACTTTTTAAATTCATTGTTGATAGAAAGTAAAATAAACCAAGGTGGAGAGTGTAGACCAAAACCTAGTATCCCCTCTTGAGGATGTTCAAATGAAGAGAAATGGGGAACTTGGTGACTTTAGCCTCCACCAGAAAAGCCTAGAACACAGCTTGCTAAAGCAGGAGGCTCAGCAGAATGACTGCTGGCTTCTTAACTTCACTAATAGTATTTCAAAGGGGACCAAACCAGCTCACTTCACCATTTCTATCTCCAGTGTGAAGCTTTCCTAATCCATCCTACTACATAAATACTGCAGAGGAGCCACACCTTTATTTTCCTCAGTAACAGGTGTCTAATAAAAGACTCCCTCCTGCTCCCACTCACCAGGCTCCAGCTTTTCATAGTGCTTTGTGTCACTGTAAAGAGACACAAAAATTAGCAGCGTTTATGAAGCTCAAGAACTCAAGCGTGGATGGGGAAGTTCTACATCCAAAATTCTAAAATTTGAAAGCACTTAAAAAAAAAAAAAGAAAAATATTAGAATTGCTTCAACAACCACTGCTGCATCACAGGACAGTATCTGATCCACCTACTCTAGCAATGTCAATAAAAATGTCTCCCAAACCTGATAAACACCTTTAATATCAGAGCTAATAACTTGTCGGGGCTTAGGATCACGGAAAGCTTTGAGAAGGAAGAATGTTTAAGTGCCCATGCCCAAGCTGTGCAAACACAAGCTATGCTGGGTGAGCTGAGGGGCACAGGGGAGGGCCTGGCTGCACCCTTGGCTGCTGCCAGCATGCCAGCTCTGCGGTTGTTGACCAGCTAGGGTAGGAGATTCCAGCCCACTGGCCCCAATGACTCGTTCTTGTGGAACAAAGCCCATCTCCTCTAACACAGCTTTTTCCCAGGGACTGGCCCACATCAAATAAAATAAATAAATCACAAGTGTTTTGTGAAGGGGAAAAAAGAAAGTTCCTGCTGTACATAGCTCGGGGGAGCAGATGTTTTTCCATTAGCTCACTGTTCTGTGCTGCACTGCCTCTCTTCGCATTTCTTGTTTGTGGCATGTTCGTTATAATCTTTTTTTTCCTAGGGTAAACTTTAGCATGTTACTGAGACAGCAGGTAGCCCATTCCAGGTCCCCATTATTTTTCTCTAAATGCTCCTTTAAATTAGCCTTAGGGTCTACCTGGTGAGGTTCACAGGCTGAGCTTAGCAGGCATTTAGCCAAACTTAGATCAAATTACCAGACCTACTTTGCTGTGAGTGGCCATATTTGGTAAAGTATTGGGTTAGTCAAGAAGCTAAATTGTCAGATATAAAGTACTAGTAAAGACAAACAAAGTGGACATCGTAGTTAAAAGTAAAGCTTAAAATAATATAGTAACGGAAACTGGAATATCAGAACTCTTATTAAAACTGGCTTGCAGCATTCTAAAATGCTCTGTGTAAATAGAGCATATGGTTATTACTGCCTGGAAATATAACCACATGTACTTCAGATAAGGAATCACTCCAGTTACCCAAAGAGCTTTGAACTATTAACACTATTTCTTTTCAATACTGACATGCTTTGCTCTCTGGGTCAAAAGTGATCTTATAAAAACGTCGAATGAAGGTAAATGTTGGTCATAAATTTGAACGATTTCAAGTATATTTTCCTTAGCCAAACAGCATGACTCTATTTTCTAAACAAAAAGGAGGAGTACTGGCAGGATTTTAAAAAGTATTAGCACCAGTAATCTCTAGGATTCCCCTTGCAGCTCTTCCTGCAGCAAGAGGGCGGAGTTAACAAGCTTTACCAATGCCACAGAAGTTCATTCTCTCTTCTCGAAGTTGCGTTCAAGCTCTCAGTTACAAAAAGCAGAACAAAGAGGAGAAATGAGTATATTGATTACATAAAGACCACCTCTCCTGGAGCTGCACCACCGCAGCATGTGCACTGTAGCACCGTTCCTAAGTACTCCCTGAAATGAGCTGTTTCTCAGACTTGGGGCCAAGAATAATGTTTAGGCTTATAAATGTTAAAGTGTTCCAAGATGACTCTTTTTAAGAAGCCATTACATTACATTTCAGGAGAACTAGGGGGGGTTATTGTTAAAAAGGACCAGACAAGCTGTGTTAACAATCTTTGCTGCAGAACACCTGAAAACGGAGTATGCCTATTAATATGCCTGCTGCAGGGATAGACCACCTCTCTAGTCCTTGGGGACAGCACACCTCATACTCTTCCAAAGCTAACTGTGACTGCCTGCAGGAAAAACAGGAAGCTATGGAAGGCCACAAAAGTAATGTTTTAAGTTCCCTGCTGCACATGACTGCACTCCCAGGTGGTCCTATAAGAGATAGCTGGACAGAGGATTAACAGTGAGAATTCACAGTTTTATTTTCATGCATGAAAGAGAAAATGACTTCCTAGAGATCACAGATCCATCAAGCAGCTCTTTGGTGTTTACAGGAAGCTACAAAAAACTATCTTGCAAAAGATCACTAGGCATTGCTACAGGGAAAGACAAGGTATAGCATCTGTTATAGCGCAGCACATTTGGACTTAGCAGCTGCATATCCAAAGCTGCTGCTTTATTATCTTTCCTACATAACTGTGCTGGTCATAAACCCAGAAAAGTTATAGATAAAACCACTAAGTTTCTGCCCTCTTACATGCAGCGTAAGTATCTCTCTCACAGCACAAAAGAGATTAACTATTTGCACAGGGTTCACAGCCTTGCCTTCAGTCACTGCTAAAGGAGCACACATGTTCTCATGAGCTAATTGTGAAACTCATTAGGGAACAAGGGCTCTCCAGCTTGGAGGGACTGAGGATGCTTCTGTACAAGGCAGGAACTTGTACTGCAGCTGCCGGTGGAGGATGATCCAGTAAGGATTCCCCTGTATAACCACCACCAACACCCCCTTTCACAAGGATATGCGCTGATTTTGTGGCCTGTCCTGGCTGCTGGAAGGTTGTAAGAACAACCTCCCTCCCATAGCTGTGGGATAGCTGGTTCTGTGTGCCTCTTTCCTATATCAGTGCAGAAAGCTCTACAGGATCAGTTGGTTGCCACCATTAGTTTTCATGTCCTGGGATACAAAGGGGCATTGCAACTGCAGTGGCTCTAATGGAACCCAGACAAGATTGCAACTTGGCACTCTAAATCCATACCCTCATACAGAGACGCAGCCAGCTGCGTCCTGTTAGTGTCTGAAAAGGATGGATGCTTTGTTATAAATTTACTGGAGTATGAGGTTAGGAAATTGTAATAATTTTATCTAAAGATTATGAGTCATGCTAAAAAGGTCAAAGTGTTAATGACAACAAAAACAACAACACACAAGTCATTTCCCAAAGGCAGACTAACATTTTTTCCCTTTAGAGATAGGACACTGAGGTATGAAAAAGTTAGGCAACTTGCCTGGAGTCACAAGATGAGTCATCGATTGAAAAAGGACAAGTGCAAGCTAAACCTGATAAAAATCTACAGCATACTGATGCAGCTCTTCCATGAATATGAAGAGACTCTGTATGCAGCCATCAGAATATTACACTAATAGTCTGTTGCTTTCCACAGCTGTTAATTTTGGGGTAACCTGTAATGCAAAAGCATGTGACTACCTCAACTACCATTAGCCACGCATTTCTGTTTAATTTGTTGTTTATGAAATATCTCTATTCTGGGAGTTATTACCTTCTTACAAGTATACTTGTTTCTCCTTTCCTCTCCTTCCAAATGGAAAAGATTCTAGTACTGAAGGTCAGTGATACCCTTCTGGACTGTTACACTCACTAAGCCCAGTGTAAGATCAAGTCACTTCCAAGAAATTCTAATTATTCAGGCACAATGCCCTTCTCCATAGAGAGTAAAGACTAGCCCAAAATACCTGCTTCTCTCTTTGTCCCTCAGGATACCAGAATGCAGCAACTTCCACACTACTGTGCAAAGAGAATGGCCAGTACCTCACCAAGAGCTCATTAAGCTGCATCCATAACAATAACTGACTTCAGTAATGAAATTACAAAGCAGTCACAGTGTGTGTTTTGAAAATATCAATCCTGATTCAAGTCCAGCTACAAGTAAGCATGAAGCAAAACAAAGATTTAAAAAATGATAGGACAGAAAAGTTACAGCCTATAAAAATAAATTCTATCTAAATGAATTAATTAACACCTTTGAGAAAGGCACTGGATTCACACAGAAAAGCAATCACGGCAATTCACAGCTAGGTCACAGCAAGCACTAGGTCTTTATTGCTTTTTGTCTTTTTAGACAGCCTCGAAAATGTAAACTGCCTAGAGCTATTTGCAGGGTGATGGACAACGGACATCTGACTTCTCATCACAATAACCTCCATCTATTTTGCTCCCCACCAGCCTTCTCTGCAGCCTTAAATCAGGAGTATAAACTGACTAAAGCAAAAGCTTGCTGGTGATTTTGAAGCCCACAGCATATGACTGACATTTACACGCACACAAGTCATAAAAGTGACCATATGTGATTAACTTAAAGTATGATGCATTCCATAAGGTGACTTCTTTTGTTCTTCAACATTAGTCAAATTGTAATAAAAACAATGGCACATATTTTGTTCTAGAACTAAAGTTCAGTTGGTAGGAAATAGCCCATAAAAACAGCTACAAAAAATCTTTGCTGAGAAGTACGGTGAGACTGCCAGGTTTTGTTTGAGAACTGTCAATTGCATAAGTTAGCTAAAAGAGAATTTGAAAGGTTCTCCTGCATAAAGAATAAGAAATTATCAGCAAGGTTCCAGAGGGCCCTGCTTTTTTTTCTTCATTGCAAATGGTGAGACATCTAATAAGCAACCACAGCACTCAAAGGTAATTTCAGACTCACAGCTGTGGGCCCAGTTATGGAAGAAAAACTGCGTCTCATAAGAACAAAATTGCAGGGTCAGAACTTCTTCTATCAGTTCCAAAACCCCAGAATGCAAACGGCAGAACGTGTTGGGTAGCTCTGTTCCTCATCAAATGTCCTACATGAAACCCTTCTATGAGTTTGGAGATCGCCTCTGGGTAGCCTCTTCTCACTGTTCTCTTTTCCCTTTATGTGCTCTACTGTAGCATCTCTGCACTAGTGTCTCAAACTGATAAGCAACCTACAAGCCCTTGGGAGATTCAAAGAGTCAAAGAGTGAGTGAAACGAAAGACTTGCTCTTTTTAAAAGTTTTCACTTAAGCCACAGCAAAGAGTGGAAAGTTCCCAGCCTAAATCGCATTTAATACATGGTTTACCCAGTCTTATTACAGGGAAGCATGTAGGAAAAAGCAAATGAAAATAACTGTCCCTATCAACTACCATTTGTTAATGAACTACCTAACCTCTTTTTTTAAAAAGCATATTGTAGTGATGACTGAAGTTTTCTGTGTGTTTTGGAAAAACAGAGGTGAGCTGAAAAATCATACTACTATAGTATTTTTTTGTCAAAATCAAATAAGTGGTATTTCAAAAACCATCTGGGATAGATAAGCTGATTTTCTCCTGGAATAAAGTGATTTTCAACTTACAGTTTCAACTACTTGGTTAATACTTATGTCATCTTATTCACCACTGGAGGGAAAAAGGAACCCCAGGTGGTTCAGGACTTACCAGCTTGTAGCCAAATTTGTTCAAGAGTTGTCCACAGTTGCATAGGTCCCTGCTTCATTGTGCTGCTCTGCATAGTTATTTCAGACATGGCCTGTTCCAGTCTCGATGCAGCAAGGGAAGAGGCTCGTTGTGACCCTACGGACCAACAAAACAAGAACAAAAAGGATATTTCTTTGACTCAATAAGGCAGCAGGTCCGATCCTTCACACAATATAATAAGAGCTCTACTGAATTCTGGCATGACCAACTGGAGAACTATGTTTTTTAAAAGGTTAATTTACTGAAAAAACCCTGCTAAATTACCCAAGGGCTGCAGCTCAAATAAGCAAATTAAGAGACAGACAGTAATTTTATAAAGGTCTGCTTAGCATTCATTAAGGAAGCAACCATATTTTGCTCATTTGGGAAGCAGAAGTCTACCATCAAATATTTCCCACAAATACCTTTTAACAATCCATTTTATAATCACAGACACCATACAATTCCAAAATGTGCCCCACTAATGTAAAAACTTAGTACAGCATTAGAAGGTAGTTTAGCTCCATTCACACAGCACACACGTTTCAAGGGACATCAATATTGTTCTACTGATTTAGAGGCAATGTGGTTTTTCATTTAACCTTAGGGGGCAGAGAGTTCAGAGCTTTGACTACATTAACCTTTAGTATGCACTGTAACATTTACGCAAGAATAAAGTATTTGGCGCCCACATCTCTGGGACAAAGCATCACATCAAAAGCTACTCCCAGAAGGAGTGCATGGGCGGAGACCATGTTCTCCAGTACAGCAAGCGGGATTATACTGGTAAACTCATCTCTTACAGGGGTACCAAGAGGATGATAGCAAAATAAGAAGCTACAAAATGAGATTTCAGGGTTGACTTTGTAAAGCTTTGAGAAATAAATATTTTAATATACATAGATTTAATGTGACTTAAGGTTGATAAGCTCTTCTCTGGAGAGCTGCTGTGACTGAAACACTTGTGCTAATTAGCATTCTTCTTGAATCAATCCTTACACGTTGACCTCACAGACCACAAGATCACGGAGTTCAAATCCCGCTTTCACTCACTGCAGCCACCCTGAGGGAGCAGCAAAGCCCAGAAACAGGTAGTCGGGGAAGCTGAGATGGCTCTGGGCAAGGAAAGGGAGAGAAGGGCTAAAAACCTGTCACAGGGCCTATGCATTAAATGCTCTCTCTGAGAGAGACAGCAGCTTTTCCCGCTGAAGTGTGCTGAAGAGGGGGTTGCCAAACCACATCTCCTGACCAGCAGACTGACACATCACCCCGGGCCAGGGTGCTGGCAGGCACAGCAGTGTGGCCCCCCAGCCATGGTCTCCTGGCCATCATCACTCTGGATGCTGAGCAGGGACCCAGCCTCCTGCCAGGCATGAGGGGAGGCACTTTTTCACCTCATGCTCCTGTGCCAAGACACCTTTGCATTGCGAGGCAGGACATGGCTGCAGCTTCTACCAAACCTGCAGCAAGAGTGTCATGGTTTGGGAGAGACCACAAGCCCAAAACTGCTCCAGGAAATACTTGTCCCATTATCTCACCGCTAACTAATGTCATTAATTTTAAACAGGAGAACGTCAAAACAGTCCCACAAGCAAGGGCAGGACACTCCCACAGCTCCCTTGGAAAATGCAAATGTGCTCTTCCTAGCTGCATTTCTAAAATTCCTACATATTTTCAAACACATTCCTTTACTAATGCTCCTCCTGATCTAATGTTCTGAGAGATGACAGTGCAGTAATGTAGCAATTACGACTTCAGCAGTAGGGTAAAAGCCACTCAGCTTTGCAGGGAGAATTCATTATATTTAACAGTTTATTTAACAGATCCATCTTCAGCCTGTTCCATTGCACCAGATTCCTCCCCCTGCCCTGCCCACTTAGTCTTCTCCCTCATCCCTACCCCCACCTGGGAGAAATTCCACCAAAACTCCCAAAAATTCAAGTCAGACTACAGCTGTTTGACACAGGGAAAACTACCATTTACTCCCAGCCATCCAAAAGCACAGACAGCTTCTCTGAAGTGCAGAGACAAGAAAATGGACACATGAACAAGCTAGTGATGTTATTAGGAGGACTCTGAAATTAGGGTAGACCTCTTGCCTTCTAGATTGGCAAACATGGAAAAAATTACATGTGCTTTGGGGATTGTGCTGTCAGCCTAACCAGATTCTTATATTAGCATTCCTGATAATATTAGCATGCTTTGAAAGCAACTTTCAGAATCATATTTTTCTGCCAAGACTGCCCTCTTCCAGAGAGGCTTTCTAGAGCTGCGTTTCTTGCAAGTACCCATACATGATGCTGGGCTCTTTGCATGGGGTGGGCATATGGGCTGGTGTTTTATTCACATCCTCCCAGAGCTCAGGGAAATCCTCTTTTCCTTGCAAGTCAATCCAAGAAAACTATGTCACTGTAAGGCACCTTTATGCATTTTGAAGAGGTTCACACACTGCCTAAGTAGATCCACTTAGGATCGACTAAAGCATCCTTCCCTCACAAAGCAGGCTTTACAGGAATATCACAGTGAGCTAATTGCACACAAAGGAACACAAGTTAGCTGCTCCTTTTCTCCTTTTCATTAGCCTGGTAGTTGCTAAGGGGGAAATTTGACATTGAGACTGATCTTGCCCCATGCAGTGGGCTTCTGCACAACCATAAAAATAAGAACACAAGTTACTCAGAGATTTACAGCAGAGGCTCTTTGCATTTAACAGCCTTTGGTATTCCAGTCCTTTAATCTTTACTTTCTTTTCCTTCTCTTCCAGCCTACATGAGAAAGCAAACCACACTAGGCAGAGACCATCCCATCTCTTCCCATCCCTGCCGGGCCTCAGACACAGATATGTTCCTTGTTCTAGACACATAAACACCAGATGAAAAGGCTCTGTCCATCACAGCCCATACGTCCACTTTTGCCACTGCTGTTCTTGCCCATCACTACTGGGCTGCTCCTAATTTGGTCCTCTGTCTGACCAAATAAACTCTTTGAGAGAAGGTTTTAGCCAGCCTGGCCCTTCTGGACTGAAAGGGGCTCAGCCACAGCTCTGAATCTCAGGCAAGCAATATGGTGACCCTGAAGGTGGGCTGATGGCTACTGGACCCACAAAAGAATATCCCTCTAACATACACCTTCTCCTGAGAGAGGAGGTCAGCATGTATTGCACTGGCATGACTCTGACCTCAGGGTAGTTGGGGGAGATGGAAAAACTTCAAGCAACATTAAAAAAAAAAAAAAGCATCTGAATGTCTCATTCTTCCTAAAGAAATGTAGATCTTTATAGGCTAAAAAAACCTCCCCACAGAACCTGTCTCACAGAATTGTAATGTCATGCCTCAAAATACATGCAAATATTGGCATAAGAAGACATCACATCAATTTGTTATTTTAGTGCAGTCTCTTTCTCTATTTAACAGCTCCACTAGACAGAATATAAACTTCACATTTTACAATAAAGCCCTTCACACATTTGGGAAATAACTCATAAAAATAACAAAACTGATTTTGTGGTGATGAGCTCTGCATATAAGCCATACAAAATCTATCCAAATAATTTAAAAGCACTGTTCCACTGTTATAAGACCGAAAAGATCAAGTTCAATATTTTGCATCTATGAAAAAAACTGCTATCAAAATAGAAATGTACCTCAGTAGATTTACTAGGCTTATAAGAAACACAGAATTCCCTAGCCTAAATCACTTCAGGCAATAGCATTATAAGATAAGACTAAATCAGAAAAAGAATGAAACAGCAAGGCAGCTGACTGATATCAGTGAATTTAGTTAGAAACATTGCTTCAGCTAAAAGAAGATGAAGAAAATAAAGAGGAATTAATCTTTCTAGCAGCAAACCTAAAGTTCTGGCACAAGAAATAATCTCATTGTGGTCTAATTGAGGGAGAGGCCAATGTCAAGCCCAGCCACAGTAACCCCCTGCCCCCTTCAGTGATGAGTCCAGAGATCAAAGAGTGCCTGTGCATTACAGCAATACTGCTGCATGCTCCCAGGGGATTTCACGATGGAGACCAGTGCCTGTTCCAGAATGATGCAAAAATATCAGACCTCCTCCCTCTTTCAAAACAGCCAGACACAGTCACAGCTCTGGGGAAGCACAAGGGTGAGAGAGGCTAGAGCTGTACCCTCCAATCTCACCCCCTACTGTCTTCAAAGAGGCTCCCAACCAGGACAGCAGCCTCAGCTGCCTCTTTTCTGCAGATGGAGAACAGCAGCATCCAAAGCCTGCAGAGCAGGGAGCCACAGACCCCTTTTGAAACCAGCCAGTGCCAGCCCTGCACTAAGGTGGGTGGTGTAATTTCAGTAGGAGCTCCATCCTTATGTCCACTGGGGGGGCAACCATGTTAGCATGGAAACATGGATTCTCAAAGTAGAGGAGGAATACATTTCTTGGCTAAAACCAAACTGCATTCAGTGCAAATCACTTAAGGTGCGTGAAAAGCTGCTTTAAAGTTTGTACTGTACATTAATTTGCTCTTCCTGGCAGGCAGCACCATGGCATGCAGCATTTTCTGCTGAACTACAACTGCTCTGTTGCAGGCTGGCTGCTAGAACTGTGCTAAGAGAAGGCTGGAACAGATCCCCAACCCAAGTGCTTTTTGAGGAGGGCACTATATAAGAGCCCAAACATGCCCGAGCTTTGCTGTGACCCTGAAGAAGATGCTGCAGGTCTGCAGCAGAAGAGTGAGCAAGAGTCAGGTCTCTGAAGGGTGATACACCAGCACATCAAAATATTACAGGCTCTACTGGTGACATTTTGGTCTCAAAATCTCAAACCATGCTGTAAGTGGATGCTGCCCAAACCTGGCCACACTTTCTACAAACAATTACAAAGCAAAGCAAGGGATCTCCAAAAGCACATGGGATCCACACCCAGAACACCTTTTACACACCGTTAAGCTCCAAGCTAGAGTTGAAGACATAGGGATAAGTCCAGGCTCAACCTGGGCTCACAGTCTAGACACCACAAACCACTCAGTGCTTTAGCAGCAGAGTGAGAACTGGATGAATAATAAAAGTACTGTAGGAAATATTATTTTTGGGGTTTTATTACTTTCATAGTAATCCCTAGTGGCTGATGGATTCTGCAAACTACCTACAATGTTTTTCAAACTATTTTCACATATTCACTGAAAATGAGAGTTCATTTTATCACCCAGCATCAGAGATGATAGGATATATTTCACAAATCTTCAGAATTATCTTCAAGTGACAATGATCCTAAATGGTTTTGTATTACCAGGAAGTTTTCATGATATATCCACTCTCTTTTCCTGTTTATTTTTAATATGCCAAACAGCAGACACTTATTTAGTGTATCCTCTTCATCCATCTGTGTTGAATTTGGTCTGTTCTCTTCAATTTAGCCAAAGATTCTAGAACACTGCCATACAAACAATGAGAAAAAGGGTCTATATAAAATACAAAGAGTCATCTCAGCAAAGAGTAAGAAAAGAGAAATGGAATTAAAAAAATTACATAAATGTGTGTGCATAGAATCAGTAAGATAACAATATCATAAATATAAACCCTGAGGGTTTAACACCACAAACAAGAGAACAGACATGCTGAATAATATTTTGATGTCTGAATACTCAAAACCTAACCTTGCAATGCTTTTTAACCATTAGTGGGTGTAAATGGGAATTAAGCACACATTATTTAATAAAGTCATGTACTTAACACATATGAACTTGTCGTCCATCTCAGCCATATATGCTGAGCATGTGATTTCAATTTTATGAATTCCTGGTGTTTACGATTTCAGACACAGACAAACCCTAATTCCCCAGCCCCAAAGCATGTGACTTGGTTATGTGGGGGTTTTTTTAAATCAAGCTTTTATATTCTTCTTTTTCAATTTCTGAGTTTGAGGTTCACTTTTTTTTTTTGCAAGAGTTTCTTCTACATTCACAAGGATAGAAATTTGCTTTCCTAAAAAAACCTTCAAGTTTAAAGTCAAGTTTCTCACATAATCATCTGATTTTGAGAATCAGGGTTTCAAAGGAAGCACCAAATATCACGAGACCTATAATAAAAATCACAAGTCGGCAGCAATCTCTGAAAGCTTCCTTTCCCCTTCTGCCAAGATTAGCTTTGATGCCTCAGTTATTTCCATCTGACTATATCTGTTACTGTGAATATGTATTTACCATATAATAAAACATCACAAGGCTTATGCAGAAATCCCAAAGCAAATCACCATTTAATAGGAATTGACACTTTCATTCAGCTTTCCAAAACCAACAATAGCAGCTGGCTTGATCAGGACATCTAAAAAGGATTAAAAGGTGGGGGGAGGGGGGTAGGAGGAAAAAAAGGACTGAATTAGACAGTTCTTGTAAAAGTGTAGTGAACTCCCATCGAATACTTTTCATGCTTGACTCAGAGAGCTTTGTAATAGAAAGCAGAAACTCATCTCTGTTTTATGCCTGGGGAAGCCAAGGTACAGGCAAACCACAGTGGCTTCTGCAGCAGAGCTGGCCATGGAGACAGATTTGGACCTCCTGACCACCAGTCCAACATGAATATGCACAGCCCCGCCACCCTTGCCAAACAAAATAAAACATTCATCTCTCACAAATGCATGTGTTTAGCACAGGAAAGCACAAATCTTGCTTCCTCACCAGAATCGGTATCATGAGCATCTGGGAGAGTGAGATGCAGTCCGTTATGCCTTTTGATCACCGGTGTTTCGGTCACACTACTGCATTTCTCAGAGCCACTGTAAAGAAACAAAACTGTGTTACCTGGTCATCTCTCAGTGAAGAACATCTCCTCAAAGCAGGCAATAGTCTAGCTGCAACTAGAACTGAAAAACCAAGGTTACCAGCTGCATGAAATCAGCTTCTTGAATGTATTAATGCCCCCCCCCCCCACATCTGCCAATGGACAGGAAGCTCAGAGACACAGTGACCAGGAAGGGCTCCAGGGCATGTGCTGGTATATAGTTTATTTGGCTGTTGGAAGTCTTTGCAAACCACAAGGAACATGTTGGCAGCTAGAAGCCAGATCAGAGGAGGCCCACCAGGAAACCCTCTTCCAGCAAGAATCACCATCCTTTGGACTTGTCTGCAGAGTAATTGTTCACAGGTCTCCTATGCTAATCTTTTTGAAACAGACCAATTACCAGCTTCCACCTGGGTGCTAATTTCTTCATTTTTTCATTTCAAAGGGCTTATTTTCTCCCTTTCCACCTTTGTTCTGTTCAAAAAGAGGAGGAAGATAAAAGCTACCACACAGCACTGCTTTATGAAAGGGTGAATATCTGGTCTGCTCTTCTACAAGACTTCTGTCCTCATAGGAGAGGCCTTCCAAAGGGAAACTCAAAAAAAAAAAAAAGTCATGTGCCTTCCATATAGTCTGCCATCCCCCAGGGATCAGTGGTGATGATACCTCCTCTCACCATCTATTAAGGGACAAAATATCAGAAGGAGAAGTGACTGCCCTGGCTACTTTTTCTGGCACACTTCCAAGCCTGCAGCTCAGCCTTTGGACAATATTCCTTCCAGGAAACAAGCTGTCAGAGAGTCATGATTACTGTGGATGCCCCTGTCTTTCAGTCTGATCAGTCCTTTGGTAGGGATTGCACAGAATTCCCTTGAATTTGCATTAATCTAGCAGAAGAATTAGCTTGGGACTGCTATTTGGTGTTAAACACGATTAGTCTGTTACTACAGAAAACAATAGCAAAAGATAAACCAAATCTTGTCCTTCGCAGTTAACAATCTGGGAAGTCACTGAAAGCCACTTAGTGTCATTTATCATAGCAGAAATCATATTTACAATACCTAATTAACCTTTTACTTGGGCTTTTGGATCAAACATAATGGTTCCTGTTAATGAACCCTGAATTCTTAGGCTTTTGACTGCACCAAACTACGCCCCTGAATGGGCCTCCCTGTCTTCCATACTTGTTTCCACACTGACACCTCATTTGAGACTATCATGTGGTGACAGATAGAAGGAAAAATTAAATTCTCTGTCCTGTGTCTCAGCCTTGCCTAGCCAGGATTGACCCAAGTGTAAGTGCCCTGACTGGGAGCTGCTGGTGGAATTATAGGGGCAACTCAGTCTTACTGGTGCATTGCGTATGCAGGAACAAGGCAGCTGCACTTCCAAATATTACTGCCATGAGGTGAGCGCTGCTTCGATGCAGCAGCCATCACCACAGGATCATTGTTTAGGCACATGCTGAAGCACTGGCTTACATGCTGTACTCCTACTCCAAGGACCAGTGAGGAGATTGGAAAATCCCAGGCTGAGAACCAAGTGGAATGCATTGTGCAAAATAGCCACTCCCAACAGCTTAATCTGTTATCCTGGAGAAGGGCTGAAAATTAACTACTCCTTAACAGCTGCAGTAAAAGGCCTTCGACCAAGAAAGCCTTTCCACGCACCATGGAAGGGATAGTAGCCAGATGATTTGCCTTCTGCATACAGCACTAGAAAGGCTGAGAGCAGGACATTTTGCCACTTTACTGCCCATGTTTTTGAAAGGTAGTTGAGACACTGGACAAAATGGTGACAAAAATACTGAAGGGAACACTTGATTGTGAGAGACTGCAGAGGCACAAGTTTGTCAGAGAGAAGACAAAAGGAGAATTGAGCATGGAATATGAATAGCTGCCTAGGGGTAAAATATTGGGCCCTGAAAGACTCTTCAGTCTGTCAGTCACAGTGAGACTGCAAAGCCAGGAAGCTTAGGCCAGACAAATGCAACTAAAAGTAACTAAAACGCCATTTAGTGTGTAGGCAGTTATCTACTAATTAAACTAGTAAAGAGTGCTGGGTGCAACAGCTCTCATCTTTCTGTAAATGCAAGCTTTTTTTTTTTCCCAAGAGGCCCTAAAGAATGCTGAGTCCAAGTCTCACTGATAAGAATTCCCCTTAAGTTCCTTTGCAAGCCCTACCCAGAATACTTTACATATTTGTTAGCTGATAGTGCTGTAATTTGCTTAATATAAGAGCCTTCCTGTGTCACTAAATCCAGTCTAGAACCACAGGTACCAAGTTCATTCTTGTTACCTTTCAATTAGTACCTCCCAATAGAAAATACTTTATGATGTATTTTTTGAGAAATTAAAAAAAAAAAAAGCCCTGCTGGGAACAGAGGTGAAATACACACCGGGGTTCCTAAAAGCAAAAGCAATTTGTTTTGTGTTTAGGCTTCCATGGCTAAAGCTTATAGAAAGCCCCTAAAGCTATCGCATCTTGGGTTTATAAGTATAAATGCCAAAGCACAGCCTGGGATCCAAATGCAGTCCAAATAGCTGAACTATTTATTTGTCTGTTTTCCAACGTACTCTCTACAGTCCCAGGCTTGCAGCCCCCCCCTTGCAAGAGTACATCTTCCTCAGTAATAATTGTTTAGCATGGACTTGATCAGCTTCACAAGGACTACTCATGTGTATGAAGATTATTCATGTGAGAGGTACGTGATTGAATCCTTAGCTAAAGAGACTAAGGCCTAAGGAAATCAATGATTCCAGTCTGTAAGAGACCATTTCTCTGCTGCTATGCAAATATCTTGATTTCTGTGTTTGGTTTGCTTCTCATTAGCTAAACCAACAAGAATTACTAATAATCCCTCAAGGACAACTTGTATATAGACATACATCATTCTGTACATATATTTCTGCTGTTTATAAGGCTTATGTAAATACATACAGAGGAACATACAGGGGAACAACACAAGCTACCTCAGCCTGCTGTCAGACTGTTGCCATCAAGCATGCTGTCCTTCTCATCAAACACCTCTATGGACATTATTGGTGAAAGATAAGTACAGTCTTGGTGTAACATTCCCAAGACAGTTGTACAGTGATACCTTGACTAGGACAATATCCAAAGGGTGTTGGAAGGAAGAAAACCCTAGTAAGTATCTTTCACACTTTCTAAACTTTACATTTTGGTGGGGTAGCAGATAAAAGGAAGGAAACCAACAGGGAAGGCAGCATTGTTTAAACGCAGATTTACTAGGACAAGGGAAGGGAGAAAGATGCTACATTCTCCACTTCCTTCCTTGCCCAGTTAGTACCAGGCTGTGCAACCAGCACATGACTACAGCATATGATAGAGTTTGGCAATGTGCCTTTCCTTGGCTTACTCACTTCGGGACTGTCACCCCCACACATTCCTGGTGCCAACTACTGCAGACTGTGAACAATAGCTGATGAATGCTCAGCACTCCTGAAGAAAAAAAAAATCTGCCCTCTATTCTGGACATCCAAATATGGATAGAGATGTTTAGACATTTGGATCAGAAACTCTTGGTTCAAACTGCTTCTTCAATATTAAAATACTGAGGTCTTGTTTTTGTTGGTTTTTTTTCTTTTTTTAAAAAAAATAATAGCTATTAAAATCTTGCCTTTCTTTATCATAGCTAGAAATATTACTTATGTTTCAAACAGTAGTGTTTATTACTCTTTTTTCCAAAAAACCTTAAGTATCTAGAAAATTAAAGAAGATAACTGGATCCCCAATAACAAATCTGAACTTCCTACAGTGGAGAAAGCCTACCTGTGCTGTGAAACATTATATACCATCTGCCACATCTGCAACATACGTCTGCATGTGATCAGAGCCTCTTCAGGTCCTTTATGTATCCATTCCAGTTTTACTTTGGTGAAGAGTAAGCTGCAAGATGAAAAAGAATAACTCCTGTTTTATTGGCATCTCATAAATGTAGAGAATCAGTATCACTCTAGTGAGACCTTAGCAGGCGGCGTTTTTACTTCCTTTGTATGTGCAGCAACAAAAGAAAACATCAGAGCACAAAACATTTCATTTGGCTCAACTTCAGATTTCCCACAAGGAGATGAGCGGATTAACAATATTCCTCAGCTGCAGTCAAATTTGCGTCACAAAGCCGACAGGACAGTGTTAAAAGCAATGCATTGCAAAGCTAGCAAGGTGAAACATACACCGAATCTCACTTTATTTTAGACAGTATTGAAAACAGAACAAAAAGTAATTGCTATAATACATATGGCCAGGCTGTTTTCTTAGTCTGGCATCTTCTTATAGTACTGGCTTACATAATAAATTTCAGGCGAAAAACCCAGCACACTTAATATACACAGATAATTATGTAATGCCTCACAAGAAGGAAATGCTTTTTCTTAACCCCAGCTGGCAATCATTTCATGCCCCTAGGCAAGACAGCTGATAGCCTTGTACATTCTTGTTCTAGGTAGTGTAACTGCTGCTACTATTCTTATACCTAGAGACGGCATACTTGCACAGACCACTGGAATTCAGCAGAATTGGGTCACGCAGAGGTTAGAAGACAGATTTGGCAATGACACAACCTACCACTTGCTGCTAGCGTGGATTTTAACACCATCCTTGACAACACTCATTCTATTTTAATTGCCAAGATGATATGATTTATTTCTTATTTGCTAATGCAAACTTACTTCTCACCTTTAAATTTTTCTAGAAAGTCCAATATCAACGCATTTTTAATGCACTCAATCCGGCTAGCGATTAGGCCACTGAATGCACATATGTGTACACACATGCCGGCAACAACAGCAGAATGTTAAAAATCCTAAAATCAGTTTTGTGAATGTGACCTGCAGGCTCCTGAGGAATCCAAACAACTTCAGAAAGAGACAACAGCAACTGCATATAGGATGTTAGAGAAGACTTTGTAGTTGAGTAAGAGATCCTTCACTTGGAATAATTAGAAATCTGCAGCCAAGACACTGTGGTGTATTATCTACAGTAATGTGCTAATACTGCAGTCCCATTTGGCACTAATAAACATCAGCCTGGGGATTTGGGTTTTAGTGCATTTTTGGGGTGGGAGGGCAGGGGGGACTGCTATACAGGGATGTCTGTAAGTGAACTGGGCTCATAAGAACAACGCTTGTTCCAATGCAACAGAATACAGAATCAGTCAGTTCAGTGCAAGAAATATATATCACAGTAGAAAGATGGGAGGCTATGCCCTGGAGCGTACTGGTATTATAAAAGATAGCTTCATGAACGTGAAGTTCCTGAGCAACAATGCAGTTTTCTGTCAAGAACCCCCAGCATTCATATATGGAAGCACAATCAAGTAGGAGCTGGAAGATGTGGTGATTACTGATCACAGCATCAGCAAGACACAACAATCCTGTTTCTAGTTCTTGCTTTTCAACTCCAGAAGATGACTGAAAATGGGGTGAGGTTAAGAAAAAGGTTATGCGAGTGATCTGAGGGTTAGAAAAACATATTTCATCAGAGGCTTAAGAAGATCAGTTTATTCAGTTTAACCAAGAAGCAGCAAAGAAATTATTTTGCCTCAGCCTACAAACACCTACATGGAGAAGCATCTCATTGTGAGTCCTGGATCTAAAAGAAAAGCTACCAGAAAATCTAAGAATTCACTGGAAGCTGAAACTAGTCAAATGGAAATGAATAAGTAAATGCATTCGCATAACTATTAAGGAAAATAATCTTTGCAGCAACTACATGTGTGCACAGTAATTTCTGTAGTCATTAAAGCCTTTTCAGCAAGACAGGATAACATCTGGAAAGCAATGGCACTGTACAAACAGAAGCTGTGGGTTTGATGCATAGGCTTGTGAGTAAGTTTCTTTGGGCTGCTCTGTGCAGAGGGAAGACTGCATTATCACCTTCCTTCTGGAAATTATGCTATTAAAGATATTCTTCTAGTCCTAGAAACAAGCACATAAAAAAATCTAGGCTATTTTAATCATAGGGAATAATTTTTTAAACCACTACAAACTTGCAAAATGAAAGACCTTCTGAAACACTGTACAACCCTCCTTCCAGCAGAAGAATGGTGGTTAAGGAGATCTCGGCCCAGAGACCAGTCGTATTACATTCCTGAATAACACCATGCTTTTGAACACAGTAACACACTACTCAATATTCATTACATAGAAGAATCTATTAACAGTCAAACTCCTGTACTAGAGGGTTATATTAAGGATTCTTTCTCCCTTTCACATTAGTAGGGACATAGATGGCTTGTTATCAGCAAGCAATTACAATCACCACATAGTATATTTAAACATTGCAGTTAAACATTAAAAAGATGAACCAAGTACTTCATCACTCTACTGTTTACTGCTTACAGTGAATATATGTCAACTACTTTAGATGAAGGTGCAATCTTCTATCTCAGTAGAGAGAACAATTAGTGAAACAGGAAAAAAAAAAGCAACTCTCACAAAAACATAATGAAGCCTCAGCACAATACTACCACCAGTCATAATGCATGGGCACACTACAAGATCCTGGAGATACCATGAGCTGTTAGCTGTTGTGGTAATTCACCTTAGGAATAGCATTATCCATGTTACTGTGTAGCAATATAATGAATCAAACCAAAAGGCAAATGGGAAGAATGTAAGTGGCAAAAGGAATCAAACCATACCAACAGCAGCAGTAAACAGTGCAATTAAACATGACAACTAAAAGGTGGAAATACAATGAGGATATTAGGCTGCATGTGCTATATGCTGCCATTCTTTCTCAGTTACTAATAAGCTTTATAACAGTGAAACCAGACAAACAAATACATAGAGAAAACACTGAAGTAGTATCACTTATCTTAAGCTTGTAATTTTATTACTGAGACAGCAGTCTTGCTACACATAAATCTAATGATATTGTGTCCTATCAGTGTCTGTGCACAATTTCATGGACATAAATAAAAATTATTTATGCACAGATCTCATTATATTTTCTTAATACCATTGTACATTTGTATGATGCTTGTAGTATTAAGCAGCATAGACTCTTAAAAAGATTCAACATATAAAAATAGTCCCAAGATTATCAATATAGTTATTGATAATTCTGTTAATCTCTGAATATGAAAACAAATTTGGGATAAAGCAAGCATATAAATTGCTACTACATAAGCACAGGAAAACAGAGCAAAAAATCCACGAATCAATCTTGTAACATGTGCAATTTCAGGGACAGTAACAATGAAAAATAACTAGTACTTATTCTTGATAACAGACTCTAAGCTCCTTATCAGAAGAGAGTTTTTTTATAGGGTATGTGGACAGTATGCAAAGGCTTTTATTCCCTGATGTAATGTCAAGCTACTGCCACAAGCAAACACACACATCTATCACAGTAACATTAACTCTGGCAAATTAAAATCTGTAAAAATTTGCTGATATCTGAAGCTCTGAAAATGCAAAATTAGGTTTCCCAAGTATCAAAATTTCAATAGTATAAATAACAATATGACTACAATATGACACGAGACCAGAATACTGGAAGGCTACTTCGGTTGATTTCAGAAGGCATTCAACATTTGTCTTCATAAAGGCTGATTTCAGCCACCTACCTACCTAGCACTTCCAAGAGTCTTCTAATCCTACATAGCTCAGTGCTGAGCCTTTAAGTTCTTTAATATTTCCCACGAAGAAAAGAGGCAGTTCCTTCCTATCACTGACAATCTAATTACTGAGGTTTAATAGCTAATACTTATTATCAGAAGATTTCGCATGTGCATATGGTATACTATAAATGCTTATGAGCACATCTGTGGAAGTCGTAAGTTGCTATGTATAGCAATAACTAATTGACAACTTTATGGATGCTCTAGGACTCTATTAAGATTTATTAATCAGTTAATTATTGTGACTTTTAAAAGCTGCTTTCAAATGGAGTTTTTAGTCTCAAATGTAGCCCTTGAACTACACATTTACACAGCATCACAACGGGATCTCTGTGTGTTATCATCTGACAAGCAATAAATAATGCCAGTACTATAACAAACAATAACACCTTCCACTCATTTCAAGGTTGAGAGATTAAATTAGGACTAATGAGTATTATGTAGTCATTTATCTATATATTTTGCCATTCACTGTCTGCTTATAACCCCTCCAGTTCTTCAGAGCTTGTGAGTAGCTGCTCAAAGATCTACATGTCTTCAAGCTTTACCAGATCAGTGGTGTCATTCCCCAAAGTCTTTCATTATTTACACAGATTTGTCTACCTACACACACAGCTGCTGGGTTATTTTGGATTCCTAATACAAAGGAAAGAAAACAAACCACCAAAACCTGTAGCAGTATATCTCAATTCATGGAGACAACTGTGTGCATTAGCATGAAGATACTGACCTTCGGCAACTAATACGTGTACTTTGTTTCATTCTTTTTTAAATGACAGGATGCATGTGGCTGTTTGTACAGACATTGGCCCGGAGAGAGAAACCAGAATGCTTGTGACTGCTCCAAGAACAGCAAATACACTTTATCCAGTGACTGATGGGGTGTGGAGCAGCATGCAAGTGCCACTGGACGACAGCGACCAGCTCACCCTACTACCTCTCTGAACCCCAGATAAATATTCCACACCAGCTCCAATAAAAAGCAGGGGACTGCCACAACCTGGATGGGTAGCTGGCCCAAGTCTGCCCCCTGAGGAACTGCAAGGCATGGATTCAAACCCCCAACACTTCAATCACTGAACTCTTGAATTGATTTCTTCTCCTTTAAGGTAATGGATGCAGAAGGAGGATACAGGTGGATACAGGATATAAACTGATCTAACAGAACTGGAAAGAGAATGGAGCAGACAAGAAGAATGATCAAAGTTTTGGAATGCTTTTGATATATGGAGACAGTAAACAGACTTCTCAGCCTGAAAAAGAGGCTGAGAGAAGAGATGTCATTTATAAAATCATTAACAGCACGAAGAAGATCAGGAAGGCAAAGCAAATCTGTGCTGTTTCAATGAAAGAAGGAATATCCAATAAAGCAATCAAGCAGTGGATTTAAAATGAGCAAATAAAGTGCTTTTTCCTACAACACAAAAGTAAAGTGCAAAACCCATTGCTACAGGATGTTCTGGAGCAGAAACATAAATAGGTTCAAAAAGAGATTAGATAAATTCACAGATGACAGGGCCATCAGGGGCATTAAAGACAACCTAATGCAACTTCTGGCTCGAAAAGCTCTGAACCACTCTGCTGACAGAAGCGGGGATGATATATGAGGGGTAGGATCATCCTACTGCCACATTTCTACATGCTTTTCCCTGTGCACTCAGCACATGCCCTGCTGAAGCCAGACAAGCCCTTAGTTTGATCAAGAATGGCCACTCTTACATTACAGCAGAAACACAATTGCAGCCCCTGTTCTTTTTATAACCCAGATTGTCCGGTCTTGTTTTATCTGCCAGTATGAGAGGACAGTGTATGTGGAACTGTAGTATCTTCACAGAAAAATCAGTTGCTCAGTTTATCAGCTGCTGAGTTTAGCTTCAGTGATGAGTCACCTATACAAGTCAACTAGATTATGTACTCTTTCACTGTAACCATTGTGGTTTCATTAACCTTCCCACAACACTTACTAAAGCCCTAGTCATGTTATCAATAAGAAAAAAAGTAGGCAAAATTGTAAAGCTGCTTTTAATCTCCTGTATTTTTTGTTGATAAAATCAACATCAAAGTTGCTGTCTTCTCAAATAACTCTGTGCTTCTTGCAGTCTCCTGACATTTAAGGGTACATTCTCTAGTTAAATTAATGCCAGCAACTCTGACTGCAACCTCCTTTTATAACTTCTGCTCTGCCATGTTATCTATCACTTTCCCTACAAAAATAAATTGATTATATACTTCTACAGGCATACTGTCCTATTTTTTTTGTCTCCCTGTCCATTTAACCCCCAAATATGAACAAAAAATCAAACCAAGAAATCTGTCAGCATGCCCAAAGAACTGCTGGCTTCATCTTCTCAGCCCAGCAAATCTAGCAGACTCAGAGTTGACATCTACCTTATAAGAATGCCATGCTTAGAGCCCCAGTCTTGCATGACAATTAGCCATTCAGCTAATGTTTCTCCACGAACCGAAACAGCAGGGGGTGAAAATAGCCTCCGGAGCGGTGGATTCTAGTCTATTTAAAAGTTTACATGATGAAGGCAACTTGCTAGGCTTAGCCTCATGACACAAGGCATCTAGAAGGTTCTCGCTCATAGAGAAGGAAAGAAACAGAAGAAGAGATGATCAGAAAAGCCAAGATTGCAGCCCAACCTGTCCAAGACTGCACAGCAAAGCCAAAGGAGCAGCCACTGGCATGGCTCCAGCTCTGGGTGTTTTTTCTTGGACAGTCTCCTCCTGCGAGTTGCAGCTTGCACCTGAAGGGAGAAGGGCCTCCTGTCAGTCAGTTGACAGTCCTGTCCATGGACTACATTTCTTATCTCTGCACAGACCCAGATGTCACTTCCCAAGACAAACATGTCTGCAGCCAGTCCAGCAACCTCATGCACTTATTTCAGCATTCAGGTCCATCAGATTCACTTGTGATACAGAGGGCAAATATGAATCTATGAATATTTATGTGGTCCATCTAGAAAGTGACCCTTACATCAGAAGGAGGTCTTGTAACAAATCTCCTTTATCTGCTAAACCCAGGCTGGTTGTCACTTGAAGGAAATAATAGTCTGCTGAAAGAAAAAGCAAGCTTATTTCCTGGGAAAAAAAAAAACAACCAGAAAACCAAAACCAAAAACCAAGCACTGAAAAGTCCTCTTTATCTTCACCTGTCTTCAGAATTAAGCCATATGTAGTTATACCCAAGAACACAAGGCACAAAAAAGAGTGATCAGAATTATTGTCTCCTTTCCTTTTGGCTAAGTCATTAATTTTCAATGCCAGACGTGGAATTTTGCAAGAATATAGGAATCAGGCAAATCATTAGCAGAGCTGATAAAAACCCTTGCCTCATCCTGTGTTACACAGGATCCTTTGGGTGATACACCTGAAAAGATTTTTTTATCTTCCTCTCACCCTGATAAGGAACCACCAACAAAATAATTTTGTACCATCATAAATCACATGTATTTCAGTCCATAACATAAGACAAAATTAATTTTCACAATTACAAGTTTTACAGCAAAACCTAGAAAATAAAAGTTTCTGGTTTTGCTATGAAGAGTGTTTACCTCAGCTTTTTCCATGTAATATAAAAATATATCTCCTCTGTAAGGACAGTGTATTAGACTTTCAACACTTCAGATGTTAAACTGAGGTTTAATCTGCAAGTGCCCCCACACGTTGTTTTGTGAATTTTTTCTTCTCTGACTCCAACTACATGCAATACTCCCCATTGTGCTGGACACTGTATGATCACACTTGAAAATCAGGACCAGGTCTCAGGTATTCAAGGCTAAGAGTTTAGAGGTCCAACACCTATTTAATTTCAATCATCAGTTCAGCTGGAGTTCAATGCACAGCTTCCCCATCCATCAGGTCCAAACTCTGGCACTTTCTCGTGTGACTCTGTGGTGCAGTATCTCATTTGTAGGTGGAAACAGACACCTGCATGACAATGTGCAAATGTCAGTGCACCCTCAGAGGTGTACTGGAAACCATGGTCCCCTGTATATCACCCCCGGGGGCAGCATGGCCAATATCCTATAGCTTGGGCTGGGGACCTGGGAGAGCCATGCTCCATTTCTTGTTCTCTCACACGGCTTCTTGGCCAGTGTTGGGCAAGTTGCTTCAGGTCCCTGTGCCTCAACTACTCTAACTGCAGAGCAGATAACGGGAATGACCTTTGCAAAGCATTTGGAGAACTAGGTTCCTCATAATCACCTTCCCCGTATCCTTTACGTTTCATCTCTTAATACTGGTGCTCTCAACTTCAGAGCTATTTGGGGATAGGAAGGAAAGCACATTGAGTTCCTCTGTAACTGACATCACTTTTAAAATACTTTCTCATCAGCTGGGCCAGATTCTTCAGAATTTCATCAGATGTGCTCCGAAATAAATTCAGCCAGCCCTGATTAAATAGGAATTCATTTGGAAGGGCAGAGCTGAGAACTATCACGCTGCCACAACCACTGGAATAACTCTTGATTTACAGAAACGGAAAAGGAAACCAGGCCTAGGGTCTCTAATTGCTGAGCTGAGATCCTGCCAGACAAGAAAAGAGCATTAACAGTACTAAGTTGAAATTCTTAACATGCTGCCAATGCTTCCTATCCCCAAAGACTGCAGAACTGGATGCTTCACTTACAAACTTTGTATTTTTCGTAAAAGCTTCTACTATGTGCAATTTAGGCAGCTTTTAGTGGAAAGGACTCTGGTTAATGAAGCAATGCTCAACATTAACTCCAAGTCACCTCAGTCTGCAACCAAGAACACACCTTCTGTTTGGGAAGTTATATCAGAATCCTGATTCACCTATTTAAAACAGAGTGAAATACCTTCTAATTAACCTAGTGTCAAGGTAATAAAAAGTGACAGCATACTCATATTATTGATGTATAAATTATGCAACAAAATACACTAAAGCAGAACCCCATATAAGATTAATAAAACATTTCTACCCAACTCGACACATTTATGAAATCTTGCATGTTACTGATACTTGGAGCCAATAGTCTGAAAGTGCATCATGCCCCCCACTGAATTAGTAAATTAGAACCACACAAAATTTGACTTTGCTATAAAAATAACAGGTGTAAATTAAGATCTTTTCCAAACTGCATTATGCAATGTTGTTAAACACACCTCACTCTTTCTATGATTTTATTTTGGGGCAATGTAATTTATGCCACTTTGGCACTACTCCAGTAAAGCACTTATAAAAGGTCTTCATCTTTTAAGCATATGAGTAGTCTGGCTGAAATCAACAAGAAATCAATTATTCCTCTCCTTAAGACTAAGCGTGTGCTTATGGACCTTGGTAGATCCAGCTCTTCATAAGGAGAAGAATTTATGAGTTTCTCTTCTAACTGCTTAACTTTGCAGAGGACGAGGTGTTAATGTGAGTAACACAAGGAGGGCCAGCATCTGCCCTTATTTAGAGCTCACTGTCTCAGGAGAGGTGAAAAATCAATCTATCAAACACCACTGGATTTCACTACAGGGTACAGATTCTGGGGCACGTGAGGGCATGTTTTAACTTACGTTCTGGATAAGACAACCCACCATATGACAGTTTAGAGGCAGTACTTTTTAGAAGATGAGCTTGTTTAGTAAGATATGGAGGAGCAGGTTTCTACGCCAGCTTGAAAAAATACAGGGACAGACTTGCTTAAAAGGTGAAAATTACAGAAGACAGACAAAAGCTTCTTCATTTCTGAAAAAAACAAACAACAACAAACCCAACAAAAACCCAAACAAACAAAACCACAATATCTAGAATAGATCTGTGTTGTGTTGAGTAGACAGAAAACTGCTGGCTTCACCAAAGAAAATCCCAGAGAAATAAATGGCTATTTTGCTACCAGCAGGAATCATATTTGTCTAAGCCTGCAAAGCAAAACCATGATGTAATTGTAGCCTATGTCAGCACCAGTGCCAGCTGAACACAGCTAGTGCAGTAACCACAGCATGGAGACAACAGGAGCGTGACCTTTTAACGCAGAGGCAGTGATCAGCGTTACAGACCTGGGTCTGTGATTCAACAGACAGATGTGCTGAAGCTTGCACTACTGCAGTTTCATTCAATCCTTCACCAGCATGTATTCATGGTAGTGCTGGGTTGCTTTTTCACCACAGGTAGTGTTTTGGAGATGCACTTAATTTTCTTATTAAGTTCCTTTGTAGTTCCTTTTGATCCTGTACAAAGCTAATTGCAGAGTCAGGACTTGTAGCCTCTAATCCCTGTCAGGTTTGAGACCATGCAGACTGGTCTTAGCAACAATGGCACTTCTTGTCATGTTGTTGCCCTCCCACACCATACAGGCTCCCCATGGATGTCAGGCCAGTTGACTGAACTGATAAAGTGACAGCTCTTTTTAACCATTACTCTGAGTTAAAAACTCAGGATATAACAGTGAACAGCTCTATATGTTTCCTGCCCTTTTCTTCCTAACAATTTCCTAACTATATACATCAACCCAAGGACACTGCCAACCTAGAGAACCCAGTTCCACAGCTTGTATCCTTGACTACTACTCCAGTGTAAGGTTTTCCTAGCAGGAAGCTGTATATTAGATGTGAAGCTTCATTCCTTAGCCTTGCTGTAAATTTGAACTTCACTGATGCATGTATGACTCCAGCAGGTACATCTTACATTGTATGGGTAAGCTCAGCCACTGCTTATGAGTAATAATCAGCAGCCTCTCAAACTGTCAGAAATAAGTAACAAATTTCAATAAGAACTGCCAACAAAAATAAACGCCTTGAGAGAAAGGTGAGAAATATATGCATGGTAAAAAAAAAAACCTGAAAAAAACAAAACAAAAGGAAAAAGAGAATCCCTGGCAAATTGAACCTAAAATCAGATTAATGGATTATTTTTCTGCAATATCGGTTACACCCCAATGTGACAGATCTTCTAGATGTGCTGACAAAAGATGACACAATATTATACATCCAAAGCACTGCATGTGTGATTAAAGAAAATCCTTTGAGAAAACATGCATAGTAATTGCATTTTAAACATTCAAAAATAGCAATATTTGGCCTTCTTTCAATAATAGTCTGAAAACACATCTTAGTGTAAAACTGCAAAAACAATTTAAATGCTGGCTGGAATTAAACAAGCTTGACTGCTGAAAAATAGGTCTCATTTATACAGCAGTGCAGGTTACAAGATTACTGGGCTTTTTGCTTACTTTTGGGTTCTTCACCCACAGAAGGTGGGGGGTTTTTTGTTGTTGGTTGTTTTTTTTGTTTGTTTGTTTGTTTTTGTGTGCGTGTGTGGTTGTGGGGGGTTTTGTTTTGGGGTTTTTTTTGTGTTTATATGTGCTTCTTTTTTTTTTTTTTGTTTGGTTTTGGGTTTTTTTGGTTGGTTGGTTGGGTTTTTCTTTTTTGAGACACAGTCCAGCACTTAGCAACCACTGACCTTTACAAATTTTTACACGACAGTGCTTTATAAAACCAAACTCTGTTCCAAAATTTAGAGATAGCAGCTATAATGAAACAGGTAAAAGGAACTAAACATTCAGGGTCAGACACAAAGCTGAAGGCAATCAGCTCTGCTCAAGTGAAATGAATGGATTTTTGTCTTCTTAAACTAGCTGAGGGCCTGCCACTCAAGCTTCAAGTCAGAAAAGCTCAGGCAATTCCAACTCCCTAAAAATGAGCATGCATCAGATAAACACAGAAATGAAGTGCAGAGCCAGTGCAGTTTGATCAGCTTGTATCAGCTGACTCCCTATCCCCTTAAATAAACAACTCATTTGCTCAATTTGAACTTTCCATACTTCCAGAAGGATTCTGCAAATTTAAAAAAGAAAGGAACAGAAGCAATGATGCATAGTAAGCCCCAGCTTTTCACAGGAAAAAGCTTTATACTCTCTCCTTTGTGGAGAGAACCCCATGTGGAAACGCTCGGCTTCTGCAAGGCTGCCAGCGTCAATCATGGAGCAGCCCTGCAGCAGAGCAGCAAGGCACCCGAGGTCATACTCTGCACCTCTACATCTCAGCCAAGAAGAGGCACAGAAGGAGGTCAGGCTGAACTCATTCACACCTGCTCCTGCCGACAGAACACAATGAAATCTCCACGTTTATCCTGTTTCATGTATTCTTTTAATTCAGTACAGAACTCTTTGCAGAGTAAGAGATCAGAGCACACTAGGATAAATCAGAGGAGTCTATTTATAATCTCTGTCTTCTGATAAGTTAGCAGCATGTACCAGTTTTTCCTTGAAGTAAGTCTGAATGGGAGAAACAGATATCAACCTGGAAGCATAAGAGTACTGCTCAGTTTACCATTTACCATGCTTTGCATTTATGTATGCCTTCACTTTTTCTTCTTAAAAGGCCATGGTGCAAGCCCACTGGAATTCAGAGCTCAAAATCTAAGTTTTATTTCCTTTCTAAGCCAGTATGTCCAAAACACAGGTATGGTGTTCCTCTCCATTGCCACCACACTGAGGGCAGTGTATTTGCATTATTATGTCCACACCTCTCCTTAGGTACCGTACTGAAAGAATATCCAAAGCTACTGTGCAGAACTTCGTACTCCAAGGCAAGTAAAAGTGCTCAGGCTCTATGCTGACCTGATTGGTAGTTTTGCCTCCGGAAAGCTTAACAGAGCCTGTCATTATGTATGTGATATATCCTACCATAATTAATTCCCTCAGGGAATGACATCCAGAGGAAGCATGGTTCAAATACACAGCACACACCTGAAATCTGACATTTTGAAACAGACTCCCAACACCAGGATGCATGCGTGGAAGAGCTGATATTTTTATTTTCCTTGATTGTAGATACATAGCACAAACTAAATCCTGTCATAAAGAAACTGGCTCAGAAACTCTTGAAACACACAGATAAAAATCAGTGTTCTTTGCTCTTGAACAGATTTGATTTAATTCATTAGAAATCCAGAAGGTGTTTAAAATTACCATGTGCCATTTAATATATGACGAAGTAATAGCTTCCTTCAGCCTTAGTGGAAAAGATTCAGAGCTGTAATCTTTTTTCAAATAATTACCCTGTTCATCAGTCTTCAGTATGACTCCGAGCAGACGAGAAATGGAAAGACTGGCTATGAAAGCCTCAGTATATAGACGTACCAATCTGAATGGCAATGAGAGCACTTTGCAGGTGTTTGTCAAGTCACAGGCCAGAATTAGGCTAAAATTAGAACTGCTGCAAAGGAAGAGTAAGAGCATGTGAAAGTATAAAGTCCATCAGCCATACAAAAGGGTCTTTGAAGACAAATGTACGAAGGTTGGGTAGAGATGCTGACTGAATGAGGCAGCTTCTCAAAGTTACAGCAGTGAATTAATGCTTTCACACACATAATTTGTGGTTTTGACTCAGCCATGAGTTGCTCTGTGTGGCTACCCAGGAAATGAACCTGTAGAGAAGAGAAAGTTAGTGGCTGACACAAAGAGCTGGGACAGCTTGGTGCTACCCTGCCTCAGGAGGCATGTACAAGTATCTCGCTTGTGCAATTCCAGGACAGTGCAACTATATCCTTACTCAAGATAACTGTAGTGTTTCCTACCCAGGGGTCAAGGTAATCCTGCATCAGCTTGCATGAATGATTCTCTCCAATGGAAATGGTAACATAAAATCCAACATGCTGACTAAATAGTACTGCGAATTACATCCTTGAGGTCAATTCCTGTACAGAGCATTCAGTCAATAAACTTTGTGGGCATCTTTTTCCTGGAGGCCCTAGAGACTTTAGTTAAAGCAGAGACATGTGAGCTGCAGTACAGTTTTAGCATGAATAAGACAGAGAAGGAATTAATTTGGAGAAACATCAGCTTTGTTGGAAGCTGACAGATTCCTAATGCATCAGATTTGTGATTGCTTATGGCATGACTGATTCCCCACCCCCCCGCATGTTTTTCTTCCACTTTGTTCCTTATTTAAAATGAGGTTCTACAATAGCTACATTTGGCAGAGTTTATATAGATACAGACCTTTCTATTAAATTTTCCCCAATCCCTTTCTCCTCCCATTCTACGCCAAGATCGCCGCTCTATCTGTCAGGTCTCTCCAGGTACAAATTTATTTTTCATGTAATACCTGCCATTCAGTCAGCCTCAATGCAGATTTTTTCATGTGATTCCAGCTACCCAAACAGTTTCGCTTCTCCACTGAAAACTAAATAAAAATGCAATGTGCTTGATTCACTCAAATCTGCTGAAGTCTGCTTCAGTAAACCCTGCAGATCTACATACTTCACTGTCATCTCTTCTGAGCAGCCTGCTGTTTCCAATGGATACAAATTCTGGTATTTATATTCAGGAATACAACCAATGGACAACTGAAGCCTCAGGTACAAAAATACTACTGTTGCAAAGCCATGGCATCACAAATACCATAGTGCATAAATACCCAAGTCCATAAAAACTACCATGAGACACTAAGCAGTAGAACACATCATCTATTTGGTTTGCTCTGTAATACAATTCTATAGAAGTTAACCCAGCAAATAATTAATCCACTGAAACATTTCACCTCCATGTAAGCTGTGTGTTCCCTCTTGTTAAACCAGCTAACCACACTGACAGGGTAGCGTGGTGTGGCTTGGTACAGCTCTGCACCACTGCAAACTGCTTCATCCCAACTGAAGGCACCATGTTTCACTGTGGGCAGCATCTGCAGCAGCACAGAGGCCCTGTTTGGCTATATTAGTCCTCCCTGATTGAACTACACAACTGTGAGACTCCCCATGTAACTGAGAAAAGACAGCCAGGGCACTGGACTCATCCCTTCCTCTCCTCTCCCATGGGCAGGACACATCCACTTGTCAAATTTTTCTTTTGCTGCCATAAATAAAAGTTAAACTGCAACTTACCTTGTCAAATGAGTCATTCCATGGTTTATTATTGCTACTCAGGAAGCAAACCTAAACTCCAAGCGTGGAAAAAATACTATAACTGCTCTAAATTGTGTTTCTGCATGGGTCCTCAGACAATTTTTCTTAAGTTCTAGAGCACTGACCCCAAAGCACCTATGACTACATTTTTATGAGCATGGCAGACTGGTGGAAGAAGGCAGGGACAATCCTAAAAGCAGTGATTACAGTAGCATCTTAGGCTCCTGTATCCATGGAACGGAGTTACACCAGCTGTTCTATTGCTACCTATGTTGAACATCACCACCATCCTGCAGGGAACTGTGATCTACAGCTTTGCAAAGTTTGTTCTAGAAAAATCCAAGGGATGAACCTGTCCAATCCATAAGCATTAGTTTGTGGACCACAGATCACAAGCGCAGTTATGCAGGAGACACCATGCAGAAACTGCTGTACTCTTACAGAAGCTACGTAACACAAACTTAAATGCTCCTGGTAAAACAACACAGCAGAACGAAGCCTGAAACTTCCTGCCTACATGAACTCATCCTATAATTAATTTATTAAAACAGAGAGGAAGGCAAAAGTTAAGTTCTTCATTAATAACCCTAACCAGAACTGTGCAGCAAAGATAGAAAACTCAGCCAGTTGTACTAATTTTAGAATGTTCTATTATGGAATTTAGTGCTGTAGCTGATTTAGGGGAAGTAAAAAGAAAAAAATCTTTCCAATCGTCAAATGAAAGAGGTGAATTCATTTATATATGGCCAGCTTTCCTTAACACTTTGAACTAAATTGCTTTTATTTGGAGTTTTTAAGATTATGGTTGTCCTCTTAAGATTTAAACATTTTAATACCTGTCCCGTACCTTGTTAGGATCATTAATTTATTTTAAATGAAATGTAAAACCCAAATTTTAATTAACTGAAGATATTAAGGAGCCTAAATCACATTTTTCACACAGTTTTTAGCTCACATGATATGGTAAAACTCCAGCTCTGTTCTCTGCACTCTGCCTCTCTACAACCATCTCGTCAACTTAACTGGCAGATTGTTCTTCCTAACTTCACAGCCTAATCTGGTACATACTATTGTTAGTCCCCGTTAAAGAGCTGTTCTACTCTTCCCCGACCACAGCTGCATTTCACCAATGTACAAAGTGATTACAAAATATTTGATGCATCACAAGGTTGCTGTGAAATTCAAAAAGAATATCACTGCAAGGAGTCTGGAGCCAAAATGGTTTACTACAGTTATGAACCATCTAGGAAATGTACTTTTGCAAAAGAATAGCCTTTTGCTTCCCGTCTGCTGGTGGAAAAACAACCTCTTACTATGCATAAGAGGTGAATTACTCAATCTTCTGATTTACAGGAACAGCCCCATAAAACTACATAGAAGAGTCCGACAGATTTATTTTTCTACCTTCCCTTAACTCAAAAGAACATACTTTTTGCTTTCTCTTACTCTCTTTTCCCTTTTATTTTCCACACCTCCCTTTCCTTGCCTGGTGCTTCAAATACTCTGCCACCAAATGGCTAGAGAATTAGTAGGAGCAAGAAGCTGTTGCTTGAAAGAGGAAATACAGTGCAGTAACACATTTAGTTTTATTGGAGGTTCATAAATGTGAATTTGCATCTCACAAGCCATTTGAACAGAAAGCCACTCAACTTTAGAAAAGACAATTATTCACAGACAATAGAAGAGAGGGTCAGGGATCACTTCAAAAAACCAACACTTTTTTTTATGAAGTCAGGATAAGGAAACTCACACACAGACTGTCCAAACGCAGTCACAGCTTTGGGGCCATTCGTGTGCTTTCAGCTTGCTTCAGCAAATGTCATGGTTCCTTTAAAAACATCTTCCTGCTCCTCATAAAACATCAGTTTGGCAGCACAAAAGCTGTCCACTGAAGTTTCTGAAGTTTTAAAAGACCTTTTTATTAATCGAATAATAATTCTTTCTGCTGTTATTTATCCAGACTGTCACTTCAAAGTTAGAAAAACCTAAGAGGTGCAATTCCCCTGTCTCCAAAGGAGGTGGATTCCTGTGGGCCATGGTGAGACCCCAGCTTTTTACCCCACTGCCCACACATGCAAGTTTTGTTAAGCTGTGCTGATTACCATTTGCACCATCCCTCATTACCTTACTCATTCTGCTATCACTTGTTAGCCATGCAAATGAGCATGTAAGACACAGAAACAAACAGCATGTGTTCATGTACTCTTCACTTAAATGCCACAAACTGTCCCTTCCCAGGTTGGTATAAGACTTCCTACAGATTTGCATCCTCTGCACCTGTCTCTGTTCCCCCCAGCCATCCCTTCTCCCAGAGCCACCACCCTCATGGCAGTGCTGCTGCCATATCCCTGTGTGGTGCACCCACTGCACAAGTGCTCATTATCCTGCTGGCAGCTGCCAACCCCAGCACCACATGGCTCAGCTCTGCCTGCCCCCTCCAGCCTTGACTCAGCAGGCTGCTTTTAGAAAACTTGCAGAAACTTATCTTCAGGACTTCTAACACACTGTCAAAACTTCTTTTAAATCAGCCAGCATTTTCAAAAGTGTTCAAGGTATAAAAAGCCCAACTGCATAATCCCCATTTCTTTAGGAAAACAACTTAAAAAAGCAGAAATATAATTAGAACATTTCCATTTGAAGGCAAAAGGAGCGAGTCCCTCCACAGGTTTTAGGAAAAAGAAAAAAAAACATAAAAGCAAACAAATGAAAATTTCTAAATAGCTTTAAAAATATAGTAGTAGCTATTAAAAAAGCATTGCTCACAAAACTGATAAATAAGCATATTTCAGGGGCTGGATCAGAGACTGATGTCCTGTTCATTGGCAATACTCCTTCATTAGCCAGAAACTTTGTTTTGTTACTATAGTTACTGTCACTGCAAGTGGCCCTGACTAAGGCATAAAGTATTTGTTACATAAAACCTCAACGCAACTGCAGCCTTAAACTTCAGAAAATACCAGCTCTGTGCTCAGTCCCACTTGCAAATTCTATTCCAAGCCCAAACTCAAAATGCTTTCATACCGAGTGCGGTGTACTCTTGAGCAACAGTTTAATAGCACTATTTAAGTGCTGAAAACATAATCCACATTGTTCACAATACACACTACAACTGTGAAGGAATTTAGATGAACTGTGCAACGAGCAAGGGGAGCAGTGACTTCCTCCTTAGGGAATTACACTCTTAGCAGTGCCTGTGAGGTGCAAGAGAAACTGGCAATCAACCTTAACAAAATTTGCTGACAGGCCATTGAATTTGATGGAAAAAAATGCTTGTAGTCAGTAATAGCACCGTGTAGAAAACATGTATCCTGCAGCACTGCAATTTTTTTTGTTTCATTATATTTTTATCTGCTTAGTTTGATGAAATTTAACATCAGGAAGAAAAAAATAAATATACTCTCTTCCTTGGCCTTTAATATATTCTGGTTTCACATAATTTTTTTCTTGTTCTTCTGGGGGATATTTTCAACCAGACAAACTGCTATTATGGATAATCTTGGAAAAGCAGCTTATGAGATCCCCAGTGAAAACAGGGAGATGACAGAACCTCACTTTTTAAGGTAGTCATCTGATGCTGATACTCCAGTACAATGCACCAGTCTGCTTCAGGCCATCTGCACCATTCTCAGCTGTTTTTTCCCCTACTTGGGTAGGAGAAAAGAGTGTGGCTTTCCTTCTCTTCAGAATGAAATCTAGACACTAAGCTTTTTCTTAAAAGGCCAACAGCCCACGCAGAACCTGCTCACAAAGACAACAAGCAATTAATAAGTACCGAGGTCAGAGAACACTTCCGTTTCTACACTTGCTTTCCTGCAGTAAGCATTGCTCAAGGTTTGGGTCAAGCCAATGATCAGGGATATTTCTACTACAGCGCTACTTAGTCAACTTCTGAAATGGCAGATGTAACCATTTATGTTACATATTTAAGCTTTAAGCAATTTGAATGCTACTGAAGCCCAGAAAGGTATCTTCTCTTTCCTTTCCACCCTTGGTGCTGACACCCTGTACTATTCTTAGCGTGCAAAAATCAGTGGTGTTAATTTCAGAGTTCACACATCAGAGAAAGCATTTAGAATTTATTCATTCATTTGTGAGAACCTCTATAGGGCTTTGTTCTTAATGACTGAGCAACACATGTGACATTATTTGCAACCAGTCTTATAGCTTATTACAGCCTCCTAAGTGCTTAAGAGCAAATCTGCCCACCCTGAGGTATAAGAAACATGATTTCCTTAAGGTGCTGTTTAGAAACAGAATTGCTTCCTTGGTTCTTCCATGTAATAACAATGCTCACAGTGACATCTAAAACCATGATTCCTGTCTCTTGCAAGTCAGGCAACTAATCCCAGACTAATGTCCTAGTCTTTGCAGGCAAATAATGAGTACCTGATGGAATATGCAATTTGTGAGTGCAGCTTCTAGCTTTTTGTGGCGCTGCAACTTTAAACTCTACTGTTGCTTAGACCGTGTTAGAGAAAAAAAATAAATTGTTGTTCAGCTACAGTATTGCTTATGCCCAGAAATCCCAGATTCAGGGTGCACGTTGCTATACCGTACAAAATGAGACACTGGCTCTGCCACGTGCAGAGGCCAATTAGATGAGATCAGTAGATATTGCCATATTGCACTAAAATACAGCCTTTGGATCAGAAGTTTGCAGGAGATCAAAGTGGAGAAATTAGCAAAGTCTAGGTTAATAACTACTGAACAGCCGATAAAAACAACATTGCAAGGATTAGACATGTTTTGAGACAGCAAGACACTTGAAGAAGTTATTTTATTCTTTTAAGACTAGATTGACCTCTAGAACATCAAAAAATCTGTAATAGCATTCCCTACACATTTTCCAGTGCTGCTATCACAGCTGCTGAGCTGAATAAAATCCCCCTGCAGCAGATTATTTAGATGCTGTCTTTCACAATATCATCATAAGGCTTAAACCATAAACTAACAGTGCAGAAGTTTAAGATGTTTGTTTCTACATCCCCCTAAAAATTAACTGAAAGACTAAGTTTTAAGTCAAGCTTGCTTTGCTGTCTTCCTTTCTCTAGATATCAGTTCATTCTGCTAAAACAGGGAAGGTTTGATTCACATGCATTTTGCTTCTGCAAAGTTCTTTGTGTTTTTTTAAATCACAAGAAATGTAATAGGGCTTTGCTAAAAAGCAATCTCACATACGTAGGATAAAATATGTCTGCAAAACTAAGAAATGCACCCTGTCTAGGGCTGTGCAGAGAAGGGAAATGACACCAAAGACAATAGGTTTTCAAATGCAAGTTTTCCTGCCCTGCAAAACTGCAGATAGTGCACACGACACACACTTTAACATCATTATCCTGCAGGATCCCCCTTCCACTTCCCCATAGACATTTTCACAGAACCACAGAATTGACCAGGTTGGAAAAGACCTCCAAGACCGTCAAGGAGGACTATGCCCCTGCTATGCAAACCTGGACATTTGCAGGCGGCCAGTGAAACAACAGGCTGCCTGGTTGCTTCTTTCTCTGGTTGCCACCGAGAAAGAAGTAACATAATTCCAGAGTTGCTGGTAGAGCAGGCTTCAATCCCTATTATATTTGAAAATCATCTGGTGTGAAAGCCCCAAAGAATGCATATATATTGCTTTTTTTTTTTTTATAGTGGACTTGAAGAACAAAAATCTTTTTCCATTTGGCATTTCCAAACTGACAATGTGCAGGCTCTTGATTAAGATGGAACATAGTTTATACTCCTGGCAACAAAGGAGACTCCAAACATTTCCATCTGCTTTAACAGTAGAGCAGTAAACAAGAAGATGTACCATCCAGTTTAGTTTCAAAAGAATGTTTTCCATTGAAAGATAATTTAGTATATATATCCTGACTTCTATATGTAATCGTATAAGAAAAAGCATTAATTCACACAAACACTTTGGATGCAAAAAACCCCAAACAAACCATAAACCCTTCCAAATAATAAACTCTCAATGTACTGTGCACAGCTCTGAACAAACCTTTCCATAAAACAGCACTATAGTGGTGGCTCAAGGTAGAGGAAGTCTCTGTGCTCTCCCTCTCAGGAGTCATTCCTTCTCAAGATGTAGCAAGAGCACAGATTAAAGCAATCCTATATAGATTAAAAATCCTCCAGGGGTGAGATCTGTACAGATGGATGGCAGCAACATGAACTACCCCAAATGAACACTGGCTCCATGCCACCTACCAGTGGCTTCCCGAGGTGCATGTTACTGGTAACTTTGTTTTAACACAGTACATGGGACATGTAAACCTTGGAGACTGCTCTGTGCAGGCCAGGAAAATCTCTCACCCTTTTCCTCTCAGAGTCCTTGTCTGCTAAGTAGTGCCAGTTACCACGGATGCTTTGCCTGCCTTGCTGGCAGTTGCTGCAGTTGGATACAGTTGGGCTCACCAATGCCCAGCTGAATTGCTGCTGTGTGGTTCAAGGCAGCCCCCTGGGTCCCAAGGACTCAGGGGTGTGAGCACAAACAGCTGGGCACTTTGCCCACACAGATCCACGTCTCTATGGAGACTCTGTTAGCAGCAGCCCAAGGAGCTGGGCTGAAGCCAGCCCCGCCATGTCTCTGTGTGGAGCAGCCCTGGCAGGGTGGACATAATCATTTGCAACTGGTACTCCCTTGCATGCACCAGCTGTTTCTTGCTACTGGTGAGGATGGTCTAGCAGCCAACACCTAACAATTCTGCATCCTTATCTGGCAGGCAGCACCACTCCTCGTGGTGGGGACACAGCTGCTATCATATGCAGCTGGCGTGGGAGATGCTGTACATCCTTCTCCTCAAGTGCCATTTTTGCAAGGCCACATCATGTTGGCCTCTCAAAGCACTTCTGCTGCAGTGGTGGGGACAGGGCTAGAAAAGAGTCTAAAGATGATCCACACATATATATAGTATTCTTTTGTTTCATGTTGAGTTATGTCATTTCTACTTTATTATATTGCACACTTAAACATTACTGAAAACCAAGCAAAGAGTTTTTCCCTTTTCCTCCCAACACAAGTGCCTGCATTTTGAAGAATCATACAAAATGACTGGTTGATGAAACTCATGGGGTGGGAGGCAGGGCTTCCGCCTTCACCCAGTAGCACAGCTCCTTGTGGCTCCCTTGCCAACTAGCCATCTCTCCTCTTTACTACACAAACTGCAGTGACATGTATACTTTCAGCTGGGTTCAGACCCCACTGTACTATATAACCTACCAACAATAGAAAGACATTGACTCTGTCTTGAGAAAATACAAGCAAAACTATAGAATAGTCTCAAGTCATCACAAGTGCTCAGATGGTAGATACAAATGGCCAGACTTAAGGAGAGGAAAAAAATAAAAGAAAAAAATAATATAATAAAATATCTAGGAGTCTCTTCACTCTGAATTTCAGTTCAACTGCTTACTGTAATGAACTTCATTTGAGTTGCTACTTATCAGCCTTCTGCCACTTTTCCAGCTGATAGAGACATATGGAAAAGAGGTCACTGCATTTATTTCCAGCAGTTCACATGTCCAGCCACAGCACCCAGAAATACAATTCTGTGTCATACTTACATCGTGCTAGGTTGCATTTTCTGTTGGTGTATGTAGGAAAAACTCTGCTAATGACTGCGGCACTTGAAGAGACCACTTAACTCTCCATCCTCATGTTCCCCCTTCCTCGTAAAATACAGCCTCTATGACAAACTTCCTGCTAAGGTACATACATAACAGAAAGCTTCAAGTCAAGGTAAAATCGAATAAAGGTGAGTAAAATGATTCATATCTGCTTTGCGTTGTAAAAATGTTAGCATATTAATATGTCAGGATATTTTCAAAGACACGTTGGTAACAGAACTTCAATGTTACAGTCTCTCTCCATGATAACATCTCCATCTATCGTTATCTTTCCTTTACTCAAACTAAAATATTAAATAACATGAATACTGAGTAATATCAAATAGTATGACTGTGCCTGATGACATATCTGGTTCTGTAGATATTAATGACAATGGCAACAGAAGCTGACTTACCATCTAAGAGGCAATTATTACTAGTATTTCTAAGAAAGTGAAGAGTAAAGACTTTTCCTGTTCTCAGAAAGTGAAAACCACACTTGTGGTTGAAAAATTACCATACTTGGCTTCTGTTTCCTGGTGAGTTCTTCAGAACATTTGAATCGATTCCCCTCTCTTTTCTTTTTGAAGAAAATAATACAAATCAAAACACTTTGTGCTCTTCTCATTAGATAAATAAATATCCCTAGCATCTCAGAGTAGAAGTCACTCAAGTCTGAACATCAATGCCTCTCCATATTTCAGGATCTGTGTTTTCCAGAAATGATTATCATCTGTAATTTTCAGTGAATCCTAATAAAGCTGATATTCTTCATTCTCAAAAATCAATTCCCCTCCAAAAAAAAAAAAAAAAAGAGACTCTTAAGCACCCTTGCATTTGAGGCTTTTTAAGGGTCTCAGAAAATCCAGAAACTATTTCCCCCTACTTCTCTAGTGATCAGCTTCTGACAGCCTCAGAAAACAATTCAGATTATTGGATATGTATGTTTAACAGCAGACCTTCCACAGCTTTCACCTCCACTAGATGTAAAGAGATGAAGAACAGACAAGCAGGGCATTTTGTTTCCTTCCTTTGTCCATATGAGAGTGCCTCAAAGGACTTCAGTTCAAGAAGATTCTAATCATGTTTTCTAGCAGAGGCAATGTCTCAAGGTGCTAATAAAAGATGGCAGTCTATTGAACCTGCTGTATACATGTGGGGAAGGGAAAGTTTTTTCCCATAGCCAGAAGGGGAAGTTTAGACCTAGGCTTCCCACAGTAACACCACCACCTTTCTCCCTTGGTTCTCTTTTTGATTTCCAGGCAGCAAGCATCCTTAGGTCCTCCTTCTGATCTCCATGACACAAGTCTACCCTTGGAGTTCACAAAACTGCCTGGTAGAAACACAGGGATCTCAAACACTAAGTCCCTCCTCACCTTGGATAACTTCTACACGCGTGTACTATGGCTAAACTCCCGTTCACAAAGGTCCTACTGATAACTTGACTTTGCTGCTCAGATGATACACACATGCTATTTTTCAGTATATTCTGGCATTCAACATAGACACTTCCTTTGACTGTAAAGCAGAACACATTGCAGTTGTTCAAAAGCAAATGGCATGTAGTAGGGAGAAAAGTAAGCGTTGGGGGGACCAACTCATTGTTATAGCAGATATACAGAGCTTTGAAGTACAGAACCTCTGGCTGGTAACTCAAATCAGCCATGCTATTCCCACATTTTGGAATTTATTCTTAAATTTCTGAAGTGAAGCCTATGCATTTGCATAACTAGTGTTACCTCTCCAACATCAAAACAAACATCTAGAAGCACCGCTGTTGACTATAAAGGTCTTAAACATATGGAGGCAGTAGACATTTACTCAGGTAGTAGGGGAAAAAAAGTTATTATGAAATAAAATTGACTTTTCATCCAGAAGAAAGATTTGAACCATTGCTGTTAAGGTTGGAAAACCATGTAGCTGTTCCTTCTTTTCATATGATACAAAGAAAGGAAGTCTGCAGTAGGCTCCTCTTTAAGCTCCGTTTAACTCTTTTTATTCATAATCTGAACTCTGTGCTATGAGGGAATGGAATTCTTCCCAAGTACCACTGAATCCATCCCTACAATTTTAAGATGGATTGATATGTACATTAACACAAATCCATTCCTGGCACAAACAGACATGAACCAGCTAAGGGGACATTCCTTCCCGCTGCACTAAGCGGGTAGATGGAGTGCTATCATGCTCATCTGCTGAATTTTTGTCTTAGATCAGACTGTGACCCTTAGAAAAGCATGCATATGTCAATTTGAACCTGCCAAAATAGGAATCCAGTCTTAGATACTGTAACTCATGTTGTTTCTTCATCATATTGGGGGCAGGGGGAAGGAGAACAAAGAAAAGAAAAAAATAAACAGCTAAAAGTCTGGAAATAAATCCTAATCCAAAAAAACCACTCTCGGATTTCTATTTTCAAGGGATTTTTTACCTTTAAGTATCTGTGTTATCTTTAATATGAGCCAGGAGTCTACCTTAAAGCTTTCCCTTTATATGTTTGGCATACAAATACTCAATATCATTACTAGTTCCACAGAGTATAGTCCTGATTATTGCAATATTTCATCAAGGGTTTTTTAGATTAATTTTATAAAAACAACAAGAATCATAACATGCCAACAGAAACAAATATTATAAAGTAAAAAAACCCAGCTCAACCCCTCTAACTCCACATCTTGCTTGCTTAAGTGAATCATAGATGCCTAACATATTTCGTATTCTTGTAGCACAGTACTGCCATATCACTCAGGTACATACTTCTGTTTTGTATTACTTTGTATTATTGTCTGGGGTGTCAATAAAAGAAATAAGAACATTTTTGGGTCACTCTCAGCAGCCAGAGTGCGGACACACCACTACAAGAAGTCAGCTTACAAAAGGTCTACTCTTACAAGTTTTGAATATCCTATTTATAAAAGTTGTCTAGCATGATCAAATGCTACAGCCAAAACATTAATCTATTCCTGCTTTAGATCCTCATATCTTACACCCTCGAGGAATTCAAACAAAACAATATTCTAATAATTTTAACAAGCTGTTCTATCACCAAGTCTGCTCACAAGTTGCACCAGGCTTCCTTGCCTCTTGCCTAATGATGAACTTGAATCACATAAATGGGCTGATCTCATTCTTTAAAGCCATACTTCTAAAGCCAGGAGGGGCCACCACCATTTATGTGGGAAAAGTGGTAAAACCATTCTATGGCACGTGCAACTGTATTACCTGGGGGTGAGGTGAGATGGACAGAGGTACAACTCGATGTAACAATTACAGTGGAGACCAGCCACAACACAAAGGTGTGCAAACCATCAACTGAGAGACAACCAACTCTTTATTCACCATGAAGATTACAGGCAAGAAGACAGTTCTACTTTACTGCTGTTAACAACATTGCAGTGCTCTACGAGTGCCCATAAAGATATGGCTCAAAGAAACCATGAGTTGTTTATTTTCCACATACAAGAAAGAGCCTGACAAGCAATGGAAAAAGAATTCAAACTGGAAATGCCAGTTTAATCATGCATTTGAGATCCAGATTTTACATCAGGGTTTTTTAGAGGTGAGTGGAAGCATCTGGTAAATGACGTTGCTTATATACCACAGAATGGCTCTCCCCACAGTAAGTCTGCACCAGACTATGACAAATAAATCTTGCCAGACGATTACTTCATACGTCCTTAATGAAATTAATGTAGAAGTGATGAATTCAAGGACATCTTCTGTCAGTAAACCACGTCTAATCTAGAAGTGGACTTTGTATTTTGAGGGCTGGCTATAGCAAAAAAGACATTTCTGCTAAAACAACACCAACACCAAGACAACATACACAACTCCCCACGAGAAACTTAATTCCTTTTTTACAGACAGTCTCCAGGATACGCATTTAATATTTCTTGGCCTTCTGAGCTTTTTTTTTGCACTACATTTACAGTAATTACTTTTGTGATAGCAAATATCTTTGTAGAACAAAAGCATTTGCATTTGACAACTACATTGCTCCAAAACACCAACCCACCTGGGTTTTTTTGAGTCTTTATGTGCAGAACAGCAGTGCTTACTGAAAGTTCTGTTATTTCTCTTTATAACTAGTTTTGAGACTCTGAAAGCAACAGAATAGTGACTTATAGTTTAGAAAGAGGAGGAATATTAGCAGCTGTTCATTTAATAGAGTTACAACTCTTCTGCAATATGCAGAACTGCTACAGATATAAAGACGTGATCATTTAACAAAACATTCACCATTCACATTGGGCAGCAATTAGAAGATGCTGCACATTATCTCAGAGGATTGTATGTTCTATCTTAATGGGGAGCCATCCAGGAGTAGCAAACCAGCTGGTGAACAACAGAATAGTTTTGATAAGCTGTCTGGGAGCAATAGAGTATCCATGAAATTGATATCCTATTTCCAACTTTAGACTTCATACAGACATTAATTCTTTTCCAGTGCTGGAAGCTAACCAATTAGCGCTAAAAGATGACCAGAGAACAAAACCATCTCTGGAAGAGTGGATGACTCAGGGAGGCAAAGTCAATTTTACACAAGCAAAACTGGGAGGAGGAAATAGCTGAAGATAAAGGACCATGTTAGACAGGCTCTTTGGTGGGTTCTGCAGGCTGCCAGACCCGTGGGACTTCTGCCTGGAACACTGTGAGGTGTGTATACAGGCTTTAAAAAGGGAAATTCTTTCTAAATAAACAATGCATTATTTTAAGAAGATCTCCTGGAGGGTAAGAGGGGTGCTTACTAGTATTATTTCTTCCCTGAGACAAGCCTGTGGAGGTAATCACTGCCAGACTCAGGGAGAACACTGACCAAAAGGCTGGCCTTTGAGTTGGAAAAAAATTGAAGGAATCCATCTTAAGGAAGGCTTATGATTAACAATACTGACCTTGAGGGGAGATACCTAATGCTATCTTCTCACCCAAATGGGCTGAAGACAGTGCTTTAATATACATACCAAACCCAACTGTTGGTGCTGCATTCATTAACTGCTTTTGAAAGCACACTATCATTGACAGTGTGATAAAACATTATGTTTTATCCTGGGCAGTCTCCCCCCATAGGTGTCAGCAATTCTTCAGACGATAAATTCCATGTAAAGGTTGCTATTATTTCTATTTTTTACAGTAATAGCAAGGCAGTGTATTTCTTCCAGTTCACTCCAGCTTGCAATATCTCCAATGCAGATAGCTCTCATTCTTCCTTTATGCAGTCTTCCTTTGTCACTGCTTGACAGTACATTCAAGTGTTCAAATTCAGTCATTCACTGACTGTAATATAATGGATTTGTTACTATATGCCACCTTTCAAGAAGCGATCTTGCCAAGTTCATTTTGTGCTTTTTGAATATTCAGCTCTCCATCAGCTCAATCCAAAACACTGTATCTCTGTATTCAGTGCCTAGGTTTTGCATCCCTCCTCCCTATGCACCACATCAACCTCTGAAATGCCAAGTAAATGTTTAAGTTTAAACACATGAACAAGGGACACTTTCAGATATATCTGGGTCAATATTATGAGCTCCATGCCAAAGGATGTTGTGTGTTAGCTGAGCAAGGCAGTATATTTTTTTCAATTGCTTCAGCCACTAGCCAACCACGTGAACTATCCTGAACAAATTCTTCTTTAAAATTTTTAATGACAGAATTTAATACAAAACCCAAAAGAATTTGATATAAAAACAAACTCATCTTAATTACACACAGAGACCAATGAAACAGCATGAAACGTCTGTCGTTTGGGCCAGCTAGTCCTTAAATTTTAACATAGTACGCTTTCTTTTATTTAGGATATACATCTAGGCAATGTTTCTGGGGGTTTTGCCATCTACAGAGCCCTAAGGTCCCTTAATGCAGCTTTCATCATCCTTTCTTGATACATGCCATCAAACTCTATTTCCAAAAAGAGTTGTCATTAGGAAGGGAGCCCCCAGGCACCACATTACACAGTAGCCTGGTTCATATAAATGTGAACTGGGAAAAATAATCAACCACTTTTAAATACAGCTTTTAAATCATGCAGTTGAACTAGCCTACACTATTTACATGAAACATCTTGTAGTCATTCCATACAGTAGTAAAATTTATTAGCATTTTCCTATAAGGCAGTAACAACTGGAGATACACAATAGCATCAGGTCTTTCTCCCTTCAAAGAGATTTTACGAAGCAGTAAAGCCCTTCTAGCATAAACTGTACTAGAAAGCCTGAAATGGTTTCAGATTTGGTACAAACTATAGATGTAGTCTGTTACTCTTCTTGCTTTTCCCTTCCTCATTGGATTCACATTCTTTTTTTCAGAAACACTTTTTTCTTTTTTTAATTTTTTTTCCCTGCCTTGCAAATCTATATTCTTTCTCTGTTCCTTCACTCATGAGTTATTTGTGGGCTGGTTTAGAGAAAGACCCATACAGACAGAGGGCAGTCGCAGTAGCAGAGGCAAGAAGCCAGCCCCTACTCCTGCACCTGTGTGTATCTGTGAATGAGTCTCACTGTCAACCGTGACACACCACTGAGCATGAAAGGAGCAAAGAGGGGCTCTTCCAAGGGCACACACTTTAGTCTGTGTTAAGGAGTAAGCATGAACCTGTGGCTTCACTACCAATACTGATTGTTTTTATCAAAAACAGCCCATTCTACTATTCCTTGGCAAGGTCTTTCTGCACATGAGGACTGGCACTGATAGAAGCATAAGAGATAATATTATTTTCAGCTTTGGGGAAATCAGATTACCAGACAGCACAAAGGCAACCAACCCAGTAATCCTCCAAGTACTTTGCATACCATGTTTTCTATGTTTTGCCCTCCCCTGAAACATAAATTATCATAAATGCTGGAGGAAAGATGTAGGATTTGACAGACAGCTGGTCAACTGGACATGGCGAATACTCTTTTCCTGACATATACCACCTCTTCTTCCTCAGCCACCTCTGTCTTATGTATCTTTAAGTGTCTATAGTCCTCAATGAACATCTAACCCTTGACTGCACAATGTCACCTTGGACTGTAAGAGGGTTTTTTCACTATCTTTAGTACTTTCAAATGCTAAAATATAATTTATCACCCACTGGGTTATTTCCTGCTTCAGTTACACCTATGCTCACACTCTGAAAGAGATGTTGGCATCATTTTAAGAGATTTTCCATTTCTAATTTTCACTTAATTCTCAAAGATGTGCACTGATAGTCTTAGCTCCTCAGGTACATAAAGTAACTAACCTCAAAAACACAGGTAGCAAAGCTATTTTAAATGGCAACGTGCAGCTTACAATAAAAAGCATTATATGTTGATATAGCACCACAGTTCTAAAAGATCCTAAAGCATTCAAGCTGACATTTAGACAGCCTTGATCTTACTTGTGACCTTCCTTTGCTCTGGTTCAGAAAATATCCCACCTGACTACTGGACTACGCTTGTGGAGATTGTCCCCTCTCTCCATTGAGAATGCAGGTTATCTAAAGACAATGCTCATGGGTTTAAAATGCCATTTAAATACAGGCAATTCTGAATGGAAGTTGTTCTTCAGCAGTGCAACAGGATTTTCTGCAGTTTGGCTAAGAAACTCAGCTGGTATGCAATCACCAGAAAATATTACAGAAGCTTTAATTTTTGTACAGAACAGACAAATTCGTTGTTTTGAAAGGTCATGACAGTAAATTGCATGGAATTCAATTTACCTCCCTCAGATGGATGAAGGTCTGAGTCAAACACAGAACAGTGGAAGCCTTTGGCTCCAAGAAGTCTGTGCTGATTCAGACCTGCTCTTAGGCAGGCAAACCATCCTTTCAGCTCTGCATTATTACAGCTTGTGATTTTCAACTGATCTTTTTCCTCAGCTATGCTATTGTAGCAAATTGTGCCACAGATGAACATCAAAGCAATGGTCAATGCAAGAAAAATTTGTTTGTTCTTAACCAGGAACTTACCAAATATAAAGTTATTTGTGAAACAGAGGTCATCATAGTTGTCTCACACTCATTTCTCCACGTGTAAAGTGAAATATAAAAACTACAGGGAGATGCATGGGAGACAATATCATCAGTACAATACAGAAAGACAAATACTGGAAAAGCAAACAAGCACAAGGATTAGTTTCAAAAACAGAAAGACCATGAAGGCAAAGTAAAAAGAATACGCTGAACATGTTTTAGCTTCACAGTACACCCAGGAGGAGAGTGCACACCTGTAGCACACCTAATTTAACAGGCTCCTTGTGCATAACTGAGAACAATAGAGTTAGTGAGCAGATCATTCCTGACTGGATGTATCTTATGAGGCAGGAACTCTTACCTAAAGCTTTCTGGGTATTCAGCAACAGCCATGTTGATAACATCCAGTGCATGCTGATAGTGCTTCTGAGCTGAAAAGAGGAGAGCCAGTAGATGAAGTGAATTCATGTCATCTTTGCACAGTTGCAGGGCTTCTTGAAGATGGTCTATAGCATCTGAAATCTAGAAGGAGATGGCATAGAAATAAAAAGAGAACTCCGTACTCCTTCAGTCCTACATTTATACCTCAAAGATAAGAACAAATACAAATTCTGAAGAAATTCTACTTAGATGTCTTCTATTATTCAAACAGTTTGCCAAAATTAACAGACTGCACTGCTTGAAAAAAACAAACATTCTAGAAAAAGAAGTCTGTAGCATTACTAAATCACTACTTATAAACAAGAGCAGCAGATCTGATCCAATCAACCCCCTCTTAACTTTGGCTTGGTGATTCTATGCTGTAAACAGATGCACTACAGAGGCCCAATTCTCAGCTCTATTTTCTAGGATGGGTGGCTGGCTCTTCACCTGGGGGAGAGCATTACACATTTCTGCTGTATTTTGTCTCTTGTAATAGCTGGACAAAGCCTTTCATGATTTGGATCAAGAACATAAAAATTGAGTTTGAATGTTCAAGGGAAAAAGAGCTGAGATTTAAAATGTTGTCAGAAGAAGAAATATCTTCGCAAGCAGTGATGTAAAGAGCAGTCCTGACACTCACAGCAGTAGCATGTCATCAGAACCAAGTCTCATTTGGCAGAAAACTTAACAGCTATAATGAATGCAAGTATATCACATGCTCTTTGTGATCTAGTACGCTACTTTAGGCTATCTGTTCAAAAGGGAACTTCTTAGCAGATTCTCTTTTGTTTGTTTACCAATAAGTTTTATGCAGAGGATTTTTTTAAGATTCTCTAGTGCCTGAAATTACCATTACATACATTATTCCAGATCTGTGTTTGGCTCTGAAAATCTGCAGAAAACAAAACATGAAAATGTGTAAATTTCTTTTCCTCATGTATGCTTTCCCACTGCTTCTCTTATGGATGGAGAATGTAGTTCCTTCTTCCCTACTATGAGAAGTTCCCACCTAGCAAAGTTTTGCAGACATTTTTCTACCCTGGTATATCAACTGTCAAATTCCCACTGCCTCCACAGCTCTCTCACAAAAACAAGTAGCACATAACTAATGAAAGCAACAATTACACTGCCTGCAGCTACAACAGAAGTTGCTGATTATCTAGATCCCAGGTATGCTTCTGGGAGCATGGTATATATATTCTATTCGTGGGACAACTTCATCCTAATGTCCAAGTGACATTTCACTCTTGCTGTTCATACACGAGCCACAGTACTTAACTACCCTATTACTGGTGACTCCATGCAAGCCTGGAGATCAGTGTGACTGCTCCAGACATAACCCCAAACTGGCATCTGGCCCACAGTGTCAAAACTGCTGAATGTCCTGGCTTGGATTCAGGTTGGGATACATGACTGAGTGCTCAGCTTTAATGAATTACTGCTTGTCAGTGGAGCTACTTTAACCACATGTGTTATTACAGCTTACTGCAAAGGTAAATGCATTGGCCTAAATCACCAGTGTTCCCCCAGCAGCTCACTAGAATACATTTTTATACAATGTAAAAATACTAGCAATGACAAGACAATTTGAAAGCAGGGCAACAAGCATGAAAACCATTGTGGGCCCAGATCTGCTGTCCACAAAGCTCTTCAGTAGATATATCAGAGGTATATAAATTGACTTGCTAAAACAAAGCTGCTATCAAGACTCTTTTTACACTCAGGACTAAAAACACCTCCTATTTTTTCTATTCCTCTGTCTCAGACCTGCACAAGTAGTCATAAAGAAGATATAAGCTTGGAGAAAAGTAAGTTCATTAGAAGAAAAAGAAAACCTGTAAACCAGACAACTGGAGGGGACTTTGAACTGCCTGTTCCAGCTGACCTTGTCTTGAGCAGGGATTGATCTGGGTGATCTCTAGTGGTCCTCTCCAAACCCGATTATTTTATGATTCCAAGACTTGGGAAGGTGATCCTAATTTGCTAGTATGAATCAGACAAAGAATAATACTTGCAACTAGTGTCTTTAGTGAGGGGCTTCAAAATTGTAAGGGTACTTGACCTTACTTGCATGTGAACACGCAAACTGAGTCACAGACTTTGCTCTATGTGTTGCAAGGGACTTACAGCCACACAACTGCAAGTCCATACCCCTAACAGAGGCCTGCCATCAAAGAAGCTCTCTGACTGTTACAACATCCATGAAATAAAGCTGCATAAAAGTCAGTTGTGGTCTCTCCTACAAACCTATGCCTGCTGGGCAGGCAGTCATATACTGCTGATATAGACATAATCTAAAATAATTTCCCCCTGTTCTGCAGTATAGAGCCTGCAATGGTTACATCTCATTTCAGTGCTTCCCTCTAGTACCATCAGAGTCACAGGCAATGGCTGGTTTTGAAATTTAATTACGCTTCTCTGGCACCTAATTGTTTAACTTGAGTCCAGAAAGGTTCCTTAGTGCTCTAAGACCATTAGTGGCCTACACCGTTCTGCTGCATAATTAGAAACACTGAACGAAAAACTTTTAATTATATGAACTCTATGCCTTTATGGGAAGCATTATATGAAGCAACAACCTGCAACAGACCAGAAGCAATGAAATACAAACTAAATTTCTAGAAGAACAAAAGCAACATATCTGGCAGCAGTCAAAGCGAACTTCTTTTGAAAGAGGTATTTTTATTTAAGTAACTGTATAATATGAGAAAGCTGGAAGCTGGCAGCCCAGATGGCACCCTGAAACTTCAGGGCTTTATCAGAGGTAGGCTGGCAGTTTAAAATTCCCTACAAGCACTGAGCTTTAAAGTAATCTTATTTCAGCTGGACTCCAAGTCCAAGTGAGGCCTGTAATTAGAAGACGCTGCACTTCCCTGATCTATCTTTCTGTTAACAAATACACCACATGTTTTGCATGGCACACAGGTAAATTCACATCACACTGATCAGGAAGCAAAGATGCCGCAGTAGGCCATAAATAGCATCTTGCAGCACTACCAAATATAATGACGCAACATGGATTGTTTAGGCTGCCTCTCAGAGAATAGGATTTATCTCAATAATGCCATATGTTTCCTTAAAAACAATGTTGGGATGTTACAATTATAGGTATAAAAAGGAAAACAGTACGAGTGTTAAAAATAATTCCCAACACTAGAATGTGCTTGCATATTTAAAATGGTAAATGAAATAGAAACTTGTAAAGAGGAGTTTTCGGGCCTTGTAATTTCACATCAGTTGACAGTTACACTTAATTAACCATTAAAACAACCCACTCCATCTCTTTTTATAGCACGGGGATTACAGAAAGGAGACAGTTTTATTGACTGGCAAGAGCTTCCATTGAAAACAGACTTGCTACAGTCCACCAGAACTTCAGGAAAACTGGAATAGATGCATCTGCACATTATTATTTAATTCTTACTACAAGCCATTTTTGATCACCAGAAAAGTCTAGGCTAGGATGTAGGCAAAAAAGCAGCATGCTGCTATTCAGCAAAGAGGCACTAGCTGGTCCAGAAGAAAGACAGAGATCAGAACTACCCACATCCAAGCAGCCACTGCAAGAAGCATCTCTTAATACCTACTAAAAAACAGTTCCCCTTTTGGGGCAAAGGCAGCAGTCTCTCCTTGAAACGAAACTAAAACCTGTAAAAAATAACTGAAATATTTTCTCTGGTCTCTTAACTGATGTTTATCTCAGTTTTAGATCCAGACACTCTGGAAAGAAGCAGGTGTTTTCTGGATATTGCCACTTGAAACTTGAGGTCTGTTGGAAGCCCATATGAAATTGGTGAGACTTCCAATCCTCAGTTGTTGACCCCTTGCTGTCTTTTCCTTCCTATTTTCATGCAAAAAAAGGGCAAATCAGATCAAGTATTAAAATGGTATGAAACTACAAACGTTGTTTTTATGTATTCAATACTGATTTACATGGAATTCAAGGTCAAAACCACCACCACCACCCCCAAAATGAAAAGGGAATCAACATTTAAAATTAACAAGAACGTTGCTGACTCTCTAGAGTCATTTCCATAGAAACTGGCCTGCTAAAAAACAAGGCAATGCATTAAAATCAGTGAGCTTTAAATGTTCATTCTACCTTGTTTTTGCTGATCCAAATGCTGTTACCACAGAAACAGGAGAAGCAGCCGAACCAGCCGCTGGGAGTTGGGAGTTACAAGTTTCATTTGTCAATTGGCTTGGCCAGCTGCCAGCCAGGCACTGCAGGTGGAGATATCCACTGCAGCAGACACTGACCTTGGCCTCCTGGCACTTCAACTTTGGGGGAAAATCAGACTGAGACCTCCCTTACAGAAGAGGGTATTTACTCTGCATTTTGCTGGAAAATCCACCCTAAAACACTGTGTGGCTGACCTAGACCCTCCAGGAGTCACTGGAGTCTTCCCAGTGACTCCAGTTGTCTTTAAGACACGGACACACACAACACACACATAAGCACAAAGCACATCATCATCATCATCTTTCATTTTGGTTGCTGCTGGTTTCAACTGCCAACTCCGCAGGAACCTTTTATAACCATTCCTCCTCTTGTCACATCCTCATCGTATGTCAGAGGGAAGCTTATGTTTTTCCATTTCCCCTTTCCCTTGCCCAGTGGTGACAGAGACAAGTGCTATTGGAAATATTTTACAGCCTTCCAAGGAAGATGAATTGCTCCAGCTTTGCTTGGCACTCTTTGCTTGGAAGGTCAGCTACCTTCCTTGCTTTGTTCCATGAAAACACTCTCTTATCTATGCAAGCTGATACCTAGATTTTTCAGTACTGGGTAAGGTTACCTCCTTTATTGATTCTGACTACGGAAACAAAAAGGCCTATTCGTTGAGAAAAACATTCAGGTATTATACTATAACCTACTATGTAGAAATGGCCTGATTTGTTGGTACTGTAGCATTGCTTGATGAAAGCCCTGAGATGTTCAATAGTTAATGCAATCTATCAAAAAAGGTATCATTTATCTTTCAGTTAATCAGAGAGAGAATATATTAGATACTTTAAATAATTAAAGATATTAAAAATGCATTACCAAATGTTTATCATTAAGTAAACCGGCAAAAGAAGAGCAGGATATTTTACAGCAGTCTAAAAATAAGGATGTCTCAGGTATCTCCTCTCTCTCCAAGCATGTGTTAAAGATTTATGGCTCACTTGATGGGAGAAGAGCAAGAGCAGTATCGCAGGGGTCAGGCTGACACTACATAATACACTTAGATCATAGAGCTGTGCTAACAGAGGCAACCGGCAGAACATCAAGGATGAAAATACACAGGTGAAGTAGACAAAAGAGAAAAGTGAGCATGAGGACAAGAGACTTAATGGTAAGAACAGAAGGGAACGGAAATGAAGAAATAAGACAGATGAAAAAACATTGCAAAGACAGGCTGCAACCAGAGAAAAACAAAAGGTAACAACTTAAAAGGCAGTGGACCAGTAACAGTGAAAACAACAAAGAGCCAAGGACCACAAAAATCTTGATTTTATTTTTTAGGATAGCAGCTGAAAATCTGTAACGCTTTTACTCATGGCAAGAAGCAGAAGAATCAGCAGATCAGACAATCTCCCCTATGAGGCAAAAGCTGTGAGAGAAAGAAGGGTAGCTGGATATTTTTTAATGAAAGATCCTGAGCAAACTGCATCATAAAGCAGCCAGTAGGCAGATGAGAAAGTTAAATAAGCCATTTTAATTATCCTTTCTTATTGCATGCTTTCTCACAACACACTGCTCTCATTATGAAAGGGTTACAAAAGTGACATTATCAAGAGGGTGCTCTCTTGGAACAATTAGTTTAATCTAATGAACACACAACTCCCCTAATTAGCTCAGGAAAGTAAGGATCCGACTGTTCAGCTCTGTAGTATAGACTAAGGAGAGAAAACTGCAGCAAGCAGAAAGCCTGCCAAAGAAGGAAACTACGATGAAGAAATTTCAAATCTAGCTAGAGAGCCATTTAAAAAATAGAGGCTGTTCCAATAAAGACTTTGGCTTTTAGACAGAAGGGACAAATTTTAAGAAGGGGCAGAAAAATAATGCACAGCCCAAATGGTTGTGGTTTTTTTCCTGAAAGGCAGTCCAAAGTATTTTCTTATCAGCTTAATTTTTATGAGTTAACACCTGCAGCAGCATTCAAATGGCAACTAATCCCACTCACTGCAGAGCTCCAACGCTTGTCAAAGCCTAACGTCAAACGTGTCCAAGTATGGAATAAAGCAATCCCCAGTGCAGGGAGTGTGCGATCTGGCTGATATAGAATCGGGCAGTAACGAGAGAGGCTTTGGAGCGGCCTGCAGCAGGACACAGCATGATACCCACGGAGCAGGAATAAACACACCTCGCTCAACCCACACAAAGTTGCTCCAAGACTGCTCAGGAGCTGGAGCTGAACACATGTCCTAGAGAAGGTCATTCCATGTGCTATAGAATTACTATTTTAAAAATATGAATTAAAAAATATTTTACATAAGCATATTCTGATTGGTTGATTGATTACAATGTAGGAAGGAAGGGACTCCGTTCAGCAAGCCTGGGTCTTATTCAACTGTCCTTCCAATGTACTGTCCTTCCACCCTCTCACAACTAAGTGACTTCCAATTATTGCACATACCTGTCTGACAAGAGCCAGCTGCAGTGAGAGGTAGAGGATGATTTGGTGATCTTCTGGGGCCAAGTCCCGTGCTCTTTAAGGATGACCACACAACACAAAAAGAAAAGTGACTGTTAGATTGCACTTTGCAGAATTTCCTCACCATGAGCTACACACAAGGACAAAACAAAACCCAGTCTTCCCCCACAGAAACTAGTCCAGTAACAGGGGAGCACACTGAAACTAGACAAAAAGCAGAACAATGTTGTCCTGGCTAAGCTAGAATCACAGGAACAAGTATGTTCCTGTGAACATACTTCAACTGCCAGGATGTTATACAACTTATGTGCTCCTTCATTAAATGCCACTTAATATTTTGGAACTCGGATAACTAATATGGAAAAAGTAGCTCTGAACTCATAACAAACCCATCAGAGCATTCTGTTAAGTAATATATAGGTGATGCACATAGTTGTCCAACTTGTTCCTACACTGCCACTTTTCAAACAATAGAAGAGGGTTAGATTAGCATGGGAAAAAGCAGTCACTATTGTGACTATGAGCATGTAGAGGAACGACAGAGTAGAGGACTAAAGATCAGGAGCCTGTGATAGAAGCTGGTGCTCAAATACACAAAACATTCTCCATCCTGCAGCTTCTAGTTTAATCGTTGACAGTAGATTCCTAATTTGGAAAAGGAAGACACTGAGGGAGGAATGATTTGATGACAGGAGCTGCGCCTGGACCAAAACCAAGGCACTTACTTCTCAAGCTTGGACTCTGAGATATTATCTTCTAGTCCACAACAGGCAGCATGCATTGCAATGATCCCTTGACTAGTGAAGGCTGCAATGTCTCCAGAACCACGTGTGGAGGCCCTTAACAGTGCAAGGCAGGGAACAGGGATGGACAGCCTGGGCAGAACTGTCCCCTCTGAGACTATGCTAAGCATGGAACTGCAGTCTGAGTTTGCTAGCCTATGGAGAAGCCATTAACCAAGTCAATGAGAGGATAGTGTTTTGAGGAACCTAGAAGCAATGTGGGGCACTGGCTCACGCCACACTGGCAGCCCAGTCCAGGAACTAGTGGTTTATACCCTCTCTGACTCACAGAGCTCACTTATAGCTCTGCATTACAGGGAAGTAACTTCACATGGGAGAAACAGGGAAGAGGAAAGTCCCTTGCAGCCAACTGACATTTGTGACCTCTTTCTGGGCTGTATTCCAGAACCCCAGGGAAGCCTGCACCTGCATTGCCCTGACCAAAGTGAGCACAATTAATGTTCTTATGAGGGAGAAATGACATGCTGACAACACTGGTGGTTAAAAATCCTGACAAAACTATTAATTTGCTAATATTAAAACAAATAAGCAAATAAGAATAAAAAAATTACTTCAGGAAACAAACTACACACTGCTTTCAGGGTAGCCACTTCTCAATTGCCATCTTGGCCTGTGAGCAAGAAGCTGTTGGATTTGACTTTTATAACTAATGGCTCTAGAACAAATTAGTTTAGTATGGACTGAATCTGTCCTGTAATTTTGCAAGTCAAGGTAGCACTCAGTGATTCTGAAGCAATGCCAAAGACATCCAAGTGCAATTAGTGAAGATAAGTCACTTCCACTTCAAAACACACAAAAAATCCAACCAAAATAAAACAAAAACAACTCCCCCAAAAAATCCAACCAAACAACAATAAGACTCCACAAGACAGAACCCAGCTTTACCCTATGCTGTTGGAGCAGGGTGAGCCACCTCTTAAGAAAGCAGCTCCCATGAAACCTTCAGTAGCCTCTCCAACAATAAATACCAGGGAAAAGTTCACAAGAGCATAGCAGAAGAGATTAATGGTGCTTTTGAAAAGAAACAAAGGGTTGTTACTTTACTGCTCAATTTCCTCACAAGGAATTAGAAAAATATTTGATGCAATCTTCCAGTTGAAAAGGGCCCTTACAAAGATGGCTACAGGCCAAATCATGGCCTGAGAGATCATATATGTACTTCAAAAACAGGTAGAAAAACAAGGAAGATTAAAAAAAGAAAGAAACCAAACTCAGGCATTTAGAAGAACACTAGTAATCAGCTCACCATCACATCCCTATTGGCTGAGGTTTGAGTAACAAACGCTTGGCTAAAAGCTTGTCTGCTTCCTAGCTAGAGTTAAGATACCATGAAAACAAGTCACAGCCAATGGGAAAGGTCAAAGGATAAAAATAAATGTAGTTTAAAAGCTCTGCAGCACCACAATTACACCAAAATTAGTCAGTAGTGAAAGTATTACACTGGAGTGCAGGAACTAGTGTGACTTAGAAGTATAATCCTGATCTAAATAGTGAATGAATAAATGGTTTTTAAAAATTTTATCTCTCAGATCTCCATAGGGTAAATATTGAGAATTACATCTCTGGTTTCAGCTCTTGCAATCACTGCAAAACCAGTGCAAGACAAACACGCTGGACTCCTTGTTCAGCATCAGAAAAAACAGCTAAGATCCATTAACATCATTCAACCTGCTAAATCTGTACTTTGAGATACTACAGATCTCAAATTTTCTACACTTTTGTGACGTATTTATGATCACACCAAACCCAGAATTAGATACTTCAGCCTAAGACTTAGACCATATAAGCTTCCATTTAATTGCCATCCAAAGTCTGCAGGCATCTACACTTAAAATAACTACCCAAACATCACCCTGTGTATTTTGGGTGATGTAACTTAGTCATAACAGGGTCAGGAAGTTCACACCTCATCTCTCTACCTCACAGAACTGACAAAAAAGGGGTTGAACCCAAGCAGTTTTACTTGAGGTAACTGAGGTAACTGTAGTTGCAAGAGAGCTTAATTCACATGTACCTTCAGGGCAGAGCTGTTGGATCAGTCACCCCCACAAAACAGAGTGATGAAGAACAGGTGAGTAGTGATGTTTTGTATGCTAGCTCTGTAGCTCCTTCTCATAGAACTGCTCATATAAGCCACTCATTAGGACAGCAATTATCCCCTCCCTGGTAAGTGCACTGGTGCCAGGTCACCCCATAGCTGCCTACATCCTGATGGTGAAGGTACTTTCCCACCATGAGGGAAACAGGAGTTTAAGAGTGCTTTACACAGGAATTAAGACAAAATTAGCTGTCCATGTTTGCCAGCTGATATCATGTGCATCATGTGAGGAAGCTGCATCTCCCAGCACTGTAGATCTTACTGCAACTAATTTGGGCCTAAGGTTATTTCTGTTTAGTAGCACAACAGGTACTCTCACCTTGGACATTCAATCGAATAATCACCGCATTTAACCATTACAAGAATGGTTTTGACAGACTATTGTTGAAACCTAATGAACTGTTTTTAAACTTTCAGGCAAGGAAGCCTTACGCAGAGGAAAAAAACCGTGAACATTAAAAACAACAATTATTCTGAATTTATGCAAAGAAATACACAATGCAAATCTGCAAGATTCCTACTCACCTCTCCAAAGTCTGAAGTGCCTTCTTGTTTAATTCATCCTGAGTGCCCTTCAGAATAGCTGTAGAACAAGATATAATGCCATTTAAGAGTTGAATTCAATGTTTCATATTACCTAAATAAATATATAGAGTATTTCAAAATGGGAGCATAAAACCTGTGGAAGTCTGGGCAGGGGTGTGTGTGCATGTGTTCATTTTAACATGAATTCTGAAATTCATTTTTATTAGATTCTTCTAACTCTCTTGTTTGAAACACTGAAGCATTTCTTTATTCACATATGCCACTGAAGGGGGTTGGGAAGAGAATGGGCCATACACTAACTAGATACCAAGGGTATAACAGGCCCTCTGCCAGGCCAGTGTAAATGCTAAAAGCAGTAACCTGCAGCATATTCTGACTCAGATACAGACTGCCTCCACCACCATCTTCATGTAGGAGGGTGCTGCAGGTTGAACAGGGAACACCAGGAGCCAAAGTGACAGCTCTATGACAAAAACCTTGACAACACACCACATTCCTTGAGACCACAGACTTTTAGGCTACTTCAGGTGTGACATTAGCCACTAATTCCCTCCTTTGTGCCTCTAATTGATTGAATAACAGAACCTGCCCACTACACTCACTCCTCACCATATAAATTCATTTCTAGCCAAAACCATAAATGAAAGAGGAGAGTCAAGCTCTTATTATACCAGGGTATCATAGGATATCATCATCAAAATCAACAGGAACAGAGGAAGAGCTTAGAGAAGCATCACTTTCTCAGATCCAAAATATCTGGAAGCCTAGTGATAAGTTTTCAGAAACGCACTGGCTGTGTTGTGCTGGTTCTTAAGTTTTCAGATTTTGCATAGCAGTTGTTTCTTGTTCTGCCTATCCTGAATTTGAGAATGACTGATCAACAGCACAAAGAAGTGATAAGTAGTTAATCCATCAGCAACCATCTAGCTATGAATATATTTGATTTCATACATTAACTCAACGTATGCTCCAAAACAGAAAGTTACTAAGTAGTATATATTTAAGCAACAAAAAAAGATAAAATTCAAGCATTCTTGAAAGTTATTAAGAAGAAAGAGTTGTGTTCTTCTACAAGACCTAAAAAGGTAATCAGTTTCTTGGGATTCTACAACATGTAAGCAAATGAAACTTTGAAAGTAACTTGTTTTGCTGAAATAATTATAGTGATCAGACCTTTTTTTATTCCTACATCTTCCAACAGTTCTTCAAAATATCAGGTTCATTTGGAAGGAACAGTAATCTTCAGGATATCCCAAATAATAAGGATTATAACTTACTTACTTATACACAAAAACACAAAACCTACTCTAAGTATTAAAAACTGATAAAAAATTTGCATTTTAAAGAATAAATTTGAAGACATGGACTTTCATGTAAAATGCAGCATTTATTAAAAATACTTCGCTCTCAGTAGCCTTAAATCAGGCCACAACAGAATACTGCAAAAAGGTAGCAAAGCAAGAAAATTTAGAAAAAAAACCTTAAAAGAATAAAGATTGATGTAAACAAAAATGCTTGAGAAGACATTGGAAAGGATTTGATCACACCTATAAACATCCACACAGAAAAAATATGTCAGGTTCTGTTTCTCATGGAAACTACAAGATTTCTTAATTAAGTTACAGAGCAATTCTGGAGATGTCACACAGTAAGGAAGACTGAAAGAAATGTTATTATTTGCCCCTCATGGAAAAGCAAGAACTTCTAATTGGTAAGACATTTGACTAATGTTCAGCTTGTAGTCAGAAAGAACACAAAATATGTTATGGAAATGAAGTGATTACTCCACAACTAGTCAGCTTTGCCTCTGCACTACTGGGAAATAGCATGTGACTCCCACCTCCTACAATATGGACTGCATCTTCAGCTACCACTAAGTTGAAAATATGGTTGTCCTTCTTTGGATTTGTGTCTAACTTGGATGAACACATTGAAATTTGTGTTTGACAATACTGAGCACTGATGCTGCACATTAACTATGCCATTTACAGGGCCTTTACAGCTAAAGGAGATAAAAAAGGAAAAAAAAAAGGCAATGAAAAGTGATTTGGGAAGAGATTCATAAAAAGAAGCTTGGCCAGCATGTTAAGGTGATCTTCCCACTGTCTCTGCTCTCATGAGACTCCACCTGGAGTGCTGTGTCCAGCTCTCGGACCCACAACATAAGAAGGACATGGGTCCATTGGAATGAGTCCAAAAGAGGGCCATGGAAACAGTCAGAGGGCTGGAATACCTCTCCTATACAGAAAAGCTGATAAGAGTTGGGGGTTTTCAGCCTGCCCAAGAGAAGGCTCCAGGAGGCCTTACTGCACCCTTTTAATACTGAACGTGGACTTATAAGAAAGACAAAAAGAGGGGATTTTTGGATATTTTTTGTTTGTTTGTCTTTATTTTTCTTACCAGGGCCTACAGGGATAGGACAAGGGGTAATAGTTTTAAACTAGAAAGATTTAGATTAGATATTGGAAAAAATTCTTTATGATGAGGGTGGCAAAACACTGGAATGGATTGCCCAGACATGTGGTGGATGCCCCAACCCAAAGAAACCCGCAACCCACTTCTACCACTGAAAAGCTCTCATTTCAGACATAGAAAAGCTTGCTAAGGAGACAGAATTAGGGGGGTCTGAATAAACTTCTAAAATTTGCTCTCCATTCTCTGAGGCTGACAGCACTAATGAACTCTTCAGCCTCTAGCCCAACTTTATCCACTGCGAGCATGGCTGCTGCAAGTTCTACCAACTAAAACACAGTATGACTTATTATTTAGATTAAAACAACCTGCAAAACAGTCTGACCAATGGGAGAATCGCACAGGGGAGCTTAAGTTTCTGAAACTTCAGCAGGTACTCCCGTAAGACTCAGTACTTTTGCAAATGCCACCTGAGCAGCCAAAGATTTATTTTCTAAAGCATATTGGGTTTTTAAAGGACCTTCAATCTTACAAAAATTCAACAGGATCTTGAATATTGGTACTTAAATACGAAACTCTGAAGTCACATTTGAAAACAGAGGAGGATAATTTTTGTGTTAGTAAACAGGTTGTGCATTCACATCTACCATGCTCTGAGTGAAATACTTAATGCTGAGGATCAGTATCAACACTACAAACATGGGGACAAGCATCTTCTAGTCTTGTCCAATGGACTGAGTACCCATTAGCAGCTGAAGCATCATCAGAGCTATTTATGTAACATATTAGTTTTATGGGAAAGAATTCAGCTTGTAATGTGCAAAACTGTTCCATTATGTGAATCATAACATAAGAAGCAGGGATGACAGACAGATGGGACTTCAAAAATACATTTCTGATCCAAACTGAAACACCAATGTGCATGCACCCTTTTGCAAATATCAGTGGGTTTCAAAAACTATTCCCTTGTGTTAAGACCCCTAATAAATATGGCAAGGCACACAGTCTTAGCACCCAGAATTATAATTAAAGATTGTATGTGCTCTTATCTCCAAAAGCAAAAATGATGAGTTTGTTCACTAACAATTTATTAACTTTCTAGTAAAAAAATATGAGGGTCTTTTAACATTAACCAATGCTGTCAGTATGCTGTTTGTAAAATCCCCATCGACTGACAGAATATCACTTTCCAATTTAGTCCCTGATCCATGGCCTTCTACCAAAACTCTAAATGAACACAGAGATACAGCACAGTCCATCTCTGAAAAAAGAGTGAGGGACTGTTAAATCTACAAAGATTTCACAACTTGTGAGGTGGTCATGTGAGATAAGAGCACTTGTATTTCATAATACACCCTCAACCCAATCTTTACTCTTTAGCCTTTGTTAATTTAATCTCACTTTTCCCTGGCTTCAAGGGATTCTTCACCAGACCTAAGGGAGGCAAACTTGATAATATAGCTTATGTTAGAACTGGAACTACAAGAGGAAGAGAAAAGGTTTGCTGTTGGTATTGACCCATTGGGAACAGATCTGCAGAAAATGGACATTCAGTACAAACCAGAGGTTTATGCTTCTAAGAGCGAGACAAAAGCACCAATGACTTCCTCTGAGGACACATCTTCCAGCTACTTCAATGCAACTTTTTTCAAGAAACCTGTAATTAGACATTAAAAACAGGGAAACTATATACTGCTACCCAGCATAAGCTTCAGGAAGTCTTATTTCCTCCATGAGTAATCTAATAGTTGTAGAGTGACTTTTTATCAAATGCTCCCACTAAGTTGTTTGAATTGTCATTCAGCAGGATTCTCACTTATGACTCTGTTTTTTACCAAGTGCATTTTGCAGGCCACAAAGAAAAGGCTTTAATACAATTCCTCAGTGCCTTTGTCACAGAGGAGGAGAAATAATTACTGAAAGGATATATTAAATAAGAAAGTCTAACCTTGGATGGAAGGCATCTTGATATAATGTTGTAAGCTTTAGAAGGCAATTGGTCAAATGCCTCCGAAACACTTAGCTACCATTGAAAATGCTGATTCACTGAAAGTCAACTCAAGTGGAAAGTTAATAGAAATCATATGTATACATACAGATGTTTGACTGTGTCTGCATATGTCACTGTGAACTGGTATAAACACAATGATAAACAAGATTGACAATACGAGGCAGGATTACATATGGGAGAGGAGCTGTTGTCTTCCTTTCAGTATGTTCTAGCCTTGCTTCCTCATTGTCATATGCTATTTTTTTAACAATGCTAATGAAAAATGTCTTGCTAGTGCAGATTTGACATTTTCTAATTCCATATTCATGACCATCACATGTATGCTTTTGAAGGACCTAATCCATTTTATTAAAATATATTCTGAAACATGGAAATACACTCTTCCTATTTCCCCTCAAATAACTGACTGGTCCTGTTGACTTAAAGGCTAGAGATACGAGGAGAAGACAGATATTCCACTGTTTCACAACATAAATCAGATGCTAATCTGGAAAAGAATCCAAGGCAGTTGTTGTAAAGACTGGGGTTTTTTACATTAAAATGGACACAATACTGAACTAATCTCTTGAAAACTCAAGAGACTACCAGAAGAGTTTCCAACTCTAATTTTGCTACACCAAAGTATTTTTAAAGCCAGAGTACAGCACATGCCTCTACAACTCCATTCTTTAGAAACCACCTTCTTTTCATACTGAGGATAACAAATAGATCATAAGGGACTAACATAGAAAACCTCCTATATCTCTGAAAATAGTAATTGGAGTCTTGTATAGCTATAGGAACAGTTTAAACAAAATCTAGAAAAAATGGCCTAAAATAATAGGCTGTTAAGCATAACTTTGTTTCTAATCAACTTGAAAATATGTAAGAGAAAGTACAGGCCAGGAAGGATGCATTTTTTGACATGAACTTTCTAAGGAGAACTATTTTGAGGCAGAGAAAAGGGGAACTGGAGAGAGGTAGAGTGCCTGTTATCCTCCAGGATGAAAATCAGTTCTCAGAACAGCTGATCAGATATGGCTGCCTGAAAAACTACACCAACTTGCACTACTGAAGAGCACAAGCCCCTTTATCATGAACATGTCTTGGAGAATTCTGGTGTAACTTGAAAGGTCAGCATACTTCCATGACACCATAATACAGTCATTTTAGCTTTGTTTCAGGCTTCTTTACTGGAAGAAGTTGGTTTGTTTCCGTGGAACCCATCTGACAGAAAAGCCATTGTTTGCATGAGGGCAGGACTGCCAAACTGATTAAGAAACACACTAGCCCAGCCATTATTCAAAGAAACTACGTTATAAGGCTTTCTACCTATGTTAGAAGTCATAGAATAAACAAAGACTGTTCCCACCTGTGAGCTTGATGAAGGTCAGAGAACTCTGCTAAACACTGAGACTTCAAGCCCTTCTGGCTACCAAGGACCAAATCTGCAGAAGCCTGTTGTCCAGTCATTCAAGACCCAAGCAAGCAGCATTTAAATAAAATACTTCTTACATTCAGTGGTCTGCTTCTAGTCAACATCCACACTTACCAGTGAGGTAGATATTTTTATCTTGTTTACTTCTAAGTAGAGAAAGAAACGACATCACAGAGAGGTTGAATCTCTGTGGGGAATCAGTATCATGCCAGGAACTGAAGTCAGGCATCTCTGACTCCAGTTCTTGGATTGTATTTCTTTGTGATTTATGGGTGGGTGACAAAAATATGAAAATAGATGGAAAGTCTGACTTTTTGTTGTGTAAATAAGTGAAAGAAATGTATTACAAATATTCAAGTAAACCACACCAAGCACTGGCAGCTACACTCAGATTATCATCATTTAAGTATTGATCTGCATTTCTTCCTTTACCTAAAAACTTCACTTTTACTACCACAGTTCTCTGAGCAAGTGAACAATCTCCACTTATCTTGCAATCTGATTGTTTTTCATGTCTAGTCAGCACTGAAAGCAGATTTTCTAACAGATTTCCATTTCTTGCACTGAAGACTTTGAACAAATGCTCTCCATACAACACAGTTGACAAAGAGGGTAACTCACCATCAGTAGCTTGAAGACTGTATGTCAGGCCCAGTGCCAGGTAACCCTTTGCTAGGGACTCTCCGGCATCCTCACCCAGGTCTATCACCATTTTAGCAAAGTGTTCTCCTTCTTCCAGCTGCAAAAGAGGTAGGTTGAGATTTACAGGCATTTCCTCTATACTTGCTGCAATAAGATTATACCACTAAACTTACCTGTAAGTGATCTGAGAGCCGTTCACACAAGGGCTTTCAGTGATCTCAGTGAACAGTCACAAAAAGGATGACGTAGAAGGTCAGATTAGCAGACCCTGGTGCACATGCACAGTTTTGAGAAAAGTTTTTGTTTTGCACCCCAAACTATTTCCAGATGTTTAAGATTAATCAAGGACGCTATCTTACGTTTATAGTTCCCTTCAGACACACTTCAATCATGCAACCTTAAATACACAAGTTGGACTAGCTGGACTATCCTAGCAGTACATTGAAAGGTCTAATGGGTCTCTTCCTTAAAAATAAACACCATCCAGTTTTATATTTATGATTTTTTTAAACCTTAGCAAATTTTATCTCCTTTTAAAATGCTACTAGAGCAAAACAAGAAAACACTAATTTCAGCACATTTTCCTCCCCACAACTTTCCTTTCCAGCTGTCCACACAGATTTATTAACATCTGTAAAATCTGAGTTAATGGTAATTTTAAACAAAAAGAATAAATTGACTATTTTATTACAGAACAGTGTTTCTTATTTCCAACTTTAGAGTCTCACTACCATCACTCACTCGTTATAAGTAGAAAGGACTAAGACCTGTAGATGGCACATACCTAGAAAGGTGCAGGTTGGAGAGGTACAGGCAAAGCTGTAAGTAATGCCTGAAAGACAGACCCTACAGGAAGATCTCCTTTCTGTACAAGACAGTATGCAGTTCCTGTCAACCATGAGAGTCATCCCTAATCAAGATGCAAACATCATTACACTATCAGAAAAATCCTCCTTTTGGAAACTTTCATTGCATGACAACTGACTTCAAGGAATGGGGTTGTTTAATTTTGAGAAAGTACTTTTTTGTTTGAAAGCCATGTGGTTTAGGCACAAGTCCTGCAGACATGTGCCCTTTTAATACCCAGCTTCATCAGACTTCAGTACCTAATGGCTCCTTAACATCTAAAATGACTCACCCATAACAAACTCAAATCAAAATGTAGCAGCAGACTAGAAATTTCCCTTCCACAGAGATCTCTTAATATGCTACCTATGAACAGAATCTACTTGACTTGACATAATATCCTGTCAATGGGCCTCCAAGTCACATCACCTGAAGACATTCAGGTGACAATATTAACTAATGGTTTCATAAATAAAGAAGCTGGGATTTATTAAACTCCCTGAGGCCATACAATTCAAATTAGATGTAGACTGATAGTCCCCAAATTTCTGAAATCTCAAATCAGTCAGTCCAATAACCAATGTATATGTTATCATCAAACTCTTTCCTGAAAGCACTTTGAAATCATTACAGTCTTGCTCATTGCCCAGCAACTATTAATCTGGAAACTACTAACTGAAACAAGAATATCCCCTTGGGGAATACCTGGGCTACAAACTAAACTGCTAGGACTGTCTTTGAGTCCAAAGTCTACCCAAACCACCAGAAATAGTCCTACTGACTTCAGTGATGTTCAGATGAGACCCTTTAAACTCTGATCACATAAGGAAGACAGAGATTCATTTCAAGAGATTTCTTAATATTGTCAGTAGCCCAACTGACTTCCCTGCCACAAACTGAAGTGTGTTGTGGACCAGAGCCTAGGACAATAGAGAAGAAAATGTCCCATGACTTCCCACACAGGAAAAAAACCAAAACCCAAAACCTAAAAACCAACAAAAAAACCCCCTTCTATGAAAAAAAACCTGAATTCTTCAGCTCTCAGGAACTTTTATGTAAGACATGAAATCTCTGCAGCCCAAAAATTCATTATGCACCTCTTTGCCACCATAAACAGCTATATTCCCACTCTCTTTCTTCATTGTTTATCCTTTTCTCCCCCACACACACTTTCATTCAAGAAGTCTCCATTAAACGAAGAAAAGAACTATACAAGGAATTCTAATGACTAGTGAACAAGGGTAGGGGTGGGTAGAGTGTATGAAGAAAAAGATTAAATGACAGGTTTGGAGCTGAAATGGAGACATTTAAATTGGAGAGATTTTGCTCCATTGTTTCTCTGAATGGTCACCTGATGGTATTTCCAGCCTCTGACTGATGGCCTATGCTACATAAATCAGCAGTACACCATTCAGCCTTCTTGCCTGCCAGTTATCCAGGGCCACCTGTCAGTGTCAGATTAATCTAATGTTTGAATAATTAAAACTACAACTTTTCAGATTGGCTGAAACAGCACTTCCAGCACATTCTTGTAAACATTTATTCATATTAAACACTAATGGCACTTTGACTAGCCACAAAGATTCTTATGAATGCAAACTTGGGTCAGCTGAAGTCTGCTTTGAAAATAAGTGGCCTTGCAAACTCCAGCACAGCTGGTTCTGTTTATGAGAACATTTACTTTTCTTTCTTTCAGCATTGAGACACTTACCCCGCCAGCCCTGCTGCGGCAGCCATCTGCCCCCTCTTCTCCCATTTTCCTACTCTTCAATCATCCTGGGCAAGTGTGAAAAGCCAAACCTTTCACTCATATCACCCACTGTGAGGTTCAACTCTGCAGTGCATCAGTCTTGCTGATTGCCTAGTCAACTGTGAATCTGGAAACTACTATCTCAAACAGGAATAACCCCCTTGGGACACACTTGGAGCTACCAACTAAACTGCAAGGAATACCAGATTGCAGTCCGGATGAAAACTCCCTCTCCACACACTCAAGTGAGGGACCAGCAATGAGCCTGAGCTGTGATCTGCCAGTAAAGCTGTGTCTGTGGGGGTCCTTAAAGATATGAGATGTCTCCACTCTGTATTGCAGTGATGAAAAAGGGGGAAGCCATCAAATGAGGCATCAACCCCTTCGGTGACCCATCAGATAGAACCATTCTCCTCCATGTTGCCACATGACCTGAAGCAGGAGCTGCTCCCTCTTTCTCCTCTCCCCATGTGGTGCCAGGTATGTAAAATCTCGCCCTATGGGACTCACAGAAGTTGGGAGCTCAAGGTACACAGAAGTGAGCTGAGTGACAGAAAGCTTATCAGGAGAATCAAAATGTCCATTCCTACTCCTACTGCACAGCCAGGAGCCAGCCTCAGTATGAAGGGTACCTAAGTGATTCACTCACTTCAGAAGAGTACTCCAACGTTAAGGTGACATAATACTGCATTGGAAGGGCAAGAAACATCATCAAAACTTCCTGTTGCAATTTACAGGCCCTTGCCAGTAAGCTTCAGCACAGCAGGCATGGCACAGCATCACTTTGTGATTAGGAAATACACAGCGTCCTGCTGTTACCTGGTTGCTAGCAGCTCCCAACACCAGAGAAAAGATACTTTTTTGGGCCAGTAAGAGCTAGAATTCAGTTTCTCTAGTGTCACGACTTCTTATTCTCTCAGAAGCAAGCAAGAAACAAAGTCTCAAAGTCATACAGATATACCTCCAATTTGGCCCTTACTGTTCTTACACTCTTCTGCATACCTGGCACTGAAAAGCTGATGGAGAGAAGGGCAGCATCCCAGGTTGCAGGGAGAAGTTCCCTTCTTCCAAGACTTGCATGGAAGAAAGCTCAGAAAGCACGCATGGAGGAAAAAGAACCTAAGAGGAACTTTTTGCACTTTGAACTCAAGCTGTATAAACTGTCAGGAGTCACCTGGAAGCACTAGCTAAGAAACGTCTCCACCACATCAGAAACAGGCAGACACCTGGCACGTGGAGAGAGACAGACTGCTAAACTGAACTCACACCAATGAGGTGGTAATACTGTGAGGCTGGTTGTTTTTTTTCCCCTTCTACTGCCTCCATCATGTTTGATAGAAAAAGAACAATTGCTAGCTGTGTTACCCTGAGGGCTGTTTCCTCTGGTACAGAGACTGGCTGTTCCAGCCACCCTTGTTACTTGACTGCAGCTTTTGGTGTGTGCTCCAGCCAAGCCCAGGGGCATACTGACAAGGGAGTGGAGAACAGCAGGTGCTGTCCCCTGGCCTAGTGCCACCCAGCTGGTTTCCAACTGCCACCCAGCTTGTTTTTAGAAAAGCTCAAGCCCTACCCCACTGAATCAACACCCTCTAAGACTAAGTGAGAGCTGCAGTTCTCACCAGCACACATTTAGAACAACTGAAGACAAGCAAATTGATGATGTACAGCAGCATGAAAATGGCACCTTGCTGCACCAAAAAAGAGGAGCACACAAGGGAAGAGGCAGGAAATACATCAAATGACACTGGACTTAGGACAGCAGACAAGGTTAGTGAAGTAGGCGAGTTTGGACACCAGTGACACTGAATGATACCCAAGTACTTAAGTGACCCAAATCCTACGAAAAGGGTATCTATGCAAAATTACACATGATATTACCTTGTTGAATTGAAATCTTCTTTTAATTTTCATGACACTGGGTTGTAGGTATAGAGAATAATTCAAAGAGAAGAAAATAAATATTGTGAAAAGAGAATGTTTAGTGGAAAAATTATAGGAAGAAAGTGATCAATAAGGTATAGTCTAACGAAAAGGTTTTGTCCCACAGATGTTTACAGCATATAGAGCTAATGACATGTTACCTGTGTCAGAAAAAAAAATCCTGTGTTTTCTATGGTTGGTCCAGTCAGCATTTTCTTTGTGTCACCGTTGTAAAGCCCATCAACTTACTCTGTGTCTAAGCTCAGCCCTCAGCACTTAAGAATACTCAGGCCTTTCCTCCACTGTAGTGAGAGTGGTCTGTTCATAAAGAAGATGTATGGAAGGAAAAATTCTTGGTCATTTTTAATGTTTAAAACCCATGGGATTGCCCCAGTAACAGTAGTGGTGATGTAAGCAAGAATGTCTTTTAAAAGACAGAAGAAATCTCTAGTAGCTCCTTGCCATTCATTGCTTTCTCAGTAGCCTCTCACTCCAGGGATGTCAATCCTCTAGAATGTCCACTCGGCAGGCAGAATAAATCTGGGAACAGGACTAGATTTGATCTTTCAATACTATTCATACTGCAATAAGACCTAAGCATTTCCAGGCAACTTCAGGGCTCCTAAGTGACTGGGTACAAGCACATGCACAGCACTTATTATCTACAGTGGCAGGGTCAACAACAGACAGAAGGAGAGAGAAGCACTCTCCGATTAAGTGGTCTTTGAAAGTAATGAATGATAAGCTATTACCTCAGAAGTATGCAGCTCTAAATCTACATCCTGCCAGCCTCCCCCAACACACACACACCACGATGTCCTGACCTCAAGGTATGTCTTACTCAGTTTTTATGACTCCACGCATGGTCTGCCCTGGCCCAACACCACACTTCTCCCTTTCCCTGACATTCCCTGTCTTCCCAGCAAAGTGCTGGAGCAGAACACTTCACTGTGCATATCAGTTGAAAGAAATGAGGGAAAAGTCTCAGGCACAGCACCATCTTGTGCTTCAGCTTTCGCCATGGGATGAAGTCCCCCCAAAAGTTCATACCAGCTGGTAATTCCGGCATCATTCAGTGCTACGCAAGTTCTACACTACAGCACTATTGCTATTGTATCAACTATGGTGCAATGAAAATTGCAAGAACATGCCTCATGTTGTCCTGGTTTCTGTCAGAGCAGAGTTCCAGAAGATTCAAGCCTATCCTAGCATTGCAGTCCATTTCGCTTTGTGTGTATTTACAAGGTTTTTAATATGTCTCCATTGAAATCAATAGACTAAAAGACACAGGAAAGCATCACAGTAATCCTAAATGCTTTAAATAAGGCTCCTAAAATGGAGAAATTCAATATCTAACACTTGCCTGTAGGCAGAAGTTCCTTTTTTAGTATTTTCACAAGACCTGCCATAACAGGATCCTGGAGAACCTAGATTAGTAGTGAAATTAACAGTACTGTACTATTAAAATATTAAAAACAACAACTCATGCTGCAACTCAAAGTCACTGCCAAAATAGGCAAGTGAGCATTCAGCTGAGGCTGCGCCAGGGAAGGCTGAGTGAAAGAGGAAATTGCAGGAAGCCTTTTAGCAAGCGGAACTCTGAATTTATAGTGGAGCAAGGCAGGACAACCTCAGTATGGACATATTCCAGCGAAAGCTACTTCAACTTTTTTCCTATGAAAATTTAAAACAATACTCTGAACTACAATACTCAAAGACTTCCTAGTGCATTCTAGAAAGCTAAAAGACAGCTGGCTAAACACAAATGGGCTTTGTGTTCACATGACAGAAATCATCCACATGCAAATTCAGCAAATGGCATGCTGAAACCCAAGCAAACTGGAAGGCTCAGCAGCATGACGCCTCAAAAGTAATTCTGAGCCCACTACAAACACATTTGTAACACCTGTGTAATGGGCTAGATACAGTATATAAAAATTCAAGCTTCGCTGAAAACTTTTGTATTTGTATTAGGTACAGGCCTGACTGCATCCTGACCATACAAATGTGGTTTATATAGGTGCGCTAGTTTTGGAGTTTTCTGGTCCTCCAAGACTACTGGCTTAAGCTTTAGAATGAATCAAGTATTGATTTATTGTTTACACCTTTTTTTTTTTTTTAACGATTTTGAAAACCTGTAATTCTGAAAAAGGTAACCAAAACACTGCTTATACCATTCAGTTGTTTACTGCAGGCCCCATCCTAAAAGCTAGTGGTTGATGGGGCAGATCATCTCCTGATGTAAGCCAGCATGGTGCCACTAATATGCCAGTGGAGTAGTGCCAATTTACATCAGCTAATAATCTGGTCATACTGTCACAACAGAAGCTGGGGGCGGTTCAGTTCTTTTCCGCATCAGGCTCTGTTATACATTGATTTGCATGGCACTGTATGAATGTATGCATGTTTTCACTTTGATTTGTTCTCCATTGAGGGATTATTTCATAGATGTGATCTGAGCATCCTCAGTGTTGTAAATCACTACACTACATTTCAATTAATTTTTTTTCCCCTGGTTTTTAAAGTGCGCTGAGACATCATGTACAAAGCCAACAAAACGAGTTAAGTGATCACTAGATTAATCATGAAAGAAACTGTTCTGTGCTTCTTATGGCATTCTGTAATTATCCAGCTGCATAAATGTTGTGTTTTGGGGTTTTCTTTATTGCTAGTAACTGAAAAAAGACTAAGTACTGTTTGCCCATGGGCTATAAACAAACTGGATATAATACTGCACCAAAAGCATATAGTAGACAGATGCAGGACATAAATCAGCTGTTTAATTTGGATAAATGTTGATCTGATTTCATCCTTTTCCTGCCTAGCCAGCAATCAAATACATAGATATATTTCCTAATTGAGAAATTAATCGTGTTTTATATGTTCTGAAAAGCAAGATGTATTTGAGTATCTGCAACTGTTAATATTTGTCCATTAGACAGTTCCCGTGCCATGTCTATCCCTCCTTTCTATTTATACTGGCATTGATCAACTTGTTCACTTCCAGTTTAAATTATTCAATTCTGATTTGATTGCCATGTAATTTAAATGCAAATAATTACTGTAAGGATGACATTTAGAAAAACAGCTCTGCTAAGCAGGAAGGTCTTTATTAGTCACAGGAGTCTGGCAGTAATATCAGAAGCATCCCTTTGACTGTGAGATGTGGGAACCTATCATTTCAGTTCTTTTAAAAGATGCTCTGATTTCCCTCTGACTCTCCTTAATTAAAACTCTTCTATTCCATCATCAAATTTCATATGAGGGTAGATCACAGGCCAGTGACTGAAAGGAAGAGGGGAGAGGAATATTTTTAATTTGGTTTTAGTTCATAAGGTTGTGCTCTAGATAACTGCAGTAAAATTACCCTCTTGTGAAATCATGTTTTCATTTCATACTGCACTCCGGTTCTAATCCACAGTCTGATTAAGTAACACTGAAAAAGCAGTAGATAAAAGAAAAAACCATCTTGCTTTGCAATAGTCAAAAAACCAGCTCATTTTTCCCTTCTTCCCTTTCTTATTTTTTAGGGTTCGCCTTTTGCTTTACCAGCTCTGCCATATATGAGAAGTCTGAAGATGCAGGATTGCCCAAGGACAGAGGTGGAACTGAATTACAGCCTCACTGTCTTTTCTAAGTGTCTCTATAACAAGGTATTTTTTATATCCTAGTTGTGCTTTGAAAACTTCATCAGAGACACTAGTAAGCCTGGTCGACACAGTTGTAATGCCTGGCTTTCACATTGTTTTACATCTATAAGAACAGAAAAAAACCTTATTTGCTTCATTTTAAAAAATAATATTCACTGTGAACGTTATTTTATATCACTGAATGACTTTCAGCCCTCAAAATTTAGATACTGAGCTATGGGTACAAAGCTGAATTGCTTGTATGTAGAGCAAAGGTAGGTTGGGTAGTTCAGGAAGGATTCTCTGAAGGCCCTCAGACCTAGAAGATTTTTCCTAGAACAAGATGCTGCCCAGTTCTTGCTGACTCATATATAAGTTTAACCATTACAGTCTGAACAGTTTCATTCAAAAACATACATAACCAGATGGCCTTCCTCATGGTGGTGTCAACTGACAGAACTCAAGTTTAGCTGAACACCAGCTTTCACCACATAGGGATGGAGAGGATGGGGAGGCAGGGGTAAGAGGGCACAACAGCAAATGTGAAAGAACTTTTCACCAAAATCTGGGCAGATTCTTTTAGTGTTTTCTTTCATGTTTTCTTGCATCTTTGTTTTACTTCTACTAGCAATTGTAATCCTTCATTGACTGCAGGGACACCTCGTGGTGAGGACAGGTGAGAACAGCAGGCTGCTATTCAGTTAATTAAACCAAGTAGCAAAAGAGTGACAAATGTTTCTGCTCCTTTGGATAACCACGGGCACCAACTTCCACTCCCACTCTTCTTCTAGGGCATACATTAACACATCCAGAGCACAAAACACTGACACATCAAGAACACAGGACTGAGTTGTCCAGTGGACTCAAACTGTCTAACAGTCCACTTATAACTATTAACTTTTTTCTTCCAGGGGCTACAAGAGTGGCCAATTCAACACAACACTCAGTTGAAGCAGCAGTCCTCAGCATGGCTGTTACGGCTTTCCACCCTCCTCCTTTTTTTAATATGCCAGTAAAACACATTTCAACAACTCACTGCAAAATTTCTTGCTGGGATTTACACTTTTTTTAAAAGGCACACATGTGCATGATTTTTAGCAGGGATTCCCTTTCTTCCCACTGCAACTACACTATGGCACTGCCGCTGCAGAACCTGACCTGTTACATAATAAGAATTGCATCAGCTTGCTTACCCAGTGCAGCGACCCAATGCAGACCTTGGCAGCCAGAAGAGGAACGGTGGGATCCGTAGGTCGCAGTTTAGCACATTCTTTGAGCACCGACACAGCATATGCCGACTGGAAGAGAAGTGGGAGAGAGAAGGAGGAAATAAAAAAGGGTGATTAGACAATGCTGTTACAGAGTCCAAGCAAGATATTTCAGTGACATGTACAAAGAAGTATTATGGAGAAAAGAATCACGTCAGCAACAAGTTAGCAACTTTATTCCCACCTCCACACACAGACACATGTGTGTGCACATGTGCACACAAACACATGCCCTTCCCACGCTCAGAGGAAACACACCAAAGAGCCAGCCCTGGCTGTGCACAAGAAAGTTTTCCTTAGCTGTTAATGCACTGGTTATTTTAACTCTGCCCTCTCAATATACAAGAATTCTGCTATAGTTTTCTTTGCACATAACCATGTCCCAGTAAGACAGATCAAAAAGATCATAAAGAGCTTATCCTCCAGTACATTAACATTTTAGGCCAACTCTACTCAGAGAGGTTTATGCAGCTAAAGTAATCTGCCTGGTAGGTTGTTTTATGTCTTCTACAATTCCAGGACATATAAGAATACAACTGGAACCCCACCATACAAAGGGTGGAGCAAGCAACTGCAGATGAATACACTGTTCAGTGGGCAGTCCAAGCAAGATACTTCTTAGAAAGAAAGCCCATGAAACTCTTGCTGTCTTCCTGGTGTTAGGTTACCATTAATGAGGACACTTATTAAGATTAGCAGTTACACAGCTGTTATGATTCAATGTGCTCTGCAAACATTGCTTTTTACAGCACATACTCATGGCTGCCACATTTCAGATGGTTTAAAGGAGAAGGAGGAAAGCTCTGGTCTGAGATGGTGGTATGAAGACCTAGTCAGCTGATGAGGAGGCAAAAAAAGTTACCCTATCACAGTCTCCCAGCCCATCCCACCTGAAACCACAGTTTCTATCATGATTAAACCTTCCTTACTACTGATCCCTGATCCACTCAAATTTTCTCATCCTTGAGAAAGGAGAAGTTTTATTCTTTTAGAATTTCTCCTTGCGTGCCCCTTTCCTCCTAAACTCTTCCACATAGTCCCAAGACACATGCAGGCCTCTCTGACTCAGTGTTCCTGCTCAGCAGCACATTAAATAGTCATGGCCTTTCCATAATACAGGAGAGCGGCAACAAAAGCTTGTAAAGTCAAAATAACAGCTATTCTTATCGGGTCCCAGGCATCTCCTCCTGGCCCCCAGAGGCTCTCCCTACCAGAATTCTGACCAGCACAGGCATCTGAATCTGGTGTCTGCTGCAATTCCCTGCATGGCAGCTTCCCACCAGACATGAGCACTTCCCCTCCCTCCTGCCACACCAAATCGGGCTGCGCCTGCTGACTCCTTTCTCCACAGAACTGAAGGTCCACCTCTTGCTACTGCATTTAAAAGCCTGGTTAGGAATTTGCTTAGAAGGGAGTCTGAAAAGATGGAAAAACAGATGTACATCAGCCATGCTCATACTAAGAGGGGTTTCATAATCAAAGATCTGAGCTCCACGGCAGCAGAGAGCAAACCCTGCCACTTGAAAAGCACACTCTGATGTGTGGTCTGAAGAAGAGCAACGGCATGCCCTATGTTCTTCCTCTTGCTTCCCCTTACCTAGAGCATCAGGTATGATCAATAAAAGTAAGGAAAGAGTTGCCATTTTACAATTCAAAACGCACAATTTGCCTAAAGCCAGAAGGAAGCTTGTCTCAGAGCAAAGATGGGAATCAATAAACTTTGTCCTGGAGCTTGAACCATTACCTCATCCCTCTCAGAAATAAAGACATGGGTAATTCAGCTCTTAGATACAGGAAGGAACACATCACCAGGCTTTGCTGTCACAAGGTGACTAGCATCCCTCAGAATGAGCCTCTCTGACATCTATTTGTTCAGAACAAGTCGTATCTCAGGTTTTAATGGCATCTTACTCCTCTCTCTCACAGAATGCTACCTGCATTGCAAGCAGCTGGTATTCCCAGTAGCATACTGGACATGTTGGAAATCCAAGCGAACTCCACAAGGAACCTACCTGGCACATCATCTTCTTGCTCTTCTACATATAATCCAACCTCACAGGTGCTTCCAGAAAAAATAAATGTGCCAGCGGGACAACATGCACCATGACAGTCAGTATATCCGCAACTGAACTCCATCCATCCTTGTCATCTCACCATGCAAAAGTGAATTAAAAAGGCCAGATATGTAAAAGACACTGTCCATAGTCAAAGGTTGCAGAAACAGACACAAACGGAACCCAGTGGTGGTTTTTCAGCTCCCCATCAGCAGCGTGACTGCAGGGAAAGCAGGAGGCACCTGGGAGCTGGTGACAGCTCTCCTGTGGGTCAGCACAACCAGCACTAGCACAAACCAAAGCAGTCACAGGCCTGTCCTAATTTGGGCCACAGCCGTAGGACTTCCCCAGGTGTACATCAGAAGAGAAGTGATACAAGTCCCAAGTCTGCTCAGGAGGCAACTGCAAAACAGTGACTACTCAATGCTGCAAAGCAGAATGTCCCAGCCTGTGTCTACACCCAAACACCTCAAATGTGGAGTCACTTTATTACATGCACTCGGGAGCTTCTGAACATGGGTTTACAAGAGTGAAAGCCACAGTTTCCACACTGCTTCTTAAACATTTACAAAGTTATGTCACTTTAAAGAGGTTTATAAAATTTGCAACTAAACATATGGAGCAGAAGGGGTTTTAGAAACAGGGTGATATGAAGCCTTTCTCCCCAGCTGCATTTTAAAAATTCAAGAGCCATTATGTAATTTCACCTTGAAAACTTTACTCAGCAGATATTTTACATAGATGATGAAAATGTTAGTCAAGGAATGACAGGAGAAATAATATCCCACTTCCACAGTGACCTTACTTAGGGGAGACTGGCATGACATATAGTATCAAGGTTTCTTAAAGATACTAATTACAGACATTAATATCCAGGAGAAAAATATTATCCACTCATTACTGAATACAGATGTCACTGGTTTGTAAAAATACTTAATATGAAACAGTGTTTGTACAACATTGAAATAATCTGATATTAAAATGTACATATTCTTTCACTTAGAGTGGGTGGACCAGGCAGCCAAGCACATTGTTTGCGAGATTCACTGCAAGGCAATAATAATTAGATTTATTGGTGAGGAATGTTTTGAGAAGAGCAGAAATTGAACTCCAATTCAGTGCATGCTTCCTACTCATAATTCTGAGCTTTAGAGGGGCTCACATCATAATTCAAGACAGGATTTCAGTTCTTTCCGTTTAGCTTGCTAATTGTTGGATTATAATGACTGCACTGGAACCAGTTCCCAAGGACTTCAGAAAACTAGGGATTTGCCTCTGGGTCTCATTTGGCCTCTCTCTGGGAAGAAGGCTTTTAACGTTCCCTCAAACACACACAGACCTGTTAAACAGACATGGTTTAAAAAAATGGCAAACTTGCTGACAGCTGCCTCATGGGGGTTTAAATTTTGCTTATGGGAGGTCTAATGTAGAAGTTCTCAGCCTTGGGATCTTCATCAGATTTAAGATTCATGACCGTCCTCCCTTTGTTATGACCAACAAAGCACACAGTTCAAATCAGGTTATGGAATGGAAATGCTGTTCTAATGAGAATGTTCAGCCATCGAAGAAATTTCAAAAAGAATAAGGGACTTAAGAATTTCAAATACCTGATTGGGCATCTCAATCCTTCACATAACAACAACTTCAGGGTTTTTAAAATGGAGACAAAGATGAACATGGCACTACTGTTGCATATTTAAATCCAAGATCTGTACAAAGTTGGTTTTCTTTGTCAATTTTCCCCTCATCTAATCTACTTACATACCGTAGTTTTCTTCTGCGGAGATCACAAACATCCTTTACAACAGTTTCTGAGAAAAAAATTAGGCAGTTTCTGGGAAGTAGAAAGCAATACTGATAAATGGTTGCTTTTGATACAGGCTTCTGAAAGAGCTGTATGTACCACATGCAATTTAGGGGCAAGGACACTTCTTGATCTCCAGTAAGAAATCACAAGGAAGCTATGGGGAAGGAGAAGGGAGGAGAAGACACCTTCCCCTAAGCAATTACAGCAGCCATGATTTTGAATCCTTTAAGGGAGTAAAATGTAAAGAAAAACAACTATCCAAATACAGAACACAATTCTCATTCCCCATTTACTAATTCAATAATAAAGCATGAAGACATACTCCTCAAAGATTCTTGTACATGAGGTCTTGCCATCAGTTATGATAAACTCATAGATGCTGCCCAAATGCTGGTTTTCCTAGCTTACTCCAGCGTAATTTTCTTTCCCCTCCTCTGCTCTCTCACTATACCAAAGCAACAAAAGAAGGATGTTAGGAACTTGTTTCATATTTAGAAGATAAGAAACCACAGATATAAGTAAAAGAAAGAAGAATTCCCAGACAGTAAATCATGCCAGACAAACTTTGACATGCTATAAATAATTGCTCTCCTCTTGCAAAGGTTCCAAAGACTTTTCTATTTTTTTTGCTTCTTTGGCAATACTTTTTAGCCAGAGGGAAAAACTTTTCACCTCATGGTGGTGGTTTTGGTAGACAGCCTCATTCCCAGTTCACCTGGCAGTTTAGTACAGAGATGAATCTCCACAACCAGTACTGCTAGCATCATCCTATCTGACTTTAAAAACTGCATTATTTCAAAGGGATTGTGGGGAAGGAGAGGAAATCTTTCATCACTATACAAGAATTAATATTCCCTGTATCCTGGGATTCACAGACATTTAACTATAAATGACCTTGAACCAAGGCAGAAAGATGACAGTGTGAGCCAGCAATTGAGAACTCTGGAATTAGTTGTTTTGAATTCAGAGATTTCTGTGAACCCCTCAGCATTAACATTATTCCCCTAAGATATTTACTTCTCTTAACACAAGGACCAATTCTCTCCCTTTTCTTTTACCTCATATTTAGCAAATTCCAGCATTGGAGTTAAGCAGCTTCCAACACTCCCTCTTAAAAGTACCTCTTAAATTCTAAGATCTAGAAGCATACATTTGCCCTTGCTAATTGTGACAAACACCTCACTTCACACTTTCTGTCAAGGAAAGAGAGTTAAGCCTGAAGGTAATTATATAGCCCACCTAGGTATTCTGCTTGACAGTCAGGCATCTTAGGAAATTTCCATTTTTTGTACTATCTACAGCATACAGGCAAACTCCCTTCTAATCTTTCCTTTGCGCCAAACGAAACCGAACTATTGAATATCCCCTAGACAGCTGACCTTTGTAACACGATCTTTAACCAATGGATGTTCAATATTTTAACTTTCGTTCCCCAGCAATGCTATTTAAGGAGCCATCTGAGGCCTCTGTTGCTCCCAAGGTTCCTGCCTGCAATACAAAGAGAAATGTACTTTTTTTTATGCCAGTTGCCTAGCAACAGCCTAAGCTTTTGCAAGGAAACCAACAGAAGGAACAGCCTAAATCATAAAATTTGTCTGCTGTTGCTGTAGAATTATGTATTAAATATATTTATAACTTTCCTTCTAACCTTCTGGAAAGCTGTATGTTGGCAGTACAGGCATGGCTGAGTCAAACCTGAAGCTCCTCGAAGCACTTAGAGACATCTGCTTTTGCTGCACTGTTTAAATAAGGGGAAGATTCCTTTTTTTTGGGTGCAACACAGATATGAGCAGCTCAGACATTAGCTTGTTGTTATTTGGCTATGACCAGTATGTATTAGCAACTTGCTAAGGGCTCCAAAATCAAAGTTCATGGCTGTGTAAGACTAGTTTCAAAACCCTAAAAATGCTGCCAGAACAAGCCCTGGGCAAGGCTGCAACATCTCCAATTGCTGAGCAGCCAAGAGTAGCACAGTGACACTGCAAGATTAGCTCTGGGAAGAGCTGGAGCCTGCTCCCTCAGAAACACAGCTGAATGACATAAGCCAAGGAGGATGCGATTATTTTCCCTTGTATAACACAAGACACCTCTTGAATCGTTATGTGATTAAGAAAACCATTCAGGTAGACAAGCATGACGATTTCTTCCTCTGTGCCTTAAACATGAACAAACATAAAGGGTATGAGCAGAAAGGAGCACCTCATGTAGTTGAAAGCTGCTTTATCTGCCTGCTTTTGCAAGGTACCATGCTTGGAGTTTATATTCCCTACTGCCAAGCCTATCTATCTATCTATCTATGTGGTAATGTTGACCATTGTTCCTATGGTGTCCTCTGTATGGGCTATCAGGGGCTGGGGGTGATGAGCAACAATGCAGCTGTTTCTGAAGTCACACAATTGCTATCCTCAAGGCGAGCACTGAGTTGACAATGTTCCCAAGGGCTGGAGAGCTTTGTGCCAGGCACCCCAGGAACACATCAGCAATACAAGGCCTGCTGAACACAGCCCTTGCCTCCAGGTACCCGCTTCCAGCTCCACTGAGCTCTCACAGAGGCTTTTCCCCACAGATCCTTTAATTGTTCCTGAGCTCTTCTTTAGTCACTTTTTGATGCACTTCATCCCCTCAAGGAGTATACAGTATGAGGGGTAAAAGCAGATTATCCTCTCCTAGCAGATGTTCCAGGCTTCCTTCAGCTGGCTAAGGCTATACTGCTCCCCACCCCTCCTCTCAAAAAACACACATCCTAAAGCTCTTAATTCACTAACCAAGTTGTGCTGGGGGGGATTTTTGGGCAGAAACATTAAACGTGAGTGTGAAAATGTTTCTACGCACTCCATACACCAAACAACAATAAACATTCACTGGACATGAGAGATTAAGACTTATGAGAGTTGAATGGCTCAGTCAGGGCACCCAGCACTTTTAGACAAAGTAGATTCATTGTTCACAGAATAATTTCACAGCTATCCTTGAAGAAAACAGGAAAACCCCTAGGAAAAGCCCTAGGAAAACAGCAAATCATTGTCACTAAATACGAATCTCACTTCCTTGGGTAGTAGGTAAAAGAGAGGCATTGGTGTTGCCTCATGTTGTTGAAGGCACATATTTTCACAGTTTATCTTTCCCTTAAGCAGTTTGACAGGTAAAGAAGACACAATGCAGATCTAGAAGACTTTCTTAAATACCTAAGTTTAACCTAGAGCCCGCTCACGATGCACTCCTGAGTCTCTACTCCCAGAGAGCTCCAGTGACACTTTGGAACACCAAGGCTAGGTCCTGTGTGAGGGTATTAGGTGTGGAAGGGGACAGAAATCTGAACAAGGAACATGTAACTGATCCAACTGGTCCAAGGCCAATGAAATGCTTGTGAGTGCACAAGGACCCTATTTCACATCCCTTGTGCTTGTAATACATCATCTAGACACTATGACAATTTTGCCTCCGACTTCAGAAACGTCGGTAGAGCTACCCTAGTCTGCAGGAGAGCTGTGTGCTGGTAACCTTCATGACCTCCAGTGGAAAGTGTTTAGCTGGAAAGCAGCAGCACAGAACAAGTCTGCCCCAAGCAGCTCTCTTTCTCTTCACCACTGTCAAGACTACAAAGTCATCTCTACTCTGTAAATGAGAGTTTGGTCCTTCCTTTCCCCATGCTGCTGAATACTGGTCACTTTTTCAAAATCTTGAGACAAACAGATGCAACTGTCTGCACTCATTTTACTCTGGCAGCAGGACAGTGGCTCATCTCACTGCCTGAGGACTCTGCCAGATGGCATCCGGCTATCATACCACTCGCCAATCAGGCTCCAGCCTGTCCATGCATGGCAGCAGAGCCAGGGAGCTGCTATGCCCACTCAGCCTCTAGCTGTTGTATTACCACATTGCCAAGGTTATTACCAGCAGAAGCAACTTAAAGCATCTTTGAAGAACTCAGCATTCAGTTTTCCAGCACAACAAGAACAAGGGTACAGCATTAGACTAATTTAAACCTCTTTTGCCTATCCAGAACTGCACTTGGTGACACAGGACAACTATCACCATGTCTTTGCCATTGTCTAGGGTTTCTCAGCATTTCATCTAAAATTGCCTACATAAGTCTTCCAAATGTAATGGTGGATTTCAGTAATTTAAGTATACATGCCTTCTTTGTTTAGAGAATATACAACTCAGTATAACAGGCATTTCTAAGAATGGGTTAAAAAACAACCAGACCACACCATCTCTCTCATTATGCAAGCTGCTGAGAAACACAGGGAAGTGAAATTGCTGTTACTTCATTATTTCCACCACTTAAATGGATAAAAGACAGACAGGAAGGTTATGCTTCTCTGAGTTTTTTCATTCACTGTTTTAGAAGCCCCAAGGCCTGCAGGAACTTACTGAAGTGATGTGCCTATTTTTTTGAGACACATGCTTTTCAGAATAATGTGTAAACTCAAGCCTACATGCAGTAATGAGCCTAGGTGACTGGCTTGACATTCAGACTGATCACTTGTGAAAAATGACAATCACCATTTGGCAATTTTTGGCTGGTAGAGGACTAAACGACTTTGAAACTCAACTCGACTGAATTAATCTGAAGATGAATGAACAAAATAAAAGTAACACTAGTTAAATTCAGTGTAGAATAGAAGGCAAGATAGGATTTTACAGCACTTTCAAGAAGGTCAAAGTGTGAAAATCCTAAAAACATTAAAAAAAAAAGATAAACCAAAGTTTCCAGCATTTACAGTTTGATAGAACTGTTCCTGTTGTGCCCAGGATTTATGAGCATGATTTGCTGCACTGCCAAACGAGTAATGCTGCAGGATGTGAGATTTCATTACCAAGAAATGAGATCAGGAATTGGCTGTGACTGAGACAGGTGAAAACAGATCTTTACCTATAAAAGCTCAAGTGTACTCTGCATTCTGCAGTCTAGACAGACCACACTGTTTTCTCATCAGTTCTTTCTGCAACACTGGAGCACTTACTTTTAAATGAACTCTGTCCTGCTATCAAGCTCCAAAGCAACATAAAAATGTATGCCACATTTCCCATTAGCAAGATGACGCATTGCAGAGTATACAACAGGAATCCTCAGGGAATACTTTGGGATTAGAAGCGAAATACTGCACAGATGGGACTGCTGGGTAAGGGAATTCCCTCTGACCTATATAGGGCTCAGAACATTTAGAGCTTTTACATCAACAGGCAAGATTAGGACATTTTACCTTGTAAATATTTAAAGTACAGGCAAAAAGACATGACATACTTGAAAATCTGAAAAGACAGGGCAGTTATAGAGATGGATACTTGTGTTGCCATTTTTTTTTTTTTAAAGTACCAAATATTCAGTAATTTCTAGGGAAGGTGAAGAGGTATGCAAACATATAGGGACAGGGACAGAACTGCCATACAAGTTATTAGAAGGCTGCATTTCTAATCATCATACTAACCTACGACTGAACCACAATTATTCTCTGCATACACTCATTCTCAACCATTGGCAGTTAAAAATCTAGATTTGCTCTCCAGCAGATTACTAGAGCTACAGTATTATCTGCTGTTGAGAAACAGGTCAAACAACTTGTAAAAAGCCGATAAAGCTCCCAGACAAGCCCTGTGTTTATGGGAAGATACTGTGTCTTTCCACCATAGCCTATGTAGTCATTGTTGTCCTCAGTATCAAGAGATCAGGTATCCGGAGGATTTGTAAAGACACAGAGGGCAGGACTGTGCTAACTCCAGCTGAATGCCAAGGAGAGCTGGACATGACTTGTAAACCCCCAACCTGACATAGACCAGTGCAAGTATTAATACCATGTCACCAAGCTCATTGTTTAAGTATTCCATTAGTAGCTTCAGGTTTCCTTATACATGATTGAGTCTAGCCATTGTTTTCATACTTGGAATTGGATTTTGAAATGCTTGTACTGAACTTCTGTAGGAATCTGCTAGGTTCTTTCTGTCTAAACATCTCCCTTCAGCTCCCTGCTGATCTGTGTTGCCAAAGCTTTAGTATCTCATAAATCACCTCTATCTGTTCTATTCAAAAAGAGACAACTGTAGAGTTCCACAACAGAGTGAAGAGTGTGCAAAGTCCCACTGAGTACACCCCTGGTGCCTCACAGAGGTGGCACTACATATTTGCCCAGGGTGTTCTACAGATGCCCAATGATGCAGGTTCCACACAACCTCCACAGGGCAATCTTTTTCCAGTGTTCCACTATCCTTTTGTGCCTCTTAATAGGACACATGAATTTGTGTTGCTGCAACTGGAAGCCATCACATCTTGTCCTAACCACCACAAACAAGATTAACCCCTTCTTTTAAGAGCTCTTGAAGACTTGTTTCTCTTAATCATTTCAGTCTCTCCACAATCCTGCTTACTGTACCCTTAGCCATATTTGATGCTCTTTATTAGACTTTCTCTTGGTTTTCTGCCATTTTCTTGAAGTAAAATGCTTAACAACTGACAGTCTTCCAACATAAGGCCTTGCCTATGTTCACAGAAGTCAAGGAATCCCTTCAGACATTTTCAAAGTTTTGCAGCAACTTACACATCACATTGCCCAAGATGACAATTCATCTCCCATTTCCATGCCAAAGCCACTGTTTCCAGCTCAGCTCATACGCATAAAAGGACTGTAGTACATGCAGTGTGCCAGATGACCGCTAGTTGGTGGTCTCCACGGATTCCTGTACACTGCATGGGCACAGAATATACGACCACATTAAGTGGTCTACCAATGCATAGCATCAATTCGCTCATACCTCTAAAAAGTGTAGGTGGGGACTCCAGGAAGGTTACATTTTGTACCATCTACATTTCTTACAGTAAGTCCACTCTTTTAACACTAATAAAAAAACAGCTCCTGCTGCCACTGCCTACCTTTCACAACCAGATTTCAGCCATCTCAATGGTTTACTGATAACTTTGACAAATATACTAATTTTAAAACAACACATACAAAACACATGACCATTCCAATATTGACACATGCTTTCTTTTTCTAAAGTTTATTTTGTATCGAGCATTTCAAAAATATTAAACCTTGCAAGCTCTCTATGACAAAACATTAACATTTCCTTGATCATATGGAGAAGCTGCAGCTTAAGTCAACTGCCCAAAGACACAGAGTGAGTTGAGTTTTAGACATCAGTTCTTTCTTATACAAAGCACATTTATGTGGAACCTGCAGAGAACGGACAGCTGTATAACACTTAGCATCCTGCACAGATGCATGAAACCCATTTTCTCCCTGATAATGAGAAACAAATATGACATGGAAAGAACACTACTCAATACCAAATGCATGCACCTGACCACAAAGTGCAATCGGAGACTAAAATGAGAGCACTGTCCTTCAACATAGTTGCCTGATAGCCCCTACTCTCACAAAATACATGGATTTGATGGATTTGCACATTCAAACAAGTAATCTAGATACACTCTGCCAGAGGAAAATGTGCCCTTTCTAAGTCCTTCAGTTTGAACCTTACCTTTCCACAAGCTACCATGGACAGGGCAAGCTGGTACCAGAGGTGAAACTCATCAAATGCAAACTTCATGGCTCTCTCCAAGCACTGAGAAAGAAATGACAGGAGAAATATCAGAATTTTCTTTATTTATTTTCCTCATTATACCTTTCATCAAGACTCCTGCTTGGGTCAGGAAACAATCTGTTGTGGCCCAGGACCCAGGTGTTTTTCGGGGGTTTGTTTTTTGGTTTTTTTTTTAAGACACCATTTTCCTCTTCTCAGTTAATGGGACTTGCTAGCATACCTCATCACCTCAAATGGCAGCCACTTTGTTCAAGTGCCCACACAAATTATGTCAATGTCTCAAAAGTTCTGTGTGCACTTCATGCCTGTGCTGCCACAGCTCTGCAGCTTTTTCTACTAATTGCCAACTGGTGTGCTTCATTTTCATGTTCCCCATCAAGTTACTGCAAAGAGGGGCTTTGCCAGCACGTTTCAAGGGGCAGCTGAGGCAGAGTGAGGAGGAGGTACCTCAGACAGCATCACATACTGCCCTCTTCTGCCCAGTGTGATGCTGAGGAGGTCGTAGACTGCAGAGGCATCCTGGAGGCTGACGGCTCGGTCATCCTGCTGGTCTGGGGCTCGGCTGATCACTGCGTCCCGGTTTGCCTAGGCACAGACACAAATGAAGCATCAGACTCCAAAAGAGAAAAAGAGAACTGACTCCTCCACAGCAAGCTACACCCATCACCCATAACATTTTGTTTAATATCATCTCAAGATTTATTTTTTTTTTCTTAAATTTATCCTAACATAAGGGAGGTGCTTCCACACAGGTATTTTATATCCACATGAAGCAAACTCAAGAAGATAGCTGTACGTACAGAAAGGAACTGCAAGGAATACCTCATCTGGAGTTGTGCCGCAGAATTAGAGCATTATGAAACAGACCTACCAGATCCCATTTCCTCAATAATTAGAAATTCAAGGCCATCCTTAAACCATCTTCCTTATTTCCTCAATAATTAGAAATTCAAGGCCATCCTTAAACCATCTTCCTTATTACTTCAATTGTCTCTAACTGCAATAACTGCTTCCATGGTTGATAATTTATCTTCTGTGTCCACACTTGATTTCTTCACAATTGTATGTGTTTTTGTTGTTCTTTTCTGCTACTCACTTTTCATTTTTTAATTTGAGCAGGTTGCCTTTGGTAATCAGATTTGTCTGTCATCAATTTAAAGCAGTTAGTGGTTTGGGCAATGCAATACCAAATTTTTTTTTTTTTAATATATGTGTTAATTTTGCTAACCTATCAGTGCATTACTTGGCCTAGATCAGGAAGAAACACTACTTTTGACAGAAAATAATCAGTTTGAGTATATGTGAGGATGTCCCAAAATACCACATGCCACAGACTCAGATTTAACTCGAGATCCCAGCCCTTTTAGTTTTTCAGAACACAAAGGGAAAGATTATGATCCCGGAGTAAACTGAAATGCCCCTCTAACTTCCAAATGCAGAGGACCTCACCCAGACTGCCCAGCCTCTGAGAGAGGGAGTGCTAGATGCCACCGAGCCCTAGCACCTACTGATAGCACAGACACACTGCCCTGGGCTCCTCAACTGAAAGGGGTGCAACATCAGACAGTCAGGTCTAGACATCTAAAAGATCAGAAAAATTAAGAAAATTGCCAGCAGTTTCACCTCAGGCAAAGACAAACAAAATGTTCCCTCCCTGAAACAGAAAGGTTATGAGATTTATTTTATAATATTTACTACTATAATCTTACATCTATTTCTTTCTAAATGTAGGGAGATTTTTTTTTCCTAAAAAGGTTAAACATGGGAATTAAGTGTAATAAAAATTTCCAGAATATGCAGCCCTTAAAGCCCACACATACTTCATTATGATTAAGCTGCAGCTGTTTCATCATGATTTTATCTGTGTAATGCCCCAGTTCCAAGCACTCTTCATCACAGCCTCTAGCTGAGACTGCAAACACAATTACTGACAACTAACACAATCACAACCAAGACCTAAATGGTGACTGCAGTTAAAGGCAAGCTGACAGATCAGACTGTCTAGTATTTGCACAAATAAACTTACACCAACTCCTGCAGCCACAAAAGTAGTTTTCTTTTTCATGCTACTGCAAAAGACATAATTTGTGATTAAAAAAATAGTTCAGAACAATAGGTTGCATGAGAGGGTGAAACCATCTTCAAAGAGATAATCCTGCTGTCACATTACAGGAGCACAACTTATCTACCTTTATTAGCAGAAATAAATAAGAATAAAAAAAAATAGATGTTTAAGATCCGCTTGGATTTAACACAAGACTGCTACTTTAAAAGGAAAAAAGGAGTTAAAGTAAAGGCATATACCAAAGGATCCTTATTGCCAAGTGAATCCTCCTACGTAGATACACTAGCACTAACAATTTTTTCTGCACTGGTTACATTTTTCTGACAATTGTTTGTAGAAAACAGCTACTGAGATAGCACCCCCATGCTCTGTAATCTCATCATCAACCTCCCATTAGAGTCAGCTATAGTCTGATGCCTTTTTGGGTATCCATCTAGTACCAAGCCATGATTTTCAAGTGGATACATTAGCACAGACAGAAAATTGATCAGAACCGATGACTGCACATTAAGTTCTGCCACAGATACTGGTACTAGAGGGAAGAACACACCTCAATCCTGCAAAAGCAGGAATACAGGACATATTACAAGGATGAAACATTCTAAAATTGCAGTCATACTGAACACAGTGTACATATCGTACTTCACCCAAGCAGTTAGCAGTTAAAAACACCATATGCATAGGCATGATGAATATTCTTTCCATGAAGGTCATAAACCTGATGATTTTGTTCAAGCTTTCAAATCTCAAAGCCATAGGTCATCTCTGCAAACTATCACTCTGTGCTTGCATGCATAAAAGTTGCCACTGGCAAATTCATCATTACTTCTATCCCAACAATTTTTTTAATGCTGACTCTATTTACAATTGCTAATTCCGGCTACTCTAAAAAAAAAAAAATCAAGAAGAGCCCTCACTATCACAGAGACACACACAAAAAAACCAACCACAAACCAAAAGGTGCAAACCTCCTAAGAAACTAACTGAATGGTAGCAAGAATATGGAGTGTGTCTAACACAATAATGTAAATACCAACCCAAAGCTCGAGGTATAATTTACTACCGCAGTGTTACATACAGGAGGGCAGAGAAGGGAATATGAATCACTATTTCCTGAAACCCACTCAGGGAAACTGGCATGTTTCTGTGGCCTGCCTCTCACAGAAGGAAGTATGCTGCGACCCAGATAACTATTAGGAGGGAGATTTTTTTGTCTTTACCTATGTTTGTGTTTTTGTAAATGTTAGTTTTATCAGTGAGAAATCCTGACAGTTGCTGGTGCAGAGGATTTGTAGAGTTACTGCAACACAGCATACACCAATTCTGGTGGATGGGGAATTTTACTTAGTGAAATGTAAAGAGATACTTCCTTTTGCATTTGAGAATACAAAAATTCTAAGTTATTTACACCAACATTTTTTCAGTACCTCTGTTTCTGTTGTTTCAGACACTAATTTTCCTGAACGCAAATGGAAAAAAGGTTATTTGTAGAACACTGGTCTCAAGCAGTGTATCAATAACATAAGTAACAATTTCAATTTGTCCTACCACATTACTTCCTCCTCCACTATAAGCAGCAGTAAAACACAGCTACAAATACATTTTTAACACCCCCAGCATGACTATTCCATTTAAGCTGTTCCCATTGTCACGCAGACATGCCTCACAGCACAAAAGCAGGATGGAGAGAGATGATGAGTCACACCATCAAAAGAACCTCTTTTCAAGACTCTTTTGAGGGATGGAGAAGGTCACTAATGCTACCAACATAAGTTTCACAATTGGGAGTTAGTGTTACTTGCATTATACAGAGCAAAAATATACACTCAATGCCTCTTTATTTGAGATACTCCTCGGTAATCAAGCAACCCAGAGACACATCGCATTTGTATATTCTGGGATGCATTAGTAGTGGGTCAGACATCACACCAGTCCTATCTGGGGAGACTGGACACATTTCATAGTCAGCCCTGACACATGACAGCGAGCATCTTCAGCCCTCCCTTTCCACAGGTCAGTGACACAACCCATCTGCAGGCCACACATCCCCAAAAGGTTCCAGCCCAGGCTGGTACCCCTGAGCTAAGCAGCATTCAGCCACTGTGTCTGCACCGTGCCAGATGCCCAGCTCAGGTGTTCAACCTGACAGGGCACAGAATCAGCTGAGGTTAGCAGGGCTTTTCAGGTCTGGCTCCAAACCTCAGCAATACCACCATATGGGACTTTCAGACCTAAGCTGGCTCTGAAAGACCTGCCTTTCTGGGCATCTGCAACGTAACTAACAACCCGGCAGAGCTACAGACAGCGTGTACCTTCCTATCCACATAGGCAATATATTTATCTGCAAACTAGATAAGCCATCTATCCACAGAGGATTTGGGGTATATCAACGACCCTTATTTATGGCATGTTTATTTCACAAAGAAAGGAAAAGAGCCACAGCAAATCCAAACAGCCATTACTTCAGCAGTTATTACGCACGCAGTTACGCAGCAGAAAATTAAATTTTACCACAGTACAAAGATGTGCTTCTTAATAAAACGTCAAGCAATCATACGAATTACAATAGAGCATATTCCATGTAGCAGCCCCTTCTCACAGCAATTAGCTATGAAGTATCCTTTAATTGCTCACTTTGAAACATGGCTCCCCCTGCTTTCTTCCAAAGAAGAAAACGAAAGCAATTAAAATCTTTAATGAGTGCCTGCTGCCTGCCCCCTAATTCATGGGCATTCGAATGTTTAACTTGTGTCTTTCCATAATAGACATAATTGCCAGATTCACTGCAACCCATCTATACAGAACGGCAGCATGTTTTACACAGTGTACTGTAATAATGTAATTGGTGTGATTCAATACTAGCATTAAGAGAGAAAAACAAATGCTATGCATGTAAGACTGACAACAGGCCTTTGAAATCATGCAATTGATGTCTTTACTGCTAAGAGCTGAAAAATATTTAGCCCATATCCTTTGGGTCTCCGTTCTGGCTGTTCTGCCTGTATTGCCAACAAAATGAATTAATTCCTCACAGTGGCAAGAATCGATGCAATGGAAGAAGCTATGGACTTCTTGCTTTGGTTATTGATCATTTCTACACAGCACCTGAAGGCTTCCTTCACCAATATACACAAAGAAAATATTCAGGGTTGACCGCAAAACTACTGTGAAAATGGGAAGTCGACTGAACAGGGAGGACACACCATGCCCCAGGAACTCAACAAAACTCCTCTCACAGAGATACCACACTTGTTCCACTTAAGACAGAAGCATAGTGAATGAAAACATAGCTCTTGTGAACTATATGGCATCTGTCTCATTTCTGGTAAGTAACAGACCACAAGTTACTGGTGCCCAATTCAGATGTCTCAGCAAAACAGCCTATTATTATTGTTTAATCAATATGACCATATAGATATATCTTTTATGTTTCAGGTGTATTTTAATGCCTTGTACTGTAACAGAACTAATTCTGGAAACATCACTGAAAGCAAGACAGACATACCCACCCATCCAGAAGCACCCAACAACCCTACACACAAGGAAGAGAGAAAGAAAGTAAGGAAGTTTGTTTATGGATACTGTTTTGTAGTAATCTGGATTTAGAGAACTATCTTCCAAGAATTTACATCCCCCTTGCAAGTTTGGAAACAAGACTTCCTACTGCAAAGCAGAAGAAAAAAAGCTCTCTACTCTGCCTCAAGTAACTCACATTAGAACTATTTATTCAAGAGGCAATTAACAGAGGTAGTGTATTTCCCACCAGAAACATCCTGCAATCCATCTCTGCTGGTCCCAAACACTTAGCTTTGCCTTGCAAACCAGTTAAAGAGACAGTCAGATTTGCTATTGTAAGTGCACAACTGTGATTTGGCAGGAGGGGGCAATCCCATCCCCAGTTGTCTCTTTCAGCTGCCATAATCTGACAGCCCTCAAGAAAATATTAGTGATGGTCATCTAGCTGTTGTATCATCACTGGTCTTGGCACCACTCAAAACCAACAAACAAACAAACAACAAAGAAACTCCACAACCTATAAAAGCTACAAGAGATTATTCTCCTTTGCCAAGATTGTTCTCCTATAGAACTAGGAAATGGAGAGCTAACAGGTTTTAATTATTTCTGTGCTTAAAAATACATGAGTTTAATCTTATTCTATTAAAGGCATGCTCACAGCCATGAGTTTGTTCTCACCAGTAAAAAGAACAGGACAAGTCCCAGTATCTTACTTCCCCCTCACCATCTGTTCCATGCTCTCAGGCTCTCCAAGGTCAAATCGCCTTTAGGGATTCGAATCAGAGATAAGATGGGGATGACATTTCTAATCTTTGTTACACAGGCACAGAATTTATTAGTTTTGGATACGAGGAGCTTCATTTCCAGCATGAGTGAAGTGAATACAGAGCCAAAAAAAATAATCCATGTTACCTGGTATGTTTGGTGGATCACATCAGCCAAAATCCCCTGTTGTAAGAGACAGCACTGAATAAAGGGATTTCAGATGGTAGTCAGGACCTCAGATTCAAGAGGGGAAGGTTTCTACATAAACTAAGAACTTTTTCTTTTGGGGTTTTTTTTGGTGAGTTTTTTTTTGGGGGGGGGGGGGGTAACCTCAAAAGTAAACACAAAAAGCAATAGAAAGTGTTCCATTCCTGGCTCTGAGAAACTTCTGGTTAACTTTAAGGGCAGTGCAGTCAATTCTGAATACTCTTGAGAACGGCTATTAAAATAAACAAAGCTGCAGCTAGGGGTTAGTCATGCCAAACCTCCTCTGTCTACCCCCTGCAGTTCAAAGCACCAGAGTCCCTGATGGCGGAACCAGTACCATTCCCACTGGTAGTGTAATGCAGAGAAATCACACTGCAGCAGGTCATGATATGTCCTCAGTTCTCCTCACAAACAGTTATCACTGTTTTAGCTGGGTTAAATGCAGTAAGAAAGAGGACTAATGGTTTAAAAATAGACCAGTCCATTTTTTTCTAGTATGTGATATGAATGCATCATTCTACCACAGCCTGAGTTCGTAAAGGCTGTCACCAGCTGGCCTTCTCGGTCTGAAGGAGAGCATTTTCATCCTTTCCCAAACAGAGCCCATCCATACCATAACTTAGGCCATACAAAATGAATGATATGGTAGCAAGGAGGCCACAACTGCCCCTAAAAGACCACCCTAACTGTGGCAATCTTCAGGCTGCCTGATTTGTTTCACTAAATTCCTTCATGAGAACTCTGCAGCCAAAGACTGTGACTAAATAACAGCTGGCATAGAGGAGGAACATTTGCCAAGCTCAACAACCAGTATGATTTTCATTGTTTACTGAGACGCCTTGGTTTATGAAAAAGGCTCCCATTTTTAACAGGACACAAAGAATACAGGAGGCAACTCAGTAGAGTGCCAGGACAAAACAGGCTACAAGCTTTCACTGTAAGCGTTATTATATCCACAGAAGCATCTTCAAAGCAATGAAAGAAGCTACCATGTTATTTTGTCATCTGAAAACCTTTCACATACTTAGGCTCAGAGGCAGAGTGAGTGAAATACTTAAAGGAACGGTTAACTGTCCCTTTAGAATATATTCTCATTTCATCCCACTAGAACATGCAGCATGGCTCCCTTGCAATGCCAGGGGAAGGGATAAGAAGAAATCACAAGCCAGAACCCTGCACCACTAAGAGCCAGAGAAGGCTTGCTGAGAAATAGGGTCTGTCTCACAATAGCCACAAGGCAATTTCCCCCTTTCCCCATTACAGGAACAGTTCTACCTCCTCATAACAGCTTCTAGAGAGTCACACAGATCCTGGTAAAGTAGATGTCAGCCTCACCTTAGGAAGGCAAGTCAAACAGAAAAATAGAGTGAATTTCAGCAGCAAAAGTGTCCAAGGTATATACTACTTGAAAGAGCTACCATGTTTCCTTTTCATTAAATTTATGACATATTTGCTTTGAGGTTCTCTGATGATTTATGCTCCTCCCCAGAACAACTTTGCTCTGTGTCCCCTCCACAGGCTGGCAATTCTTCCATCCATCCCTCCCTTAATTTTTCCCCCTCAAAGTCATTTTGGAGTGGCAGAAGTCACAAACAGGCACGAGAAGCAGCTGTTTGGCTTTATGGTCCTGTAAAAGAGTTACAACAGCACGGCTGCTCTTTGTCTCTTTAAAAATCAGACAGGCAAAGTACCTTTCTGGTGAGTTTTGCTCTGACAGAACACAGTGTCAGAGAGGCTGGAGAGCTCCCAGCAAGCCAACTTAATTGCATACTTCTGTTTCATTTTAAGGGGCTCATAATTGTAAATACTGAGAGAACACCTAATCCAGCCAAAATCCACGAACACCAACTATGTTGCTTACTGGTCTACAGAAACATATCATTATCACTTGCCAGTGACACTCTTTCCAGGAAGGAAAGTATATTTTATTCAGTTGATAACATTATATTATTAGGGAGAGGCCGCAACTGGAAATCTGCTTCTTTATTAACTCATTCCATGAGCTCCACTAAGTTGTTTGTTTTTGTCGAAAAAATCACCATAACAAAAAACAAAAAAATAAAATTTCAAACAAACAACACATTTGTACATGAGAAAAATCACTAGCCTACAGCAATGCTGTTATGGAAAACATGTCTTATGTCATAAATTTTTTCCTTCTTCATACCATAATAGTAAAACTACAGGAAAATATGGATTGCAAACTTATGTAAGAATCAGATTGCTCCCTCTGTTCTTCACTTAGGAAGCACATTCCTGTGGTTCCTAAGTGTATTTCTATACACTGGTCTGAATTTTATTTAGAACAATAAACTCATGGCAAGGCTATTGCTAATGCAAGAGGAAGACTCTAATGTTCCATTTCCCCGAAATCAGAAAGACAGTTACATGGTTCCTGCAGTGCTCTACTACAGGATCTTTGATTAAGTGTTTCATATGCAGCAGATCAAAATGCCTTGCATCTACCTCCAGAGAGTTCCTATATACTGGAGACCACGATTAAGCACACACAAGCTGATTTTAACCTCGAAGTCAGCCCAGTAGTCTAGTTTCTATCAATAGCATTTTTTCACTGCTTTATCCATAACTTAGATAAAGGACCGGTTAGTTCACCATTTTACACACCAGTGGATAAAACAGGGATTTTAATAGAAGTGCCTATGATACAATACAAGCCCTCACTCCACTTGCAATTATGAAAAGCCCTTCTAACTGAAGAAAAGTCCTTGAAAACACAAAGCAGATGTACTGTAGAGGATTAATCTAGAAGGCATTAAAAAGCACACAGTAATACTCAGATGTACATGATACATGAAGTCAATATTTTGGGGTGGTTCTGCTTCTTCAATTTCTCCCCAAATTTTAAAAGCAAACAATATTAAATTGCCATGTCCTGAAGAAGTTGCAGCAACGGGGAAGGACTTGAGCCAGAAGACCCAGACAAAGAAAAACTGAAGGAAGCAAAACCCAAGAAGTTTCCACAGCACTCTTCAACTTGTCTGAAAGCTGTTTAAAAGCTTTTAAGAGGGTCACTGATGCTCCAAGGTTTTGAAATCTCACTTTGAATTACAAGTGACCACACTGTATTTAAAGCAAAATACACATTCCTCATATATTTTCAGAAAGCACTCCTTACACATTTTCTATGTTTGTGTCTTCTCAGAACATAAAAATTATCAAAGGTTACCATGTAGTTTTCCAAGCAGTTTGCCTGCTTTTAAATGGATTTTTTAAAGCCACCAATGTTATAAATAGAAGAATCTAATTATTTCAGTATAGTTTATCATGAATGTTTTTGCATGTGACAAAATTCCCTGTATCACCAGCATCAGAAACTGTCAAAGATCACTCAGGACTGAAACAGCTAAGGACTGCAGGTTAAGGCATGTAAGCACAGTACTGTATCCTGCAATGCCAGACAGTGGGTACCACCATCATTCCTGGCTTTTGGCAAGGCTCCCTTCCTCTCATTCTTGATCCATAAATCCACACAGATGTTTTGAATGGAAACATCTGTTTACTGACAATGTATCTGGATGTCAGAACCTGCATGCAGCTATGATGAATGCAGTCACTTCCTCTTCTAGACAATTCCCAAAACCCTTCTCTCATGTTCCACTTAATAAAAATGGTCTCACTAATAAAAGAATAGATAGCATTTTCCATTCAGCATCCAAACCTTTGCTTCTATTTATCCAGGGAAGACTGTAAACAAAACCAACTAGAAGACTTGACGTGGAAATGCCAGATATTACTTTCCACTATTAATATCACAAGCTTATTTTTGGCTTACCATAGATTCACTGATTAAGAGGAGAAGAAGAGCCTCTTCTACGTTGTCTTGAGGGCAGTACACACTGAAAGATAGAACACATTTTTCTGAGGAAGGTCAAGAGTTATCCTGTCAGCCTCTTTCTCATTTCACAGGAGAAGCAGTAACTTGAAACATCTCATGTATAATTCATTTGCCAGGCAATACTTTCTTTTGCAGGTTTACACAATTAAAATATATCTTAGATGAGCTATACTGAACCATAAATGGATTACTTTAATTTCACAGCAAAGACAGCTATTTGATTGGATTTTCTTCTTCCTGGGGAAAAAAAAATCCAACACTCAAAGTTCAAGTTTTATTTTTCCAGCAGACTTTTTGATGAGACGTTAAAAAACAAGAAGATACAAAACTACTACATGAATCAGTGACATAATTAGCAGTACCAACAAGTGTTCAAACCCCCTCCTCCTGACAATAAACTGAAATAAAAATGAGCGCTTACTTCTCTTCTGTGTACAGCTCAGGCCTCCGACAAAGAAGATTGCTAACATACGACTGATATTCCTTGTTCATGAACTCAGGAAGCGGATCAGATAAAGGGCTCCAGTAACAGTCTTCACTGAGGGAATGGAGAAGTACTTGGGCTAGCTGTTTAGCTGCAGTCTAGACATCAGTGAACAGCACAGAAAAAGACATCTATCAGAGAAGCCTTCTCCAACACAAAAGATTCACCCCTCCCCATGTTCCACCTTATGAAGGAGATGTACTAGCATGACAGTACCACTTTTCAGAAGACCAGAGAAGCTAAATCAGCTGCTAAAGTGTACAGAAGTGGCAGTGTCTTCCCTCCTCTGAAAAGGCCAGACTTCTGCATTTACATGGTCTAGTTGCAATGTTGTGGGAAAAAAGTATCAAGAAAGTCTGACAGCAAGGGATGCTTTGGTGAACAAAGACAACCTCCTGCCACATGGACTGCTGAGACAATCTCACTGAAGTCACTATATTAGAGTATGATGACACTACACTGCACTCTCAGGCTCAGAATTTTGTATGCAAGTCTCAGACCAGAGGTTACTTTTCTGTTAGGTTTAAAAAAATCAACATTTTATCTGTTAATACTGCTCTTCCTGTAGCCTTTTATAGGTTCATCTCAGTCCTGCTTCTCTTTCTGTTGCAGTAATGGAGGAAGGAACTCTATATTGAGACAGAGACATCATATGCACTTTTTTGACCATAAGTGGCCGAGGATCTTTAAATACTTGCTTTCCAATTCATACACACACTGGCAAACTGGGCCCAAGAGGGGGCAAATTTTGCAAAGTCAAGTTAAAACTATCTTTGGCATTTGTCCTTGTCTGTCACCCAACAAACCTCTGATTTTTTGCATTATAAATATATGAGCATACAAACAAGCTCAGAGATGTCAAAAGTTGTGGTATCTTCTGTGAATTCTAAGCAGAATACCCACTGTAAGCTGTAAAGTAAATACTGTACAAAACAGAGGCAGGCTGAAACTTCAGCCTTTCTGTCCTATTACTTGTAAATAGTATTTTGCAACTTCTCTGACTATCACATATGTATTTTATATGCAATTTACACTTTGAGATGTGTTAAAAGGCCACCAAGAGTCATTTTCTTTTAAATACCAGGACAGGTATGTTAGAAATCTACATCAGTAGGATCGAATAAATCACACTGAGGTTAAAGTTCCTGTTATCGGTTTCAGAAAAATAACTTCTTTTAATGCAAAGCTCTTGATTTTCATTCACCTTACCCACCACACATGAATTCACTGCACTAATCTAAAATGCAACCACATTAGTGTGCCCAGTTTCTTAACAGCATAAAGGGAGGTTTCACACATGTACCCAGCAAATGGCAGTGACCTGAATGTATGACCGTGTCTCAAAGAAATATTGTCACATACAACTCTCTGGAAACACCAAGACTTTCCATGCACTTCTACTGACAAGTTACAGAAAGCCCTCTGTTTCTAACTAAGCTTTTCTATGCTTTTTATAGCAAATAACTATGAGCAAAATGGCCTAGGGCCCTGCAACATTAGCCAGTATCATTTTATCATCTCAATGTGTAATTATTCAGCCAGTTTTACCCTGAGGAGTCAACTCTCCTATATTTTTTTCCTACAGTCTTAGGGGGGAAGGAAAATAATATGCCAGCAATAGAAAGATCTCTACTGGTTCACACAGAAATAGGAGTACAGTTTGTGCTAAGCCTTTCAAAAGGCAAGCACCAAATACTTCTAGTGTCTTTGATTTTAACATACAATACAGTAGCTGTGTAAATTAGCTTCACTCTTGTTTTGAATAAGACCAAACAAACCAGAACAGGCCAAGACTCTGATTTATGTTATTACTGCCTTTGGCTAAAAAAAGCATCATTATGCTTGAAGAACACTGTGATCCCACAAATTAGGGAAAAAAATAAATCGTGTGTTTCACTTTCATGCTTGAAAAACTTGTTTAATTAAGAACGTTCCTCCCTTTGCCCTTTTGACAGTTCTTTAAAAAGAAATAAGAAAATGAAAATGTAACTTGCAGTAAAATAGAAATCCCAGTAAAAACTATTGAATGAACACCCTCAGAGTTTCCCTTAGGGAAAAATCCCCCAGGGGTATTGTACAGCTTTCCCCGGTCGCACAGGGACAGGAGCAACTGAGTCACATTCTGTCATAATATAGGAGCAGATTAGACTCATTTCAGCAAAATGACAAAACAGGCAAGCATGAAAATACCCCTGAGCCCTGATCTCAGTTTGGAAAAGGATGCAACCATCTGAGTGGACTATTATTGAAGTCACCTCTTCTAATTCCCTGCACAAGCTTCCACGTGCATCTATATTCTCCAAAATGCTATGCAAACCTATGGCCCCCTCCTTTGCTGAACTTCTCTTGAAATTACATAAAACACAATGCTGAACAAAGCACAAGTTTAGTTGTAAGAATATCAGTGCTTTTAGGGCTGCAGAGTTCTTATTCACATTCTCAGTAAGACTGTTATTCTCTATGCTGTTGACCTTGTCACCTCCTGAGTAACTTCAGGGCAAGATGTCTTAAAGGGGAGACAGGGAAGAAGCCGTTACAGGTTTAAGAAGTTAAACAGGCACATAAATAACTCTCTCCATGATTTCTTTACCAGAGGCATTCAGAATAAAAGGATGCATGCAGAATGCCAACACCAAAACCAAATTAAAACTATTAAAATCACTCTGTACTATATTGAAGAGGGTTTTACAGAAGGACTTCAGTCTAACAAAGCCTCGCTTGCTGCAAAAGCCACAAGTAATTAATGTTTCCACATGCAAATCCAGAAAGGTGTGCATGCACACACTGAAACTGAGAAAGAAAACAAGACAACATCACCTGAGGACAGCACTGTAAAACTAAATACATCTCTATTTCTCTGGGGATCACTTGACACACCACTTCCAAAAATAAAAAAAAAAAAAAAAAGAGAGAGAGAAAAAAAGGCAGCAATCAATTGAGGGTAAACACTTTTTTGCAGCTGCAATGGTCAGTAGAGAGAATTCCTGCATACCAGACAGCCCCACCTTCCCATCTCCCAGCCCCTTACCATTTTGAAGGTCTGAGTAGCTTTTGTTTCCACAGTCCGTAGTATTTCTCGCAGACTCCTCATTCCTTTCACAATATTTCTATGGGGAAAGACAGAAAAAAAACCCCAAAGCATGAAAAACCCCCAAAACCAGCACATTGGAGACAAAATGCTTTTAGGATGTGCCAACGCTTGGCAATAAACTTGATGTTCAAACAACCCATGAAAGAATCACTAATACTGAGTGTGCAGTAGCGAGACAAGTCACTCTGAGGCACAGACAGGACAATGGCACAGAGCAAGGCAGCGACTGTAGCATGCCTACTCCAGATGGCTTTCTAAGAGAAGATCACATTCACATTTGATGAACAGAGGGGACATTTGGAAGCCTTTCATAGCTCATATTTATAAAGCAGATGCTGCTCCTTAAAAGCATCCACATCTCCTCTTCACACACACAGATTGTACTCGTTTGAATTATATTGAGCTTACGTGATGCTTTTAAATGACGATTTCTTTTAGGTGGTGCTTAAACGCCTTATGTCTGATGGTCCAGCCACATGACGAAAATACAGTGGTTTAAACAGTTTATTATAAGGCAGCTAAGTTGCAGTAACTGTCTGCAAGCACAGCTTAACCTGCAATAAGAGAGTTAGGCTAAAAAAAAAAAAATAATTAAAAAACCCCCAGAACACATTACTCTGCATACACCATGAGCGATTAAAGCTGACTGGTTGCCAAATGGTATCTTAATCATGTATCTGTGCACTCAGGAAGATGCAAGGAGGAAAGATTAAACACTGTACATGCTAGTTAACACACTGTCAGGCTATAAGCTGTTCAAGGCTAAGGACATGGCCCTACCACCACGGTAACTGCAAAATGGTTCAATGCACATTCATTGCAGGGTGGAAGTTACCCAAAGAAATACAGGCTATCAGAAAAGGAGCAATGTTGGACAAGAAAACAAAATAAGCAGTTGTACTGGTACATTAACTGCCACTTCAGCTTATCCAGGAGAATTTTCTGTGCAGAAGAAAGCTAAATTTCATTTAAAAAAAGCCATAACAATCTTTTCTGTCAAACTGATTAAATTTTGAAGGTAAGCAGTACAGACTGCATTTGTGCCTACTTTCATGTACTGCAAACCTTCCTGCACTCCAGAATCAGTGGCAAACATTTGATGAAAATAAAAGGTGATTATTTTGGGGGGCAGGGGGATAAAAAATGATCATGTTTACCATGAATCTTGCCTACACAAAATGCCACCCTAAAGCTTGTGGTCATCAAGTCACAGAATCCAAATGCATGTGGCCTTACTTCAATACTCATCTCAATTTTAAACTGAGGTAGTCTGTAGATTACCTAATTGTGGGCAAGGTACATACCAGTAAGAAAGTAAGGCAAGAGCAAAAACACCGGAGACTTGCCCCTATAGAGAAAGTCAGATGTTGTCTTTCTTTTTTTCCGTTCACTTTCTTCTAAGTAAAACTTTGAAATTATCAAGAGGAAAAAGCTCAAAGAAGTTTTTTTAAGTTGGACTTTAATACTTCAGCACGCTCCCCAATTACGGGTAGGGTCAAGATACCATGTGCTTTTTAGTAGGTCTAGAACAGAATATACCCACAAAGGTGCAGTTCTGGACATTAAACCGAGGAAAGCAATAAGTCATGTGGTGTTATTTATGCACGAGTAGTGACACCAAATCCAACGGAACTACTCACATGGTATTTACTATTAGACAAAATCAATAAATTCCCCCATATCAAAAAAATACACCTTCCCAACTGCTCTCCTTGGTTATTGAAAACTACCGGTATTTCCCCTGCATCCATGGGCTCCTTAAGAGGCTGGACAGAAGAGTTACGGTGTATAACAGTTTTACAACATTTTCAAAAATGCATATGTTCAAATTTCTTGTTAGCATAATGGTATTTGTCTTAATAAAGTGCATTAACTACTATGAGAAAGAAGATTAGTGATCACTTGCAAAGCCAATTAATTTCACATTTGGCACATACTAAAGAGATGAAAAACCTACAGAATGTGATAAAAAGAGACATTTTCATTCCCAGAGAACTAGACTGCCATTACAGTTCCAGTTTTTAGACAAGGTCACAAACCAAGTTAAGTTTCATGGCAGAAACACCTTGCTCTGGAGGGAAGGGAAGAAAAGGAAGGAATATCGACACATAGAAGTGAATGAAAGAACAAATAGCAAATTGCCAGGGTTGAAACCACGAAGCACACGACAAATGCCTAGGAATGTTTTCAACAAAAGCTAGGAGAGCAAAGTGGGCAGAACAGGAGGAGCACTCAGCACTCACCACCTCCTAGACAGATGCTCGTGTAGTCAGGTTCCATCAAAGAGCAACCACTCCATGCTCTGAGTTCCCAATTCCGAAACATGCAGAGCATCTGACAACAATATCAGTTCTACAGGACTGAGGATTTAGTGTGGCAGCTTCTATATTTTGAACTGTATTGAACATTATTGAGCCATGACAGGAGACAGAGCACATCTGCCAGCATTCTGCAAACATACCTCACTAGAGGAGTTTGTCTTTACATTTAACTGTTCCAAGCCAGGAGACCATCTGAGCATACATTTCATTTTGAGCAAATGAATTGCTCTACTTATAATAAGGAACTTACTGTCCCATTAATGGATGTCCTTTATATACTAGCTGTGCACTTGAAGAGAATTTTTTTAATTAGGGCCTGAAGAGGTTAACAAAAAGTATTTATTTGAACAGAAATACATGTACATAGATGAGTGAATGAGGATTCAAACACAAAACCTCTGGCAACTCCTGGTAAATCCATCTGATCTTATGTAGTTCAGAAACTAGAAAATCTTGAGCCTCTGCAGAACCTGGATAGAGGACTACCTGAAAATCTCAGGTACTGCTGCCTCAAGCCATGGCATTAGTGAACATCACATCAGGGAAATTAAATGAGCTAGAGGAGTCCATAGGCCCCTATTGTAATGCTAAGATGCCAGAAATAGAAATGAGGAAGAACAGGAAGGGAAAAGCACATGATCATTAAACTGCTTTGGTTTAGCCACAGAAGGGGCCAGAGCGCCATTTAGAAAAACCATGATGAAATGCAGTTTAGTATTCAATCACAGTTAATCTAATAAAGAACAACACAGACAATCATGGCCAAAACTGTGACAAAGAGCACCCTGAGAGTCCAGTCAGTCCACCCTGGCATGAAAATATGTTTTGTTTGTACATGTACCCTGTTAATACAGAGTAATTAAACTAACAGTTCATGAATCAATGCAGTCATACTGCATTTATGCCATATAGTTTGGCTAACACTATACACAACATTTTAAGATACAAGGAAATAAAGAAATACACTGTTTTCTATGCAAATTTCTGGGGAAGAATATTGACAATAAACCAGAGAGCACAGAGGTCTGCAAAGACAGTCTCCCAACAACACAGACACCAGAAGATCATGTTCTTATCCCCACTGATTTACTACTAAAACAATTAGCTGCTAACACATGGAACAGACCATCTTGAGAAGATTACATGGCAGTTTGCAGAGTCACCTCTCAAGGGTAAAGCTGTACCCAAAGCACAGAAACAGCAGCAACACCATTTCCTCTGCCCACCTCCTTTTGCATCTTTGCATCTCACCCAGGTTTCTAAAAAATCATACTCTTTCCTTAAACAGCTGTTCATGCATAGACACCAAACACACCTGAAGAGGTAAGCCTCAGATTCCTATGAATAAGACATAACCAGTAAGTACAACAAAGCACCTTAGTTTCCTAATGGCAGCCTGTCTAACAGAGAGGGGCGCTCAAAAAAAAAAACCCAGCCCAATACAAAACAAAAGCTTAGCACTTATCTAGATCCATCCAGCAGACAGTAAGACTCACTTCCAAATTACCAGCTGCAGTGTCCTGGATAAGGTGCTAGATTGAGATGACTAAAGAGGAGATAAATGTCAAGAAAGCCCACATAAATTCCTCAGAAGAGATGAATAGTCGAGCAGAGACTGTCCTACCTGTCTTTATACACTAGATACTACTGTGAAACTACACATACATGAAGTTACTCTGAAAAGTGTCCTTGCAACAGAAGCCCACAAAATTTCCAAAAGGGATCTAAGCACTCTAGAAAATTGACAGAAGGGAAGAGAAACAACTATGTAAGCTTTCCCTATTAGGTATTTTTGCCAGGGTTTTCCAAAGTAATTTAGGTCCTAACTTGAGAGATCATATGGAAACTCGAGCTCTAATAAATGCTTAATAATAATTTTTCAGAAATTCTTCTTCAAAAGTGTCCCATCCAGAGCTTCTAAAACCAACCACATCCTCTAGAAAGCTCTGACTTTGTCTTGCTTGTGGAACTCCATACATACTTCAGCTGCAATTACGATAGCAGTATACACATCCATTACTTCACATAGGTGAAGCATGCTTAAAAATACTGCAAGCATCTTGACCAAAGACCCCATAACAGCAAGAAGTGGTAATACCTGTTCAATACTCTGATAAAAAAAGCAGCAAGAACTTACCCTAATCTTCACATATGTGCATCAGAAAAAAAAACCAAGCAACCAAATAACCAAAAACCAAAACCTAGTGGATATGCTAACATGGAAGACAACTGGCTGCCTCCTACAGTATGACATCCTATATTCTGCATCTACAGTATCAACACTGCTCACTGGAGGAATAAAAGAAAGCTTTTTTTGGGTTGTAGCAAGGCAAACAACTGCAGGAAATGTGTCTTCAGCAACACAATGTTTTTAAGTTAACACCTTATTAAAAGCATCTGGGACTTGTACAGCTGCAAGACTTTTTGGTCCTTACAGCTGGCAGCTCAACACCTGAAGGGCAGACCAGACCTTTCTTTCATCCTAGTGGCTTCTTTCCACTGCACACTGCAAGAGAAAAGGGCATCCCTGACCATGCTCCGAGAAGATAATGTCTGTTCCTGCCAGCAGGAACAAAAGCATTACACCACCATTTATATCCCTCAGCTCTTCTACTTGCTGAGACAAGAATAAAGCACTCACCATTCCTTTTGTACACATGTGCCACTGGGGAAGGACATCCCACCTGATAGGACCTACCCCCCAACAGCTTGAGCAGTCATCATCCAAGGCTTATTTCCTACCAGAACATGTTGGAAGCAATAAGGAGGACAAAAGCATTTCTTTGAGCTATTCAACATCAGTTAGAGAAATTTATTATACTCATGAAGCATCCTTAAAAGCTTCTTCCTACTTCCATCCTCTTTTCTTAATATATCCCAGTGCTGCTTATGCCCTCTCGTGGCAGAAACTACACATCAGTATCAGCTGTGGTGGCAAAGACAAGTTGTGGTGTCCCACCGGGCTTTTTATCCCACCGAATCTTCCATCCCTGGCTGGGGCTTCTCACTTGCACTGCAGGAGGCGATGAACATGTGGCATTCCATTCCCATCCCAGCCACAGAAGCTCCATTGCGCTGACTGGGATGCTCTTTCATCAGGAGACAGCTACAGAGAACATTTTGCTGCTATTGCAGCAACTCAATTTATAATCAAAGCCCTGCATAATTCACATCTGTATTTTGCTTCAAATTGTTTTCCTGTAGGGTTTTTTGAGGGTTGTTTTTGTTCAGGGTTTTCCTGAGGGGGAATTTGTTGGGTTTTTTTAAGGCTATCGTTAAAATAACAGGGGAATGGAGCAAGTGGGGCCCACAGTAGTAGCTAAAACATCCCACTAGATATATTGAACTCATCACTGATGAAGACTGAATTTAAAATGTACTGATTAAAATGAACATGAGTGAGTTTGATATTCAAAAGGTGCCTAGAGGACATCAGTGCCATATGTTCTAAATGAGATTTTATTTTATTACATAGTTAATGAGCTTAATGGCAAGACCTGAGCTTTTTGTCTGCCATGAGAACAACAGAAGGTTAGGAAAGCACATGCTGTGCCACAGCTGGTCAAGCCCCAGCTCACCTGGGAAAACCACATACCTATCCCCTGCTGTCAAGCTGATACTGAGACTATGCTTTATAAGTCCGTATTTTCCTTATGCGTAAACTTATACTTGCCTAACTAAAGGGGTCACTTCACAACATAGAGCTTCAGGTTTTTGCCAGCCAGCCTCCAGGTTAAACAAGGTTTACCTGAAGGCACCTCTCATGGATAGCTTAAGGGTACAGCTTCACTGTATGTGCAGGCTTTTAATGAAAGAATGAGAAACAGTGGTTATTCACAGTTGTATTTAAAGTAATTCCTGGAGGATAAAAAAGTAGTAAAAAATCCCTAAACAAGAAGCAACCCTCCTCCAACAGAATCAAAAATGGTACCAATTTTCTACAGAAGAATTTAAATTGATTTTTGCTGGGATTTTTTTTCCTTGTTCTCAATCTTTCTATCTTTTCTCATTTTTTGCTTTCTTCTCCATTTTACTCAGCAGGTAAAAAAAGCCAAAATTAAATACTTGCAAAGATAGTTTGCCATAAGAAATTCAGTATCTGATTCCTTAAGAATAAATGGGATATTATGGTGCAAGAACAGGACTAGGAAAGGATGGACTCTCACAACGACACAGATAGAAGAGACACTCTCCCACATGACAATTTCTCCATCAGATAGCCAGAGCTGATTATGTTTTGAATGCATGGCCCGGTTTAGGGAACAGCATACCCTCAACTGATGGCCTTTGGAAGTGGCAATTTACTATGTCTTTTCTGCTGTTCTTGAGAAGGTTTTCCACAGGTGAAATTCATTGTAGGCTTGCAGATACCAACTCCTCTCGCCCTTCTGAAGTTCACTGGAAGATGTATTTCAGATGCATAATAAATACCACAGAGCAACACTGTTCCTGCACGTATTCTCCACAGTAAAACCATACAGATTTGGGGTATTGATTGGGTCATTTAAGAACTTAAACAACCACACAAATAAATTAAAGAAACTACCTGTAATACTTCACTGAACTCTAAATCAGGCCCTGTGGCTGCACATTTTAAGAGCACACAGCCCTGTAAATTCCACTCTCTCTTTACGGTCTAACTCCCCTCATCTCCACAGGGAGCAAAGCTGAGGCAAGACAAGAAAATTGTTCTACTCCACCCTACCTGTGGATCTGGAGAAAAGAGGCTTAGGACTCTCAAGGGAGGAGAACAGGGAAGGATGCTGAGGGAGCTTCAGGTGAGTCAGCAGCAAAAAAGTCATAACAGAATATATATAAAAAAAATAAGCCTACATCTGTTCTGAGACAAAACGTGCAGTATTATCTATTTTTATTAACATCTGCATCCACCTACCCCTTCTTTAAATGAGTCACGTAGGCACTCTGTAGAGCTGCTTCCAGAAAGTAGGAAAGTTCAAACTCGGAGTAAGTCATGTTGCTGCCCTTCATACTTCTTGAATGTGTGTTGTTTAAGGTCTGTGAGGGGAGGAAGGAAACATCTGGGATTACAGACAACTGTTTGAACTAGTCAGGTCCTCATGAGCCAGTAACATCTACAGCAATAAAACATTAGCTTCTGCCATCAGATTCCTTTCAGATTACTTGAAAACTTTCCTCCATTAAATATTCAAAAACCTTTCAAAGTCAATTTTAAAATAAACTACACAATTACTTCCATGATACATTCTTCATGCGATAAGAGTTTTGAAACACCATCACTTATTACTTTCCAACCTTTAATAAAGTAAGTACAAAGCCACACATTAACACCAACAGCTTCAGAAGTACTACTCAAACTACAGAGATTGAGCATCTTGCCCAGAAATATTAACGCAATGTTTGAGTAGGTATATCTAGTTTTATGTAACATAAATATTTGTAAAGAGTTAGTAAGCCATCAGGAGTACTGATGGAAGAATCTTACCCTTTCCTGTTTCTCCTATCAAATCCTTCTTGCTTTTGCTTCCTTACTAGTAAAAATCACCTTTCATTGCTTGAAGTTGCCCTGTGTGAACTCTCCAAAGCAGGGTTTTACATCTAGGACTAGAGAAGGACTATGAACTTTTACATCTATCAGTAGTCCTGCACCCTTGTCTCCATGTCTAGAAGACAATCACACGAAAGGAGATTGAAGCGACGTTGGGGTTGGTCTCCTCCCAGGTAACAAGTCACAGGATAAGAGGAAATGGCCTCGAGTTGTGCCAGAGGAGGTTTAGACTGGATATTAGGATAAATTTCTTCATTGAAAGGGTGGTTAGACATCGGAACAGGCTTTCCAGGGAACTGGTAGAATCACCACCCCTGGATGTGTTCAAAAGGCATATAGTCATGACACCTAGGGACATGGTTTAGAGGTGAACCATGGCAGTGTTAGGTTAATCACAAACCTTGGTAATCTCAGAGGTCTTTTCCAACCTTACTGATTCTATGACTCTAAGTGAATGAATTACAGTTCAAATGGTATCACTTCTTTGCAGAACCAAGCTGTCAGTAAAAAAATTTAGCGTCCCATACTGGCAAGAACTCATCCTTCCAACAATGGAAGGACATTACTTAATCTGAAATAAAAAAGCTATTCATTTTTTTCCTGCAAAGAAACAAGACTAGACAATTTGATAGCTGGCTTTTAAAATGAATTTTTATACATGCAGTAAGCTCATTTTTTTCTTGTTTCAATGCAGTTAAAAACAAAACCTGAAAAAGAAACACACCTTTGCTACTGAGAAGAGCAGAAATATCTGGTCAGAAGGCCAAAGGCCTTTAAGTTAGAGAACAGATAACATGCATTGCTCTCAATACAGCTGATGTCAAGCATGACATGTGGCAAAGGAACGGCATGGAAGCATATGATATGTCCTGTAAAATCAGCTTGGCAAAGCTGCAGATTCAGAGACCTCTAAGCACGTACCCGGCAAATCAGCGGCTCATGTTACCTGCATGGCTCAGTGGAGGGTTCACAGTACTCATCTTGCTCAGCACCCCAGCCAACCACTGACTAAGCAGTTACTTGCTACTAATCATAGAATCATAGAATGGCTTGGGATGGAGGGGACCTTAAAGATCACCTAACTCCAACCCCCCTGCCACGGGCAGTGACACCTTCCACTAAATCAGGTTGATCAGAGGCCCAACCAGCCTAGCCTTGAACACTTCCAGGGATGGAGGATGTAGGTTCTAAATGATCTAGATTCCTCCTGGTTCACTTGAAGAAGGTGAAGCACCAGCAATTAAACTGCTATGGCTGATCCAAAAAAGGTTTCTTTCAGCTTGTTAGGGATCTCTATATCCACTACTGTATATCATTTATACAGCAGGTAAATGATACACACTGATGCCAGCACTTGCCGTGCAAGTTTGCAGTCCTTCCTTAGTACAAGCTAAACTTGAGATACAGCCTGAGCATATCTGAAGCATTTGGTGTTTTACCACAGGTAAGCCAGCTAAACTGCTGTTCTGCAGCTGATTTTACCAAGACATCTCACTCCTTCCAGCTTGTTCTCATACTGTCTATGATCACTGTCTACCACATGACATTTCCCCATTATTTTTCCATTTTTGCTGTCAAACCCCTGAAAATTCCACCCAGGCCACCAGGCAACACCCTAAGCACATTTCTTCTTACCTTCTCAAGCTCCTGCAAGTACACCTGGGCAATGACACACGCTCTCTCAAAACAAGCCATGACTTCCTCCTCCCTTTCACACAGTCGAGCACGTGAGGCAATTGAGTTGGTTGAGCGCTCCAGTGACATACCTGCAAAATGTCAACACCTTCTTTAACTGAAGCCAACCAACAGCAGTATGGCCATATTATTCTTAATTTACCAGCTGACAGGAAAGTTTTTCTGTATGTGGTTTCCCTCTCATTCTGATGACTTTCAGGACAACACCCCCAAGGAAAATACAATTCCTACACATGCAGGGCATCTTTGTCATGCTGTTCGAATACACAGTGTCACTGCACACTCCTACGGTGCCTTTCAAACACTTTATGAAGAGAGGACATACAGTCCCTCTGGTAGGAATAAGCAAAGAGAGAAACTAAGGCCTATATTTCCAAAGACAGCTACAGATTTTGGGTGCTTCTATTCAGTGAAACCCTGGCACTGAATCTGATAATTTCTAGGCATCTGCTACTTCAAGTGAAGCTTTCAATAAGGAGCAGTTTTGAGAGGGAGGGGGGAAAAAACAACAAAAAACCAACTGGAAAATGATACTGAAACAAAGCTGGAAAATCTGAGGCCTCTCTTGGAAAATCTGAGCACACGCAATCTGCTCATGGACACACAGCAAGCTCTTGGCAAGGCACAAGAGACTCTTAACCACAAGATCACCCTCTTTTCCAAAGAAAGGAAAAAACCCTGGGTTCTGTACTACTAAAACTCTTTCTTGTGTCATGATCCAACACCACTGACAACAAAGAGTATGTGTTCCTGACACAGATCCACAGAGGTGATAAAAGAAGAAGAGAGTTCAGCTGTCCAGACAGCCTTTCCAAGGAATCTGTTTCGACCGCTACAGCACGTGGTAAAGGATTCTGCCCCACATGAGGAGCCACCACGCATACCTGGAGCCACACTTGCCTGGGTTCCTGCAGTCCCAGGAGGCACAGAACCTCAGCACTGCTCATTTCAGGAGTCTTGGCAACAAACTGCTGTGAGGCAGGAACAGGCAGCCAGGTTTACAGTACAGGCACTCATGCTGGAGGAGCCTGACGTTCCTAGGCAGTCTTAGCTTTATTTACTTCTAATGTTCAACATTTGTTTTGTCCCCTTGGTTACTCTGCTAGGAGTTTCCCTGTCTCATGTCTTACATTTGAGCCAGACATGAGCAGTCAGTTCAGTGGGCTGGGAAGAGAAGATGCCTCACTGCTTCAAGCTTGGGAGGTGGCTCCCCACTCCTGCCTTCTCCCAAGTCAGATGCGCACACCACGTTCCCTCAAAAACCTGTATCTTGGTGGAACATGTTAGTACCCTCCACCTCTGAAAATCTGGACCAGAGTAGAGCAGGAGAACTGGATTTACTTCAAAATGACAGTGTGTGTGGGACAGGGTTGACAATCATTTTGCTGCTTTTAACTAATGCCCGTTCTGTGTTCTCTCCTTTCTTCTGACATACACCTTGGACATCATCCAGATATAATAGATTTCGTCCCAAGTCCATCTATGAAGTCTCTGCCTTTATATCATGGGTTGTTTTCCTATTATTTCAATGCTTCTATCTTCCAACCCTGTCCCTATGCAATGAATGAAGGGGAAAAGAGGACATTAACTCTCTCTATAGAAAAAAACAAACCACAAGTATCCAGTGCTACAGCTAGAACAAATAGCCTACAAATATTCTTAGATCTGTCTCAGTTTTATCCACCTCTAAATTTGCAGTCATTCCCCTTAACTGAAAATAAATTTTAACAAGTGTGCATTTCAGAGCCACCATCCCCTTAAGTGCAAAATGAGGCTCAGGGCCCTGAAGAAAAATCCAGTATAATCCACTGATATTCATACACATGCAGCATTTAATCAAACTGCAAGAGCCATCCTAGCACAGTCGGTATGGGGGTGTTTATCGTGGGAGATGTCACACAGAGAGAACAGATAAAAAGCCATTTACATACATGGTACAGCCCACTGCAAGGAGTTACTATCTCTAAGCTCTGACACAGGGGAGGAAAGCAAGCAGCCTTTGCCAGCATCAAGTACTGACAACAAACATGCCCATCCATGCAGTCAGAAAAACAAAGCTGGGGCTAATCAGAGACAGGGGAACAAACATCTCTAAATGGGTTCTTGCCACAGTAAGCATACAGCAATATACAGTGTATTAAAGCAGATACTATGCTACACAACCACGTAAAGGGCAAGAAGGAAATATGACCCACATGATGTGGCATTAGTCATGGTTCTTTCTGCTAATACCATATGCACTGACCTGATGTCATTCAAGTATAAAATATTCTACAGAATGTGAACAGGACTATTCTTCCCTACCACAGAAATGCAATGAAAAGAAAAATTAAAGCAAGCAGACAGCAAATCCAGCACACAAGGGGAAAAAAAACATAAGAAAAACAACATAAGTTTCCTATCCTTGCAGCCACCAATTCAGTTCTCACAATACAAAACCTCAACAATTACAGATTTGCTTGGGTGTAGCTGGATAAGACTGTTGACAAGCCCTCCAGTGCTGAGAGCACAAATTCCACTAACTCTTCTCCATCCCCCTGATAACTGGGGAATATCAGCACAGAAAAAATTTTGCAGCACAACACACATTTTAAATTCAACTCAGTTTCCAAAAAGTGTCAGAAAGTCATGAAAGCCATGAAACCATGGCTTGAAACCAAGCATGAAAGCCATGCATGCTACCTCCACACTAGATTTAGCAAGAAAAGTGGAGTTATTGCTAAGACAGAATTAGCTTCCAAGTAAAGCATAAAGCCATATGCTTTCTTGGTAGCTGGTAAAGGTACTTGGGTATTTTTCACAACCAGTTGAGGTAAGAGAATACCAGCTTAAAACTTATCTATGCTAAGATTTTTTTCATATGAATGAGGTGCCCAAATTTAAATATATATTACCTACATACCCTAGTAATTTTTTACATAGTGGAGACACAGATTTCTAATAGCGTATGGCCCAAGCCCAAGATTTCAAAAGACACATGTTCCCAGATGATCCTTTAAAAGAACAAACTCTACCAACTTCAGAAGCAGTAACTTTCTATGTATAGAAACACTGCTTTTCTTTCCTGCATAAAGATAAGGCTTTCATTCACCTCCTCTAGTTCTCCCAAAGATTCATCTCTGGCTCTTCATCTTTCTGTAATCTTTGCCCCTTCTTCTCTGCTCCCAAATTTAAGCCGCATTTATGTCACAAAGAAACCCAAATCCATAGGGTTTGTAAGACCTATCACTGAACTAATTTCTTCCTAGAGCTGAAATGCCCTGCTCTCATTTACAGAAATCTGAAAGGGGAAATTTTATGAAGGCTTATTTCCACATTAATCTCACTCAGTCCTTGCCATGGGAAGACATCGTATCATGTAGCTCCAATGCTCTGAACTGATGTTATTTATTACCAGAACTAGAACATCCATGTGCACATGGGCATGTGGTATCTGATTCTCAGCAACACAAATGAGACGAAAATTCATACTGGAAGGAATCCCAGAAAGTTTGTGGTCTGACTTTCTGCTCAAAGAAGGGCCAGCTCAGGGCCAGCTCAGAGTGTCATCCAGCCTGGTCTTGAAAGCCTCAGTGTATACATGGAGATTGCACAATGACTAGGGAGAAGAGGAGGCTAAGGTGGCTTTATTTTCCTCTGGTTCATAAACCAGTTCACCAAATACCAGCATTCCTCCTTCCAAATAGAAGGAATATACCAATTCTCTCACAGCTTCTTTTAATATTCCTTTTTACATGGACTTCGAGCCTCCTGTATTTGGATGAATTTAAACAACTGGGGAATGGTAGGTTCATAGATGTAAGAATTTCGGGTCAGCAGCAGTACACAATTTTCATCAACAGTCATGCAGCTGCGAAAGCCCCATAGCCAAGGGGCATGAGAGCTACCTGGCAACCTAAAGAAGGGATCAAAGAAACACAGCAGCACAAGGAGCATGAAGCCAACCTCTTGTGCTGTGTCCCAGTGCTACACTCCTGTTGAACACATCTATGGCAACCTGAAACAAAAGATAGCTTAGGATACAACTTATAGTCCTGCCAACAGCACCAGCCCGTCTGCAGAGCAAGGTTAAAGCATCTAAACTCCTGTGCCACACAGACAGGCCAGCCTGGCCAGAAGCCAGCACGATGCTAAGTGCATGCAATAGTTTCACTCTAGCTACAGGAAGGTTAAGTCATTTGTCTTGAGGTAAGCCATGCGTGAACATGCTGCATGGTAACTGCTGCAAGGAGAGTGGTTGTGTGCACATTCTCACTGACAAATGCCAGGTCATTCTGGGTCACTGTTCCCAGGCAGAGGGTGCACTTCATTTCTGGCATGTGGCCTTCAGAAGTGTCGCTCCAGGAAATCAATTAGCATTGAAACAAGACTATTTTTAAGACTAGCTCTTCAAATATATACACATGCATGCTGACTAATCAAAGTCCAGCAGAATGCTAAACACTTTTCAAAGCCAGAATTCAAAAGCACAACCAAACTATTCTAGAGATGGTATTACAACAAGCCTGCCCCACCAGCTAAGGTTTGAACTTCAGAGCGCAGCTCTCAACCAAGCTACTTCAGTACGGTGTCTTGGAAAGCAAAATAGCCTGGACCTCAGTAAGCCAAAGCAGCAGTCAAGATTAGGTTGACATAGGCAAGACCAGTACAGTATTTCTGCCACAATTCACAGTAGTTTAAATAGTTCACAACCTGGTCTTGACACTCATCTCCCCAGCAATCAAGTTATGATTTTTTCAGCAGGGCTTATTTGCAATGCAAATAGAAGAAGACAGGGAAGAAAGGCCTAGAAGCCCTTGGTTTTGAACACATTCATTCATACAGTACCCCATGAAAGGTGGGGAGGAAAGGACAAGTTTTATTTTTCAAGAAAGCTGCACATGCTTCTTTCACTGCTGCTTCCTATTATATAGGATTGTTGCATATTCCCAGCAATCTGTTATAATCTTGAGGTACTTTTTATGTAAAAGTCTCAAAGGTAGAAAGGCAGAAAATTCCAGTAACCCTAATAAAATTATCTGAAGACCTTTCTGCCCGTTAGCTGGGAACAAAGCTGAAAATGTCAGTAACCTGTGCATAGCTGCTCGGTTGCATCAATGCAGAACTCAAGACCCCTACTCCCAGCCTCTCTGCTACCTGCAATAAACCAACACTAACAATGTTACTCTAATTTTCCAGTTAAGAACTCTATCTGGTTAGACTTGTAATTACAGCTAAAGCTGATTGCTAAAACTAGGACAGCGTTTTGATGGAGTGGCTGTGAAGCCAAAAGGCAGCAAGCACTCCCCTGACATGCAACCTTAGTCACCTACCCTTGATCAATGCCACGTAGGCTCTGCATCACACTTATGCATAGCACAAATCAGCAGTCTTAATCCAAAGACACTCATTTTTTGGAGCATATCCAGACTTGCTGCCTATCAGCTAGCTGCTCTTAAGCTGCACGGCTTGTCTTTAAACCTTAGCTTTAACCTGTAATATACTGGTCTCCAAACTTCTTTGATCATATACCCTATAAGGAAAAAAAAATTGAGCATGCACACCCAAAATGCTACATATATAGTTATATACACACATTAGTTATATTTATGTGTTTATTTTTTAAACAGTAACAGGCTACTGACAACCACATGTCATCACTGAAAAGGCCTGCAAATTCAGAACACTTGACCTTCTGCAAAAGCAAAAAGGCATAATTGGCCTTGAAGTTTGACAACTATTTAAACCATTTTCCATGAAACAACCACTGAGCTTTGGTGTGGTGCAAAAGATTTTCATGGTCACTCCCCATCTCATTACGAATTATTGTAAAAATTCTATTTAAAAGTCTTGTATTTACAAAGTTAATCCCACTGATAATATCCTATAGCACTTTGTGCACTTCTGGGTCCCGCTGTGCTGTCAAGTAGTTCTCAGTGTATTTCAGTATTGGACCAGAATCTGGCAAACTCCTTAAGCTGAGACATGTTAGAAACATTTGTACTTCCATGCAACTGTATACCAAGTGTCTCACGCTGTGCAATTTCTTCTAATACCTGTTTTTTCAAGTCTTTGGCAATGTCTTCTGTGAGTCTTTCAAAGGAATGCATTTTAGTTTGCTGCCATATTGCTTTTTGTGTATTATTTCAGCTGTTTTTCCACAGCAGGAAGAACAAGTGTTTTCCCCAATGGTATGTGGGTTTTCATATTCTGCTTTCACATAAGAAACCTCAAAAGAGGTTTCTAAAAATTTAAGTTTAATGAATTTTTTAGAAGTACTGAATTGAGTACAATTGGACTTCAAGCATCATTGACTGCATCCAATTAGACTGTCACTGTTTTTACCTGATCGAAGAGTTCATGATAAGAGTAGTGTAGGCTCTGCCATCTTCTTACTGTTCACTTGTGCTCCTATTACTAGTATTACCTGAAATCCACAGTTTCTTTGAGGGAATTTTTAAGTGACTTGTCTATTTCATAAGGGTTAGTTTAATTAAAACTAAACAATATAATACATAAATCCACTTAACTAGGCACAGGTGAACTGCAATACACTGGAAGTGAATGAACAAGTGAGGATGCCCTTGTGAGCCCCTCTGCACTGTGGAACACCCTTCTCTTTTGCAAGATATTTTCATAGGACCTACATGACGTGGGAACCTCTGATGTACAGACTGTGAGAGGGCGCCACTGGCAATACAATATATTAATAAAGCTTAACTTCAATGTCTTGGGGGTTTTTTTTTGGTGGTGGTTGTGGGGGTTTGTTTGTTTTAAGAAAAAATAATAGATACAGTATTTTTCTCCTGCACCTCAGTGGATCATCATGCTCACTCACTGGGTCACACACAACCCACTTTGGGGATCACTACTATAAAATATTAATTGTTCTGGCACAAGAGGCCACCTCTGTTCCATGACATGAAGATACATCTACTAGAGCAATGCTCTAAGGCACAGCAAACACAGCAATCTCTTACAGTCCCATATCTGAAGACTTGGTCAACACCATCCAAACCTATAAACTTTCAGGGTATGTTGCAAAAATTACACTTTTTTTCCCTGGTCTAAATACAACTGGAAGAAGCAGAAGAGGAAAAATGAAAAGTGGAAGAGGCACAAGGGAGTCAGATGGTGCTGATGACCAAGTATTGGAATTCATTCAGCTTGAGCTTATCTGCATCACACTCAGGCAGCATCACCAGTAAGAAAGTTCTCCTTCAGCTGCAGCCAGAGCCACTGAGTCAGACTATCCCTCAAATCCTGCATTCCATTTTGGGTCCCTGTGTTCACTTTAGTGGTGAACTCAGAAGTGCTGGGTTAATGATTGGACTCTATGATCTTAGAGGTCTTTTCCAACCTAAATGATTCTATGATTATATGTGTATTTTGGGAGCAGGAGGGAGAAAAAAAGAAGGGTAATTCTTATTTTACTATGCTGATTCATATCAAGCACTCAGGTCAACTCTACTTAAAGTTATTAGAACTGACAGAGCCTGTGAGGACTAACAGGCTTGTTGCCCTGTCTCTTTAAAAGATGGTCAGAGACATCTGAAGCTTACTCCAGGGCAAACCAGCACATGGAACTTTATCATAGTCACTGGACACATACCATGCTACACAACACAGCCCCAGCATGACACTGGCATCATAGCCATCTAAAAGCTTAGGCCATCTGAGAGTACATTTGTATTTGTTTTCTTCTACTGAGAGTATAGCATGTTGCCTCATGTAACCTTATAAACACTGTGCATTCCTTGTACCATTTCCTCAGAAAACCATGTGCAAATAGTCTTGTACCTCCTGGTGCCACTAACCCCCCAGTTTCAGAGAACCAAACTGTAGTGTAGAAGGTGGAGAAGGTTTTATGCATTGTGTGCAACCAGCACCTGCAACTCTGTGGAGAATAACAAAACTTTACCATCACGGAAATCAAATCACATTAACAAAAGTAATCAGATGTTATTTCCTTTTTCCTCTTTCCAAATTTCAGTAATCTGCAGTTAGTTGCCTGCAACTAACTCTCCTCAGAAGTCGAAAGTCACACCCATGCTGCATTTGTGCATAGCTGATTGTGCTAAACAAACTACTTCCAAAAAAGTGAAATATCTGATCCAACAGCAGAGAAGAGCTCAGGGAGCGTAATAGGAAAGCCTAAGAGCACCAAGAACATCAAGGCTGGGCTTGGCAACTCTTTCACACACAAGCTGGAAAGCAAAGGCACCAAAGTATACAGTTCACCAAATGCAACACTTTCAAGGTCATCACTGTCACAACTGAAGAGCAACTCCAAACTCTTACCCTCCTGTTGTGAAACCCCAAATAAGACATGCTGATACCAGGCCCTTTTATCAAGACATCAATATCTACAAAATGGGGATTTTGCCTATCAGACAGCTACTCTGATGCCAACATGAATTAACAGCATGCTTCCTGTCTCACTGTCAGAACTGTGAAAACTAGCACTTTGAAGTGCATACCAGGTATAGAACAAAGCCTCTCTCTCTCTGATGTGGATTAACATTTAAAAGATGCAACTTTTGCAAAGCAAAACTGAAAACAAGTTTTGCCAACAAAATGTCCTACCCTGAGTTACTGACATTTTAATGTCCTATTGAATCACACATCCTTTTGGCTGGGACTCAATTTTTCTAATGGCCAGGAAAGAAAATTGATTTTACTTTTTAGGCTCTGTTTAAAGGAAACCATCTCCCCATAGATCTTCAGTGTTCAGAGACCTGATTCTTAACCCTTTGTTGTCATCAGAAGATCCCAACAAAAGAATTTGTGCCCTGCCCTGCCCGACCCTTTAAAAAAAAAAACAAAGCACAAACCAAAAAAACCAAACCAAAATAATTTTTTTTCTTCCGCTTAGTGTCCCACTTAGTGTCCCACTAAGTTCTACTCAGTCACAGCAGCAGCTGAAATTACTGACGGAAGTAACCTCACCAAGTAGCTGCCAGTAGAGGAAACAGCAGTTAACGAACAGAGACTAGTGCAAGCCAATGTAACATCTCAAAAGCAGCATACAGCTTAACACAGTTGCATACTGGCAAGTGTTGATCACCCTCATGAAGCCCACTATCACTGAAGAGTTATATATTTGTATGAAAAAAGTGAAATCAAAGTTTTAGATAACTTTTCCTTCAACTATCACCCAATCCTATGTTTTTCTCAACTTCATGCCCCATATAATTCTGGTTCTTCACAATCAACAAGCTTTTCTAAAGACTATGAAGAACACTGGTGTTGTCTTTAGGATAAAGTGTTAGCTTCCCTTCTCAACACTGCAATGAATTCAAGCACCTCAGCCAGCACTGGTGGGCAGGTTCCAGACAGTAGTGACTTGGGACTCTTGGGAAGTCAGAACATGTTAAGATAACAACCCTTCTGGTTTAAACAAGTTTATCAGGGTAGAGAAGATTTAGACTTTCAAGTAAAAGCCTAAAGTATACATGCCATAATGTCAAGAGTGCCTAAACAACATCATACTTGACACTGAAACTAATGGGGAGAGACAGGGAGAGAATTCAGGCTCTCGGGATTTTTTCCCCTGCACCTTACAACCTACTGCCCATTTCTGCTGAAAGGGTACATTACAGCACATTGCCCTCAGGTCAGTCAGTAATAGCAATGCAGGCAGGATGAAAGCTCAGCTTCTAAGGAGGGTGGGGGTGGTGCTTCAGTTGTACTGGAAGGAGGGAAGGAAGTTCTGGGTTCCCTCTTTTTTTACCACTAGCAGATATGAGTATTTTCCTAGTAGTTATGTGGCTCCTAAACTATAATACAGAAATGAACCATCTTTATCTTGACTTGTGCAATTACAACCTGCTTTTACTTTTTTTACTTTTCCCCATTTGTGCCCAGAGAGAACATAAAGCAAATTACTTACTTGAACATGTAAAAAATGTCATCAACCTTCCATTAATCCATTTTCTACACTTGTCTCAGTTGACAAGACAAGGTATGTTTTTACACAGTAAGATACACACACACACCATCTCTATCTAGGTATTACAGTAAAGCTTTTCTTAAAGAAGTTCAAGAACTCTTAAAAATGAGCCTGCAGTAAAGATTCCAAGTACAAAAAGAACGTATAACCACTGGGAGGGGATTTTTAGCATACAGAAAGCAGAACAGTATTCCAAACACTTTTCTGGAAAAAGGAGAAGACATCTTGAAAACCGTTATGCCATCTGAAACAAGAAGCAGGCTCAGAAAGAGCACGTACAGCCCGTTAAGAGGCTAAGAGGTTTATAATACATGGCCTGAATTAAAAATGCTTCCTGCATTAAAGGAAGTTAAAAGTGTAAATTCACTTTCAAAAGAAGACTATGAAATAAATCATGACCCTGCAAAACTACACAGTGTTTCTAAACTCTGTTTATCTGCACTTGAAATTGTTCAACCTGCTGGCACTCAGAATCACTGCACAGTCTCTATCCCAGAACACTCCACAGTTTATTACCATCTCACTTATCAAAAACTAAGTGGACAAAAGTCTCATCCCAGAGAAGCTAACTGGAAACTCTAATTAAAAATAAGGCTGCTTAAGTTAAGCCGATAACATCCAATAACTTATTAACATTATTTGAATGGAATATATCCTTGCACTATGGGATCGGTAGCATTTAGTAAAAAAACTGAACTGGAAAAGTTAGTGGCTTAGGATCTGAAATAAAGACTATTTCAGTACTTCATCAAACTCTTAAAATAGAGGTGCTCTCTTCCAGAGAGGAAAAAAATAAAACAAGGAAAAAAAAAACAAACCTACCTTTCTCCCTTTCAGTTTTTTTCACTAATTTAGTTCAATGAGCCAACAAAGCTTTGACTAAATAAAACCAAATAGGAAAGTTTTTTTTTTCACATTTTAATCTACAAATTAAAAAAATGCACAGATGACAAGAAATGTATCAGCTTTAATGCTTATCAGAAACACTAACTTAATAAAATTCATTTGTTAAACTGAGAAGACTCTTAATCAAATTCTTTAGTGAGGAGGGAAAAGTAGATTCATCAGAACACAGTTTTGCAATAACTGTACATTTTATTCTAATTTCCAAACAAATGCAGCTGAATAAAAATCTCACCTAGGAAATTCATCATGTAGAAAACCATATTAGAAAAATGAATGACACACAAGCATATGTCAAAATTAAAGACTCCAAAGAAGTGTATGAACAAGTGCGTGATACATCCTCTGATTAGCCAGAATGAACAACTTTAATACCAAACTTATATTTACTGAATACAAACCTACTGTTTTTAACAGTAGTGCAAGCCAACGAAATAAGAAACTAATTAAGCAGCGCAATCACAAAGGAAGTTTAAAACAGATTATTCAAATTTTGAGGCTTCAGCCAATCAGTTTAAAACCATGATTAAAACCAAGCAAGTAGTTTTCAAACCATCTGACTAAAATGTCAGGTTTTCTGTTTACTGTCTCTGTGTGATATCACCATTTTCCTTCCAGAACACCACCTTAACCTCCAAACAACCACTTCCAGTACTACAAACCCAGGACAAAGATTTCATATGGGGAGAAAGCAGAACAATATACTTCCAAGCATACCAACCTCATTGTCACTGAAGTTTTAAAAGATACAATCGCAAAAGAAACAGGAACACATGTAAACTCAGCAATTTGTCCTAAAAATGAACAAACAAAAAATAATCCATAACAAGCTGGACTGAACTCAGAACCCTGGAAGCATGTTCCAGTCTGTTTATTATTCTCAAGCTCAGGAAAAACCTTCACATGGTCGATTGAGGGGTTTGCATTCAGCAATACCACTCACAGCTCTTAGGAGAGCTCTAAGACCAGTAACTCAGTCCATGAGTTGTCTCGTGATCTTATGGTTTTTTGTCACACCACAGATCTTAAACCCCTTAAAATGACAAAAATGGGTTCAAGAACAAAATATATATAACTCCAAGCCACTGCACTAACGCAGTCTCATTTCCTCATACATATGACTTGTGGTTGGGGTTGTTATAATAAAACACAGACTATGATCAAGGCTTCTTACAGATGCAGTATGACCTCATTCTCTTCCATATGCATTTTTCTAAGATTTAAAACAACCAAGTTCACACTGCAGTCTTTTGATACAAAGGATGTCTTTTCTAAAGTTAAAACAAAACAAAAAACCCAAACAAAAACCAAACAAAAACCAAAACAAATCACCAAAAACTTTTAGAAACAAATTTACAAGGGATTCATTTCCAATTAGTCCACAGCCTCTTCTCACAGTCACTAGACAGAAGGCTGTATTGTACAATACCGTGCACTTCATCCACATGAGATGCCACTTGAAGAGGAGATGAATCACCCCAGAACAGCCAGCTTCTGACTGTACAGAGAGTTCAGAGTGAAGCTGCACAAATTAACCCACCCCAACCTGCAAATGGCCAATAATACAAAAATTACTGCAAGATGGACTGAGAGGAAAGGAGAAAAAATAGAGAAAAATAGGTAGTGAGACATTTAAAACTTTAACTCACTAGAAATCCATTTGCAAACTAACTACCATTTGCAATCCCATGTTATTGCTGTACAGCTTCCTATTTCCAGGTTACCCCACTCCAAGTAGAGGAAGTCCACTGCCTGGCTTGGTAGCTGGTCTGACAGACACCAGGAGCTCCTCAGCACAGAGCTGACTCACGGCACAGCAGCTCTGATGCCACACATCCATGACCATAAGGCAAAGTCCCTCTCAGTCATTACAAACGTAAGACCCACACGTCACGTGAACCCTGCCTGAGGTTCACTCAGGCTGGCAACACCTGACTCAGTCAACACAGGTCTCCTCATGCTTACAGGCAGCACAGAAAACATTGCAACATCATAGAAACCTCTTTCTTGGAACTTAGGTATGCTGAGGCCCTGGCTAGAGCTATACCGTCCTTCGCAAGGGTTAGGTAGTGACCTACCCTACTACCAGGAAGATTTACTCACTGGGAACAGAGAGAGATCTCTGCAGGGTTTCTGCAGCAAGCAGGAACAGAGGGAAACCAGTGGGCTCTGACAGTTCCACATGTTGTTCTGAAGTCTTTTTTGCCTGCTTGTTTCAAATGGACAACACCAGGTAACAAAGTTACAACATCTCCCAAGTGAATAGAAGCAAAGTTTGCTTACTCAATACTGTTTTATGCAACACCGAGAACTACTTGCATCAGAGATTACCTGCAGTACTGTGAACTGAGCAGAGGATTTGAGGAGGGATTAACTTCATGGAGGATGGGGAAGAAGGAGACAAGTACGAACCAACCACCTATTAACTAACCATAGATGGTAAAATTAGTCATAGTGAAAAATCAAACTGTTGTCAGAGCTCCACTCACAATGCTTACAGAACTTCTCACAATATGGGGATTTAGAAACAGGACAGGAAGCAGCAGTCAGTTGAAAAACTGGAAGAGCCTTGCCCTCTCTGCCATTTCTCCTGTGCCTGTCCCCACATTTATAAAGAATTTTAATATTTACTTCTTGATACTCACTTTGAGTGGAAGTCTACTGAGCAAGGCAAGCAAGAAACTTTTTCCCTGTTCAGCACCTGCAGTTCAATCACGAGGGTGCAAATCCATATTGCTTCTTACCATAATATGAACTTACTATATACTCTGGACCTTCAGAGGCAGACTCCAGAGATTTAGCTCAATGTCCAACCTTCAGTGCTGTGGAGGTTAAAAGGTGCTCTAAAGAAGAAAACTCGTTTTTGCTGGTTCACATTTCATTTCTACCACTGACTTCATCTACGCAGCTCCTCCCAGTGTATCTCACATCTTTCTTGTTACATTTTTGTTTGCTTCCAACATTAAGAGTGCCAGCATTAAAAAAAATAAGCCTTTAATTTGACTTCTCTTTCTTCTGTGACCTTTCCAGCCTAATCCCCGGTGCTTGAGTACCTACATTGCCATTCTGTATACAGGCACAACACAGCAGTATTAACTACACAAAACCAAGGTAGTTTCAAGTTACTGCTATGAGGTGATACAAAGTTCTAGTGTTCAACTAATGCTGGATGAACAGGGATATTCTATTAAACCAACTGCTTTCTCCCATTTCTGAAAACGTGAAGAAATTCAGCAGGAAACCTAACTTCTGCCCTGAAACAGACAGGACTATAGTTTTTCTGGATTTTTGCCTACATGACTCCTGCAAAAATTTTACTACCAGTGACATTCAAGAGCATCTTTAAAGAAGATTTAAAGCAGGTTTCATCTTTAAAGAAGGTTTCAGATCGCATAAGTAACCAATAGTTCAACCAAAGTCAATAATATGGTATGGATCAACATAATTTCTGCAGAGATACCAAATTAAAAAGAAATAAGAAAAATCTGTAGCATAAAGTATATATGAATTTTAAATAATTCAACGCCATATTGTTACTTGCCCTGCAGAGGTAGCCCAGAAACACGTTTTAAAATAAAAATTTAAATCTACACTGCTATTGCCATAGCTACCTGTACAAAATTCTAACATAAGGGATTATTTCTTTAAGACTGGGAGGTTGAGTAAACAGCATGAGGGAACAGTGAGTGTCCTCTTCAGACTCAGCTGGACAAGTTCCACTCTGCTGCACTTTTCTCTTCCAGAAGCTTTGGTAGAATACTGAGTGACTTACTATACCCTTGCTATCCTGGCTAATCTGAAAATAATCATCATGGAGAAAGAATAAAGACTGTGGAGCAGTGACAGCACAAAGGTTGCTCTGCAATGGCAGAGGCTCCACATAGTTTATAGGAGCAACGCAGTATTTACATTCCATGCTAAACAAGATGGGGAAAAAACAAAAAAAGTGCAGCCTGATGCTCTTGATGCAAACACCTCCACATCTTCATATGCAAGTTAGGCAGTCATTACAATCCAAGAGGTATTATATGAACAGTGTTATTCCATCACTTTCCACATATCCCTTATCATTACACTCACACCTCGCCAAGGGTCTTATCCAGTTCCCAGTGAGGACAGTGCATGTCCTGGAGTGCACCAGCAGCTGCTCTCAAATAAACTGCTAAGAATGCACTGGCAGTTACTCGCTCCTCTGAGCCATGCAAGTGCGAGCATGAGTTACAGGTAAATTAGTCCTGCTCCACAAAAGCTCATTAATGAAGTGGATTCAATCAGTACCACAGAAAACAAAAATCAAAGCAAGCAAAGCAGCACAAGCAGGGTTTCAAAAAAGCAGAATGACACTCAGATCACGAAACACTCAAATTATTATCAGTAATACTAGCAGCCCAATCAAACAGTATTTTGGGTTGATTTGGTTTCACTATTTTACATACCAGTTGAAGGTATCTGATCATCAGAGTTCTCATTCACCTAATTAGCTGGTGGACATGCTGAAAAGAGTAGAAAGCAGTAGATAGGTAGCAGTACTTGAGCAACATTTACAAAGGAACTGAAAGCAAATGAAGGAGAAGATTACTGATCTTTTTCTCCCCCCAAGTCAAAAACTGACTAGGGTCCTCCTCTCCCCAACTCAAAAAGGAAATGCAATTTCACTACCCATGGAGGTAGTTTTATTCAGAATCTCTCAAATAGTGCAATGTCTGCAGAGTTACAAGGGGACGGAGAGACTCCTGTTTGTACATAAGGTCTAATACTGTGTGACATGCATTGCAAAAATATACTACCTACTTTGAAAGCATATATTCTGTTAGTCCAAAGTTTAAAACTTGGAGGCATTGTCCTTACTTAATTCACATAAATCATTGAAATTTACAAGTAAATGAACTCTTTGTAAGATAAAGTCCAGGCCCCAATTCTGCCAAATCCTTGATTTAGATTTTCCCAAAATGGACACACGGCTAAAGCATGTTGCTGACTTACAGCCAAGAGTTATCACAAAATTTCCAATTTCAAGCTTTCCTTTACAAGCCAGCCAAGTTTAAAAACCATGGACTAAAATTCCATAATGCCTTTAAGTTTAAACTACACAGACCATATCCAGTAGGATTTTCCATAGCATACATCTTTGCCCTAACTCTGCTCCAATCAAATCACTTGGAGAAATATCTTCAACTTCACCCTAAAACCAGCGTGTTTCAAGTACACATACATGGTCCCTTACCTTTAATAACAAAGGCTTCAGTTATCAAACGCAGCACGTACAGAGGTTTATCTTTGGTTGAGAGGTCATCAATGCCTGCTCTCGCATACATGCTGATGGCATCTCTGTAGCATCCCTCCACATAATGAAGCTTTCCTAGGATCAGCATAGCTTCAGTCATATACTTAGGCTGAAACAGAGCAGGGAGAGAAAGAATGTTTATGTGATAAAATAGCAGACAGCAAAAACGAGGTACCCCAGAACACATTAGCACATTCAGAATGTTTTCCTCTCACAACTGCTAGCTCCACACGCCAGAGTAGGAAGGATTTAAGTGTCTAGAGATCTTAGGGCTGTGCTCATGATAGCAGCAGGCAACAAAGGTCAGGCAACCACTTTGGAGCTTCATTTACAAACACACAGTTCCAAGCCACGTCTTTGGTTTCAGCTGACCTGATCTGTGGTTGGTGAATTGATGGACATCACATAAAAGGCTGGCATCGTCGGAACTACCTGCACACACACAAAGAAAGCCTCTTGCTTTTAAACTAAGCATAAAGTATGACCTTTTAGGCAAGTGCTCCCCTCTCCTCTGTATATTTAATTAGACAGTGAGAAAGCTCTCCAGTTTTCTTAAGCTGTCAAAGAATTTTCATGCAGCAGTAGAAAAAACAGAAGGCACATCCACTATTTCTAAGATTTGTTTCCTTGAAGGACTGAAAACACATCTAACAAAAACCTCAGTAAAATACACCTGTTCAGACCCTCTGGAAAGCATGAAAAGGTTCCTAAGCCTTCCTGCCCCTTTTTTAATACATGTAATCAACACAGGGGCAGTGCTGCATGAGCGGCTAAGTCACAGTTAACAAAGAAACAGTAATGGCAATTCATGCAGCCAAACTAAACACGAAGACCTGGAAGAATTCAGTAGTTCTGGTTGTCAATGAGGCTAAACTAGAAAGAGGGTTGGACAGACTCCCCTTCCTTACTAGCTCCATTTTATTTCTGAATAGGTTGACTTTCTAGAAGATAAGAAAAAGGAACTCCTCCAGAAAAGTGACTGCACACTTTCTCCTTGGAAATTAACATGTTAAAAATATAATATACATTTCCAGGCTAACTAGCCTGTCAATTTTGAACCAAAAGTAATACAAGTCTAGAACAGACCTGTAATTCATTTACTTCTAAACCCGGTTATGAAACTGTGTGTCCAAGGACAACAAAACAGCAGTAGACATTGAGGCACAGTATTAAAACACTCCTGAAGCTCTGCAATTGAGTTGACAAGCAGCCATCAACCATGAACCCAGACCACAAAATAAAACGAAACCATAACTTCTCTGGCAGAGACTGAAAGCAGTGCAAGGCTGCAATCCTGGACTCACAACACAACCCTAAATTCCTGACAGCAACTTGCAGCACATTCTTCTCTGATCTGGAGCTGAATAGGTATACACAGCTCCCTCAGATGAGGAGTAGCAGTAGGTCATGTTATGTGGCCACACCCCACATCCCAGAGAAACCCTAAATATTTATCCTGGTTCTTTCTAATGAAAAAAAAAAAAAAGAACAGGATATGTACTATTTGTTTGCATATGAAAAAGCAAGTCTCACAACAGAAGATACTGCCAAGGGGAATTAGCAGTCCCTCAGTAACGCCTACAGTACAGCACTGTACACACAGGGACATGAACAGGCAACAATCACACCCTGTATCAGACTAATAATCATATGAAAGAAACATCCAGTTGGCAGGAATTACGATGACAGAGCCCACTTACCCTTAGTTTTCCTCTGCTTAAGATACTGGTCAGATACTGTTTAGCTTCACTCAGTTTTGGTTCATTCTTCTCTGTCAGTGGAATGGAGTCCTTCAGTTTGGCAAAGTTTTCCTTCAAACATTCTTCCAGCAGAACCTCTGCTAGCAGCATACTCCCGTGGTCCTCTGAAAGCACACACCAAACAACAAGAAACACTGCTTAGTTCTGTAGATGATAAACAGAATTACAAAAAAAACAACGCACCTTTGAGACACATAAAGGGCAACTCAAATGAGAGAAGAAGGAAGAAATGGCAGACATAAAAAAAAAAGTTCCATTAACTTCTATCTATTGGAAACAGTATGTTGCCTAAGAAAAAATGAAACTTCACTTCCTTATAACTTGAAGATTTTTCCCTAAAGAATCCTTTCATTTTGGTAGCACCATTCATTCCTGCATTGCCACTAATACAACAGTTCAGAATTTTCAGCACAAAACTCACTTTCAAAAGTATAAGATCAATCTTGGCAAACACATCAGTGCATGCTTTAGATCTACAAATGTACAAGCATGAAATGAACGCTTTGGATGATACGGAAGCTGTGAATTTCACTGCAAAACAGTAACAAATTTACCTGAAAGTTCACAGAAAAAAGACAATTTAGATACTAAAGACACACAAGGCTTGATCCTCTGACACAACTAACGTGCCACATTCTTTCTACATTAAAATCCATTCCTGTTCACAATTCTACAGAAGAGAAACTCAAACACAAGCAGCAGCACTGGATACAGCGTGAAGCATCATGCAAAGTGGCAATCGTGCTGAAAAGAAAAAAAGTTTCATCTGTCAGAGTACTTTGATTTCTTGCATGACAGGCCCAGTTCTGCAGTTACCTTATTCATATAAGTCGCACCTCAATCAGTGGGCTACTGGGTCTAGCAGGGTAACAAAATCTTTGTATACCAAAGAGCCAAGCCCTACATTTCATATATACTCCACATTTCAAAGTCTGGAATTCTAGAACATGGGAAACATGACAGTGTACCTATTTCCATATTTTCAGGCCATGGGACAATTTATCCCCACTTTCCACCTATACACTACATACAGCATTAATAATCAACTCTGTGTGCGGGAGTGGTGGTGGTTTAGGTTTTTTTGTTGTTGTGGCCTAACTGTTAAGCTGCATATCAAATTATAATGATAGCTCTTCCTGCTCATTTGCAGGTCTGCAACTAACTCGCATAAACAACATACAGGTGTGTAAAATGGGAAGCATAAATGTTCAAGTATATTCCCCCCTAAACTTGCATGCAATAATTTCTACATACTAAAGACCTTTCAGGTAGTCTTTAATATCTTAAAACAAACTTAAGGACATAGGTAAGACTACGTACAATTAAGAAATAAATACACACAATCTCACGATGCAAACGCTACTATTAAAAAAATCTAATCCAGGCAGACAATGGTTTCTAGAAGCACAAAACTGTACCCAGTCCCTTGCTGAAAGAAAAGTTCTGCAGCAATAACAAAGCATTACTCTTTCATAACCAGCAAGTTATGATGACATAGCAGCAAATTAACAAATCGTGTTTTTACAGCAATCATACTGTTGTTATGCCTCTTAATTACAAGGCAAGAAACTACTATGAACTCTTCAACTATTAATGCCCCCAAACTGCAGCGAGATCTCTGCACCTGGGAAGCGCTGCTGAAACGCGACTGAAGTTCAAAGGTTGGCCCTGTGGTTCTCAGCACAGAGTTCAACCTGCATCATGTACACACTTGGAAAGCCTCACAAATAAACATGTATTAAGCTACCAACATCTCCCCCACCATGCTTCCCACCGTGAAGTTTAAGGAACCCCTGGCAAGCTTCAATTAACTCTAGGGCCACATACCAGGAACACTCCTCTACAGAAGGGCTTTATTCATAGAAGTTGCTCCTGTGACTTCAGTGGCAGAACCCTTTGTACCAGTGCCACGGGTAGGACCAGGTCCTCTTTGCAACTTACCTGCTGACCACAAACATAGATTTTTACATTTCCAAGTTAGGCTGCCTCACTTATTGCAAGCGATTTCATTTTAAAAAAGAAGCAAAGTAGTGTGTTGTAACAGGGAAAAAAAAAAAAAAAGAATACATTTGCTATTTATGAAACCTGTTTTACATGTGAAAGGGTACTAGGACGAGCCCAAGCCTTTTAAATAAAGCAGGGCCCTTCAGAAATGGAGGGAGGTAACACAAGGGCATCCAGAACAGGGTTGGGCAGGGGGCAAGAGGGAACGAGCACGACACGTATGGAGAAGCTGCAGACGGACATTTCCCAACGGGGCAGGTTTTGGTGGGTGGCCCGGCCGGGCTGGTTGCATCAAGGGCCGGCTCGGAGCGGGGCAGCCGCCACCTGCGGCCGGTGCTGACGGCGGCGGGGCGGCATCCCGAGCGCTCGACAGCCGCTCCTCGCTGCCCGAAGGGCTCGGCAGCGCTGACACGAAGAGGAAGCGCGGTGTGATCCTCCCGAGCGCCGCTTCCTGGGCTCCCACCGCCTCTCCCGGGCATCGTTCCTTCTCTCCCGCTGCGGAGCCGGGGCGCTGACACGGGACACCGGGCGACCCTCCGCACCTCAGCGCTCCCCAGCCCGCTCCCGCAACACCGGGAGCTGCGGGGCAGCCACAGCTCCCGCCCACGTCAGCCCGCCGGGCCGGCGCTGCCGAGCCCGGGCGGCGGCACAGAGCGACCAGCCGGCCCCGCCGCCGCCCCGCGCCCGGGCGGGTCGGTACCGGCGGCCGCCCCGCTCGCCCCCCGCCGCCGCTTACCCGCGTCCTGCGCGTCCCTCGCCGCCTTCGCCTTGCGCGGGGGCCGCGCCGGCGGCGGCAGCAGCTGCTGAGCGAGGAGCCGGAGCCGCCCCCAAAGCCCCTCCGCTCGGCACCGCTCGATCTCCGCCTCCAGCTTCACGTGCGAGTGCGAGCCCTTGGCCGCCATCTTAGCGCCGGCACGGACCCGCCCCGCCCCGGCCCGCGGGGTGTCCCCGGCGGCAGCACCCGGGAGGCGCCGGCGGGGCCGCGGATCCGCCAGGTGCCGGGAGCGGGTGAGACGGTACCCCGCCTGAAGGCTGCGGCCAGGGATGGCGCCTCTAACACGGCCGCCACTCCCTGACACCTCTCGCCTGACGCCCGGTGCGCGAAGCCACGTCCAGCCGGGCGGGCGCTGTCCGGGCGTTGCGGAGGCGGCCCCGCGCTCCCTGCAACGCGCGAGAAGGGCCGGGGGTGCCGCTCCCCCACTGCGGCCCTCGGGAGTCACCTAAACCCCGGGGCTCCCTGCCGGCTGCGCCCCACGGCCACCGCCCCCTCCTGCAACTTCGGCACAGAACCCCCGGCTGGTGCGGGAATGAGCCGAAAGCCCGCCCGGTTGTCCGGGCCCGGGGTTTGCTCGGGGGTTGTGACCTCGGGAGGCCAAAGCGGCGGCTGTGTAGGCGTCAAGTATGGGAACAACGAGACCTGGGGCGTTCGGTGCGAGGGGAAGCGCAGAGCACAGTTTATAAACCACAGTTTATAAACCACAGAGGGCACCGGTGACAGGTCGCAGGGGTTTCCCAAAGGAGCAGCGGGGTGAGGAGCTCGCAGTCCTTTCTGGACGGGGCTGTTGAGGGGTTGGGGGGAAGTGCCTCGAGCAGGAGTGGTCGAGGACAGCCCTAGGACAAGGACACACTGCCCCACTGTCCCACTCCCTCTCGGCTGTGCCTATGTGGTGGGATTCCTGCGGTGTGCCCTTTGGAAGGGCGTTCTCTACATATGGGGCCAGAGCGGCTGAGGCCCTGCAGCACTCGCACAGAATCCCAGAATGGGTGAGGGTGGAAGGCACCACAGTGGAACATCTCCTCCAGCCTCCCTGCTAGAGCAGCATCATCCTAGAGCAGATGGCACAGGATTGCATCCAGAATCTCCAGTGAGGGAGACTCCACAGCCTCTGTGGACAACCAGTTCCAGAGCTCAGCCACCCACACAGGGGTTTTTCTTCATATTCAGCTGAAACTTCCTGTGCATCAGTTTCTGCCCATTGGCTCTTGTCCTATTGCTCAGCACCACCAAAAAGGGCCTGGCTCAATCCTCCCTCCTCTTAGATAGTTATAGACATCAATGGTGTCCCCTCTCAGTCGTTTCTTCTCGAGGCTGAACAAGCCCATCTCCATCAGCTTTTCCTCATAAGAGATGCTCCAGTCTCTTAATCCTCTTGGTTGCCCTCTGCTGGATCTGCTCCAGGAGCTCCATGTCTCTGTGCACTGAGGAGCGCAGAACTGAACACAAAACTCCAGATTTGATCTTACTAGGGCTGAGTAGAGGGGCAGGATCAGCTCGCTTAACCGGCTGGCAATGCTCTTCCTGATGCACCCCTGGGTCCCACTGGCTTTCTTGTCCCCAAGGACACGCCGCCTGCCCGTCGCCCTCCGGGACCCCCGGATCCTTCCCCGCGCACCCGCGGTGGGCGGGGCCCCGCCGCACCTGCGCCGCCGCGAGGGCTCCACGTGGAGCGCCGCGAGCGGTGACGTGGGCGCGCGGGGCGGGACGACGCAGCCAATGGGAGGGGAGCAGGGGCGGGGCGCGCGCCGGGTCAAGGGTAATCCGGGGATGGTGTCCCGGGAATGGTGTCTCGCCTGCGCCTGTCCCGGAGCCCGCGCCACGGCCCAGACCCGCCCGACGGTGCGTAGCTTGGCGGCGGCGGGGCCTCTCTGCCCGCCCCGGCAGCCGGTACTGGAGGGCGGTGTGATGGGGCCTGGGCGGGGGGCGGCGGGCCCGGCCCCGTCCCGCTGCGGGGGGCACTTTCCCGGGGGGTCCAGCCGCGTCGGGAGCCGGGGGTAGGAGGCTGCTGGCGGCTAGCGCTGTGCCGGGGAAACTGGGGCTGGAGCACAGAGGGGCCGAACCCCCTAGCCCGCTCCTGGGCTCCCCTGGCCCCTCTGGAGCGCTGTATCCTGTCACTTCCCCGCGAAGGGAGCACATACATGGCTGCATGACGTTTTCCAAGCTGTACGTTCCTTAGGGCATGCAGTCTTAATAGAGATACTAATTAGATGCGGCCGCTTCGAGCAAAGGTAAGCGACCTTTGCTCCCATGGTTGTGGGGCAGGTCTGCCTGAGCCTGGCGTGGTTGGTTGTCTAGGCGGTACATGAAAACACAACCGCACCTGAGGAGTGCACATCTGCTATGTGGAGAAAAAAAAAAGTCATCTGAAAATTACTGCATAATACTGCATGATTCTGTGAAATAGAGACACTCACAGAAATCCTTAATTGAAGCTCCCTGTTTTTCTGCTTCCCAAGGGCTTGAAATGAAGAGAGTTCTTCTATTCTAAAACTTAGTGGGCTTGATTCTAAGTACTTGGTAAATCTGCTGAAAGTAGATCACATTTTTCATCTGTTTTTTTTTTTTTTTTGGGGGGGGGATGTTTTCCTTTTTGTAGGAGATCACAATGGCCCAAAGGTTGTTTAGATCACATTTGCTCTTCTGCTTTCTGGCTGCATTCTTCATCTCTGCCCTTGCTGAGGAACACGTAGGAGAGAGTCAACATGCAAATATTCGCCTCGATAAGAATTTGGTACAAGATAAAGAGTATGTGTTCCATGTTCTAAAAACGTAAACTTTACTTCTTAATGATTTTCTTATCTCTGAAGTCTTGTTACGTTGGACTTAAGCCTAGGGCACCCTGTTTCCTCAGAATGTTGTATGACCAGCTAAAACCAGATATGAGACGTGCTTGCTTGATAAATTTGTAGAGATATGAGACCTAGAAAGGTCTCTTTGGAACCTTTAGCCCTACTCATACTATAAAGAACTTCTTACAGAGGTCCTGCTTACCCAGATCAGCATACTTTGGACAAAATCATATTCTTAACAGGTAGAGTTAGAGGGTTTTTTCTCATTTTCTTCTTCATACATGCAGAACAGTTCTAGCAGTAAATAAAACTCCCTAGAACACTTCATGGTTGACTGGGAAAGGTCTTTGTCCAGCTCCTGTGCTTTGGAAGACAGCCAAAGGAGATTTTGGGCACTGCTTCCATTGTTTTGAAAGCCTGCTAAGTAGGCCAGAAGAAACAGAAATAGCTAAGGTGTTAAGGCCACTACAGCACCTGTAACAAACAACCTCTGTGTCCCCTTCATCTTTATATCAGACTGTAGCTTTTAGTTATCCAGGGTGCTTTTAGAATAGTATTCAATCAAAGACTAAATTTGATGTAAACAGAGCATGACATATTAACTGACAGAAATGTTGTAGATTTTGTTTGTCTTTGGGGTTTTTTTTGTTTTTCTTAGGCACATCATGGAACACTTGGAAGGTGTCATTGAGAAACCAGAAACTGAGATGTCTCCACAAGAGTTGCAGCTCCATTACTTCAAAATGCATGATTATGATGGCAATAACTTGTTAGATGGGTTAGAGCTTGCTACTGCTATATCACATGTCCACAAGGAGGTAGGTGTAATTTTGTAAGGGCATGTGTGTTTGGAAACAGCTCTGTCACTGAAAGCAACTTACAATAGAACGGAACAATTGCAACACATCTTCAGTGCAGTTAAGAGTTTTGCCTGAAAATGAGATCTTTTTCTTTCCCCCTGATAGTTCTAGTTGCATTTATAAATGTACCAGCTTTATCACAGCTTTTCATGTCACACTGCGGTTTTCAAGAAGTTTCCATTGTAGTTTAAACTTTAGAATGAGGAAGGGCTGTAAAGTGAAAATGATTTTACAGAGGGCTTGTTTTGGTATGCAGGGATGGGGAGAAAGGGAAATTATCCAAAATGGGACATGAGGGTTTATAGAAATAGCATGTGATACGACGCTGTTTTCAGTGTCAGACTGTCACTGCTGTGGATACACAGACTGTAGGAGATCTCTTGGATAACGTTAGTATTAGAAGAACCAGTTATGGTCTGCCTCTTTCTAAACAAATTCTCGTTACAGCCACGAACATTTAAAGACAAAGTAGGAAGATACAGCCATTAGGAAGACAATATGAACACATTATCTCATATTGATCTGGAAGTTACAATTCAGGATAGCATAACTTCCTGCATACACCTGTGGCAAAAAAATACCGAGCCAAGAATAGAATAATGACTTGCTGTTTCTTGTGCAAAGGCACCATCTTCTCATTTGTTTGTAAGGGGTGTTTTAAGAATTTTATTTGCTTTAAGCTACAGTGCTAGATTTTTTCACTACTCCGTTACTGTAAGGTGTTTCTGTATTTTATAGAAACTATAGTGTCTATACTACATGAAGATCCAAATAAGAATACATCTGTTAGATGATTATCCATCATTATACATTGTGCTATTCAGCTTTTGGAACTTTTGACTAAGAATATTAACCAAAAAGAGAGTGTTTTTTCTGAAGTCCAGAAAACCTGGACTTCATAGCTTCCACCTGATAAAAGTTGCTTATATTGATATAAATGTTTATATAAAACTTAGTGCCAAATTAGGCACCAAACATGAATGGTTTAACAAAAAATTAATTGTCAGTAATCTGTTATATGTGCCAGTAGGTGGGAAAGACTGCTAAACTGTTCCATGTGGTTTTGTTTTTGTAGGAAGGTGGTGAGCATACCCAAGCAATGAAAGAAGAAGAGCTGATTAATCTAATAGATGATGTCTTAAGAGATGATGATAAGAACAATGATGGATACATTGACTATGCAGAATTTGCAAAATCACTGGAATAAGGTTTTGCAGGGTGTTTCTCCTTCTAACCACATAGAAATGTGAACCAGTATAATGTGATTCTTTACTGTCTCATATCAACCTCTGTGCTGTGAGAAGGAGAGGTGTACCACTTCCAGCTGAATTTATTTAAAAGTTGTATTTGTTAAGAGACTGGTTAACTTGGAGTGAGAGCCATGTTTGACTAAACATAGCTACACATTTCAATCATGAAGCATGGAAGTGTCAACAGTACTCACATAGGGTACAGCTGGCAAACTCCTGAGTAGCTCTATATGAATACTAAATAGAATCATTAGCATCTAAATTTCAAGTTTTCAGTCATTGGGTTATATAGTACTTATTTGCTTACATCATCTTCAATTTAAAATTATAAAATATCCAGAAAGCAAGAAATGGGTACTGCATATAGTTGTATTCCAAGGATGAATGTCCTTACCTTCCTTCTAATTTACAAGGAAATTTGCAGATAAGTACAGGTGCTTGAAACAGCAATTGTAGGGGAAAAGCATTTGAGTCTGTGTTATGTTTGAGTTCCAAATGATACCATATGAATTTAAACACAGTCTCTGAAGAAATTATGTATTTTTAAATATATGTACTTCCTAGCATACCCTTACGTATAAATATATATACACGTGTTTTTCAATGTCTTGTCCTCCACAGATTTACTTTTTGTATCTTAATTTACTGATTTTTTTTCATCAACCTTCCATGTTTTCTTAAGAAAATGAAAGTATTTTTATTATATTTATATGTTGTATCCCATCCTTCAGGGGTGTTTTGAAGGTCACATTAACAGTAAACCAGTTTAATACTAAAGCTTTTGTTCAATTTTGGTTTTACAGTATTAGCCAGCAGAATAATCTAAGTAAGCAAGTAACGCTGCCTTGTTAAGGTTTAAGTCCATATTCCTTGGCATTGAAATTATGGTATTACTTTCAGCAGATATTTCATAACTTAACAGTTTCAAGATACTTGAGTGTTTGCAAATTATCATGGCTCTAGGAACGTTTTTACTGTCTTGACTCTATTTGGTAAGTCAAGCAGTTTAGGGATATTAGAGCAGTGATGTATTGCTGTGTTATTGATGTTTGGTGACTCTGAAACATAACTGAAATCTTAAATTGCATTCAATCATTATTCATTAATAAAGAATCTAAATGTTAGCCTATTTCTGTAAAATGTATAAAGAGCTATTTTCTATACAAAATTATTCTTATACAAGAGAAACATGTTTGTAAAAGAAATTATTTCCTCTGTTTAAATGTTTATGCAATGAATCCTGTGTGTCAGATTTTTTTTTTCTTGTAGTAATTATTTGTTTTGAAATCTTTGTGGCCAAGGTTGTGCTGGTTGTACAAGCAGTAAAATTGAGTTGGGGTTGTGCACACTGGAGATAGGTACATTTCTCACTAGGACTTCTAGCCTTGTGTATCCTAATTTGCTGATGTGTTTCTAAGCCCATCTCTGTTACTAACAGTCACCTTAACAGAAAATTCCTTCTGTTACAGCTGGGTTTTTTTAAATATCTCTTCTGAGAGTGATTAATCTGGACTGAGTGTTCGATCAGAAAAAAGTGTAGTAAATGCTAGTGAGTAGGAGGGCAGAAGAGGTTAAGCTCTTCAGCTCTGAGCACTTAAAGCAGGTTGCCTGTAGACCTGCCAATTCCTTTATGTTACTGCAGTTTAACCCCAGCTGGCATCTAGGGAATGCACAGCCCCTTGCTCACTCTTCCCTGGTCAGGGGGAGGAGAGAATCAGAAGGGTAAAAGTGAGAAAACTCATGGGTTGAGATAAAGACAGTTTCACAGATAAAGCAAAATCCATGCATGCAGGCAAATCAAAATAAGGAATAAGTCCTTCACAACTTTCTATGGGCAGTGGATGTCTGGAGAGCAGGGCTCCATCATGGTTACTTGGGAAGACAAATGCCATCACTCCCCCCCCTCTTCCTTGTTCCCCCTCAGCTTTATATGCTGGGCATATACAGAATATTCCTTTGGTCAGTTGGAGTCAGCTGTCCTGGTTGTGTGCTCTCCCAGCTTTCTGTGAACCTGCAGCTTCCTCCCTAGTGGGGTAGAAGGCAGAAAAGACCTTGACTCTGCACAAACTTTGCTCAGCAGTAATGAAAAATCCCTGTGTTATCACCACTGTCTTCAGCACAAATCCAAACCACGGACCCATACTAGCTCCTGTGAAGAAAATGAACTCTATCCCAGTCAAAATTAGCACAATGCATAAGGCTCTGAATTTTGGGTTACTTTGGGATGATCAAGGAACTGACTTTTATGCACGGCTCTTAAAAATCATGGTTTTCTTATCAAGCCTGTAAGGCACATTTATATACACATATGTTGTATTTATATACATATTTATCAACTGCTGTTGTATGTGGAAAAAGACATGCACCATAAAAGCTTTATATTTGAAATTATTGTGATAAACACAGGTAATGTGAACATTTTCTGCCAACTATTTGAAACTTGGTTTTAAGGGTTCAGAATGATGTATAAATAGAAAAACAGTTTACTGAAACATGAGAACAAAATTAGTACCTTTGATTTCATGATGTGTGAAAAAAGATCAAAAAAAAATTTCTTCTTTTCTAGAAAGAACAGTTCAAGAAATGTTACCCAGCATGAAACCTGCATCATCATGTCTTTACTCAGCCTCCTAAAACAAATACACATATGTAATTAAGTGCACTTAAATGGTTTAACAGTTGACTAGGGAGCTTTCTCAGTTATTAAGTAGAAAAGCACAAAATTGCTGAGGGTGATGATGAATCAGACTTTTTTTTAAAAAATATAACTAAGTTTTGTGCTAATTGTAACTCATGTGAAACCCCTAAATGTGCTAATACAGGTCATATATAAATACACTATTTCCTTTATATATATAAATAATAGAAAATACAGCCTTTACAACAGAAGTACTCATTTACTATAAAGCTGTTATAGTTTCCATATAGCAGTAGTACCTTGATTTTACAGAAAAATAACAAAGCAGAAGGTGTATTTTTTACTGAAGGTCAGTCACACCCCAGCAGAAACAGAAGACTGCTGTTGTGCATGGTCTTCACATCTTCCCAGTCTATGATCTCAAGGGATGGAGATTAGCTTTCCCCATTAGAGGAGAACACATCTGGCCTTGCACTACTGTATACCATGTGCAAAGTTTAAAGTATTTAGATTATCTGCTTTTAGCTTACAGAATACTGTATAATTAGCAACTAAAGAAAATACTTAAGCATTTGAAGCACTCCTAAACTGAGTGGGTTTTTTTAGTAGTCAATCTAGAACATAGTCTGTATATGACAGAGAAAGATCTTTACTGCTTGACCAGTGCCCATCAGAATGCTGTTAGTGACAGGAATGACTGCCTAGAACTCCCCATCAAGAGTTTTGTCTGCATATTCACACAGGCTTTACTACCTTTTTGGTTTTTTCCATTATTCACTTATGACCTCAAAATGTCTTAGATTCATTAGGGAATGGTTACAGACTTACGAACCCTGATTTCATCTAACATAATTTTTAATACTACAATTCACAAGCAGAATTCAGGGATAATGTCATAATCGACAGAGCCACTAGGTAGCGTATGGACACCACACATCAGGTCCCTGTGGCATGTAATAGAGTGGTTCAACAACCACTGGATTTCTCTAAACCATCACCAGTATTCTGATTACAGCAAAGGCTTGCTCCTCTGTCTCCCAACACCATATTGATAGTATGATGCCCACATTTTTATTAGTTTATATCTGTCATAAAATTGACTACAGCTAGGACTCGTTACTGGTAATTAATTTTCATTGTTAAGGGAATCCAAATCGACTTGAAGTGATAGTAAAGAAACCCCCATAGTAATATTGTCATTAAAATAATTGTGTAATAGGAAGCTTTCCAATATAAGCACCAGGCTTGGCCTGACTTCTTGACCATTTCTAGTTGACCTACGAGAGGGGCCATGAGGTATCTACAGTGGTCTCAACCAACATTAAAGAGTTTTGGAGGGTTTCAGGAGGACCTGAAGTCTTACTGCTTTTGTATTAGATGTCAGTAAGAGCTTCTGTCACTGTTCTTACAAGGCACAGGTCCAGTATGGTCTGATCAGCCATTTTTGCTTAAGGTGATGTTTATTGCTTGTTACTTCCTCTCCCCCATTACAGTCTCACTGTCTGTCCATTGCACCATGAAAAAGCTGCATAGCATTTGAAGTTTTTAGTAAACAAAGAAGGGCAAGGATCATTGCATACCTTAGTCTGGATTATTTATTATCACAAGGAATTTGTGTTCTAAACACTTCATTAGTGCAGTTCCTCTATCCACATTAATGGAGATTCATTTTAAGGGCAGTTATTAATGCCTTAAGGAAGGTTTATCTGAAGTTACTTTTTTTCTATGATAAATTCTGAACAGCAGCCTAAATCTTAAGTGCCAGTACACACTGTAATTGTCACAACCTCCCTCTGCTGAACAGCAGTTTTGCATGTAGGTAGAGGGCAGTGTAACATATGACTCAAAGTCTGCTGCCAGATATGACATTTTACAAGGAATCAGCACTGCAGCAAACATAGTGTCATCTTCTGCCACTTGATCTGAGTGACTGACAGCACTAGATTTCAAGAAGGCAGATGTCAATAAACTCAGAGAATTGGTAGGGAAGATCTCATAAGAGACAAATCTAAGGCAAAAACAGATTATGAAGAGTTGTCAGTTCATTCAAGAAATGTTAATAAGAAACCAAGTGCAACCTATGGCATTTTAGGGGAATGGAAGGAAATTTTGCAGAAGTCAGCTAATTCACAACCTTTTAATTGACCTCAAGCAGAAGAGAGAGAGATATCTGTAAAGCAGAAACTAGGACAGCTGGTTGAGAACCCAGCACAATACTCCATTCATGGGAGGGTGTGTGTGGGGGAGTTTATGGAATTAGTAAAGACAAAATGCACTAGATGCCACTAGCAAAACTTACCAAAAATAAAAGAAATTTAACAGGTAAGGTGTTAAGAGAAAAACAAAGGGAAGTTTGGATCAGTAGTCAATGATGAGGGTGTGCTATCAGCAGAGAATGTTAAGGAAGTGGTAGAGTTTAATGCCCTTTTTTTCTCCCTTTTTCATCAATCTTTACTAGAAAGGTCAACAGCAACCAGACAGTGCAATTATTTAGATGGTAAAATTTCAGCCTAAAATATGCAAAACTTGCTTAGAGAGTAACCAGTTATGTTAGATGTCTTCCTGAGTCTGAGCCTCAGCAACTTCACTCTAAGAGTCTTAAAAGGACATTGAAGTACTAGCTGCAGATGTCACATATCTTGAATTTATTTTTTTTTATTTAATTTTTGCAGGGCCTTTAGCAGTACTTCCTATAATATCCTTATGAACAGGCTAGTGAACTGTGATCTAAATGAAACTGCTGTGGGAAGGGGCAGGAGGTCAAGTCTAGTTGGATAATTGTATACACAGGGTAATTCCATCAAAACCTATCAAAATATGTGTGTTTTGCAAGGAATTCTGTGGGCCTTGGTCTCAGATCAAGTTTCATTCAATGTTTTCAGTGAAGGCATAGAAGATGGAATATGAAGTATGAGTCTTGCAGATGGAGCAAGGAAGGACTGCAGATGTTACAGATGATAAAAAAATTAGAATTTAAGATGATATATTTAGAGAAGTCATCAAAATGGATGGAATACAGTAGTACAAAATGCTTACACAGAAATACTCATCTGTACTTGCAAAACTGTTTAAGTACCACTTCACAAGAGAAAAGATAGGGTACTATGGTGGAACAAGCATGCATGGCAAAGCCATTGGGATGTCTAAAGGGTCTTAAAGACTACTGAAAGAGTCCATGTGGGCCGATCCCCACAGTCAAAGATTCACCTGGAAGACTGTGACCTGTTTAGTGCACTGTACTTCATGAAAGAGATGAAAGAATTGGCAAAGAAGATGGGTAAAAATTGACAGAGGTCCAGAAAACATGAGGAAAGACTGTGAGAAATGTGAGGTTTTTTTCTGAAGAGGTAACAACCAAGAAGAAGGAAGGTTAATAATCTTCAACTAAAAAGCTGTTTCAAAGGAACTAATATGTCCTTGGTGGAAAGATCAGGAAGAATAAAACATGAAGAAGCATAAACCAAACAGATTGGGAGATTTAGATTAGTCATTGGACAAAACTTCAATATCAATGATAGCTTGGGATGACATGATTGCAATTTGGTCTCGGGATAGAAGGGTGGAGTTAATGATTCCCTCTAGTGAAAGTCTGTCTCTCAGTGAGTCAATAACTGTCAATAACTCAGGAATCCTGTACTCAGCTCCAGGTTTCAGAGAAGTCTTCTCCAGAATCACACAGTCCATCTTCCTCTCTCCCTGTTGTGAGGCCTTTCTCTTTTCTTTATCATATCTGTAGACTATTATGAAGCCAGCCATATTCCAGCTCCCCCCTAATTCATCTAGATGTCAGTTTTACATCTCACCTTCTAACCATCATAGCCCATTTTCCCTCTTGGAAGCCCCTGAAAACTTGTTCGTCATTTCTGCCTTCCCATCAGGCAGTTCTTCATTCCCAGGAGACAGTGGCCACTGGGAGAGTCCTGCTGCAGTCAGTTCCTGTGCTGCATGGCAGAACAGGCTGCAACCAGCAGCGTCCTGCTCAGTCCTGTCAGGGTATGATCACTGTCAACAGCACCTAAGTGCAAAACCCCTCATAGTTTCTACTGAGCACATTCAAAATGGGGTTGCCAAGAGCCAGAAGTGAACACTTTGAACCAGAATGGGAGAGAAAAGCCTATCCCTGACTTCAACATAATGCTTCACTTGTGATTCAGGTCCTAGATCCGGAGCACAGAAATACCAAATCTTCTTTAAAAAAACCCACAAACACAACAAACCCCCCCAAAACACACCAAAAAACCAACACTAAAACGACTGTTAAATCTTTAAAATGACAAAGAAAAATCCTAGCCCTGTTTTCAGCAAGTAGTCAACTATTTAACTGAGAATACAGTGTAAGAACATTAATACTGAGTAAAAACCAAGGTCCATCTAGCCCAAGAGCTTGCTCCAAACAGTGGTCAATAACAGATGCTGATGGAATAATAGATAGAGAAAGAATGGTATCGTACTTCTAATTACACACACGGTTCCAGCAATTTGTAGGTCAGGGGCTTTACTGCAGCGACAACAAAACCAACTAAGTCAGGAGATCAGAAAGATCAAGGCTTAAATGTTAAAATCTGGGAACATTATTAACTAAAGCCAAGGTCTCACGGAACATGTCCCATGTCCCATTGTCAATGGTACGTGCTGGGCAGACCTGACTGTTCACGTTGCTCTGCTATAACCTTCAGTACAAACTAAGGGGGTGATGCAGTGGGTGAGTGATCCAAGGAGAGCACATTAGTGCAGTGGCATAGCACAACTATACTGTTTCCATATTTCATGTTCTTTTTAGAGTGAGAGATGCTGAAAATTGTCTAATGAATGTTTGCTTCTGGTTTTGGTCACACTTCAAGAACCATCTTTAAAATGATGCAATTATGAGAAAGTTCTAAGCACATATTTTGAAATAAATCCTCTTTAAAAATAGAACACTGTGCCTCAGAACTTACTTTGCCATAAAACCAGAAATAAACCACAAAACACATATGCTGAAAAATAATATTGACTTAAGTCTCATCATGTGTGGCTCACAGCCATCAGAGACTGACATATTGGCACAAATCAGGGCAGGTGTGAATTTTTTGACACGAAAAAACACTGAGATGAGTAGAATGAGCTTTGAATGCTGTAACCTTTGGGAGAGGTCTCCAGGGACTGTGCAGAAGGGACTGTAAAGCCATGCTGTCAGCTTCAGCATGGATTGCAGTGCGAGTCAGGAAACACATAAGTGAGGATTTTAGACAGCAGTACCTGCAGATAGGATGAGTCTCAGAGCAGAAACATGTCTGTTTAGAATGCATGCAGAGTTGTTTAGAAACCTGACATATGACACCATAAATTTATGAGCACATTGGCACTGACTAGTTGAGTTAAGATCTCCAAAGAGCACATAACACATATACGTACACACACTGAGGCAGGAACCACTTTCAATAACCAAATAATTCTGTCACCAGACAGCCTAAAACTATTCATAGGCACCATTTCTAGCCAAGACCAACAGATCTGAAATATTTTTTCAATCTCTAGGCAAATGAATTTTGAGGATATGACAAACCAAAAAGTCTTTAGGAAACTCTCCAAGCAGATGATCTCATTTTTTTTAGCCATCATCTCTCTTAAACACCTTGACCAATTTCCTTCAACTCTTCCAAAAAATTGGTCCCAGAATAAGATTATGCCTGTGAAGCTGTAGCTGAACAGGGCTGATTTTGGCAATGTGAGGAACAGGAATAAAATAAAGTTTATAATGAAAACTTAAGGACATCTGCATTTTACTGAATACTGTTCAATGGGATCTATATAATGCATGATCTTTCCATTGCAGCAAAAATATAAAGTACTTTTATTGTCACCAAGGGAAAAGACCACTTCCTCCATATGAAGTCCTACCTATAAGCCAAAAAGATCTGTCAGGTCATGCAAGTCTTTTTGCTTCCTCCCATTAAAATGTTTATAGGATCCAGATTAATTTCCTAAAGTCTTGGCTTAAGGATCTGCACAGTGTATTACACCATGTTGGTAGTGCAGAATGATGAAAATTTCTGACTGCAGCTGTGCCTCTACCGCTGACCTTATTAAAACTGCAGCATGGCACTGACATATTGAACTAGCATTAAATGAGCCATCCAAGGTACTGGTAACACCATGGCACTGCCGTAACAGAACACAGCACACCTGCAAACCCCCCTGCAAAGCAGAGCAGTCAATGGCCAGCTATTGTTGGCAGGCCATCCAGAACACTGTCTTCCTGAGATAATGCCACTAATTGGATCCAAGCTATCTAGTTTAATGGGAATTCAGGTTTGTCAGAGCTCTAAATCATGTGAAGGTCCAGTAGCACGGGTAGTTAAATGAAAGCATTCTGTGTGGTTGTAAAGTCTGCTTCTAGATACTTCCTAGCCAATAGCTCCTACAATTCACATTGATGCCCAGCTTGGGAAAACACAGCACACACAGTTTTTACTGAAATCCGGAAATTTTCTGGGTTGGATAATGTTAAGGAAAAACTGCTCTGGGGACCTTACATAAGCCTTCTCAGATTCTTGTGACAGGTACAGGTTCTTTCTAGGTCCTTGTAAAGCTCACTTAATAAAAATATCTGTAGGGAATGAGAAAGGGTTATATAGGCTGCAGATCAGAGAGCATGTTTTCACCCAATGTGGAATTGAGCTGTCATCTGCAGATACTACTCACAGAAATACATATCATCCTCAAAGTTACATTAGATCTGTTAAACCCCACCTCACTCCTGACCCACACCCATGCCACTTATTTCTTGTCACCAAATGTCCTCCCAACACAACCACCTCACCCGGGGACAATGCTGTTGTACTTTTCAGCCCGAAAGCTCTTCCTGTTGACCTCTGCAGTACTGTTTGGAAATGCAGAGGAAAAAATACCAACGTTGCTTTAGTGGACCAAATAAAAGCCATTCTAAAAGCTGCCAAGCTAACTGACCTCCGGGATCTACCAACATCAGCCTGGTGTTCAGACCAGCATGGAGATCTGAAAATCTGGTCCTGATCCTATATGACAGGGATTGCTGGTCAGAAATATGACAACTGGACAGCTGTGAAGAAGGAAAAGGGTGAGCAGAAGAAAGCTATAAAGCCATAATACCACGTGCTAAAACTTAAGCCATTTAGACGCCATCTTCCTGAACTGTGCTCCCTGGTAGCATAATCTCAGCCTACTTAAAACAACTTCTGTTGACAACATGGACTACAATATGGAACTAAATATGTCAGTGGACAAAGTACAACCTCAAAAGACATTGGTCAGTTTGCAAAAGGTTACAAGTGTCAAGAGTATCTAGCAACTTGACAGCCTTGGATATGGAACCTCTTGCTGTTTAGCAGCAACTCTAACTTCAGCCTGAGCACAGACCACTGGGGAGCATATATCTCCAGATGTTTTTCCTGCTCCCTCAAGAAATGAGAAATGTACAGCTATTCCCTGAAAACTTGTGTTCAAGTGACTTTTCAGTGATGCATGAGCTTGGCAATGCCATGACTATTTATCTAGGCCCTTCCACACAAAACTTCAGTTTCTGGTGACATATGGCATGGGAAAATCCAGCTCAAGCAGCTGAAGTCTGGCAAAATTATAAACAACCGAAAAGAAGGCCTTCTAATGGAGACTGTTAGACAGCATTAGCTGTTGGACCACTGTCATCATCACAGCCAGAGAATGATTTAATCTGTCAGTTATGTGAGCACTAGGAGTGATGAATAGGTCTTTGTGTTCATTCACAGCAAGAATGTACCCAGAATGACATACAGTGTGGTGGGTTTCTTTTTTGTCTGATAGTCCACTGGATCTCTAAAGAGCTGGGAATTTGCACAACACAGCTATCCAAGGCAGTGCCACAAAAGATATCACTTGTGTTCATAAAGAGGGATTCCCAATGTGGTTGACTAGTGAGCTTCTTCTCCAACTTGTCCATCATTTTCCACACAACTTAAAAGTCCCATGTCAACAAAGTTGCCCAGTTTTTGCCTCAGTTTTAGCCATTCCAGATGGCCACAATTATAATCAGGGTGGCACAGGGGCACAAGTGCAGCTTGTCCATGACTCCAGCACCTGGTACCACAGCAGCCACAGGGCTTCTCTGCAGAGCCATGCCACTTAGCCCTGCCAGGGCTACACTAGTAGCCCAGAGCTTTTGAGTGACCACACTCCCATTGGTGCTCAGCTGTGCTGCCAGCACGAGGAGCAGAGCAGGGGCACAGGGCTGCCAAAGAGATTCCTTTGCAGTTTTCTGACTCCTTTTGTTGTTGCAGTAGCACAGACAAGAACAGCGCCAGCAACTCATATGATGTTTTTACCTGGTATAAATGAGAGTAGAGTATGCTCTATTACCTTTCCTTAACCTTCAATTAGCAGCTGGAACTAGGGCCCCATCAATCCTTACATGGGAGTATCATGAAAGATTTGAATGGTGTTGCCCATCACTACCAGAAAGCAAACTAAACCCCAGGCAGAGGACTGTCAGATCTGGCTCCTAACTTTTATCTTATCTGACCTCTGCAAAAGAAACTGTCGAAGTTCTGGCAAGCCATGAACTATGAGTAGTCACTTAAATCCATCTCTGTTCAGTGAAATGACAGGAGTGAAGTGCTTAGAGCCAGGTGTGTGCTTAAGTGTTCCACTGAAAGGCATAAACCTTGAACCAAGGCAGTTTTCAGAGAATGGGAGATAAGGGAAAGCGGAAATGTTCACCTACAGCCATTACTTCTGAAGGCACACAAAGGAGTCTACTGTCCAATGAGAGTGAAGCCAGATGCATTTGGAAACCACCAGACCAGAAATGAAGTTAAACCAGGACACTACACGGGGTAGCGTTTGCCATTTAAACACAACAAAGAAAGACAATGCAGTCCCATACCTGTAAAGATGCAAGTCACTTCAGGCAGTTAATAGGTTCATTGAACAGCCATCAACCTGGAAAATTAGAGAGAAGGTACCAGCTTCTCAGTATGTTGTGTGTTCTCTCCTTTTGATAGATGACTCCCAGAAGTCATGCATGATTTTCATAAGGTGAGATAATAAGCTGTCAGTTGTAGGAAGACTACAGTGAACCACACAGAAAATCATCATGGTCTGAAAATCAGAAACATGCCAAACAGCAAAAACAATTTCTTTCTTTAAAAATAAAATCAGGGAGTGTTTTAAACAAGCTAGCTTTGGCTTACAAGTAATATTCAGCCATCAACAAAATAGGAGGAAAGTATCTATTTGTGTGATTCCTGAGTGAACAACACACAGTACATCTGTATACCTTACCCCATATGTCATATACATGTTTTGAATATCAATAAATATACTTATTCACATATTTACTTACAGAAGTGACAGGGAAGACTTAGATGGTATCAAATCCTACAAGCACAGGACATAATTTTGAACAAAAAATGAGGTAACTCGTGTAACCCATGGCCATGGCCAGGACACCACATGGGATGTGCTGACAGGATGGGATGTGGGTCTGGCTCTGTGGGGCCCATGGCCAGGGCAGATCTGTGGGCAGATGGAGCCTGGCCCTGCTGTGACATCACTGGGGCAGAGGCTGATGAGATCAGGGGGCTGACATGGGCTACTGATCCTTGGGAAGGTTGAGCAGGGACTGGACACAACAGTAGGGCCCCTTGGTACCTCCAGGGCCCTGGCAGCCATGGCCCAAATGCCAAAGTCATCCCAGGCCTGTGTAAGGACACATGAGTTAGAGGTAGGTTGTGCAGATACAGCTATCTCCTGATGTTTTGAGGTGAATCCAGCAGTGCTGGCAAGGGAAGGATGTAAACTCCATTATCCTGATCCATACGGCAGAGTTGCCCCAAGCAGGACAGACACTGTTAGTCACGAAGCACCTACATTCCTAGCAATGGGGAAGAACAGGTTTTTCATGGCCAAGAGTGCCAGGAGAAGAAAGAACCAACTTGAGCCAAGCAGTGTCATCCTCCCTTGCTCCACTCTCACCCCACTCTGGGGCTGTCTGTGACTGCACTTCCCAAGGGACTAGAGGAGGAGATTGGAAAACTGAGACTATTGCTGCCTTCTCAGCACATTATTTGCCTTGAGGAGGACCAGACACTAGGGTTTACTCAGGTGGAATACCCTGCATGAGGCCTTTACGTATTGTTTTTTTGGTTTGGTTTTTTTTTTTTCATAGAGAGAGTCAAAAAATTGTCAGCAAGTGACAGTTTGGGTTGCTGGGCTTTAGTGGCTTTTAATTTTCTCCCCTTGGTGATTTGTGCCAACTGTTACTTCATGCATATGGAACACACAACTTCCAGCCTTTTCTCAGTGGTATGAAGTAAGAGTTTGGCACATGCTGAAAACTACAAACAGAAATTCACTCACTCTCTCCCATCTTTAATGTCAATACCCACCAGTAATTATTTGGAGAATTAAACACGTAGTCATCTTGCCGTCACCTTAATTCTCCACATTAAAAAGGGATTATATAACAAATTAGGCTGATTTAGTCTATTTTCTAGGGACTTACCCACTGGTTCACTCTTTATTAAATTAGCAAAGAAGCCTTTGGCTTTCAGACATGTTATGAAATCCTTCCCAAGCTGAGACCACCGGTGCTAGGAATTGCTGAAGTGCTTAAACTGCTCTGGAACCACCTCCTTGGAATTTACAGAGCCTGAACTCCAGCTGACCCACCATGAAGAGAAAACATTCGTGTAGTCACTTGTAATCTGATCTTCCGACGTTTGCCTTCCAGTTTAGAAAAAGCAATCCCCCAATTCACCAGGGTCATAGAGTCTTCAGACTCTTTCCTATGCTCGTTTAAATATAACCCAGGGTTCAGATCTAGGGTATGTGACAATGGAGTCTCTGCTAATTCTCTCTCTAGTGATGGCTTAGCGGGAAGCAGCAGTTGCAAAGCACAGCTGGATGCCTTTTCACCAGTTGTGCAAGAATATCTACATCACCCTCAGTGATGGGGATGTCTGCTGACCAGAAGGGTAAGTTGCAAAGACACAGCATGTCTTATTCCTCCTCAGCTGACTGTGTGTTGGAGAACTAATGCTTCTTTCATAAAGAATTACACAGCATGAAGTCTGCTGATTGCCAGTCATCTGAAGGCCTGATGCAATGCCCACTGAAGCTAAAGGCTATTTTTCTTCTGCTTTTATAGGCTTTGGATCATTGCCTTACTCAAAACACTAAACCTTTGAGTACTTTGGGCTTTAGGGTCAAATGCTCTTACTTTCTGCATTCTTTGCTTTTAGCTGTAACAAGTCCATGTCACCACCACAATGACAGATTTGATGGCAAACAGATCTGTGAATCAGCACAGAAACAATCATGTACTCCTGTTTTTTCCCTTTCCTTTCCCCAACTTCTCCCTTGAGTGTTTAAACCCAGCTGCTCCAGATAGGCCATTCATTGGAATTGTAACTTACTAATTTTAAGCAATCATTTCCAGGTTTCTTATAAAAGAAGTTGCTTATCTATTTTAAAGAAAAATGCCTGATAAAAACAGAAAAAGAAAAAAGAATATATATTCTGATTTTTCCAAGACTAGACAGTAATTCTGACCTCCTGTACGCTTCTCATTAGTTCGAGCTGCATGCCTTTGAAGCTGTTCCTGAAATGCTTGTGAAAGATGTTGGCCTGAAATATGGGACAATCGAGCTCACCCATTTATGCGCATCACTTTTACAGCAGGGGTAGGGAAAGGGTGTCCTGTCCTCCCTGTGTTTGCAGCACTTGCTTGAAGAAGTACTAAAGGACCAGTTGCTGATGACAGCTCCAAGTGCTGCCCACCATCAGGGTTTTCACACAACAGATGTGCACTCCTGGGTACTTCATCAGGCACTTCAGGGGGTGGTTAGGTGACCATAGCTTTTGGTCACCACTGGTGGCACTTGTTCTCCACTAATGATCCATCCCCCACTCAGTAGATAAATCAGAATCTGAAGAGAGAGGAAAATAAAATCCCTTGTTTTCAGAGTTACTGATACTCAGTTGATTGTGACAAATAAATCTTCTGGTTAAATCTGACCTATATACAGAGAACTGAACTTGACTGGCAAGGTTTGGAAATGACCACAGTGGGTCTAAAAAAACCTCGTTCCTCTTAGTTTTGATTTCTGTCATTCTCTACTATGTATCTTTCTTGCCCATGCAGTCACCTCATGACTTGTTAAACATACTGCTTTGAGAAAGCTCAGTTAAGGAAAATTCAATATAAAGCCACATTTTTTTCCAGTAGCCTCATGCTCTACCACAGTTATAAAATAATGGTGTTTATCCAGCTGCAGAAATTATCAGTAACGTTTAAACAGCATTGAAGTTTCCTAAAAAAATGTTTACGGGGGTGCTTTTTTTTTATTTTATGAAAATCTGATTCTGTCAGATGCTTTTTTTTACTCCCAACAGCCTCTGACTTAAGAAGAGCTAAGCATTCTCATGGGAGAAACATACTGTACCATGCCTCAATAATCATTAGAGTAGTAAAGTCACTCAAAGGGGAATTAATTGATCCTAAAATTGCATGCAATTATTGGACAACTAAGTAATATTTCATCTGAAGTTGTTCATAGTAAGAAAAAACTATATGTAAACATGCTATCTGAGATTGAAACTGTGTACTTCTTAAGGGGTCATGGCATACAAGCTATCTGCTTGTATAAAATGAAGAAAACAGCCCTCAAGTGACCAACCACATGGGTAGCAATAGTGGTTCTATTGAAGAGATCTTCACTCTCAGAAATGAAAGAATTTGCAGTAATTTTCCTTCCAATCATGCTATTACATGCAGTGTGAAAATAGCATATTTCAAAATCTCTCCCATCAAAAACTAAAAGCTTCTACCCAGTCAGAGTGGACACAGAAAATAAAGAGGCTATCTTAAAGAAATGGACAGGGATAAACAATCTATTTCTATAGATTCTACACATATCAAAGTACTGACTCAACATGTGGATAATGTACTTTTTTTTTTCCTCATTTTCTTACACTTCTTCAGGATTTTACAATGCTGATTTAAACATCTCCAATTCTGCAGCCTGCTTTATCGTGATCTATATGTAACATGTCCCAGTGGAGATGTGAACTACATGCTCCCCCTTTCCAATACACACAGCTTCAGTTCAAAGTGCAGCAGCTTCTACTTTTCCATTAAGTATTTTTCTCTTGGTCCCCAGTGTCAGGCAGTATTGTAACGCTTAAATGTGATATTGCTAATATTACATAAAAAATGTCTCCTGTTCCATAAAATATGCTAGTCCTGTAAAAGTGAAACTCTGTTGGAATATTGATGACTCAAACGTGTGCCAGGCAATCAGACATTGGCAGCTTCTGTAGAATATTTGTGACCTTCAGTTTTAGTCCAGCAGCATGGACAGAGTGGTGTTGCATTGGCAAGCCCACACACTTGCCAAAAAAAATTCAGCCTTTCCCCTGGTGCAGTTACATGGGATTCAAAACACCACAGACAACTTCTGGCCTCTTCAAGCAGTGATCACCCCCAATTATGGCATTCTGCAAACTGGGAAAATAAACAAAGAAAACTAAACTAAAGAAAACTGGGTTTATAAAAAATACAGTAAGAGATGCACCTGGAGAGGTTTCATGGAAGTTCCTTGCGTTACCCCTGTTGGCAGCAAGCAGAACTTGTGTTGCAGGGCTTCTGGGCTTGGGTCTACAGGATTGCTACAAAACACCGGAGCGATGCCTGCAGCAAGAAGAGAAAAACAACTCAGGAGTACATAGGAATGAAACTAAAGAGAATGACAAGCAGATTTAAAGAGCGCAATGTCAAGATGAAGACAGGGCATTGAAAAAATGGAAGTAGGAAACCCTTTCAAAACCATAAAGTGCTAAAAGATTCATTCAGAAGTGTCTCCTCCAAAATAAAAATATTCCTATTGCCTCTCTTCATTGATATGGACATTTCCATGGGGTCTGGAATCTGATCTGGCACATCTAATTTACAGCTTATAAAATTTATTTACTAGAACAGTACACGATGGATTTTAGATTTTAGATTAGTATTTCGTAGTACAGATTTTAGATGAGTATTTTATTTTTCCATGGAATTCAATAAAGTCATGCCAGCAGAAAACTTGGCTTTGCATTCACATAAAATATTTTATCCTAAAGAACAATAGAAACTGCCATCAGATTGCATCACTTTATATTGTTACAAACTGCAATTAATCTGTTCAGACTGAAAAGCCATATGAGTTTTTTACTGAAAGGCATTTCATTAAGTTTCTCAGTTGTTTACATGTAATGCAACATGACAGGAATTTGTGTGGAGATGAGAGAAAATGAGCTATTTGACATTAACTGTTTGGAATCCTCTCTATGGCTGTTTACAGTCTGCAGTGTATTGGCAGGGCTGATTACATGGATAAGTGTAGGATTCGTAGGAGGATTTCTCATATTGAGTTGTTCTTTAAGGAACAGTTGGTGAAAACTCACAGTGTCTTTGGGTATTCAGGTCTAGCAAAGTGAGCATTAACATCATCAGTTTCTAGCAAGAGCAAACAATAAACCTAAAAAATGGAAATACATGAATTGTATTAAGCAGGACAGGTAAAAAGTAATGTGAGTCACACCTCCCAAATGAAACATTGAAGTTACCCACTCCAGTCCCTTTATTGTGGAATGCCGAGATGGATGATGGAGTCCTGCAGAATGTCTGGGCAAAAACAATCAGCTGGGCACCACAGGGTCTCAGCTGTGACCACAGGAGATGCTGTGCAGAAAGACAGGGAGCAAGAGATTTGTGTTAGGCAGGTACAGAAGATCTGCCACCATGCCTGTACAGTAACTAGCTGATGTTAGCTTGGATGTAGAGAGTCAAGGTGAGTAAAGGCTCTAGGCTTTGTGCTCAGGCCTGGGCTGTAGGCAGATTTATCCCATTTAGCAAAGTTCCTTCAATTGTGAATTTTTTCTATATATTTTTTTTTTTTTTGACAGGTTAGCCTAGATAGTTACTTAGTTAGAAACAAAGGGGAAAGGGAAACCTTCTCTCTCCAAAAGCCAGAAATAATTAGATTGAAAATATGAATCCTGAAAATTCAGGAAACATGAAGCAATTAAAAAGGTCCAAATATTTACTTATCTGTTTGTTTTAAACTTCATACTTGGCAACTTTCAGACAGCCTTCTGAACTGGGAAAGAATTAGAAGTTTGGGAATGAGATTTTTGAATGTCTGAGATGCTTTGGGTCAAAAATGAATGATGGTCTTCTATGCCAATTTAGGACACCTCAAATAAATAGCATCAGGGATCAGAGGGCAGATATCCAACATTTACTGTCACTTTACAACACTTTAAACTTAGTACTTGAAATATTGAGAACCCCATAATCATCAGACACTTTTAAAATCTTCGTTTAAAACTTTTTCTGTGTCAGAGAAGAGTCATTTTCCTTAAGAGATGAACCTCCCCATCATCTGGGAAAGTGTGTTTGATGATGAGAAAGGAGGAAAATTCATTAGACTAATCAAGAACTCAACTGGAAAACGTGAGTTCATTCTCAAAGAAAATAATATGCTCGTGGAAAACCAGCTGAAACTTAGGGCATCAAATGAATCAATTTTGGAAGAGGAAGAAATTACGTTACTGGTGTTAAAAAGACAAGTCTTGAGACAGATGTCATTATTTCTTCTGCTGGCAGAGATGGTGCTGAGCAGTGATGAGAGCAGTCATGTTTGGCAGGTCCCGCTCCTCTGGAAAGTTTTGAGACTGCTGCTGAGCACAGAAGGATGTTGGGATGTCTCTGCCTATCCCAGCAACCCAGCTACCTATCACACAGATGCCACGCTGACCTCCAGGCTAGTGGCCTGTGCCCAGTAGCTTTGTTGTGAGACTGGACCAGTCGTTGGCATGCTCAGGGATTTGCTCAAGATGCAACCATTGCCTGCCTTCACCTGGGAACCCTCCTGGTGCAGGGGCTGAAGGGTGACGTGGTTTGCCTTATTTACTTCCATTGGTTTTATTTGGAGAACTGAATTGGTTACTGGATTTTTTAATGGATTTGCTTTTATTTAGGACTACTGATACACAGCACATATTGCTCACCATCCTCAGCAAAAAAATATACTCCAAAGCACACAGTCGCCTTTCACTGGAGATGGATTCCCCCATACAGAAGAAAATATGGAAATCTCAGAGGGAACCACAGAAAGAAACACAAACCACAGAGAAAAAGTTCTGTTCATCTCTAAACTGGTTGTCCCTCAATTAGGTAATTAGATCTGTAACAAACTGAAAATGGCTCTACAAATCTAGCAAGATAACTCCTCCCCATGTCTCAGACTCTGAAAGAAAACAGCTTCAGTAAAGGCAGTGGAAAATTATTAATAAAAAAGGTGATTTATGTGCTACTCTTGTTTCTTTGCCTAGCTCATTCTTGCTGTTTGACTGATGTGAGTTACAACAACTGGATCTGTAAGTATAAATATTTCGTGCCTACTTTGAAGACTGAGTCCAGTGAGTGAAGACCAGTGAATTTATAAGGCATATTCAAGCTAGTCTGTAAAGACGAGTTTATGAAACTATGAACCTCTGGCAAGCATCTGCATCTGTTCTATTTACTCAGATAACATAAGAGAGGCCATGCTACTAAAACACATCATAAACGAGTTACTAAATTAAGTCATTCAGCCCAAGCATTAAGACTGGTAGTGATTATATATTGGTTTATTTTATTAATGTAGGCAGTTACCTCTCTAATGGAACTCAGATGAGGATGTTCCTGCCAGTAATGTGAAAAATAATAATCTCTTTAAGTTCTTACTGTCTCCTCCCTTTTCACTATGTATCTGAAATGGCTGAAATCCAATGGCTTCTGAAAATGTAACCTCTAAAACGGTGCTTTCTTAAAAACAAATTAAAAACACCAAACAAACCAAAAAAATCCCCTGACAAACTAAAAACACTTGGATTGTACACAATACCGTGAGAAAGCTTCTCTCTAAATAGTTCCTCTAGCAAATATAATGATGGAAGGAAACAGAGTACGTTGAACAAAATCTATCCCATGTTAATTATGTTGGGTTTTTTCCCTCAAGAAAGAGTGTTGGGTATGTGGCAGAATACAAACTGCTGAAAATGAAAACTGCAGAACTGGAATCTTGTTAGTCTCTGCTTCATGTTTAGCCTTTCACTCATGATCTGGGAAGAAATGGCAGTTCATGTAGGAAACACCACGTCTCTGCCAGGCTGTGCATGACAGGAGTGATCAGGCAGTGTATACACATGCACTCATCCATTCCAAGGCAAGAAAATGTTTCTGTGGTACAAACATACAGGCAGCTGCTACAGCAGTCTGAGGTACTGCTCTTGGTACCTCCAACCCCCTATCTATGCTATGGGTGTGCAAATGAAAACACACCTCCATGAAATTCTGTATTTTGAATATAACTGAAACAGAGATTTTTGTCCAAATTAAACTACAGCTGCCCCTTTGTTAGTAGCACTTATGTAGCTAGATAATGAGAAGTCATCTTCTTGTTCTTCAGTTATAAAAAGCTGCTATAAGTACATAATATGGTTAACAAAACACATCCACAGTTAAACTTAATTCCAGAAGTTGTCAGTCTCAATTTTGAAATGTTCTGTGACATATCAGAGTTCTAGTCATATCATAGTATGAATTATGGGCATCACTGGCCATGTTCCCACATAAAGCAAATAAAATAGCAGAGCTGTTCCTTGAGTTTTGCTTTTCAGCAGGGAATACTGATGTAAACAGCAATCCATTAATTTATCCACTGCAACATAGAGCGTTACCATTGCAATGAAGAGCCAACAGACAGCTTTGTCCCCAGAGAATCCCTCAGGAATGCTCAGAGCATTCATTTTGATCCATCCCACTGCCATTTGCTTGAAGCTTTTTCCCGCAGACCAAGTTTCAGCTGGGGAACTGGAGGCTTTGAAAATTTGGGTCAGAGCATGTATGAAAAAGCCTTTTCACAGGAACTAATCTCTTGCCCTGGTTCAAAGCATCATGAAAAGTTCAAAGGTATCATCTGCCAGTGCTGGATAGGATAAATACCAGCATTTATTAGTGATATGAGTCAGCAAATAATTTCTTGCCTTCCAGAGCCAGAAAGTTCATAGCTGTCAGGTTCCCCATAAAATTTGACATACAGTCATGAAATACACTGAATTAATCAATGACTCCAGTCTAGTCATGAGTCAGATACTCACACTACCCCTACCCTCAAGCATGATAGCTAAGGTCCTTCCATTGCCAGCTGTAGGATCTGACTCAAAATCACAGAATAATTCAGGCTGGAAGGGACCTCCATAGGTTATATGTGACAACTACTTGCTCAGAGTAGGGCTGCTGAGGTCACATTTGTTCTTGACTGATATCCAGTCAAGATCTGGTTATTTCCAAGGCTGGAGATCCTGCACTCTCTGGTCATTGATTCCAGTGCTACATAACCCTCCCAGTGAGAAAAAAAATCCTAACAAATGAGAATTTCCCACATTGTGCTTGGTGCACTTTGTCTTGTCTTGTCACTGTGTTCCTCTTGGAAGAATCTGGACTCACCTTTAAACACGGGCTAGTTTCTCTAGCTGCTTCCAAGTCTCCTCACATTCTCCATTCTCAGACAAACTACTCTCTCTCTAAAACATTCAGGGAAGATGACCAGGTTCCTCCTTGCCACTACCCTCATTCATGATCTGCAGTCTTCCTCCATTCCTCGCTGGAGCCACACATACTTCATTCCATAGATCAGTGAATGAGTTCAATGCTGAATCAGAGCCCTTGTCTTCTTTTAAAGAAGTCAGACAGTCAGCAATGCTCTACAACAAGGCAAGCCTTTCTGAAACAAATGTATGTGTCTAGTCCATTGGGTAGCAGGATCCAAAGTTCCTCAGGCCAGAAGGCTCAGGCCGAAGTTGATTAAGCCTTCAAGCAGAAGTCAGCATATTCTTTTCTTCGTATTTTTTCCTCCAGGCATTTAAAATCTACTCTTTTCTCTCTTACACTCTCTGTAAACTTGTATTTCCCAGGCAGCTCATGTGTGTGCAAATAATTTCTGCAGTGCCAATATTCCTTTGTTGAGTCTGCCTCAGCTCGAGGCAAGTCTGCCTCAGCTCAAGTCTGAAAGGCTATTCTGCATCACATTAGATCAAAACATACAAGTGCTCTCATATTTTCTTGTCTTTCAGCATATTATGAGGCTCTTACCTATTTCATCCACTTATAAAAAACACACATAAATGCAGGGAAAGAAAAGCGAGCCCAGCAGTATGAAAGAACTACAAAACATTTTCACATTCTGCTTATTGACAGGTCCAGTTGTGATCAGGTTTTGATGTACACAACAGGGAATTTATATGCATCATAAAAATTTACCTATGGTGAAGTTAGTAGGATGAAATTTGTATGTCCTGAGGTAAAAAGCTGCTGCAGTAATCTATTCCAAGATTGAAGTGTCATGTCTAACAAGTCCAGGCCTAGTGAAGACATCAATATACTGTGAGATAAGCAATATCTACCCAAAGGGCTGCTACTAGTCACTGTGTCACAAGCTTGTTTTGTATCTCTGAGCCACTAAGATTATGTTCACATACTCTATTATATTTCACACAGTGACTTCATATTTTTAAAATATTTTTTCAATATCTGACAGTAGAATTTTCCCTTTTCTAGTTTTCAGAACTAGCCAAACTTATATTTTGGTCCCAGAATGGTAGGGCTTATTCATTTTCTATCCTGTCATTAGAAAAATAATTGAAAAAATATTTTTCTTTGTCATTTCTTGCAGTCAGGAATTAATGGCAGTAATCAGTCAGCTCATTATTATTGGAAATAACAATTTTGGCTATAAGTCAAAGCCTGCATTACAGTCTTAAGGATGCTTCTGTGAAGTAAAAGCGCTGGAAAGCATGAGTGGCTTAGTGAGATTTCCACATGGCTATAGGGAGTAGATATTAAGGAAACTCTGCAACCTTTTGAAAGAACATTGCATGTTCTCCTTTTTCCTCACAGTTCCAATCTGCGAGGTTTCATGATTAAAGCCTCAGCTTACCCCAAATTATAAAGGAATCACATGTCACTCTACACTGATATCGAGACTCAGTTTCACACAGTTTTTGGCTGGTGGCTGGATGGAGGCACAACGATAAAGCAACACTCACACAGCATTGCAAAAATCTAGTCTGAAGTTTTTCACACTTCGGCAAAGCCCAAGGCTATTTATGTTCTTTTCTGAACACTCTGAGTTTAGAATCTTTAGTCTGGAAAGTACATGGAAACCCACAGGACTCAAAACATCTGCTCACCATAATTAACCATTGCAAAGCTCACAAAGGATCAGGGATCACAGGCTCCATCGATGCTCTACCTGCCAGAGTGCTCTTAAGGGTGCTTTGGAGTTAAAGATCTCCAGCATTTGGAGTCCAGGTTTTCTCCACCTCAGCTTGGGCTGACTATAAATTCAGTCTGCTCTTGACCAGGACATGTCAGAGCCCTTGGGAAAGTACCGGGATCCATGCAAGGATCTGGGTAATCCTATCCTGCCAGACATTGTTACTAGAAGACCAAAAGGATGGTGGGAAACTGCACAAACTGTCAGGACCTCATGATGCTGCAGAAGAGCCTTCAGGTAGTAGTGTGAGAAAACTATTGAGCCCTGGATCTATCAGAGGCACAGAGCCCAAACAGACTTGAGATTATCTGCTCCACCTCCACAGGTTAGCTTTCTTCTTCCCATTTCTCTTACTGGCTCTAGATTGTCACCGCTTTTTTTGACAATTAAAAACCTTCTAATTGCCAATGTTCATGCATTCCTTTTGTGTGTGTGCACTTTGCTTAAACAGGTCTTGAGCAGAGGGGTTGGACCAGATGGCCCCCTGTGGTCCCTTCCAACCTTACCCATTCTGTGATTCCTCCCTACAGACGATGCCTCTAATGTTCTCTTAGAGAGCGTCTGACCTTGATTTGGGCAGCTAATCCCAATCTTCTTGCTCTGCTGTAGGCAGAATAGAAATACCACCTCTCCTGTCATTTCCTCGATCCCTGATATTGGTTCTGGCTCTGACTGCTGCCCTCTCCAGTGGAGGCATCCCTCTAGGAAAAAGAGAGGAGGGAGGAGGATACACAGTCTTAGCAAAGGCCATTGTCTTCCTGTCCACCAGCCCCGTTAGGCTGAGATCCTCTTAGCAGTGCTATGATGTTTCACTGGTGACACTTCCCCTCCCTGGGGAGCCTGGTTCCTGCTTGGATTCTTCCTTCTTGCCTAAATAGAAGACACATCACCAAGTGTTGCTTATTCAGGGAAAATCGCTGTTATTCCTTTAATATGAAACAGATCAATACACCACAGACTTAGATTAACTGAACAGAAATTAATAGAAAAAAATTAGGAAGATGGAGAGAAAAACTCTCCAAATGAAGCAACCCCTGCCCTCAATCTTACATTTAAGCCAACAAATATATTAAAACTTGATTTTAACTTGTAAGTATTGGCAAGCAAAGTCAATCTTAGAGCAATCACGGAGAAATAAAATAGCAGCCATAAAAACCAGATTGGGTACTGTGATATAAACTCCTGCACATCAATTTACAAAATTAATAAGTGCCAGAATAACTGTAATTCATTTAGGCATTTAAATCAAACCGTAAATCACTCCTCAGCCATGTGTTGAACAAAAAATACCAACTTTAAAACATAATTGCTGAGTGTGTAATCAATGTTGTAAATACAGATGCTTATCCCTTCGGGTTGCTCATGGTTTTATGTACACATTTTGCACTAACATTTTGCCCCCAGAGGTGTTGCATACCATGGTATTTATTCCCAGGGTAGTGTATTACTACTTGCTGATTTCCATGCACCTAACTGGCCTATTGTTTAATGAACTTGTGCCATATCACTTGCCCAGTGTTCATATACATGGCTAACAGCTCTTCTTGGAGTCCTATCAGAAGAGAGGGTTTTCCAGGCTGCAGCAAGTGAGTTTCTGTTGTGGTAGAACAGCTTCCAAGTACCACCCATTATTACAATGACAAAGCAAAACACATGATTCCTGTTTGTAAACTATTATTACAGGCCATTAATATGCGTAGTTGTAAAGCTCAACCTTCACTAAAGGTTTTACTTGCACTGCAATACTTTATGCTTACAGTTTGTTCCAGAAGAGAGGGAATGTGTTGCATCTGTGACAGACATGCAGTTTGCAGCCTGTCTGTAATGGCTTGCTGCTCCTGAGCAGACGAGGTGATGATTAGGCAAAGGGTCATGCCTCTTTTCCTCTATTCTTTCTCTGGTTGCTCATGGCAGGTATGGTCTAGGGGCTTCTTATCTTCTTCACCTGTCGCAATTCCATGTAGAGAGCCTTACAGCGTTCTGTGTCCTATTGGACATGACTCTGGGGAATGATCCAGAAACCAACTCTATCATGTTCACCTTGAGACGGAAACCAAATCCTTCATCCCTCTTATCCCATGTAACCCTCATGCAGAGCAAGACTGAGGTTTAGTGGAATTCTTGTGTCTCTGCATTTCACGTAATTACTCTTCAAATAAAGAACGTCCCATAACACATGCAATATTCATGCACCATGGGGGATTTTCTTAAGCTTCACTGAGCTTTGGATCAAGCTTCATATGGCTTGAAACTTTCTACAGTTTCAGACCTCATTGTTTTTGGCCTGGCTTCAAGCCTTCAAGGGCCCCAGCAGCACACACAACACACATCCCTCCCACCGCCCCATTCCCAACAGGATTTCACTTAGCTCCCATCTCCATCTTAATTCACCTGTTGATCTAATGATATTTCGAATGAGACCAATTCTGTATTTGCTCATTAATACTGCATCTCACATCTCAGCCCTAGAAATTTCTGTTTGTCTTGCCTGGGATTACACGGAGGACATAAGGAAACTGTATATAGTTTGCACCATTCTGCTTGACTTATCAAGGGCTTCTGGTATGGGAAAGAGTGATGGCTGTTTGGAAACCAATTCGCAAAACAAGAAGACTCACAGACAGACATATGAAGTTCCCATAGAATAGAATAGAATAGAATAGAATAGAATAGAATAGAATAGAATAGAATAGAATGGAATAATATGACTGAAAAATGTTTTGCTCACATTTGTTTACTATTATGTAATTGTAAGATTACTGTTCACAGAAAAGCAGGAAGTATCTTTCTACAGCATGTCTCTGATGAAAATTAGGTAGGTACATCTTCAGTGCACATCTACTATGAATAACACCTCATGCATGACATACAATAATCTGTATTTCACGTGAAATCTGTAGGACACAGCTGAGGGCTTGAGACACTTATTTCACCTCCATTTCCCTTAGGATCATTCTGGATTATGCTATCTAGTTATTTTGTCTTTGTATGATACAATTTTTAAGCACTTACTTGGACAGCTATCAAGTATCCTTTAAGACTCCCACAGACGGAGAAGCAGATGCACTGTAGCCATCTGGAGCCAAAACTATGATTAACTTTTAAGTCAATGCCCTGTAAGAATGGACTGCACGTTAGAAATGTTTCTTCTACTTCAACAAGAAAAACCAAAACAAGGTTTAAAAGTGGCCTCTAGATTCGGATGCCCAACATGAGACACTTTTTCTGTTAGGCATACAAAAACCAGTGATACTTAAAAATTTTGAAAACTGGTGGTCTCCTGTCCCCAAACCAACAGAGATCCTCCCTCCCCACTACACTGGCAACTGAGTTGCATTCACAACTCCTACAGAAATGACTCTTGGTTGCCACACGGGAATTGGGTCGAAAATCACAATGTCCTTTTGTAATGCTATGACCCACCTCTCCTGCTGGTTTTTGTGTCGTTAATCTGCAGATTTTGGTTTTATTTACTTTATCTCTCATTTCAATTTACAAAGAAATGAAACCAAGACAGGCATCTCAGCCAGTTGGGGAGATTGGGATGGGTAATTGCTCCTTATCTGCCTAGGAACATTTCTGTTACACTGTAAGAATATCTGGAGACCTCTAAGATCTAGACTTGCAAGCTTTCCTGATCCTATAAGCCAACAGTTCTCTGACCCCAATAAAACAGGATTTTTTTGTTGCTTGACAGAGAGTATCTCCTACAGCAGCAGCCTGTGTGCTTTTACCCCTAAACACCCCTCCTGCTCACACCTCGCAGACATCCCTCTCGGCCTACCAGCACAACAATTACTCTCACCATCAGCAACTGTATCCACTTGAGCTTTCAGGAAAGCATGAAAGTCATCTCCTTCCCTCCTTCCCCCACCTGATTGTCACATTTGACTGCCTTTTAACTTCATGGCTCATTCAATGGAACATAAGCTTCATAGATAGATGGTGAGGAGTCTGAATGAAAATAGTCTGGGAAAAGTCCAAGTAATGACTATTTAGCCACAGGTAGACCAGCCCAAAGAAGATCCTTGCTAAGTGACTTCATGTACAGCTCATTGTGCTTAGCTTGGGAATGGTGTCAGTGCTTTAAGAAAAGTAAGAAAGCTTGTTTCTGACATATCCTTTTTTAGTCCCTGAACTCTTCTCTTTCTCTCTCAAGCCCAATTTCAGTCAGATTACTTGTGTGCCAACTTGGACTGGATGCAAGAGTGGGACAGAAGGGGCCATATGGAAACAATGTAAGCCCAACAAACATCAGTTGTGGGGCTGGCTGACTGGTGAATCAAGGGCTGGACCGACCAGGCCAGAGAGATGTGGGTGTACACATGTTCCCTGGTTTCCAGCAGCTAAGACTGCTTGCACCTCAGTGGTGGGGCTGAGGATAAGATGCTGCTGTCTCAGCTTCTGTCAAAAGACAGAGATGCAAGGGCATCTTACACCTTTGTCTCAAGATTCCATGCAAATATTTGGAAGGAATTTGGCTCAGCACTTTCAGAGCCCACATACTATGGACGTGGTAGCAGGTGTCTACAACGCTGAAAATAAGCTGGCACTTTGCAGCAGCCTACTCTTGTATGCCCAAAGTGCCAATGAGAAGCCAATGAGAAGCAAATGAGGGGATGAAAGGACCCCTTTAGACACGCTGGTGTGTCACAAACAGTGGGATAGCAGGGCAGTGGAGAGGCTGTGTAACTGTGCAGCTCCCTCGTTTGCACTGCAGCTGTCGTGAGCCTCAGAGCCAGCCATCTACTGCTGCCGTCGGCAGGCATCAAGAATACAGGAAAACTTCCCAGAGCTCTGAAGATGCCTAGACCAAGAAAAAGGGGAAGAGTGGTTCTTTGGACTGTCTCTGGCATGAATTGGGATGAAGAACTTCAGTGAACACCAAGCATGCCAGCTTGTACACACATAGCTTCTCTTTCAGAGACTCCAGCAAAAGTATCAGTGTGTAAAGTAACATTATGGTTATAGTTGGAGGTAGCATTTTCAGCCAGGAATGTCAGATGCTTTGTAATCACTAATTAATTAATCTGAATGACTTCTGCAAAATAAAAAGGCCACATGGGCATGGATCACTTCACCCCAGCCTTGAAGCGTAGCCACCATTGCAGTAGAGACCATCAGACACACAAAGAGATTAATGAAATCAGCATTCTCTCACATGACTAATAACGCTTCCTATTCAACAATCAGCAGGTGAAGAAACCCAGCAGTAAAATTCTTCTGCACATAAGGATCCAGGATATGACAACTCCTGCCTTAACAAGAGAGCATATGCATTGAATCAATTCATTTCAGTGAAGGCAGAAGGGAAACTGTTAATTATTCTTTGTGGGATGAATGAAATGCACTGTACAATTAGCACCTTCTGTGCTCCTGCCTAATGACAAGCTTAACTTAAGAGAATTCTCCATACTGTCCTACGTATCACCTTTCCTCTGACATTATCTTCCTTTTCTTGGCTCTCTACATAGAATTTTAATGAGATCCTAATTGTTTTTCCATCAGCTGCAAGGATTTCAATCCCAAGTCATATGTTGGTTGTCATTCCACAGAAGGTGGTATGGGGAGCTGTAGAGATGTTCTCTTGCTAAAACGGAGCAGGAGGCAGCCCCCACACCTCCCACTGCATCCCAGGGAAGGGCTGTCTCTGTATTTCCAATGCAGGCCTAGAGACTTCAGCTTGGCATTTCTGCAGTTACACAGTGGGGATGGGAAAAATCAGTCACACAAATGACTGCCACCACCTCCCTGCAACTCCACTCATTGCAAGGAGGTTTGGGGTGTTGGTTCCTGTGCCTGCCTCACCAGGATTTGAGCTCAACACAGACAGAGGACTTGCAGGTGCCAAATGAGCTGTGCATCAGCCTTCTATTTTATGTCCTTTGCCTTTTACTAGTCACCTGCACACTTTCGTCTTTTGTTTCATTGTTCAGGTCATTTTCAGTAATGCAGCCTATTTAAAGCATGGGTTTACTTACTTCTCTTGCACTTTTTCAAGGGCAGTTCTGAATGTATCACAGATTCCCTGAAGTATCATGGGAAAAACAGGATGTTGCAAGAGCAATTGGGTAGAGCTCACCATATCTACTGACCATGGGGAGCACAAAAGGTTCCTAAAATACAGACACCCATGATGTGGTGCCATTATGGATGAAGAGGCTACATGTTAGGATTACTCCTTATGGTCATCAGACTGCAAGAAGATTAATTTATTACAGACTGGCTGCCCTAGGATTCACTACTAAGCCATTTCAACAGCTGACACTGCCTGCAGGAGCCCGGCACTAGGCATGAGGGTGTAGGGCCTGGGAGCAGGGAGGTAACAGCCAGAGTGGCGTCACAGCAGGCAGGCAATCCCTGAGCACTGAGGCTCACGGAAGAAGTCTCAGACACCAAAAGGGAAGCTTGGTCTTTATACAGGGCTCTTATAGGACTGCAAAGTCTGACATCATGCAGAAAAGGACCAGGAGCCTAAAAACAATGATGATTAATCAATATCTCAGACTTCCGTAACTATTCACTCCAGGGTCCTATATAGAATTTATAATCAATGGTCTGGAATTATGTTAGCAAACAGCAGCATTTTAGAGATGAGGAAACTGAGGCACATGTTGCTAGTCCAAAGAGTATGAAATCAGTGGAAAATACAACTTGAGATCTTAAAGAAAATTCGTTTCAGGGCTGGGAGGAAAACCTCAGCTTCCCACTCTGAATCCTGTGTTCCTCAACTGGACAATGCTGCACAGGCTAGCCAGCCATGTTTAATCAATTCTTACATACTTTTGTTACTCATCTATGAACTTAATGTTTATTAAAATATTTCTAACAGCCTTGTTCCTGCACACCGCTCCATTTCAGCATGAGGAGCATTCAGTGACAGTTTCCATGTCGCTGTCTCCTGTAATCACATCATCTGCCCTCCCAAAATATCTCTCTCCCTTACAGGAAACAGTATGGAAGCAATAGCATCTTTTGTGTCATAGCTTCTGTATGACAACTATGTGGTTTCCATCCACACCTTACACTCATTATATTCACTTTTTGACAGCTAGATTCTTCCTTTTTGGGCTTCAGTGCCAATCCAAATCTCAGTAAAGTATAAGAAAACAAATTAATTAGCAGGCACTGGAGAGTGTGAATGTTGCCCAAAGGTATACACTGGGAACTAAATATGAGAAGTCTATGATGCTTACTATGTGACTTGAGCTTGACTGGTTTTACTTGCAAAAACACAGCTCCTGCACCAGGAAGCAGTGGGCAGTTCTGTAGCTGGAAGCACGGCCAGAGCTCTGAACTGCATCTTTCTGCACACTGGGCATATCTCCTCCTCCACTTAAAGATGACATCAGGAAATTGCCTCAGCATTCAAGGTAGGCACTTTAAATTTGATCAGTTGCTATAAACAAGATAGGCCAGACTTGTCACATTAACATCCAAGGCTGCAAGATAACTGCATAAAGTGAAATCCCCTTAGCCATGGGCTGCTACCCACTTTCCCATCCTTAGAGCATCACAGCCATTCACAGAGGGCTGTAATTTTGACCACTAGTAAGAAGAAGATGCAAGTAAACTTGCAAGAAGATGGGACCTGGAAAACTTGCTTTCCTTCCTCTTTCTCAGTCTATCTTTCATTAACCATGACAAATATTTAAATCAAAGCAAACACTGCAGATATGAGGGAATTTTTAATTCACTGACAAGAAACGCTGCCTTCAAGACCTCTTTCATGACCATTATAAATAGAAAGCCATGGCACTGCAAAACTGAAATGAATGCTGACAGTCCAGCTCTTCCCTTCTTTAAAGAAATTGCCAAAATGTGCAAAAATTTAAACATTCAGAGAGATAACACACTGCTTGCTCAGTGCACCTCATCTGTAATTTACAGATTGTTATTGCTGGTATCACTTGAACACTCCATACTTGCTTAAAAACTGTGTCCCTTGCTTAGAGTTTTAGACAAATCATCTAATTTCCTAATGAGCTGGTAACACTCAGTCAAGTGCTGCTACTGGAGCAGAACAAAGTATGTTCCTGTTGTATCATAAACACGGGACTGCTGACCCAGAACTGAAACGTAAAGGTGCAGGCAGAAGCTGATGCATTTATCATAACTTACACTTCTGGGTGAACTCCTTTTTTAAAGCATAGTTGTACTTCATAATTGTACTTCTGAGCATGGGAGATATGCAAAAGCCAGTAAAAAGGTGGCTACATAAGCTCTGGTCCGCACCACCAGATACTTTCTTCCCTCCTTTCCCTAGAAAAAATGTAATACTCCTGTAGAAAGCAAAATCCAAAAAATTTCAATTTGAAAATTCCTCTGAATGTCTTATGCTGACCATGGTTTAGGCCGCTCATGTTCCCTATTCTCCTCTGTACATCTTACTCCCTCTCCCAGTTACATTTTCTGGTGCCATGTACCTTTTAATCAGAAAGAAGAACGTTCAACTTTTTCTACACAAAAAACTCTCAGCAACTTTCTGAAGAGAGACATCTTTCACAAACAATCCCAAATAAAATTGCAAAAGAGTCCCACTCAAAAAGCAAGCATGCAAACAAAAATCCATAAGTCCTTGAACAAGTTCCATCTTGAGAGAGAATTTGAGAGAGAGCCCAGCACTGGGTTTGAGGGTATGATTTAGCAGTGATAACCCTGCGGGCTGTAAAGGATCCCAAGGGATTAAGAAATCATTAAACATAATTCCCTCTTCAACCAAAAGCAGAATTTGAACTCAGTTCTTTGGAAGTGAAACTCTAGACTATTCACTCTGGTAAGCTTGTGTTAAAGGCACCATGAGAAGTGGATGGCTACAACTTTCCACATCTGTTGATGGAGAGCTGCAAGACAAACGGTGCCCATGTGGAGGAGCTGGGAGGTCTCTGAAGGAGGCAATTAGCAGCAAGCTGATGCCCGCTGCTCGTTCCTGTATGGTGTGTAAGGGTGAAAATACAGGTAATGTGAGTAAAGCAGGAGCCCATGCATGTAAGGAGGGGTTGTGGGCTAGTGAGGCTTGGACAGCTAATGGAAGTAACCACTGCAGTGCCATGCAGCAAGGATATGCCCCTAGAGCACCCACTGCAGTTGGCAAGGCTTTTGGGTCCCTAGGAGGATCCATCCTCAGGAAGTGTATAGATGGCTGATAATCACACAACAGAAATATAACTGGCTATACACATGCCAGTATGGAGGGTGGGACGGAGGGTGGCATGTATGAATCGCATCCCCAAGCGGTACATAAAATACACACGCGGCTCACATGTGCCTTGCATGTGCTTTCCTTCACATGGCACACAGGGTTCATGGTCTGCCTGTGTGCCTTACTGGCTTTATAAGAGGTTGCATAGATCAGTTTGGAAAAGTGTTTGGGTTCCTCAACTTCCAAGGAAGGATCAGAGAAAATCTCCAATAGATCTGGGATTTTGGAAAGTTTCTAGACCCACCTAAACTAAATCACAGAAAAGCACATAATGAAACACTGAACATATTACTTTTCTTCCATTAGGGTATTTAATATCTTTGCCTGTGTTGCAGAAAACTCAGACAAATCTATTCTTCAGGTCACAGGAAATGGTGACACACAGGCAAAAACCCCCCAGCTTTCCATTCAGTTCACATTTGTGTGGTTCCCACCGCTAGAGCCAAGACTATTTTTTTCCTTTAATTTTAATCATGCATGCAGAAGATGAGAACTATGTAGCACACTCCTTTCAGGCCAGAGTGACAGACACCCTGTCTCCTGTTCCCTACCATCAACCTTTTGGGAACACACCATCCCTGACCATTCAAGGGCACAGTTTTACTGACAGCGTACACAACTTGACAAGTAACAATTACAAGATGGTGAAGGAATTTTCTCCTCTCCCCACCCCCACCTTTTAGTTGCACTGAATCTATATAAACAAATTATATCATTGACTTTGCCAGTAGATGAGCTTTTTCATCTGGGAATACTATTTCATTTAAAATAAAGGATTGAAAACCCTTCACAAGAGACAGGTAAAACTAGCACAAAATAGGAAAAAAGATAGCAAGAGGCAGAGACTGACTAAGAGACCTATGAGGGCTTTTCCATTTCTAGCTGCTATGGGCTTTCTTGGAAAGAAACAGTTGCTGTCTCCCAGAAGTGATGGAAACCCTGGCTTGCCCTGTCTTGAAGCTGGGAGAAACTGAGTGGGTGAAATAACTTACAAGAAGTACTGATTCATCTCCCTGCTTAATTTTAAGATGCTGTCTCAAAGGGCCCCTCCGCTATTCCTCAGCAGCCAGGGCCAGGCAGTGACATAAGTGAGGGGAGCAGAGTGGGAGGCAGTGCTTGACTTGCACCAGGAGTCCCACAGTGGCCAAACCAGCTGCTGGGGAAAAGCAATACCTCACATTATCCCCTTCTTTTCTCTTGCAAGGAACACTTGGGGCAAGCAAGCAGTCTGCCCCATGTGAGCGAGAGGAGCTCACTGACTCAGTGTGGCAGGAGTCAGTGCTGCCCCTTGCACTGCAGGAAGATGGGGGGAGATGTGCCCCCACCCTGTCTTGAAAACAAAATGCTTTTCTTAATCATTTCAGTATAATAATGAAACTTTCCACTCAGGCAGAGCATACAAGACCTTTCAGATGCTCTCAAAACTTCTTCCTTGAATTTGTTGCTGCAAAACAGCACCACAGGTAAGCCCACAGGTCTTCTCTTCGTGCTGGGGGAGACCTTATTTTAGTGCATCCCCACTGGAGCTTTACAAATCCTGTGAAAATCATTCTCTTTTGTTTTTTTCATGATGCCATGAAGCCAAGAAATAACACAATGGGCAACTAATTGCATGTATGAAGCTTCAAAAGGTAACAGCTTATGTGATCTCTGATAAGTTTCCATAGACTTTTTCTTTTACTACTGTTTAAACCCACTGCAGAGTTCTTATGCATCCGTATAGGTGCAGGTAGTCCCAGGGGAAATTTCATGGGGTAACACAAGGTCCCCAAGACAGACATGGGTCACCTTGGGCTGACAACAGAAAGGGGAATATAGAAGGAGATTACAAGATAATTTCCAATAGCCTTTTTTTTTCTATTTTCCAATATACACTGATTAAATTGCTGCAGCTTGTTAGAAATACCTTGACACAAATATCTATTACAAAATTTTCTGTTCATATCATGTAAACTTCTATAAAAGTTCAGCAAAAGGTTTCACATGAATTCAATAAATGCCCTGGAGGATAGGGGGAAGGGCACATCCATTTTTTTTGTCTTAGTACTTTATATAAATTCAGCAAAACAACTGCACTTTAGTTTCAATCAATATACAAGTTCTTTGTATGATTTAGGGGGGGGGGTGACGACATTGAAATTGCCTAATTTCACTGATTCAATCCATCTTCTGCCAGTCAACAAGAGCTTTCAGCCTAGACAAAGACTAAAATAAAGCATACCAAATAAAAACCATGGACATATAATTGTCATTTCCCAAAAGCTTCTTTCAGTCCCAGCTTCTCAGAAAACTACCCAAGCATTAAAGCTGCTGCCTCTCAGGGAAACTAATTATAACTCAGAAAAAAAAAAAAGAAAGAAAAAGGAGGGGGGAATGCAACCCACATGTCTAACTGAATATATAAAGGATAATTGTGTTATTAAAACTAACAACATTTCAGATGGTGAAAGACTCATAAGGCAAGAATGGATGTGTTGGACACCATCAGGCTCCCATCAGATTATTCACATAAAAATGCAGCCATCACCAAAAGAATCTAATCCTTGTGTGCTTCCACTGATACAGCTCAGATGTGCATGCTGGTATTTTTGAGCCCTTACAGGGCTGAAAGTGTCAGCAATTCATTGTTTACTGTCTGGACTGAATTGACTCTTAGAGCTCCTTAATGATACACAGACGAGCAATGCTTCATCTACCAAGGCGCGTTGGTTGCCATTCAAGTAAGTATAGGCTTTCACATAGTTGTAAAGCAGGATCCTCCTCACATCTTCCAAGGAACTTCTCACAAAGACTCTGTTTAATCAATGCACCTCCAACTTTGTGGCACGGGCAGAGCAAGACAATTGTCCTTTTAAGAAGAACCAAGCCCTGGAATCAAGGAAGTGCCAGTGGGTGCTGCAAGGAACACAGGCGGCAGAGGATAGGTATACTTTCTGGCCATAATTTATCACGAAAAAGAGTTGTTGCCATAATTTATCATGAAAAAGAGTTGTTATCTCTATCGGTACAATTGCACAGTCTCAAAGAAATCATGAGAGAATGTTTTCTGGATAACTTCAGTCATTCCCTACTTTAATTTTGCCAACAAAAAGCTTGATAAAACAAGTTCTTCGCAGCTAAGTTAACCAAACTTGGTGTCCTATGTATTTCTGTTACATACCCCCATACTACTGCTGAAACTAGCCTGCTGCCACCCTGTTACACCTTTGGGATTACTCTGCACCCCTCACTGCCACAATATTCTCAGGTTTTCTGATGTTTGCTCATCCTTCAAAAATAGTCATGTCCCTGAAAAACTGACAGCATGATACCTTCTAGGTATCCCTCCCTTGTTGCCATCACCTATTCGTCATGGTAGTCTCACTTATTTCTCTTTCCCATCAGACACCCTGAGTTCCCCTCCAATCCCTTGAAAGTCTCCCGTGACATCTTTGGCTCCCACAAAACCTTTACTTTTCCGCTGCTTTGAGGCAAACAAGAAACATCTTATACTAGAGATAGTTTAAAACCATTCACACGATGATAGGGCAGATGGGTTTTGTACATTTGGGCATACAGAAAGGACAGTGGCTCAATGATCACAGCTTTACCTTGAGAGGACATTAATCAAGTCTTTGGAAAATTTCCACCAGTCTTCACGAAATTCATAAAAATGGTAATTTCTTTGAGAGGCTTTCCTTTCTTTCCAGAATGGCTGAAATTTGCTGACAGTTCAAAAAGTTACATGAAGGAGCGGGAGGGGACCAACAGATGGACAGACAGCCATGGTGACTGTATAAGCCTCATTTCTTTAGAAAACCAGACTAAAAATAGAAAAGTACAGTGGCCGACAGATTGAATTAACACAAACATACAAGGTTTTTAGTCCATTAACCCTCTTACTGGTCTAACTATTGCATTAGAGGTTTGGTTGCCATTTCTGATAGAAAATAACTCAGCTGTGCAACATTTTGTCTGCAAACAGTCCCTCAGACTCTGACTTCCTAGGCAAAAGACACCCTTTCTCTCTGCTTCTTTGCATTAGTGAAGAGTTGTCTCTAACAGACACACAGAAATCTCTTAAACTTGTCTTGTTTTTTTTCCTTCTCTCTGTTTATTCATATTTCACTTGGAAGGGCTGCAGACTGAATAAGGATATTAACTCACATTTGAAACAACGTGTTATGTATTAAGGGTATAAATCAAAGTCATGATGTCAGTGGAAAGACTCTCATTAAATTCAATCAGTTTGGAGTGTCAGTTAATAGAGTCTCAAAACTCTTGGTGAGAAAGTATCAGAGCATCTCATGTGACTGAGGTCCTCCTGAGCTAGACCCCCCTTTGTGTGCTGGAGCCAGGCAGAGTAAATCCATGCAACACAATGCAGTAGCTTGCACGAATCCTAATCTGAAGGAAGCTCTCCAGCAATGCAACTGTTAGGGCTGTTTTTAGGATTAGTGGAGATTGTGGTACCTCTTCTTTCAAGGCATATGGTCAAAAAAGTATACCTGGATAACACCCAAAAATTAATAAAAATCCTCCTTTGCTCAATCTCTGCTTTTGGGATTAAAGTTCCTGAGTTTATCCACTCAGCTTAGGCAGTAGCTAGGATGTCTGTCTGAATGCTACCTTGGATTTTTAACACCTTGACCACAGATCAGATAAATTTTTCTTCAGTAATTCAACACAACCTTTAAAACACTATTAGATGACCCACTGGGTCAACTAGGGACTTAAAAGGAATTGTCCAAGTGAAGTGGAATTTACCCAAAGGAAAAAGCCAGTACAACTCCCATCTAAAATTCACCTTGAATGTCTTTGATAAGTGGTGAGCAGACCTTGTTTGGGCACAGGTATTAAATTAATTCATCTAAATATCAGAGGTGCTCATTCTATGCAATACTGACATATCAGACATGCACACAGATGGAGCAATTTTTGGCTGAACCATTACTAACCTTTTTGGCTCTGTGATGGCAGTAGGGCAACTGAGAGACCACACTGATAATTGCAGCAATATGCAAGGACAGCAGAAACTAAAATGACTGTAATTCATTTAAGAGTGCTTAATCTTCTGCCCAAGGAAATTAATGTCATAGGAAAAGATTATCTGAGATACTGCTGGGAGGGCTCAAATCTTTTTTGATCTGCTGCTCTGCTCCAGGCAGGCTTTTTTTTCAGCTCATGCAGTGCAATCACACTGAGTTCTTGAACATTTCGTGACCCTAAAATTTGTCCCACTATCTGGTTTCACAGATGCAATCATCTTACAGGGGCCCCAGCCTTCCCCAGGGTTATGAGCAGACCTTGCAGCCCTACAGAGACTGTGAGATAAACCCTTACAGCCTCACTGGTTTGGGTTAGCACCCTGACAAATGTTCCAGAAGCAAACAGTCAACTTCTGCTCCTGTGCACTGGCACCTACATCCATTCCCAACATGCCAGCTTGCAGCCCTCAAAGCAGCATTCTTCAAAACTTCCTCTCTGCTGCTTCTCTTGCAAAACATTGTCTACCAGAAAGGAACAAACAGATGCCAAGGTCAGCCCATGACTGACAGTCAGCAGCTTTAACTTTTCCTTTGCTTACTCTTGCTGTGTTACAAACAGTTCAGCCTTTCCACAGCCATGTTTCATTGACTGCCATCCCAGCCACCTATTTGGATTGTGAAAATTTGAAGGCAGGCCTGTCTTCTTGTTGGCTATTTGCAGATCTTCCATGAACACAGACAGTACAACGACATGAATACAGGTCAGCAGCCAAGTCAGAGACATGGGACTGGTTGGGAATGGAGCTCACATGACATACGAGAAAAATTCAAGTTCTTGCAGAGATCTCTGTGACAATTAATAAATTCCACCTCAGCAAGCCCATCTTCTGCTGTGAGTATTTCAGTGGTATGATAGCTTCAGAGTGAATTTTTGATTTTCACTTATCTTTTGATATTTGTCCCATGAATCTGATATAAAATCTTGCAGTTATTTCTTCAAACTTCTGGGTGCATGCAGGAAGAAAGCATAAACAGCTTAACTACTTGTGAGATCTGCCCGGGGAATGAGACATAGGAAAACCGAGAGTTAAACCTAGCTATGGAAAAGGAAACAAGCTATAAAACTGCTGTCAGGTGCAAGGGTTCAGTCTTTCCAAAAGGAGAAGTACATGCAATTGGAAAAATAGTAATAAAATTATTTATCTTCAGGAAAATGGATGAATCCTCAATTTTCCAGCTTGCAGAGACCTGAGGAGAAGATATGCATGTTTTCACAATTTGTCTATTTTCACTTTTCTCATCAGAGAAAGTCAGGGTTTTTTGACAGTGTGAGTATACCATAAACACTCATTTTCCTCTTGCATCCACTACAAATAAGTATCTTCTACCTTCCTCTTTCATCTTCTGGGTTTTTAATAGGGAGGATAACTACTCAGGAAGAGCACGGACATGGCAGTCAAGTTTGTGTAATAGCAGCTGGAAATTTTCTGGTTGTTCAGAAGGAACCTAAACCTACTTAAAAGGCATACAGGAACTTAAACCTACTTAAAACCTATGCCTTACTTAAAAGGCATACAGGTGCTGGAAAGGAAAACAAGGGGTGTCGGTGGGCAAGAGGGGAGCCTGCTGCCCTCAGAGGTGTGCCATCTCAAAAGCTCCCTGACAAAGCTCCACAACTATTCAGCAGCCAGAAAATGCTAAAGCTGACTGAAAAGCTGAAGGAGAAGGCAGTGTAGGGGGAGGGAGACCCAAGCACTGTATGCAAGTGGACACTAAATGAACATTTCACCAGAAACCTCACCACATTTCTCCTTGATGAATGTGCAGACCAGCTCTACAGGAAATGCAGTAAGACGAGGCAGCCTCTAACTTTAACTTACCTTTATGTCAAAATCCTGGGTAATGTTGTAGCACTACAAAGCCCCTTTGAGAGCTCTTGCTGAAGCAGAAATTTTAACCTCACAAGAGAGCCAATAGCAGGAGTTCCTGAAAAAACAGGCCAAAAGCAGTTTCCTTGTAAATAACACTAAAATCAGAAAGTCTCCTGAATGTCAAAGAAAAACCAGTGGGCCAAGGACCTGGTCGCTGGGCTGAACTAGTCCAAGGGATGCTGCTCAGGATATGAATCATGGAAGCAGGACAGTCACATCCTGTTATGAGAGTGCTGTTTATTTTTCCTCCTCCTTCAGCCCTGGACCTCTCTGCTGTGCCTGCCACCAAGGCTGCCAGCTATAGAGGCTGTAAGGTGTATGACTGTCGACAGGAACTGAACTATAATCACAGCAGCTCCTGAAGCAGCCATCAGCTGGCAGCCAAGTTCAGAGAGGAGCCAGGAACCTGTGGGTCAAAAACTTTTCCTGATACTGGTTTTTTCTGTCAGTGGGAGTAGAAAGCATGGGAAGGTAGGTATTATTCTGATTTGATTATCTCTCCATAGCCACTTGCCTTACCTAGAGATAAATCATTGGCCAAAACCACTAGCTGAGGAAAAGCAGACTCCCTACCTGGTATACACCAGCCTTGAGGTAGTTTTAGTATGTACAATCAGTTAATAGAGAAGGCCAACTCTGCTTCCCTATCAGTCTCTAAGACTGACAGATAGAGTCTGGAGCAACAAACACATTAATTTTTGCACTCAGGAATTTTGTTTGTGATTTTCTGGTTGAAGAAACAGGACAATGACGAGCACAGTATTTAAACTGCATGACACAATGGTAGGACTCTTAGCACCCCTTGTGTTGTTCGTCTCATGCCCCTCAGTGAAAGACTAAGTGAGAAAGCCCTGGCTAATTTAAGCACAGTAGGAACTTCACCACTGCCTTCCATGGGAGCAGAATCTTGTTGCACAGTTTTACTAACACCTTCCTAGCCACTGCAGTTTTATAGAATGCCAGCAGACCTAACATGGGTGATACTATTTTTCCAGAGAGTGCCCTTATTAACAGTGACACCATGGCTTGTCCAGACAACACAACTGTGCAAAGGTCACCTTGAAAGGAATTGTACTGAAGATCACAGTCCTCTCTTAGCTAGAAGATGCAATTAAAAATATACTACTTTAAATAACTCCCAAGGTCGTGTCCTCATTGCTGCAGGATTTTGGGAAAGCAGGTATTTAAGGGACTCCTCTTTCTTCATTCATTAAGCTCATCTTAAGAAATGTTATTAATGCTTAAAAAGGTTTCCTTTGTGAAATTAGCCATTTAGAGCAGAAAGGACTTTATACAAGCAAGCATGCTCCATCAAGAGCAAACCTTAGGTTAACTGGTACACACAGTAGAGCGTCAAATAAGGCCAGAGCTTCTGTAAGGAAATAATTGTACAAGATACACCCTCTGAAACAAATTAATATTCAGTTTTCCTGCCATGGGTGTAATTTCCCCTGACCTCAGCAGGCTTGAGCCCAAAGGGTGCACACCTTACAAAGCCCTTCTTCTCCCCTTGCTCCTTGAAGCAGAATCGGTCCAGGTGTTCAGCCTGCTTGTGGCTTCTCATGGGACCTGGGGAACCAGCAGACAGGGAACTGGAATAGTGAAATACTACCTTTGTACTCAGACAGAATAGCCTGGCCCCCACTGGACAACTTCACAGGCATTTTATAGGGAGCCTCTTATCTTCTTTTCACTCTTGCTGTTAAAGCATCACTCCGATGTTTCCTATATTGGAGCTTGCCACCATCACTTGTCCAGAACTCTCCTTCAGGAGGTATGGCAGATATGCCAGTCCTCTGGGAACACTCTGCCCTTCCCAGGGAGAGACCATAACACCAGCTGGTAAAATGGTGAAATGAAGAAAAGTGCTGTTTCTTCTATGCACTCCAGAGAATGCTCTTGACTGTAAGTCGGGGTCAAGCAGCAGTTTCTAAAATCATAGGGCTGCCTGTATCAGGAACAGCACCTTCACCCACGCTGTCTGCTTTTGTAGGCCAGTTAAGGTTTGTAGCTCTGTGAGCAGAGCAGCAAAAGTTTTCTAGTCCTGCCAGTATCCCAACAAAAAAGCCCCAGCGACTTGCCAGGTCATCTTCAAGTCACTGGAAGGGCTGGTCCAAGATGCAGTGAGACACTTTCATTCCCCAGGCACCGAGGACTGGTGTACAGCCATTCCCAAATTCAGGGTCATGACCCCATTTGGGCTGTGGGAATTATGAGAGTATTTACAACCCTGACTAAAGTTCAGTTTCATCCAATATCTGTGCTAGTGCTACAGACCCAGAGTCACCCACACCTACAGGAAAACTTCTGCTTCCCATCCCACTGGAAGCAGTGTTCTCCCATTTTAGTCTTCTTGCTGGCTTTTAAGCCAGGTGAAGAAACAGGCATAGTAATATTGTATTTCTAGTATCCAGTTCTCAAAATTTGTGTTACTATGAAACAATTCCCCAGTTATTCTAGGTTCACATCAGTATTTCCTTTATCTTAGCAAGTACTTTACCTAAGAGAAGACTGTGAATATGAGAAAATTTGGCTCCCTTGGTACTGTTAATATAGTTGAAAAATTTGTCTGGTAAAAAAGCAGTACCTGTGTCAGTGGTTTTACAGATAAAGCAATCTCTCTCAAACAAATTACAAGGACTATACATGTTATTAGAAAAAAATAAATACAATTTCCCTGTCAAGGATCTTTAGAACCCCTTTCTGAAGCAACTGTCTGGGGCCATATGACAGCAATCTACTTATGTACCACCAATATGCTCCAGCAGGGAGCAGATAAAACAAACATTAGATAAAGGATCAACATTTCCCTGCGGGAGTTTACAGATTCAGCCAGAAATTCTCTATGTACCAGGCTTGTTAGGAAAACATTTTTTTTAAAAAAACACATCCTGATAACAGCTTAATGCTAAATAATCCTAAATTCTGTAGAACTGCCTTCCACTCTCTGCCTTGACAAAGTCTCATTACTCAATTTTCACAATGTAAATGGGTGGTATAGAGAAATGAGGAAATATGGAGGGGAAGAGAAAAAAAAAACAGAAAAAAAATTGTATGAGAACAATATTTATGCCAGCTGGTTCTGTCATTCTCTAGAATTAAGGAAATCACAGCACTCTAGTAACATCAGCAAGTCCCCCAAATCCTTCTGTCTTTTGCTGTGTGCTTCAAAAAGCTGTCATTGATTTTAACGAACTCAGATCCAAAATGTTCAAATTAAATCCTCCCCAAAACTATTCACCCACTTTTCTATGTCAGCTGTATAGCTGTGTGCTATGACTATGCCACAGTTAGTTCTTCTTGCATGACGATCTACCTGGAAGACAGGCAAGTTTGATTTACACCTGTTCCATGGATGCCCAAAACCACCAGGATGCTTCCATGTGACACTGCTAAAAGGGCTTCTACTGTGCTCCTTGGAGGTGAAGTAATAAGGAAGCCTTGGTGCAGTACAGGACTTAGTTTTTATGAAGGGGTTTGTCCATGAAATTCAGACAGACATATGTAGATCATGCTGGTACTACAGCCAAGAGTCCTCATTCTTCACTTTCTTCTCTAATTTGAAATAATTCACAGCAATTTATACATCCTAGACAGTTTCCACTGTGCTTGTCATTTTAAATCATTTCAAGCACATAGACAACTAACAAAGATCCAGGAAAAGGGCAAAATGCTACAGTGAAAGAAAGGCTCATGCTACTCAAAAAGGCAAGAACCATTCTCAGAGTACCGGTGGCGAATGACACAAATGTGGTGCCTCATCTGCTACAAACAAAGATTCAAAGGAAGTTTAGGAAGAGTGCATGGAGCTCAACACATGCCTGAGCACAAGGTCCAGGCACAATTCTAATGTCCTTTCAGATTTTAAAACTCATTCATAACAGGATAAGACAGAAGGAGAGCTGCAACCTCTTTGAGATGATGTAGGACGAGCCAACCTGGAACTACCCCGGAGACAGGCTGCTGCATACTGAGCCAAGGCAGGCAAGAGTTTGATGGTACTAACTAGTCCAAAGAGGAAAATATGGACAACATAAATCAAAGATCAGTGACAGCTTTGGAAATCGGCTAGGACATTGCATCCTGCCAGCCCAAAACCCTGTATCTACTCAAACCCAGAGGAACTGTCAAAGTCATTATTGAATAACTGAGGAGAACAAAATATTGACTTTAAGTCCTTTGTGCTCATAAATCGCATGTTTCATTTTCCAAGCTGCAACATTTTCCTCGCCTATGCAAATGCAATAGCTCAGGAAGTCTTTCTGCACCAGTTTGTTCCTATCAGTGATCATTTTGGTAGCAAAACAAAGCATTCCTGTTGTATAAACTTCCTTTGGCAAAACCTAATTATTTTTTTTACTATTGTATCCATCCTTCAAAAAATAATCAATCAAAACAAGTATCTTCCCATTTTTTTTTTTCATTTTTATCTTCATACTCATTTCTGGCATGAACACTCAAAATGAACAGATGATAGCAAACTACTTAAAATCCAGGGTCACATGAACACTGGTGCAAATTTTGGGCCCAAATGCTGAAGTATTGCTCCACCAAAAACCTCCTGGGCTTCTATTACTGGTTTGAATTACAGCCTGTAGCATGAAGGTGACAACACTGGTAGTGGAAACTTGAACAAAATTTAAGTATAAGGAAGCACAGATATAATCTTACAAATGCAAACAGGTTTTCTTGTACTGATGGTGAATTTAATTCATGATAGTGATTTCATTTCCCTTAGAGGTCCAGATAACCATCTGGTATAAATCAAACAGATTCCTTTGACTTCAGTAGGATTATAATGCTCAAAGCCAGTTACAGGTCATACCCAGTGGCTAAGGAATTTTCACTTAAAGCTGGCAAACACCGAGAGCTTTAAGTTTCCAACCAAAGGCAAAGGGGAGCTGAAAAAAAAATATTTTTTCTAAACAATTCAAAAAGGAAAACCAGGTATTTTTTCAGGTCAGTCTGAAAACTTTAATTCAAATTAAATGAAAGGGCTTAAACTGCAAAATGCAACCCAAAAGTTAAAACCTTTTCTTCAAAAAATACCGAAACAAACAGCTGTGGGACAGGGGGCATGAATCTCTATGCTTAAGGGCACTGGGTCAAAATAGAAAGGCAAAGTTTTCTTTCAAAAACAATTATTTCATTTAGGGAATCACAAAGAAAACAACAGGGTAAGTTCTACTCTATATGATATGTAATTCTTCAAAAACTCACTTTTTTCAGGCTCCATATGACACGGCCAGGGGAACAGAAATGTATCCTTTCAAGCAGTAGCTGATTTGCCTTTTCTGTGACAACAGCAGCAGTAACACAAGAACCTCACAATCTCACTCATCTCAGCTGTTCCGCTTTCAGAGTCTGTCCTGTGTCTTTGAACCCTTTGCAGAATGAATAGTCTTATAGCAACCTAACATTAGCAAATCTAGGAACTTGAAGAGACCTGGTTTCCTACTGCTAAGCTGTGCTTGATACAAGAGATAGACCTGTTCACTTGCATTTGAATAGGATCATGTTTAGCTGTTGCATTCACTCCCTACATCACCAGTTGTTTCACCAGGTACTTACACACAACACTCTGAATGCAACCACAGGATCCAAGAGGCTTGGCACAGCAGTGTACAGCTGGCCCTGGGAGTGTGGCTGTGTCTCCAAACTAAGTCACCTGGAGGTGCAGGTCCAAAAAATAGGACATCCAGCATTAAAACACAGACCCCTTATAGTTCACTAGCATCAGGAATAGACAATTATGTCTGTTGTGAGCTAAAGGCTATTCAAAACCCTGTATTAGTTGAGCGAGACCTGAATGCCTGGCTCTTTCATATGTTTTGATGCCTGACATCCAGAGATAAGGTGCTGCTTCTGAGCAAGGCAGCCTTTGAAAAGTTCATATGTTGAAATCGCAGTTGTTCGTGGTCCAGCCTACTTGCACCGTGCTCTCAGCTTCTGCTGTCTCCTCTTCCCTGTGCCACAGCCAACACGGCTCATTTTCCCTCTCTCCCTCCCCATGCACCTTCTCAGGACACAGCCAGACACTTCTTCAAAAACAGTTCCTGCCTGCTCCCAGTCCTCCCTTTTCAAGCTCCTTGCCTCCATTAACTAACATCCAAATGGCTGGATGTCCCCTATACATCATGGTTAATACAGTTTGTCTATATAAAAAAAGGCAGCAACTGCAGTTGTTTAAAATTACCCAAAATTTGAATAAAACAATCTCTCACCTTGCAAAGACAGCTGTGGATTCTCTCCAAGTGTTGTGAGCTCTTGCTTCCAGGGAAAATGTAACCAGAGCCCAAATGACCTGTGGCTGCTCCTTGGTATTGCTTGACAAAGGTTTCACTCCTACCAAAATAACATTTCTTTTAGTACATGCTACATAATCTGATGTCTACAGGAGGATGATACTCCCACCAGGGACTGTGCAGACCCTGGAATGTGTGTGGCCTGTAAAACCAGCTGAATTCAGCAGTCACAAAACACCCAAGTGCAGCAATAGCAGTTTGGCACTGCCTATTTCTTTTTAAAAGCAGAGTTTATAACCTTCTCACAGCTGGTGCCTGGGTGGCATCAGCCATCTGGTTTTTGAGCTTCTCTCCAGGAACTTTGTTTTACCAGTTACATTTTCATTTGCTCTTCAGAGCTAGAAAGCAAGTGAAAATGAACGGTGAGTCTGCTCCAGGCTCCTCTGAACTGCGCTTCCCATTTGACTGCTGGCCTCTGTTCTCCAATTTTGTTGCCAGGTATTTATCTTCATAATGGATGGATTTGTTGCCACCTTTCTGGAGCTGTTTTGTTACAAGGAATTTTAATTTGAGGTGACTCGTGCAGAGTCCCAGAAGGACTGATCCTGAGAAGTGCTCAGTATGGGTGTAGTTGGTTCTCTCGGAAGAACAAGACTGTCATTTTTAATATTTGAGGTGGGAAAAGACAAAAGCAGCAGCCTCTTGGCCCTAGGAGACTGTGATTTTTAGTAGAAAACAAGTAAAATTTGGCAGCAACTTTGAGACATAAAAGTAACACCTATTTATTCATTAAATATAGTTGATGTTAAAATAAATGGGATTCACCTGATTCAAGAAGAAGAGATTTGTGTCAGCTGGACAGTCAGGAGAGACTCTTTCTTTTCTTGGTTTTTTTTTTGGGTGGCATTTTATGCTTTACCTGCAAACTTCAGAGAATGGCTCAGCTGTGGCCCAATCGATTTGTTTAAAATTAATTTCCAATATAAAGAGATATTTCAAATCCTAAATGTAGGGCCTAGAAGAGAAAGAAAAATTGAGAGCAGTAGAATAAAAGAAACAAGGGGGTTGCCATCCACAAAACCTTTTAGACAGATAAACAAGCTTCAAGAGCAATATAAATTCAGTATATGTCCTGGCCTTATAAGATATGCCTGGGTTGGGAGCACTAGTTTTACTACCCAGCTTTCAGACACGGGTGGCTATTCCAGCAGAGTGCAAAGGTTACCTGGCAAAGGTCTGCTCACCTTGAGAATAACATCCTCCAACATGCCTGATCCCTGTGTGCATCCTACACTGAGCAGCTGCAGAGTTGGTCCTTTTCCAAAAGGCTGAAGCAATGAAACTCACTGTCTAGTGAGCTTCTAGTTCTCTAGAACTAGAAACCTAGTTCTCTTATCTTCAGATCTCACATTCAGTGTTTCTGGAGGGTTTTTTACCATAGTCTTACACTTTGCTTCTCCTGTGAAGACTGCCTTGTAAGTGCTCTTACCACCTGTTTACGAAAAGGGAGACAAATGACATTTCCTTGCAGTTGCATAATCTCATCTGTATTCATAGTTATAAGAATTTTGATGCAAGCTTTTCCCTATCCCTTTCTTTTTCCCAATACAGAGACCCTGTAAGGAAGAGTCCCAAGGAAAATCTGAAAATTACTTATAGTGACTCATATTTATTATGCCCTAATCAGACTTTTCTTATAAAAGGCTGAGTCACTCATTAGCTGAACCTTTGCAAAGAAAGAAAAAAAGTAAGGTTTGGGTTTTTTTAAAAAAATATTCAGATCTCAGTTTTCTCTGTTACAGCAACATGGATTATCACTTCAGCAGAATTTTGAGTAAATTCCTTTTTTTTTTTTAAGTATTTCAAGTATTTCTTTCATACAGCAGCATCCTCATACCACTGAATTGACTTGAGTCTTGGGCTGCCAGGCAATATATTTTCAGGTGAAATTGGTTCTCTTGAAGCCTCTTCTTCTGTTTCGCATGCTCTGCATGTTTCACATTTATTCTCCAAAGCCTCAACAACATGTATGTGACCAAGATGTATTTCCTCCTTGCACATATAAGTGCAGTTGTTTGACATGTTATTCCCAGTTCAGATCTCCAACTCATATTGCCTTATATACAGCCCTCACCCAACTGGCTGCCCAGCCTGCCTGTTCTGGGGAAACTGAGCAGACCTGTGTGTGTCTGCTAATTTGCTGTGAGCCTGAGCAAGCCTCCTAAGGACTGTGATTCCTGCAAAACTCCCCTGCAAATCTTTCCAGCTGGTCTCTGTGAATCCAACACATTTGAAACAAAATGCTAGGGCACCTCTGTTTCTGACCAAACCTTACTGTGGTCAATTACTGCAAGCGAAATTAGAGGGAATTGTCATCTTCACACTACTCTTACTATTTCTTTCATCCTTTAGGTTCAAAGCACTCATGTTTTTGCATGAGAAAAGAAATTGTTGTCCACATCAGTTGCCTAGGATTCATTGGCAAATCTTGACTATGATGTTGTGGGTACTATCTAGATGGCAGAAACTAAAACAGATTTACCAGATTTTCCCAAGAAGAGGTTTTAGGAACCCATGTGACTTCAGCTACCCATGAAAAGATGATGTAGAAAAATAACCTGCCTTGACCTTTTATAATTATATACAGAAAACCAATGCAGTGCTTTTGTCCAGGGGGAAAACAGAGTGAACAAAGGTGTGCTGGCTTGTCATGCGTGGTAAAGCGGAGTTTATATCTTGCAGAGATTTGATGCTTGTACTTGCACATATACTTCTCAGTAGCCAGCAGTATAACTCTGTACAAGCTTTTGTGTGTAGTAGCAATGACCTTCATATTTATTTGGAGGGGAAGGTCTCTGATGTTAGGCACAGAGTTCAAGTCCCATATTTAGTTTGAACCTTGCCCTGCAGGTGGCTCCCACACCTCTGAGATTTCCATATATCATATCATATCATATCATATCATATCATATCATATCATATCATATCATATCATATCATATCATATCATATCATATATCATATCATATCATATCCAATCCATCTTTCTTCGAACGAGAAGCTGTCCCAAAGTGACTAATCACTGTCACATCTTCTCTCCTTCAGGAGCCAGTCGGGGATTACACACGTCTAACTCAGACAATTGTCTCTGTTGATAGATTGACACCAAATATTTGGCTCCAATCATGGAGACGCTTCAGGCAGAGACAGACACAGTGAGACCACAATTTCAGAGACCTTAAACCAGGATGTGTCAGTAGTCCCCTCCCCAGCCTTGCGGATACCTCTCATTCCTGCCCCTCACTTGTCCTTTGTTGGTATTGCCCCAAGTAATCCTGCAGCTTCACAGTCCACAATGTCAAAGTAGCAATCCAGGGAAAGATAAACTCACAACAACAACAAATCTCAGCATGGACAGGTTGTCTAACCCCCACCAATGCACGACCCCACCAGCATGTCCAAGGCCACCATGGAGGAGGTAGAAGGGCAGGACTCTGTGGGTAGGCACAGGAAGGGGGTAGGATTGTTCCTTGTGGTGATAGTTAATGTCAAATTGTTGGTGACCTGTGGAAGGGATGCAAAGCCTCCAGCAAGGGATGCATTAGGAAAGCACCAGCCAGGCAGCACATTAAGATGAATTCTCAAAGGTTCAAGCATGTGTACTATTTTTTTCCATTTAAGACTCACATGAATAACTGTGACCATTTTTCCTACCGTGCGTGCTGTAAATAAATACTTCTGCTTGTGTTTTATTTTAGTCTTACCAAAATAACTATGGTGATTTCACCATAGATAGCAGACATTTCTTGTTCAAAAGGTGTAATGAAGTGTAGTGGATCTGAAAGCCTTCAGAAGTGCCCAAGCCCTGCAGGGTATTTTCCAGAGTATCCAAAGGGTACAGGAATGTGCCCCAATTAAGTTGCAGGAGATGGCCTGGGAGATGTCATTGTGGGTCAGAAGAAAAACGTGTGATGCCTGTCTGGATCCTGAGCATCCCAGAGAATTTGACTCATCAACAGTCTTACACAGAGGCAAGCTGCAGCAGAAGAGATTTCGGCCTCTTAGCATCAACTCATCTAGTTGCACTGAAAGAGAAAGAATATACCAAATGTTAATTTTGAAAGTGAAATTTGATCTAACTACAACCAGTTTTGCACTTTCTTTTCTGTTGACACAGAAGAGTGTCAATATTTGCTATTCTCTGGCTCCTATGGGCTTGCTACAAATACATATTTGCATGAAGCTCAGCACGACCAAGGCTTTTTGACAGTAAACTATAAGAGCAAAAATGTTATCAGCAGTGCTATAAATGAGTGGGAAACCTCTCCCCAGACTAGTAATTCTTGTGGACAATTGTTTCAAGGTATTTGCCTCACTTAAGTACTCTGCAAATATGACTTCCAAGAAAAAAACTGCTGGATTTCAGCTCTAGACCAGTCTGAGCCACACCATAGCTCAAATGTTGAAACAAACTTGTGAAAAGATCCCTGTGAATACAATTTTGTCAAGCAGAGTTGGTGCTGCAAGCCAGGATCAGCTAAGAAATGTGGATTACATCTGCCTCATTGAATCCTGTTATTATCATTATTACTTCACAGCTCATTTTTATTTCCCAGAGCGAGGCTCTCCAAGCACAGGAATTTGCTGAGCTCCTGGTAACTTGCCACACACACTAACAAAGCTGGCATTTATCTTGGCTTGTCAGAGCAACATTGCAGCCGCTGTGTTCCTGATCCCTGCTCCTGCAAGAAAAGCCCTGGGCCCTGCAGGCAGACAGGCTGAATCCACACACTGAATATTGCATATTGCCACACTGCTTATTTCTCCCTTCACCACAAGCTGTTACCTGCACTTTGCCTCATTCCTCTTGCCCACCCGCTTTGGTGAGACATGCCTGCTGAAGACAACTCTCTCCGCTGCAAAGGCCGCTGGTCTGGTCTCCCTTCCTTCTGTCCATTTTCACCAGCACAGCTCTTTTTCCCTGTTTGGGCTTTTCCACATGGTCCCACACCCTGCAGTGGCAAATACCAATGCTGTGACTGGACCCACTGCTGATGGTCAGGGCTGGCACCAAAGGCAATTGTAATACTGTAAAAAAAAAAATTTAACAAGCACCAGAAAGATCATGTCCTACAGCAGGCACTCCCTAAGGCTACCGGCTTTGGTGTAGGTTTATAGAAAAAGGAAATCATGGAACCCCGTCAGCTCTGCCTCCTGGCTCAGCTGGCAATGTTAATGTATAAATGAGCAGTCCAGCTTCTTGAAAGTTTCCCCAGCAGCTTCTTCAGTTCATTTTTCCATTTTTGAAACATACGTTTTTTAAAGGTCATGATATCACAGGCTCGTGGTGTTTGCAGCACACCTAATTCCACAGAGGCGGCATTTGGTTTGGCTGTGTCTGCCCATCATAGAGTTTGCTAATTCTTATATTTTCTTTTGGCAGGATTAACGAGCTCATGGCTCACCTTCATATTTCTAGTGCTCTTGCATTAGGATACTTTGGAAGGAACTACACAGCTCCTAAAAAGTGTTAGAGAGACCTAAACTAGTCATGAAAGAGAAGACACACTCAATTTTTCTTTGCCTTCTTAAGAGCTCCGTTGGTGACCCCTGAAGACAAGGCAACTCCTCCCATTAACTTGCAACTTGTTGAGTTGCCTTTTCAGGTACACAGTATTGGGGACAAACACTCAAAACTACCATGTCCTGTTGCCTACACTTCACTCTTCTGTTGAGATGATTATCACAATAATTATCAATATAACCAATTCTGTACAAGGCCTAAGATCTGCTAACTATCTTGAAAGTAAAACCTGACTCCAGAGAGTGACTATTCCCAGCTTGTCATTTGGGTACATTAAATGAGGAATGAGAAAAACAGATGGGGGAGAGAAGGGGGTCTTTTCTTTTTCCCTCACTGTGCCCCTCACTGCAGCATAATTGTTGAAGATGTTAAAGACACTGTCATCCTCAACTATTTCTTTCCCACAGCTGCACATGGGCTTGTGGTATTGGTGGGAAAGTGGAAAGACCAGTCCACGTAACACATGAACAGATATCTTTCATTGGCAGCTCTGGGGACTACTTCCACTTTTTCTGTTTATTTTTTACTTTTACCTTAAAAATCTTGGATACATAAAGTACCTATTCTTCATCTTCATCTACTCCTGTGCCAGGCAATATTTTTACTGCCTTCTCTATCTTTACCAATGCTTAAGTTTTTAATGGATGTTTTTCATCCTGCTCTCTTTTTCTTTCAGCTGGGGTATGCTAAAGCTCACACATCCTCATGGGTCAGGATTAGAAGGTCCCACCATCCACCCCATCAGCCAGAGGAAGAACATATCCCCGTGTGAGTTCTTCTGTAGCCAGCTCTGCATTCTCTCCTGCATCCAGCTCCTCTGGATTCTGCAAACTTCACTAAGATCTTCAGTGGGAGATTGTGGGTGTCCAAAAGTACACCGAAAAGACAACTCATGGGCTTTTTGAATATTCTCACGGCCTATTTCCAAAATCAGATTAATTTAGAAAATTCCACTGCTATCACCTGTGTCGCCGGGACAGAGAGATTTCTCTGAACAATTTTTCCTGCACTCTGTAGGCAGTTAACTTCAGATACATGTTGTACATTTCAGGAATGACCAACCATTTCTCACACCCACCCCTGCCTTAGTCTGTTTAATAACCTGTGACTGGAAAAGATGGAGTTATAACAGACCCTTCTGCTGGAAAGACAAAAGGCTATATCGGACTTAGAGCATGGAATTTAACACAATACTCTGAGCTCTGACAGTCCTTTTGTAACACCAAAGCTGGAAAACAGTATTCTTGGCTCTCTGATGTTCAGCTTTCTCCCTCTGTAAAAAGGGATTAATAGTACTTACCTAGCCCATAGACATGTTGAGACAATTTGCCTACCACATTTTGAAGTCTGCATCTGAGAGATGCTTTACAAAAGCAGACTATTATTAAAAGCACAGTCCTTTTGGAAAAGCAGTTAAAAATAATTAGTTGCATATTCAAGTGTGTTCTGTAGTCTTTTTTCTTTTCATTGCTGGTCTTCATTGAATATTTCTTGTGTATTTTAAGCATGACATGATTGAAAAATAAATAACATCTGCCTGAGAAATCTTCTTTCAAACAATACCAAAAAATTGGGCAGATCAAACAGAAGGAGGTCTTCGCCACCTCTTGGATCTTTCCTTCCTTATCAGGTACAAGCTTAGAAGAGGATAAAATGGAGCACCATAAATCATAGAGATCTGCATGGCATTATCTCCCTTGATGCTTACTGCACAAAACATGCATTTTGCTGGGTTTAGTCATTCATCTTCACATGAGTAACAATCCATTTTGTTACTAAGGATATCTATTGGTAGCAAATTAATGTAAGTGGATTCATTAAATATGTTTTCCTTTGAATATGTGACTGTTTCACTTCCCCCTCCTCAGAATACAAATGCTGCTCTGCATCACTGCACTGTGAATCAGTAGGGTTCTTCTAATTTTACAGGCACAGCTAGAAAACAAAAAATGGCATCAATTTAATTTTTTTTACTGCAAGTTAAAAATATCTCAAAACAAACCCCTTTGTCACACAGGGACAGATTCTGATCTAGGAAAAGCATGAAGTAGGAGTAGTTTCACAGAAGAAAAAGCAATTATTCTGTACAGCTCCTAACAGAAGTAAGGACTTCAGTACTCTGAAGATACAAAATCTATATGAACCTCTCTCAGCATCTGCCTCTTCCCTGCATTGCTCCACTGCCAGCCCAGGCCCCAGTGGTTGCCACTTGATGCTTTTCCAAACCAACAGCTGCTTCTCAGCTACCACCTCTTCTCTGGCATCTTTTCACCTCACTTTCCCTGGCCACACACATGATCTCAGGTAGAGATCTTAACTTGATGTTATATAACTACAGGATTTCTCTGCTCCAAAGGAAACCCAGGCAACATAACTGGTCTATTTGCCCCTGCCCCCAAATGAGTATTGAAAACATCTTTAAAACAACCTTACTGTACAACCTAAAGAAAACCCTCCCAAGCAATTTTAAGTTACTCTGTGTCTGACACAGATTTTACTTTTTTAAGTAGAAAGACAAACTGTGACAATGAGATGATAACTCATGGTTAAGCGTGGCTTTGAATTTCCTGGCTGAATCGTTGCTAGCTTATGTCAGAAATTCAGTTCTTATGTAAACAAATAAACAAAAAAAACCCCCAAAACAAACAGCTCCCTACCTCCCTCCACCTCCAAAAATGCAAGGCCCAAATCCCTCTATCAGCATATTTCCTATAAATCTTGTAATACTTAGCCTGAGGACCAGAACAGTTCATTGGGTAAGTTTGTAATCAGAAAGTTTTACAAGGTGCATTTCACCTGCTTCAGAGACAAGAGCATCTCCCCCAGAGCCCTTCTGGTCTGCCAACTGCATAAATTTCTGTAATTAGATTTTTTCTTTTTACTAGACATGTTATGAATCCACTGGAAAAGAACAGTCCCAGCCCTAGTCAATATATTCACTTGACGCTTATATAGTATGCCATTAATATTTTGAAATTATTGGATCTCAGATCTTTTTATGAACAAAAGACAAATGTCATCTCCCCATCAACATCAACATGAGACATCAAACTTCTTAAACACTGTTATTCCCCCGTCCTCTGTTTCTTAGAATATCTTAACACTGACTGCATTGATGCATTTAAAATTACTAGGGAAAATTGTTTCTTGGCTGTCACTTTGCCAAGTTTCACTGTGAAATGTGTTTTTATATCTCCATTATGAAACCTTGGAAGTTGGGAGCAAAGAGCAAAACTAAACTGGGAGGGATACTGAACTGCAGTCACAGTCCAGCAAAGCAATTCACTGTAGCTATAGTTCATCTGATCCTGTTCCTTTGATGCCTAGACAAAGTTATTAGCTGAAAGACAAGGAAAGAAGCAATACAGGAGCTTTCCTGGGAGATGAGAGCATCCAGGTGAGCCTGACTGTGCTTTGCAGCTGCCTGCAAAGGATTCTGAAGAGCAGCAATTGCAATTTTGTGATAGTGCTCTATGGCACAACCATTTTCTTTCACGTTTAATTCAATCTGAGGCAAGAAGCTGAAGAGTCAATAACTATGATGCTGAGTGTTACGTCCCACATGTTTTAAGAATGTCAGTGTCACTTGCTTTTTTGGGAAGGCTCATACACACATTAGGAAAAAGCAAACTGTTTCACTATGAAAAACATCTAAGCCACTGTTTGCTTAAACCCTATTATTTTTAACTTTAAACTCCCCAAACAGCTTTTTGTCCTTGCATGTGACTGACATGCTACAACGAGATGCACAAGCAATTAGGAAAAATTTACTGTTTCTTTCTATATACCATTGCTTCATTATTTCTAGCTGTTGAACTTGGACTGACTTGGTGGATTGAACAGATTTTCCAACAGGTAATTGACTTCAAGAGAAGGCCTGGAATAATTCTATCTGGCTGTTACACTGGGAATGAGTCTCCTTTCATTAATTAATCACTTTGAGGAGAATTTTTCTTTCTGAATAAACACATTATTTTTAAACATATGACATTTAGCTGTATAAATAAACTCTAGAACTGTGATTTAAAATGTGTGCTAACTGCAGGCACGGCATGCCAGGGATAGCAGAGCCTCCTCTGCATTTTCTGGAGTGACTTTATGTTCTGATTACAAAGAAATGGGGGCAGGGAAATGAACTGACTTGTGATTTCATCCACTTAGTACCAGGATTTCTTCATTTGCATGACTGTTGCATTTAAAGACACACTCAAGGAGACATCAGCTGTCAGGGAGGACCAAAGTGTACTCAAAGAAAAAAGAAGCATACCCAAAAAGGAAAGAAAACCCAACCAAAAGAAAAAAAAAAAAGAGGCAACAAATTGGTCTTTCAAACATGCTCCCTCTGGTTCAACTGGATTAGTTCAATGAAAGTAATTCAAAGCTTTTTTCATTTTAAAACCTGTTTTTCACAGTATGAGGCTTGGATAGATGTTCTCTCCCAAATCGGGTTTTAAGATCTGAAGATATTGCTACCCACATTGCTAACAAGAGGTTACCATCTCTCAGCTAATTTTATCTCAAATGGATTAATATTTCTCAGCAGCAGGGCTGGGTGGAAGTCTGTCTCTAATGAAGAAGGTGATTTTTTAAAAAATCACCTCCCTGCTAAAACAAACACTGAGTGTCTGGCAACACTTTCTGTCTACAAGTCTAAAAACAGCCAAAGAAAAATTTTCATACAATCAACTACTAAAATATACAACTCATTCCTGTATCTGACTAAGGGAATGGGATTAGTCCTAGTGCTTGTTGTTGACTCAATGTTGTGGTGGTGAGAAGTTTACATTGAATTCCAGAGATGAAATACGTGGATGGCTGGCAGATCCATTGTTTGCTGGGTCATGATGCTGAGGTCTGAGCCCCTGACTGCTGAAAGGATGTACATCCATGTGCCTTCTTTAAGCATTCACCACTGGCCAACATCACCTACTGGGCATTACCTGACCATTTCTGTCCTCACAGTGTTGCTTTACATTAGTTATTCAGAAACACTAGTAAGTGAATACTGGCTTTGGACTCAGCATGGGGCACTTGGCTTTTGCCAAGTTTCTCTCTCTCTCTCTCTCTCTGCTTTTTTTTTCTAGTCTTCTTAGAAAGGAACTCAAACAGTTCCCCACACCTATCCAGGACAAACTGGACTCAAGGCAACTCTGCTCCAAAAACCTTTCCCTGCAACTTCTACCAAAGAAGAAAAGCCATCAGTCACAGCTCTATTAGTACTTCATTAGAAGTCACAAAAGTACTTTCCATGCCTAGCCCACAGCAGACAGGAGTGCATGTGGTTGGCAAAGTGTGCAGACCCTTTATGGACTAGCAGACAGGCAAAGCACTCGACCCACTGGCTACAAGTGGGCAGGAAGCCATTAAAAATAAAAAGTCTCTGCTTCATCAGGTATTAACATGATGCTCCAGAGTGTACGATTAGAACAAACATTAACATAATCACGCTTTTTCAGGGGTCTCATTTTAAAGCAACGTTTTTCTAGTAACACCTCTTCAACATCTCTCCTACATTCAGCTGCACGCAAGGTATTAAACTGGGGCCAAGCCAGTAACAACAGCAGAGCCGTCCTGCCTGGCAGTCCCAGCAGTCTGCTCCATCAGTTCCCACAAGCCTATTGAGCAATACATATAGGAGGAAAGCTGCAGCTGTAGCTCTGGCTGCACTTCACTCAGAAGGTATGCATTCCCCATTCCAAAACAGCCAGGGCTTTATTAAAAGTGCTAACTAAAAAACGGTGGAAAAAAGAGAATGAACCCCAAATTCATTAAATTCATTTAAACTTTTTCCAGTCACTGGGGAAGCTCCAGTTTGCATGATGACTACAAAAGAAAAGCATCTAACAGCCTCGCCAAGCAATTTGAATGTGTCTGTACAAGACAAAAATTCAAAGCTTTCCTACTCGAGCTATCAATCAAAGTGAAGCTAAAATTATAGCTTAACAAGCAGGTATACACGTTTTAGTTAGCAAATGAGGCAAGGGCACATTATTTTTAGTTGCAGTGATGAGGAAAAGAGTGAAAAATAGAAGGAGGAAGGAAGGAAAAATTGTGTCTCTCCATTTGGCTCAAGTTTCTAAAGTTTTAGTTAATATTGGCAACATTTGGATACGATATGTCTCCTAATGGCACTCAAGAAGTCTCTTGGACAGAACTATTGCTGTGCGTGTAATTATATAGTAATTAGGGTTTTTTAAAAAATGAGCTAGAAAAGAATGATTGAACTCACCCCAAACTTGCAAATTAATTTTTAACTGTTTTATTAGACGAGCCCATGGAGCCAGGATGACCGTAAAACACTGCTTTTTCAAGCAGATGCTCACTAAAATCCAATGTACATCAACATGTATTTTCTCCTTGATTCCAAATGTTTTTCAGCTGAACCCACAGAAAACTTTCAAATTATTTATGACAAAATCTGGATCAACAATGAGCTGATTTTCTCTCTCTTAAATTATGGAAACAATTTGCCCAAACACAGCCGTCATTCATCTTCCCTAATACCATACAATAACACGCCAGTTGCAGGATCGCTAATTGGACTCTTTAGTCTGGTCCCTCAGACCCAAAGTTAGCCAAGTTTCCATTCTCTGCATTGTATCAGCAAAACAGCTTCTCATAACACTGGATGACGGAGGAAGACATCCAATTTATCTTCCAAGTACATGCATTGAATGTATTAATGAAAGTCACAAATACATTCCTACCTACCAAGGAGCTTCAGTTCCAGCAGGGTTATGGTTGCTGTTGTATGTTTTTCCTAAAGGCTGTTTGGTAAAAGTGCTCTCCCTTAGAACTTTAACTCTGCCCTCCACATACATACACCGTCACAAACACAGTGTTAGGAACAAACAAGTTTCTCCCAGCACTTTTTGAAATGTAGAAGACCATGACTGTGGATGCCAGAACTCTGTCCTGACCTCATCTTTTAGCACATTTTTCTTCAAAATCATGATCCTTTGCCCCGGCTAAGGCCTATCCATCCATGACAGCACTGAATTCAGGTTGCAGAAACTGGACGTTTTTGTTAAAACTTGACTTAAACAAGAGTTGTCCTGGTAAACTGCTTATCCTAAACAATACAAGGCTGCCTTCTCAAAAAGATGTGGCAAGACCCTTTTTGCCAAAGACAAAAGGTCACCTGTGAAGTGTAAGCTGTTTTTCATAGTAAAACAACTTCATTTTTGCTAATGTTTGGTGGGAAAGACTCATGGGTGCTGCTTAATCCATTTTCAGAATAATCAGCCAAACCAAACTGGAAGCAAAGACTAGACCGTGTCATGATATCAGAATTTTCTGAATGCTATTCTCATTGGTTTGATGAACGGGAAGGCAGGGGGGGATCTCTTTTCCTTTTCATAATTCTTTCCCCATAAGGAATATTTCCCAAAGAAATTTTTTAATCATAAATTGCAGCTAGTAACTCACTGAAGAGGGAAAAGAAACAAGTCAGTAGTGAAGAGTCAGCTTTCTGGTCCCAGCAGGGAACCAAAAGAAGCAGCTTTTTCCTATTACTATTTAGCCCATTCTGGGGTGTGATTCCTTAGTGCTTTCATGCCTCATAGGGATGTTTTGGTCAGTCTTTTAATTTTAAGAACAGTTTGATCTGTGTTTCTGTTGCTTTCAGGGCACACACTGTATTTTCTTGCTGCTTCTAGAACTCTCCTAAATGCTGGAGGTGCTTCAGGCTCAAGACTGCACTTAGGTGATAAAAAGGTCACTGAACTGAAAGGAACAGCTTTAGGGAGCTTATGTTCCCCGCTAGAAACCAGCTCAAAATTTTCAGTAAAGCAGAAGTTTGAATTTCTGAGCAGCTGTTACCCCATGGGCATGAGCAGATTCAGCAGAGCAGGAGTGTCTGCTGGAGAGGATCTTGAGAGTTTGGTGTGCTGTGACCCTGAGCATGAAAAAAGGCCACAAGTGGAGTTCACAGAACAGAAACGTGGGTGGGCTGGCTCGCTGGTCTGACAAGAGACTGTTTCACTTAAGTGCAATGTGTGCAGAGGAGTCTGGGGGTGGGTTAAAGCCATTGTGTTTACCAACTTTGAAGGGCTTTTGATGGGTTTTCAACTCAGAGGTTGAGAGATTTCAGCCAGGACTGGCAAGTGTCCTGGAAAAAACAGACTTGTCTAACCGTTGTTAGTATAAACAGGTCCTCTCCCCAGCCAAAGCAACCCAGCAAGCAAACAGCATGGGCGAAACAGGAAAGTTTGAGAATGAAGTCAGAGGTAAGAGTTGCTGGAGAACGGAAAAGTGACAGCTGAGAGCCAAGTAAACTACCTGAAATAAAATCAAAAGCCTCCATTACGTGACTGCTCACCCCTAGTCTATCCAAGCGTCATATTCAAAGTGTTTCATTATCTTCTGAAACCTGGTGAGTTCACAGCCTGGATAACAACTTGGACAGTGAATCTAACAGTTTCATGGGCCTTTTGCTTGCATTGACTTTCTCTATGCGGGAACAAAGCAAGTATGAGTAGGATCCGGGTATGGAGAAAAACAAAGCGTGGAAAGTGAGATGGAGATTTTCAATAGCTTGGGGAGAAGCAAGAAATGTGATGGTCAGAAAAAAGAAATGTTTGATGTGAAAGAAAAAAGAAGACAGAAGAAGTGCAGGCTGTTGGACACATCAAGAGTACCCCGAGGCATGTCCCTGCAAGATTCACAGGTGTTGGCTGGGGGCCTGACAGCCAAGAGCTGTGCTGGTAAACATGCATTTAGAGGGGGATCAACCCAGGACACAGCAGTACCGGAGAGGAATGCTCCCCCGAAGACCAGTGCAGAGGCTGCCTTGGGATTTTCTGACTGAATTTTGTCCTCATGGTTGCAGGGAAAATCTGTTGCTAAGCTGCTCCAGCCACAAACCTTAATAGTGCATCTCGTCTACGACATTTATCAGCCTGGAAAATTACGAGATGACAAAAACAAACAATGCCATGCTATGCTCCACTGGGTCTTCCCCTGTAGCATGGAGTGTCACCACTGCCAGCTGCAATGAACACAGGAAAGAAAATTTGGGCAGCTGCAACCAAGACTCATTTGTGCCCACTAAAACTATTACCCTGGATACCACAAGAGCAGTTAACTTGAACTCATCACAGCTGAAATTAGAGCTGCCCCTCAGGAAACAAAACGACCACTAAAGAGTGGGGGTTTTGTTGCCTCTCTGTCATAGGTGGATTTTTACTGTTGTATGTTTTCAGGCACTCCAGAATAAGTACTCTAGTAACCAATCACTTTCATATGGTGAAGCCTGGTACGCAGAGCTTCCTACTCCCATGTGATTTCTTTTGCCAGACTGTAACCACTCAGTTTGAACTGGCCCTGATGGCCTTTGCCTGATTTTTTTTTATTTTTCTTTTTCAGCAAAATGGTTGGACTGTTTCCAAAGCAGAAGCTGTTGTTTGTGATTTTATACTTACAAGATCCTCACACAAGCAACTCCAAACCACATGATCTGGAGCAAGGACCTGACCTTTGCATCTAAAAAATAAAAACTCATGTAAAAATTTACCCTAACTATGAGTCTTTCGGGGGTGAGAAAAAGAAACTGCAAAAGCAAAATTCTCTTTTCATAGTTCACACAAGCTCTAGAGAAGCTTCTAGAACAAATTCACATCCCAAAAGTTCACCCATGTTTGGCATATTTCTGTTTTTTCTGATGTTCTGGTGGAACAGAGCACTCTGGGGGGTCTGAATCCAATTAACGGCTAGGCAGAAAAAAAGGAAAAAGAGATTTTGCTTACCAGAATACAGCACTGCACTATACACTCACACACACTGCAGAAATAGACCACTGGCTTTTACAAACACACATAAAGACAGTACTATGACTACAGTATGAAGCAATTAAAACTGTTTAATTCTCCCTGGTTCTATGATACATTTCCAGCAACACAGGAGTTAAACAGGCAGCAACTGAGCTGAAAAGAAAGGCCAGTTGTTTGGATGCAAGACAATAGGCTATAGAAAGAGATGCAGCTACACAGGGAGATCCTGTGATCTGGAGTATTGGGAAGAAAACAAAAGAAATAATAATGAATTGTAGTACTTCACTTTTCAAACTTGGTAGAACATTAACTGATGAGATTACCTTGGAGGCAAATTGCAGACAATGACAATGTAGGTAAAGAAATGAGTACAGAGGAACATTTAGCCGGGAAAAGGAGAAAGGAATTTTCTCTGGAGAAAGACTCTGTTGGCCACAAAGGGTCAACCTGCTCTGGTGCTCGCCTTCAGAGGGCTACTTCTGGGAATCTGCTGAGAAGCTGAGCACAGCAGTGGGAGGTTACAGAGGCCATAGGTCAATCTCCTTTGCCAGCCACTGGAACAAGAAGTTTCACATTTTGCTTTTAGAGTAAGCAAAGGGTCCTGGACAAGGAGGCTGAAGAGCCTTTGAGCTGCCATACTAGTGTAGATAAATGACCCATTTGGTCTGCTATCCTGAGAACATCTATCCTGAACTCATAACTCTGTGTTAAGGGAATTTGACATCATTAATCCTGGATTAACTTCTTTTTTTTTCTTTCCCACAGCTGCAGAAGGAAAGTTATGACCTTGCTGTGCCAGTGGAGTGAAAGCATCACCACTGTTGACTCTCCATCACCAGTGGGCTCCTGGAGAACACTGGTGTTTATTCCCACAGTAAATCTCTTTCCCTTCCCCTTTCCCTGACCTAAGGGTGACCTATCTACTAGATTAACAGTACTTCAGTGGAGTGTGCTAATCAGTTTGCACGCTACATTGTCAAGAGAAGCACGTGCAAGTCAGAAGAAGGGAAATCTGTAAATATACAATATTTTTAGAGCTGAACTCAAAAAATTTCTAGTTTGGTTTACTCTCATGTTTTCTATGGTTTCATAGGTAAAAGTCTAATTTTTGCAGAGAAGTCTGAAAAAAATACTTGGATTCAATGCCCACTTTATTATGGCTATTGAAAGAAGGTGGAGTGATGAAGAACAATCTGGTAGGAATTATCGATTTATATGGAGCATAATAGATAGAGATGTATAATAACTGATTTGTCAGCTTAACTACTGGCCTGGAAAAATAGTATGAGGAGAGGTGAGCGGGAATCAATTTCAGGTTGGCCTAAACTTATCACGGATCTGAATCATGGGTCATTTACCGCCACCACCTGCAACTCTTAGAACGTTTCCATGAACGCTGTCTCCGTACAATCCTAAACATCCACTGGTCAGATTATGTGACTAACACGTCTGTTCCAGAACAGGCAATAGGTACAAGTATTGAGGCCATGTTGCTGAGAACACAGCTGTGTTGGGCAGGGCACGTCTCAAGGATGAAGGACCACCGCCTCCCTAAGATCTTGCTTTATGGTGAACTTGCCACCGGCTGCCGCAAGAGAGAAGCCCTGAAGAGAAGATACAAGGACTCCCTGAAACAACATCTCAGACTTGGCCATATTGATCTTCATCACTGGTCTACTCTGGCCTCCAATCAGGAGGTCTGGAGACACACTATCCATAACACTGCTGCTTCTTTTGAGAACGCATGCAGGGTCACTCTCGATGAGAAAAGACAATGCAGAAAGAATCGTATTTTTCTGATACCACCTAAGGAGTCTTTCTGCTGTGCCTTTTGCAACCGGACTTGTCTATCTCGTATTGGCCTCTTTAGCCACCAGCACACTTGCAGCAAATGTGGGTAGAGCCCTTCCCAAGTCTTCGTTTGTGAAGCCTAGCCATGATGATGAAACTTATTTTCAGTTATTTCTGCCAAAATGGGAAAAAAATTCTGAAAAAAAAATAAATTGAGAATTTCAATCCAGAATAGAAGCTTGGAGCTGACTTCCAAATTGCAGCTGCTGAGCAGAGGCTGCCGTGCTGCCAGTTTTTTGGCTTCTTGCCTAATGGTCACAAGAAAGAATTTATATGAAAACCCATGCTAATACAAGTCATATTTTAAACATTTGATCAGCAATTAAATTTTGACTTCTCAAGAACTGACAACTAATTCACACTCTGTCCCAACAAACTTGGTGTCATTGAAAACATTCTAGGCTAACAATACCAACAACGTCACCAGCATGGTTTCTTCATGCCAAGAGTTATATTAAAAAGAAACCCATACATAACTGGGAACAAGAAACATATGTAGGTGATTTAGACACACACAATTGTTTAGGGGAGGTTTGTTTTGTTTTATGATGTCTTTCATTATAAATTCACAGGAGATCAGTGCAAGTATCAAAATGATCATAATGAAATATTTAACTTCCTAGCTGGTTCAGGCAACAATAATGACAACAGATGCTGCCACATCCAATCTCTGTGAAGAAACCAAATGGTAAGCAGGCACTTCATTGCTTGTCAGGCTGCAGCTTTCTCCTCTGAAACCAAATATCAGTAGATACAAGGGAGAATGACTTGGCTGTTATGATCATTTATATATAAAATAACAGAATATTAAAATGAGAGATGATTTTTTTCTTACTAATTGCAGTCCCTTGTCCTTCAAGATCAAAACCTTATTAAAAGCATTAGTCAATGAAGTTCCAGAGCACTCCAACATGAAAGACATCATAAAAACCTTCTTCTCACTTCTCAAGTCAGGAAGCTCAAAGAAGACAGACTAGCTCTAAAATTAATTTGTTTTAACTAATGTGGCACATGGGTTCCAAGAAAAGATCACATTGTGTGATTTTGGACTATTTTGGCCCAATTTATCTCTTCCATGGTCTTAGAAACAACAACACAGTGAGCAGTTTGGAGCTGGAAAACAAAAGCATCTGCCATTAACATAGAATGATCTGCTCTTACTGGAGTTTTGCTTGCCCCTCCCAAGTCCTGTTAAGGGCTGAGCCTGGGACAAAGGAATGCTGACATCCTGCATATTCCCTCCCATCCCTATTTCTTCATCCACTCATGTTCACCTGCCTTGTACTGCAAACAATTGACCAGACTGGTCTAGAAAAATTAGACTGCAAATGGCCATGCAACAAAACGACAGTATGCATTTGTACCTGGTACTATTAAGACAAAAAATAGAGCAAGCAGAGTCTTAAGGAATTAAGAACTCAATAAAGCTGCATTTATACAAAATAATGCTTGTAATCACTTCCTAATACAGATTTTTTTATATTAATTCTGAAGTCTGACCTACCTTTTAAAGGATGCTCTGCGCCTCAAGAACAGTGGATGGCATGCATGCACACACACTTCTTTGTACCCATGGATGTCTTGAAGCACACTCATACTTTCATGAAATGGATGTGGTGAGACAGGAGCAACCTGATGACAGTGTGCAAACCAGCATCACACCAATAGGGTGACAGCTTCACACCTGCACACAGACAGCAGTCCAGTGGTACTGTATTACCAGGCAGTCTGCAGTGACAGCCTTGGTCTGACAAGGGAATACACAGGAAAAGTTGTAGTTGTACACATGCACCAAGAGGCATTTTTGCTTTGGTAACAAAACCTGGGTTTAGTGCTCCTCATTCTGTCAAGCCTGTGGGGCAACACTGCAGAGGAGCTGTGAGCTCACGCTCAGCCCTCAGAGCATAAGTCTCAGAGACTGCTTTTTGCAAAAAACTTTTGTGAACATTGATACTTACCTTTATTTCGATATTTTTAGATCCTTCTTATGTCTGAGCTGACCTGTTTACTTCAAAGTCAGCTGTTGGCCAGTCAAGCAAAAGCAGGAGAGCAAACCATGCTCCTTCTCTGCAAAAAGAGAAAGTACACTCCCATTTGTCCAGTGGGATTCATAAAGGTAATGCAGAGATATGCTGCTAATACTCAATACCCAATCAGTGCTAAAGTTTCTGCAGCTGAACTAATTTTTTTAATTATTTTTAAAATGGGGAGGAAAGGACGACTTTTTCATTTCCAGGATCCATTTAAGCACAAAACCTTCCCAATAAAGAATAACTTTAACAATTCTTTCCTAACACTCTCATACAGAGTGAAATATACTTTTCTCATGCACATCTCTATGTCTGTTCTCCTTTTGCACTCCACAAGATAAAGAAAAAGCTCTGTCCAAGTTCACTGTGCATGTTGTATGACAGGTGTATGCAGGGAAAGCCAAAATGACCTCATATGTGCCAGTCCTTCCAATGAGCACTTACACCATGTCAGCTTCAGGTGATGTTGAGTTATATATTCTGCCAAGGCACAGATGGACAGAGCACACCTGCAGTCTTTAATGGGTTTGCTTCTTCAATATCTTAGGACAGCTTTGGCTCACTTGTGTCTGGTGCTTATATCCAGGACTACCTCAGGATCTTAAGCAAATTCCTATCAAACCATCTCTTCAGATAGCAGCTGATGAGTGCCAATGTATATTAGCTTGTGAGATATTATATCTCAAAGATCTACATATTCACTCCAGACTTGTGTTGTATTATATTGCAGTAGTCCTTAGAGTCATGCACAGTTTTCCTGCATGACTTACCTGAAAGGCCAAGGTAAAACTTGATATTCAGGATCCCTATTAGTTAACTTTCCACATTTTTACCTTAATGGCAAGTTTGAAAAGGTCAAGGCAAGGTAGGATTTTAAGGAGTGTTTAAAATACTCTCTCAGTTATTGTGTTTCATTTGTGTAAGATGACTAGGCCTGAAACTAGGTTGTTACCTGGCCTTCACATCAATATTTTTATCTATCTTCCAATCAGTTTCTACGTTTTATGTACACATTTGCACACATTGTTCCAATACAAATTCTTCCATCACTGTGAAACCATTTCTAAGCCTCTTTTACTGATGCTCCAATCCAAATCAATGTCCCAGGAAGAGATCCAATTCACATTCTCCGTGTTAATGCTGTCCCCATTTCTGCTCCTGACCAAATGTGTATTACATTGTCTTCAAATACTCAGTATTTGCGCTGAATGCATTTGAATGGATTCTGTGATGTACAGTTCCCTGCACAGTACATCACATTGATTTTGTCAGCCATTACTTCTGAAGCTACACAAAGTGCTGACTGCAGTATTTAAGCTGCATTTCATAGAAACTTGTTGTCCCTTTTTATTCTTGAGTTTGAATGAATTCTACCATTGGAGCAGCCTGGCCTGTCTTTGGGCATCCCCAGATCAAGTCTTTCAGTCCTGTACTAAAAATGGCACAGCCTACTTTTCTCTTCAGGACTCACCACCACAGTGTGGGACAGAATTATTTACTTTGATGATTTTCTTGTAGGAAACTCACAGTTAGTAAGATGTAAAGTGACAGAAACAATGAAAGTATAAGGTTCATCTTTAACCGAATAACCGCTAGATTCAAAACATTAGTCAATGATCCCATAGTACTGCAGAAGAGGAAGTCAATAAATGAGGGCCATTAAGAGGATCAATAACAGCATATAGAGAAGAGAATGGTATTAGTCATCATTTTGATGTTGAAATGTTCTTATGCTTCTCTCTAAAGCTTCTAAGAAACAGCTATTTTGCTGGCACTGAAGACCATGCAGACTACCTCGGCATTATTAAAGATTTTACAAGAAATCTGAAATACCTCTTTTCTCATCACCTTTCTTTCACCAGAAAATCCATAGGACAGAAGCATTTATGTATTTCATCACATCTATCAGTTGCATATTCCCATAGTCAGGGAAGCCTGCTCTTGCCTCTAGTCTGTCACTATGTTCAATTTATCCCACATGGGGTCACTTGAGCTCATTTCCTTGGTTTTCATCACCTTTCCTTACTTGATGAAACTAAAGCCAAGTGACAGGTACACAGACACTAAACAGCTCGAATGAGCTGGACCTCCAAAGGGCCCAGACATCCTGACAGTGCTCTTTTCATTTAGTTAGCTTCTTTGAAGCTGCAGCCACCTGAGAAGCCCTTGAATTTCACCATGTGTGTTTGTCCTTGGAGGTAGCACAGCCTTTGCTTTTATATAGCCCTGAGCAGAAACCCACACAAAGTGATGCTACACAGGAAATGATGTTTGTGACTCTCAGCTTTTCCACAGCATCCACAAGACCTCACAGTTTGGTGACCCCAGCTGGGCATGGCACTGGGCTTGGAAGTGGGAGCTGGTTCTCGGACCTGGGACAACACCACCTGAGTGAGGACCTCTCCAAATGGCCCAGAGGCCAGGTGCAATACCGAGTGGCTAATGAGGAGTCCATGTCTCATTCTGAATTATGGGGTTCTCCCACCTCAGACCCTGTAAGGTTGAAGGCTTGGAATTAAATTCCTTGCCACTCTTCATACTTGTCATATAAAAAGTTTACAGAAGAATTTTTGGCCAGATTCAAAAAAACGAATCCTATAATAGCACCAGTTACTTGAGGTAGGGAAGAAGCATTGCTGTGGTTACATGGCTTCCTAAATTCCCCCAGACTGTGGCTGGGAGGAGCTGCACAGGCACTTATTTGTCCCTAACAGCTATCTCCTCACCTGCAATTATAAGCTGTTTTTAGAAGTTTTATATACAAAGGGAAATGAAGACCTCAAAAAAATAAATTCATCCCACTTACCTGTGCTGTTTAGAGCTTGCCTAAGTCTGTTCACCTCTGAATGGGAGGCGAGTTCAGCACACCCTTGGAGATTTCATGAGGTGGGAAAGTGGAGAAGAAGTGCCATTTCTCAAGTAGATCTAAGCAAGACCAGTGTCCAGTCCAGGACTCACTTGCACTGAGCTGAAAAGAGGAGAATGTAAGATGGGAAATGGGAGAGAAAAATAGGACACACAATCCTTTGCACTATATCACACATGCTTGTGCTGACTTCAGGGTCACTTAGTGAAGCTTTGGCTGGGTAGGTCTCTGACCCCAGCAATAGCTCTTCTTCAGTATTAAGCACAATGCAGAGCCCATCACAGCACAGACTGTTGCATATGTACATAATTGTCCTAAGCTGAATAAACCCCCAACAGACACTAAAAAGCACTTGATAATTAAAGTGTGTATGATGCTCCACAGCCCACCACTTCAGTCATGCACTGCCCATCCTGCCAGCCATAAGCTTAGTTCCCAGCCCTTGCTTATGAATCTTGTGCCTCTACATCTTTCAGCATACTGCTCACATCAATCTTACAAGATCTCTGCATAAGTCTGAAAGCTGGCCTATGTTGAATCACATTCATAGGGCCAACAGCACATGCAGCTCAATTTTTTTGTAAGCTTAAAAGTGTGTTTCTGTGTGTTTGCCCTCTTACCCTCTTCATTTCTTAATTTGCTGCAATTAAGTTAATGAGTGAGACTTCCAGATTTCCAGCTCTGCAATTTTAACTTCAGGACTCGGCTACACTGAGTTAACCAGCTTGCTCTACTGTCTGGCCACAAAGGTCTGCTTATCTGCTCATGGGTCAAGCCTGCAACCTTGCTATGTCACTCCTTACTACTTTCACTTACATGATCTACAAAATCACAAATGGGATTTTATAGCAAAAAAAAAAGTAGCTGTTTTGAGACCTTTGAAGTGGCTGAAATATACCTTACAAGCAGCAAATGCTTTTTGCAGGAAAACCTAGAAACCTGTACAGACATTTGGCAGTCTTCTGTCAACTAGCCAGGCACTGGTGAAGCATGTATAAAGAATACCCCTCTGAGCTGAATTTCATTTATTAGTGAACTTTGTTTTTACTAAAGAGGAAAAAGAGAACCTGAGAAAGAGTTAAGAATTTCCTCCTGTCTGATTACTGCTGGCCTTCCATTAGTCTCTGAAAATGAAATGGCTTGTAATGGGATCTTGTGGTTTCCATGGCTCTAAAACAGCCAGTTTTACAAGGTTGTTGTTTGATGACTCTGATTAGTCACACCTCATGAAAAAAAAAAAAAAAAGGCAGATTCGACAGCAGTCAGTTCCAGTGGTTGTGGGGATGTGGACCATTCCCAGGGCCTCTCTCATGATGGAGCACTGTCAAGGACTGGGGAACAGGCCCATCCTAGTCTCAGAGGGCCAGCCCAGAGCTGCTGGGGATGCTGCCAGCTCACAAGTACTTGGTGTCAGGGAGCACAAGTGGAGCCACATTCACAGAAAGTTTGAGCAGGAACAGAGAGGCAGCTTCTCAGCACATGCTTGCACTTTTTGCAAGCAACTGTATCAGACAGCACAGCAACCATCGTAAAATTACGTTTTTCTCTCTCTTACTATAGATTACTATGGCATATGCAGTAAATTATAGAATCATTTAGAGTAGAAAAGATGTCTGTCTAAGATCATCGAGCTCAACCACTAATCCAACACTGCCAAGTCCATGCCTAAACCATGTCCCTAAGCAGCACATCTACATGTCTTTTAAATACCTCCAGAGATGGTTAGTCAAGCGCTTCCCGTGTTCCAATGCCTGACCCTTCACCAGCTTTGTTGCCCTTCTCTGGACGCACTCTAGTGCCTCACACCCAGAAAGTAAAACACCCAGAAGAAAATAAAAAGGGTGAAAATCAACAATCTCCCTGCTTCTGCCACCACCACCATCACTAAAATCATTTCAGAACCACTATGGTACCTAATAAGCAGTACAATATACTGAATGTATTACGTGCATCAACTGATGTTATAACAGTCACTTGCTGTTGCTCTAAGTTGACTATGTTATCCATACATACCTGTAATATCTATTAAAAAGAGGGAATTACTTTTTAGCAGGAACTTAATACAATAACACTCCAAGGATGAATGTGAATGAGGCCTTGAACTATTTAACTATTACGGAAAATTTTAAATACTTTTATGGATGTCAGCTCCTTAAATTCAAACCATTTCTGTTGATGACTGGAGCAGAAAAAATATCCCTCCAACTTCAAGAATAGGAATAAGGAAAATCAGAGGAACTACAGACTGGTCAGCTTCACCTTAGTCCCAAGGAAACTGATGGAGACAACTGTCCTGAAAGCATTTCCAAACAGCTGAAGGATAATGTGGTTGGGAACAGTCAGTATGGATTTACAAATGGGAAGTCTTGCTTAATTAATCTAATAGCCTTCTATAATGTCAAACACTTCCTTTGTATGTCTAAATTCAGTCTGGCACTCCTTGCTCACCATACAGGTTTCCTGCCACGTTTGTTTGATTTCCTACCCTTGGGAATGGTCCTTTTCTGAGAACCCACCACTCCTGAACTCCTCTCTGGGGCCATATTCCATAGGATTCTTCCAAGCAGGTGTATTTTGCTCTTCTGAAATTCAGGGTTGTGATCCTGCCTCTGACCTTCCTGTCTCCAACCAGTTCTTCCTTGTTCATAGTCCCAGGTCCGCTATGAACCTTTCCTCGTTCACTCCTTGATCACTTGTTTGTACACTTTGCTCAATACTGTTCTGCATTGATGGATATCTCCCTGTGAATATTGTTTTGAGTTTGCAGCACTGACAGTGAAAGCTGTTCTCAGTTGGCACAAATGCCAGGAAGCCACATGCTGCATTACTTTGTTTCCTGACTGTACCAGCACAGCTCTTCAAAATGAGACTTTTGGCACAAATAACCAAAATTGCACTGACAGGATATTCTATCATCACTGTTTAAAATGTGATGTTTAGTGAAAACTCTGCCTGATGCATCTTTATAATTATTCACACAAAAAAAATCAAATAAAAAATAAGTGTTAAGGCCCCGATTCAGAAAACCACAGAATATTCCCCTTAAAGCTCTTTTTTATACCAATCTGAGTTTGGCAAAATATTAAAGTTAGCATGCTCAAGCCTACTGTATACTGTAAGGTTAATTCTCATAGAAGTTAAGATGAATGTTTTACAATCCTCATTCACCTCTACAGTGAGAGACTAAATACTCTTTAAAACTTCAGCTCTGCAGCACTATCAACAGAAAGCAATAATTTTGGCTGCCCAGACTCAAATAGCCAAGAGAGCCTTTTCTTCCAAGGATGGGTGCTCAAAGCTCATTGGACATGAGACATTTTTTAAAGACATCTGAACTGGAGTTCCAAAAAAACAAAGGCAATGAAAATCACTAAATAGCTATGGGAAGCAGTCTGTAACTTCAGTGTTGCCTGATTTTTAACGGTTGAAAATTGGAATCTTAATGTTATACTAACACGTTTTTACATTTTCCCTAGAAACAGATGGAATAATGTTGCTCATGCTATGCCAACACCATGTTGTTACATAGTCTTTATTAAAATTGCTCCAAGGCAAAAAAACTGTATGCACAAAGGCAAGGGGTGGGGAAAGTTGGCAACTGCCTTGGACATTCAGCCTTGAGTCCTTTAACTCTCAGCCAGTCCTGTGCATCATGGAGAAATCCCCACAGCTTCACAAAGGGTAGGGAGGCTGGATGCAGTGCTGGGTGCTGGGTGAACTGTGTCCATGAGACCCTTGCCAAAGGCAGCGGGACACACAAATAAAAAGGGAGAAGAGGAGAAGAGGGTAACATGTACAAAAGGAAGAAAACCAAGCTTCACAAATTAAAGCAAAGAGAAAAGTATGAGAAGAATGAGATTTAAAGGACATCATCTAATTGGGAATTAACATCAGCTTTTCTTTAAATGCAGGAAAAAAACCCAAACTTTCCTTCCCTGTCAGAAATTAATCCCAGTTATTACAAATGGCATGCAGAACAGGTAAGCATCTGTGTATGTGTATACATATGTAAATATGTCTTGAATATGTGCTTCTAAAGCATGATCCAAAGCCACTGAATTAGGGGAAATGATTCCCATTTGGTTTTGGTGGGTTTTGGACCAGGCCCCCAGACTCTGTGATTCAGCTTTGAAAAAAAGAAAGGGATAATAAAATGCCAGATTAATCCTCATTCTGAAAAATCTGAGTTGATTTACCAGAGGGGGGGAAAAAAGGGGGGGAAAAACTCCAAACCGAAACAACAAAACCCACACAACTTTTAATTTCCAACCATGTAAATGCCTTCAATTAACTAACATTGATTTCCCTTTGGTTATATGGAGAATTTTTATGTCCCAAAAGGAAGCAGTAAAAACATTTCCATGATAACCATAAAGATTACTGGAAAGAAAATAAAGTTTTCTGTTTCATTACCTTTTCTGTGTGGTAATCAATTACAGAGGAAGAACAGTGCAGGTTCAATTAAGTAACTAAATAAAAAGGAATTAAAAGCCACAGGGGATCTTTATTTTACTTATGTTTAAGTAGGGTCCAACTCCAGGCCTCATTGACTTGTTTGCACTGCATAATGGGGTTTAATTTCTGTGAAGTAGTCTGCCAGCATTAGCTGATCATAATTAGGAAACTGGGGTTAGAGAAAACAGAGCTACTGAAAATAGCTTTCCCCAAGTGTAGCCTTCCCTCCTCTCTTCTTCTCTCCAAACGAGATTATCCTGAGCTCTCAGCACATAGCAAAATAGAAATGAATCCTTCAGCAAAACAAAGGTCCTTCCTTTGAAACATAAGACACAACTCAGAAAACACTGAATGCTCTGTCCCAAATCAGCAAGCGCCGGAGCACATGCTCACCTTTAACCACTTCCTGAGATCTCCCACCGACTTCAGGTTTAGTATCTGCTGAAAAAAGCTCTCTGTGTCTTGCAGAACTGCAAGTTCATACTAAGTGGTGAGAGATTCATTTAAAAAGGAAATACAACTTTTTTTTTTAGAACTTGAAAAAAATAGCTGTGGGTTTGGTTTTGGGTTTCTTATTTTGAAGTCTAGGTTCTTATTTTAGGCAAATAACTCATGACTTCATTATAGACAGTCAGCTTCACATGGGCAAAAACAAGACTCCTGAAGACACATGCAGTATTAAATTTGTGCAGATAGCTGAATGGAAAATTTCAGGGGAACTGGCACCTATGGGATGCTTTGCCAATGGAAAGCAGTTTTGTGTGGATCTTGCGCATACACACACACACAGAAATCATCACAGGAAAATCAGAGATTCTACTGAAGGCAATAGGAGAATCAGAGACTCAAATGAAGCCATTGTTTCATCTACAGCCTTTACACCCTTTATCCCCTCTAACCCCTGAAGTCTCACAGTCACTAGTCCCAGGCTACACCAGCCAAATGAGTGAGTGACTGGGGGTGGCACCTATATGAGCAGGTAGACTGTCTCCCTGGCATTGCAGGACATAGCAAAGGGATCAAAATGCCTCTCAATCTCCTCAGAACCCACAATACACCTGTTCAGCTTCAGCAGAGACCTCTGGCACCTCTGTTCACCCATGGCTCACTGTCCCCCTCCGCAGCAGGGACCCCCAGGGCTCTGCACTCCTTTCCACCCTCTACAGCCACCAACTGAAGAAGATCTGAAGGCAAGAAAGCACACCCCTTGTATGGCAGCCGATGCTCCACCAAGCACTCGACCTGGTCATACAGAGAAAAGGACAAGCGTGATGGGACAGTATAACCATACATCTCACCAAGAGCTGCACCTCCAAAGGGTCCAGGTTGAAAAAAATCACTCTCAGAAATCTGTTTGTGGAAAGATAACTCTGTATTGCTCATAAATCAGGTACTCCATTTCACTGCCAAAATATTTAACAAATTTCTTTTTTGGGCTGCTCATTTTTCATTCCTTCAGGCTACGTTTAACCAAGCAATCTTCCCATAAATCCCAGCTCCTGCTGCCATTCACAATGCAGTGGGTCTTGTTTAGAAATTCTTAGAATCAGTGCATTCCTGCTGCATGACAACCCTCCAACCTCTTCCCTTTTGAAAGGAGCAAAATGGAAATCAGTCCTTCTCCAAGTTTATCAGAAGGGCAGCCAAACGCTGATGTTATACAGTAAGATCTTGAACTGGGAACTAGGCAGCTATTTTAATCAGTGGGCTTATTTCACGTCTGTCAAGGGCAATATATTTAGAACGAGACAAGCTGTTTCTTCACTGCACCCCTGATCTAAAAAAAATGACCCAAGCACAGCATTTCTCAGATGGACTCTTACGCACTTTGGCAAACCCCTGTAAAGAGAGTTTAGCTAACACACCAGCTATCAACAGGGCCAGGACTTAAAAACTGCAAAGAAGTGTCCATGCAGTGTAGATCTGGAGCCATCATTGCTGTTTAATCAACCATAGCTATTTAATCATACCTTCTAGGCACCATCAGATTATTCGAGTGAATCACTTAGGTGAAGGCACCAAAATAAAACAAGCTCTTCTGTCACTGCTTACCTGCCCAGAGTAAAGCATATGTGAAAGTGATGTAAATGATGTGGAAGTGATGTAAGTGATGATCTCTGAGCAACTGACAGTAAACAGAGCAGGAAAGCTCTCCTGAGCCAGAAAGAAGGAAGAGCTTCTTTCTGGTACCCCTTCCCAGCCACAGCACTGAGCAGTAGTGTAGCAGGCTGCCAGTCTTTTCAGAAGAGCATAGCCCCCTTGCTGGGCATCAAAACAAGTAGAAGGATTTTGGAAAGAGCTTGCCTCCAAACTATCTGTCCCTACCAGACGCAAAGGTGAGAACAACTGAGTGGGGATCAGCCTCTGCTTAAAATTCAGGCTTTTATTTAGTTGATAAAAGAGGAATGGAGCAGATGCGAACACAGGACCCTTAGTGAGTGTTGGCAGCATAAAGGGTATGCAGTGTCTGCAGAAATGACTGGGGTTTGTCCAGTTCTGGCTCGGGCAGTAAGAAGTCATTCCATGCCTCACTGCTTGTCTAGAAACACTAAAAAAACCCTGTGGATATAGCCACCTGAAACAAACTGCTGCTGCAGCATTTGATTGCAAGCAGTTTTCTTTCTTTTTAGTCAGCCTTTTATATAACAAAGGGATTCAAAGATGAAGACATTACTGTCCATCATGTTCCAACCATCTAAGATATCAGAAACCTCACCCATCAGTCTTGCCCAGCCAGCCATACACCTTGTCTCACCAGTTGGAGCTGTGGGCCTCAGCAGGAAGAGAAGATGCCTGTGCTATGAACAACAAAGATCTCTGCACTTCTGCACTGCCTGCAGGGACTACAGCTGCAGCTTGGGCACAGAGCTGGCTTTAATGCCAAGGTAAAACACAGATAATTGGCACTGTATCAGCTTCTTCACTGCCTTCACTAGTACCTGAGGAGCTTGGATTTGAGACCTCCTATAGTCAAAAATCTAGAGCCTAAGAGCACTTTGGAGTTGCATCTTATTTATAGCCTGGCAGTGAGAGGAAGCACCACCCTTTATACTCACGTCAGCAGACAGTCCCTTGAAGGACTTCTCAGCATGCTTTTGTAAGCACAAGAGTAGTAAGAAAATAGAAAAGCACAGTGAAATCTGGAGCAGTCACCACCAAAAAGGAGTCTACAGGGATCTCAGTATACTTCCTACTTCTCAATTCTTCTACTTTTTTTAAGGGAAGAAGAAACAAAAATTAATTTATCAGTTTGTGTCTCAGATATGCCAGTAAACTAACTGCTTAGTAAGCCTGAAATTAAATTACCTGTTGATTCACCACACAGCCACCACAGCCCAGGGACTGCTCCACACTCACCCACCACAACTCTTCAGGGTGCCTCACACTACCTGCTGTACAGGACCTTTGCAGGTAACCACCTGGCAGAAAATGCAGGAGCATTAAAACGAACAGCCCCCAAAAACCCAACCTTATGCCACCTGCTCTCATCACAAGCCATCACACATGCTTAACAAATCCCTGGGGAAAATGCTTTTATGACCCTCAGAAGTTTGTATTCTTCCAGGGTGCTGAGGAGAACAAAAAAAAGCATCTGCCACCCTGAGGTGAGGAGGAAATTCCATCCTGATCCACCTACCAATGCCACTGGGAGGACAACAATCTGACAGGCTGGCAAAAACCTCACTTGCCCTTCACCATGCAGTCTTGTCCCCCGCCTTCCTCTGAAGGGGAGAGCTGCATTGCCCATTGCCATCCCTTTGCCCCGGGACTGCTCCTGGGGTCTGCTCTGGCCCCTTGGAGGGCTGCAGTACAAACCTGCATTCCTGCTGCTGATTTAGTATTCCACTTCTCTGCCCCCTCTCCTTCTCCTGCACATCAGCTCCATTCCTCCCATGCATTTCTCACTTTCCAGCTGTCTTTCCTTTATCTCCTTCCCAGACCCATCTTGCTTTTTGCCCTCTTTGCCTACACAGATCACATAAAGTAGTCACAGGAGTAACCCTTCACTGCCGGATCCTCTCCGTATGGAAGAGTGACATGGAATGACACCTACACTTCAGCAACATGTTTTACTGCAGCTGCAAACTACAGTTTCAAGATTAAGAGCTGGGGTCCTCACCACTCCCTCAAACACCCATCCAACCTGAAGTTGTTTTAAAAACATTATTTCACTGGCAAGAGGTATAATGCAAGCTAGCAAAATACCATTTCCTCCATTAATGCCTGTGGAGTTATAACATTCTTGCCATAATCTGCCTGCAGATGTACTGTAGGTATTGAGAAAAAGCTCAGAGACTCAAAAAGAATCAGGAAATGACCACTTTCTGGGGTACAGAGTCAGCTTGTTTTGTACAAATCGTCTGACTTGCTAAGACAGTCTTGTCTTAGACTTGCCAGCCAAGCGATATGAGCTACTGATGTATGTCTGGAAAATATTTATGATAAAAATTATGGTTGCAAAAAGAATAGCAAGTAAGTAGCTGATCCAGCTGGCATGCAAATTGGGCACAATGTTTATCAGCAAAAATATGTTCATCAGCACTACCACCTAGTCCTTCTGGAGAACAGTAGGTACTCAGGGATCTTCATGACCATTAAGAAGTTGGGTTTCCTGCAGTCCTGGTAATACATTTTATTCCTGTCTTAAGTAAAACAGGAGAAGGTGTTTAACCATCTGTCTGTCTAACACAGTGACAACAGGTTTTTTTTCATCTCAGAGTGTGTCAGGGCAAGTGAGGCACTTGAGGTCTTGGACTTCAACTGATACTTAATCAAACAGTGCAACACCTTGGGAGTTCATCCAGCCCCTGGTGCTGGGTAGAAAAATGCTCAGCAAAATCAACATTGTCAGACAACAGAGCAATTGGGCATCATTATAAAGGTATGTCCCATCTCTGACATCCCTCCTCTGCCTAAGCAAGCCCCACACACTGCAGCACAAGTTGCATTGCAAAAGGGACCTCCCCAGAGCAATGGCAATGCCAGCCTGTGCCAAGTGGGCACTATGCAGGAGCAAAAGACTGGAGGGAATAGAGAGGACAGAAAGGCCCTGAGACACAAAGGTTTCACAAGGATATCTGTGCCACCAGGGCTCCCTGGCACAATCCATATCTCCCCAGAGCCTCCTTTCTGGGGTGAGTCCACTGCTGCCCATGAGTACTGCTGAGCTCCTACTGCTCCTGGGTCTCTCCCTTCTACACAGCCACCTGTTTTTACAAAATTCAAGGAATTGAGTATTTTTCTCTTGTCTTAAGAGTGGTCAGAAGACAGACTGACACAACATAACCAGGCAAACTTATGTTTCCATGGGAAATCAGGCTAATGACAACCTGGTAAGAACCCATAGTCTTCCATGTCTTTTGAATAAAATAATCTAGGAATTGCTGTATTAGAGTACACCTTAACGTTGCTGAGGGAGGAGAAACCAGCTCCCAGCCACCTTCCACATTACTGTGGAAAGGTTGAAGGCAACATTTAGTGAGAACTAAATCGATCAGGATCTGCTTTAGCATCTGCCCTTTCCAAAATATCTGACACCCACTCTGCCTGTAAAGACCAGCAAAGCATTGATGCTCTCTCACTAGCCCAGTAGACCCTGGTCACACTAGTTTTTCCCTGTAGGCTTTTCCAGCTCTGTGACAATCCCACATTAGACTGTTTCAAAAGGGCCAGCTAAATACAGTCATGTCACCAAACAGTATGATTTGGCTCTAAATCCAAAAATTCTCTGCTCGGTGCCTTCATAGGCAAGGTCTGCTAGTGTGACCCAGTTCTTTGTATTTCCTTCTCTTCCCATAATAAAACAGAAAGAAAACCTCCCTTTCCACCTGATTTCATATAAATGTTATTTCTTTGTCTTAGGACAGCTTGGTCAGCTTTGGGATCCAAGACCAGCTGAGTGCCCATCCTGCTCAGGCTTTCTAGAAGTGACTTTGTTCCAGTGTGGGTCACTGAGACTCTGGGATAACTGGAAACTTCAGAGTTTATTGCTTTTCATTTTCAGTGCTGAGTGATTTTTAAAGAAATAATTGCTTCCAGATGTCATGCATATTTTGCTCTGAAGGAATACTGCAATCTCTGTTAGGGTTACAGAGCTAGAAAGACTGTTATTCCCTATCTGAGTAGCTTTCTTCAGATAATTTGGGAACACTACGTCTCCCATGTGGATCCTGCAAATGAAGGTAGACCCGAGGTCTCTGGTTGTATGACAAACTTCGTAAAGCCAAAATGTTGAGTATGGATCCATCATACAATTTTCTGGTTGCTCTGCAAGTGAGAACAGTATTCAGGTGTTGCAGCAGCCATCCCTAAAAGACCTAGATCTCCAGTTTTATAAGAGCATCCTCAGACTAGATGCAAACACACTTCTGATGAGATGCCAAGTCCTCTTTGACTTCAGAGTGCAAAGGCTGGAAAAGATGGAAGCACTTGAAAAAGAGGCACGAGTTAAAAATAAAACTCTGCCACTAGGGACATTCTCAGTCTTGACTGGTTTTAATTGCATTTCTTTAGTCAGTCAGTTTCTGGGCTTTCATTCTTAAAAGATGCGCACACATATAAGAGTAAGGTATAGAATTTATATAGTATCAATCAAAGATAAGGTCAGGGCACAGAAGAAATACCATGTTATCCCTTATGGGAATCAGTAGGTACCTTATCCAGACTTTGAGAGAATGCTCTAAATTACTTCTGAGCAGCTTTGAAGTTACATCTGTTTGGGTGCTGTGCTTACAAGGGCTGTGCTCTGTCACACTAGGTATTACCTAACAAAGGCTTCTGAATCTGTCAACCTAAATTTCCAGTTCCAGAAGGCATGATCTCCATAAGCATAATTGCTTGTTGAAAGGCAGATGTGTTCTACACATCTGACACAACATAAGCATGAGTAACTTTTCATGCGAGACCCCTGGAAAGAAGGGTGCCAAGAGAGCACCTGCTCCAGGACAAAATGAGAGACTGTGTTTTGGACACAGGTAGACCAGCTAAAATACTCATACCAACATGAAAATGACTGGTGAAGACAGAACAGTTGCATTTTGTTGCCTGTGAAGTCCTGCAGGTTTCCTTATTTGCAAGGAAATCTTGTATGACACCCAAATAGGTTTGCAAATTGCTGAAAAATTCCGAGGAGCTGCAAGTGAAATGTGGCAGCTTTGGGGGAAACATCAGTTTATAAGTTGATTATAGAAAGCTTTAGTAAGATTCAAACGCACTATTTCAACCTGTCTGCAATGGAATGATTTTCTATTTTGAAAACATTTTTTTAATTCTATGGAATGCAGTAAAAAGCACTATGCATCATTTGATTAGCAAGATTTATTAATTTTTCTGGGTTTCTTTTCCATCTTTTATGAAGAAAAAATTCAAAATGCAAATGAAATCTCCAAAAAATGAAAAATTAAATTATCTCATTGCTCTACAAGTAAGAGTGGGCGGTGTTGAAAACTGTCCTAATAACACAGGACAAGACTGACAGCACTAAAAAAAGAGCTAGGAAAAAAATACAGCTAGAAATAAACTGTCCTCTGCATCATAGCATTCCATAATAGGTAGGAAAATATGCTCCTTTTCGTACAGAAATAGATTATACAGAACACCATAATTTTGTGCACAACACCTACTTCAAAATGGCCCAAAAAGCTGTAATACCTAAAATAAGAAAATGACCAAATTTGTGTCCATGTTCAGCAAAACTCCAAATTTCATTCTAATGCTATAGCACATGAACAGTAATAAGTACATGCCAAAATAACACTGATGACTGCAGAGAAACATAGGTTTAACTTAAAGGCTTACCTGGGTAGGTCACAAGGACATCCAGGAGATTTTAAGTCTGTGTTTAAGAGATTTCTTGAATAGGGACAATTAATTTTAGTTGAAGGCATGCAAAGCTGAAGCACCACATTTATAATACTGGTGGAAACGGGCTGTAGACACCACATCTGCACCCCTAAATGCATTTAGTATTTGACCCTCTGAAGAGTAAACAACAGAAATATTAATAAAGTTTGGGAGATGATATGCTAAGCATTCAACCAACTGATTGTATCAAAGAATTATGGCAGATGGAGGTAGGGCCCCCTGTAATCACAAGCTGCCTGGTATGTCCTTTCACATTCTCCTATTTTCAGCTGTTTATAACTTTGTCAAGATATCGACTTTTTTGATAGTATGTCTGATGCCATTAGATATTTCTTTGCAATCAAAGAAGACCTCTCTGTCATTACCAAGATGAGATTCTGAAATGGTCTGTTTTGCCCAGGTTAAATTTGCCCACAATTTTACCCATGTTATTGAAAAGTCCTACTGCTTCCAAAATATTAAAGCTGGGAGTGGGATTTGGCACAGACTACCACAGCAAGGAATGCCCTTTTTGCCATCCCCACAAACATACCCCAAACCTGATCAGGCCATGGTGAAAAGTGATCACAGTTCAGGCTGGGCCAAGAGGTCTTAAGGTGCAGGGCTACTGGTACATTGCACAGCTCTTCTCCATGTACAGCACAGCCATAGGCTTTGTTGCAATGCACTATACAAGTGACTGAATTTACACAGGCTGTAACTGACCCTGATTATTCCCACTCTGATATTCCCAAGTGCTCGTGTGCTTCAAGTTCTTTAAATTATGGTAGGACATGGTCTGAAGGACATCAAACCACCCAAAAAACCTTTACACGAAATCACTTAATAATAAATAACTAAAAAAAAAACACAGTGCCATCAAAATGTTCCTCTAAATATTTGCATTTTAACTAAAAGCAATAAGACATAAGTATAAGAAATAGCCTGCAAAGAGAAAAAATGAGTTTTCCTTAACAACCAAAGGGGCCACACGTTGGGACAGCCCACGCTGGCCATGGCTCACGCTTGCATAACAGGTACTTGCTCTGCATTAGATGTGCTTCCACAAGTCCCGTAAGCACAAGCAGTGCCAGGAGAAACTATGCTGTGGCTCAGCACTGGGGATACAGTACTTTTGCACATTTTAAAAAATACTCAGTACTTTTTATTTATAGCTACACTAACAGGTGTTATTGCAGCATCTGGAAGAAGTACTGTGCAAAGATCCAATTCAAATTCATGGTTAGGCTCATTTTAAAAGTAAGTCCCCCCTTTAAAATAGTACTAAGTCTTGACAGTGCCCAAATCTTGCAACATGATTAATTTTAAGTGGCAGAAATCCTATGAGATCTGGTATTTTGCAAGATTTCCCATCCACATGCCTTCCAGCTTGAGAAGCAGTTCAGAACCACAGCTATGGGCATGCATCCAAGCTTCAAAGATACGGTGTGGACTAATCTCTATTTTAATCCCAGCTTCTCTTCTGCTGGGGAGAAACAACACAAGCTCCTGGCTTTGAAGTTTCTGACTTTATCACTCTAAATTTGGAGCTGATACCTCTTGGTTCAGTTGTGAATAACACACTTAACAACCTTACCTGGCGATTAAGCTTTCCCTGCTATTCTGACTTGTATCAAGGAGGCACTGCCCTGCCCAGCCAGCATGGATTAGAAGTGCTGGCAGCTGGTTAAAAGCAGAGATCATCATCCTTCAGGGATTATGTCCCTCTGGGATCTCCCTCTCTCCAGTTGTGACTTCCAGGATCCTCTTCTCACTGCATCAGAAGACATCAGAAATGCTCTAAACCTCTGCTAAGGTGGAAGCAGTGGTTTGAGCAAGGCCCCACCATCGACATCATCAACATTTGGACACCTGTTAAAGTGACAATGATGAGTTCTGTTTGCTGGCACTCCATATTCCAGCTCGAGACTGACAGAATGTTTCTAAGTATCCTTTGATACAGTAGAAGAGCAGCTTGTTTGGACTGAGTTAGTTTGCAATGGAGATTAGACCTTTTTTTTATATGCTGCAGGACACAATGGCACTTCAAAAACCTCTTGTAGCTTGTAATTTTTTCTGAAACACAGTAGATGAAGTTGAGGAGGAGCGTGACAGTCCCAAGAATGGTCAGTGAATCAGTGCACCATGCTCCGAGCAAACAGGTCCTGAGGGATGATGCATGCCAGTGGTCTGACATCATCTCCACCCCTGCAGCACTGCTGCAACGCTCATTTCCCCGAGGACCTGGCAAATGACATTTCTTGCAAGTCTCTTTGGATTCTCCTCTGGGCAGGGACAGCTTCTTTAGCACCATCTGGTAAAACAGACCTTTCTGAGCCCAAAAAGGAGTCTTGCTTTGGCTTCCCTGACTTATTCAGCAGCCCCCTGGAAACATGTGGCAAGGGAGAGAAGCCAGCTTTGCCTGACACCATTCAGCTGCCAAAACCAGTATCCCCTCCACAATGCTCCTGCAACCATGCCTGGCCCCAAGGCCATGGAGTAGAGCCTACTGGGCATCAACCTGTCTCTCATTCATCCCCTGAGCAACCCCCACTACAGTGAAAGGTGGTGGGAGCAACTGGGGCAGGGGCAGTAAGCAAATCTGTGACCCTGTAGAAGAAAGCTGTGCCATCAGGAACATGGAATAGTGTATTTCAGTTGAAGAGGACCTACAATGTTTATCTAGTCCAATTGCCTGACCAAACAAACCATGTGACATACAAAATATTATGCAGAAACCTTATTTCTGATATTTCCTCAATTTAAGTCTCAGAACTTGCAACTAAACCTATTCAATCTATAAGTTTGTATATGTCATTTATTAGATTATTTGCAAACTTTCTCCCTGCTGAAGGGTTAACATGATATCCTTCTATCCTGATTCCTATAAACAAGGACACAGCAGAACTCTTCATCAAAAACTACTACAGCCTTTTCCAGAACTGATTTCTAACCCTTTCCAGGATAGCTATACAAGTTAATATAAAGAACCAACAACATTGATCTAAATTTCACAACTTGCCAGCTGCCTGCCAGGGCAGAGGCATGCATGGGCACAGCCTCAGTGCCAGCCTGCCTGGAGAACCCAGCTCTGCTCAGTGCCAGTGCCTGAAGCAGCAGTGGCTCAGGAAGGACCATATCCCAGCCCAGTCAAAACGACACAGGGACTCACCGGTCTGGCCACTGGGAGGAGATGGTTGGTGCAACAGGGAGGCTCCTGCATCACAAATTTGGAGTGGGCAAGGAAGGCACAGCATGGTTGAGAGGGAGGGGCCACCTCAGTCCCTCTCCTTCTTTCAGCTCTGCACCTTCCCCTCCCTGTAGATGATAGCGAGAGGCAAACAGTTGGCTGTGCTCAAAGGAGTAAACTGGTGGGCAGCCGTTCCAATAAGCTGACTTAACAAAAAAAAACCTAAAAAGGCCAGTAGTGAGACCCTCACGGCAAAAATACCTTCCCCTCTAATGGTACAGCCACTCACACATTTTTTCTTCTCTTGCTTTGTCATTTATTTTGTAGATTAATCCGTCACCTCCATCTGCTTCAAACCAAATGTGCCAAGTAAACATGAAGATTATTAGGAAGTTTAGGTTTTTTCCCCCCAAGAGCAAATTAAACAGCTGGAAGTTACTTTTTCTTTTTTAAATATTGACAAGCCATTACCAGGCGCAACATAAAGCATTTGGCTGCACACACAGCCCTGCAATGTTTTGCTGGGCTGATACAGCAAAATCAAGGAGCTTGTGCCTTGCACCCAGCTGCAAATGCCTGAGAAGCTCCTGAACGCCACCGATTTTATGGCAACTGTCACATCAGAAGAGCTGATCCTCCTAGACAGTGGAAGTACACAATTAGGTCACATTAAACATTGATAAAATACCACAGAGGTTCCACATACCAACAACAAGTGAGTGACACACTGGAAAACAGCTCCTAGCTGGCAAAAGCCATCCCAGCATCAGTGCATATTTTCTGCTAAGAGTTTACAGATGAAGTCTGCGGGTGCAGAAGCGTGAGCAATCATCCGAACAGAGGGAGTCATAACATTTTCCCACTAGGCGGAGAAGCGAGACAGGCAAGCACCACAGACAGGTTTATTCCCCGGGAAGTCACCACTACCTCTGAGTTCACAGAAGTGGAGGGGCCGGGGACCACACTCCTTCAGGAGGGTTTCCTTTAGGATCAGAATGAACAAGATGAAACAGTGGTGCTCCTGGTTGAGGCTTCACATTTGGGCAGGATTTTTTTTTCCCGTGTACAGCCACAAGCACAACAACTGGAGCTCCTAGCTCTACCACAGTAGGAAAAAGTCTTTGCATTGTCTTTTATCCTTGCACCCACACACTACAAAGCCTGTCCTTGGCCAGAAGTGAACTAGCAAGAAAAACATAGCCCACTTGGCTTACAGAGAGTCTTTTGCATCCTGTCAGCATCACCTAATTATGTTCAGATGAGTCCAGACTTTAAAAGCCAAAATGAAAGTTAGTTGTCATTTTGGCAATCAGCTCTGCCACAGATAACAGACACTCTGTTGCACAACATTTGGTGCTCACCACAAACTGCACTGAAAGACTTCTATGCCATTGTCACACCAATGATAATTATTTAAAACACTAACAAAAAAGCTCTGCGCAAGACCTCAAAAAGAGGGCAGTGCTGCATGGGGAGAGAACAGACCGTAAAATATAAAATTCAACACTGTGAGAAGAGTCAGTCTATGCCTTTTTACTCCCGTGTACCTTGAAGTTACTTGTGGAGCCCATTGATTACAAAATATGTTTAATTTTGCCTGTGATCAAACACATGCCCATGATGCAGCAGCAAGCAGCACACCTCAGGGAAATGTCACGCAATTTTTGGGATGGTGAGTGGGCAGCACAGCTTTCTCAGCACATGAATTAACACCTCAATTCTTTAAAAGTTTCCATTTTTCCATTTCTTCACCAGGCTTTTTCAGTAGAAACACTAGTTGTCACGATCAGCACTCCTGTTGCAATATCTCCTCTGTGTGCATCCTCACAGAGCATTCCCACGGTTCCCTGCCAAACACAAGAGCAGGGCTATTCTTCACACTTTCAAGCCAGCAGGTGAAAAGTGCTCTTTAGCCCATCTCATCCCAAAAGCAGCTGTCAGAAAGGTGCAGGCAGAGATGCATGCAGGAAGCAAGCTCCTGAGGTTTTGCTGCTGCTGAGGTGCTCATGACCAGGGTCTGATAACAAAGCCACACGCCAGCACACACTAAAAACTAAGCTGACCACTTAGAGGAAACAACCAACCTGCAAAATATTTTGAAGTGAGAAATTTAATCTAGGTTCCACCTCAGAACAAAGACGGTCAAATTATGATACCCTCACAAATCAGATTTGGTATGGTCTGTCACGGCACAAGATCACAACGCCACACTTTCAGAGAATGGTTAAGATTTGAAAGGGACCACTGGAGTCATCTAGTCCCTGTCAAGCAAGGATCCCCAAGAGCACGTTACTGAGGCTTGCATCCAGATGGCTTTTGAATATCTCCAAAGAGGGAGACTCCACAACCACTCTCGACAGCCTGTTCTAATGCACAGTCACCCGCACACTAGAGAATTTCCTCCTTATCCTCAGGTGGAACTTCCTGGGCATCAGATTCTGCCCATTGCCTCTTGTCCTGCTCAGCATCCCTGAGAAGAGCCTGGCTCTATTCTCCTGGCACTGCCCCCCTTCAAATACTTATGGACATTGATGAGGTTCCCCCTCAGGCACCTCTTCTCGAGGTTAAACAGGCCCAGCTCCCTCAGCCTTTCCTCATCCATGTGGTGCTCCAGTCCCCTAACTATCCTCATAGCCCTCCGCCGGACCCGGAGCTCCATGTCCTTCTTACTGAGGAGCCCAGAATTGGACACAGCACTCCAGACGCGGCCTCACCAGGGCCTCGCGAAGGGGCAGGATCACCTCCCTCCACCCGCCAGCATGGCCCCCTTCCTCGTCGGGAAGGAGGAGGAGGCCGGGGGGGCCCGGCGGGAGCGGGGACGACGGGCGCTGGCTCGGCTCTGGCTGCTCCCTCTCGCGGCTGCGGGCCCGGCAAATCCGGGCAAAGCCTGGTCCTGGGCGACCCTCCGCCCGGGCCGCCCGGGGCACCACCGCCTGTGTGGGAGGGCCGGGGCTGGTTCGGCTCCCGGGGCACAGCCCCGCTGCCGCCCGGTCCCTCGCCCCGGCTGCACCACAGCAAGCCATAGCTAACAGCTGGGCTCCGACACGATCGGGGAGGGCAGCGAGCTGGAAAAAGGGAATCAAATCGAAACACCCCCCTACACACACACTCCAAAGCTGTGGGGTGGTCTGTTGAGAGCAAGAGCTCATCAAAACGGGCCCAGCCTAACCTGAGGGAGACCTGGGACAGAAGAGCTTGGATATCCGATACCTGGCAAAAGCAACAAAAAACTATAACCAAAACAGATTCAAGTCGCTTTTCTTTAGCATAACCTTTCCTCCCTAACTCCTCACGCCATCCCCACAGCCCCAGCCTGCCCTGGGTTTCGTGCAGCAACTTGTGTGCCCTGTGTTTCTGACCAGATCTCCTCTACTGTAAGCATTGCGATGTTAGCATAACCCAGCGAGAGCAATGGCTCCAGCCCACAGACACCCAAGAAAATCTAAAATTTCTTTGCCGTTCGTGCAGTTTTCTCAGACTGTTTGTCAAAAGTTATTGGTGGCTATTTTTTAAATGAAAGAAGTAGGGAGAAAATAACTTTGCGGCATATTGGGCTAGCAGATTGTTCAGGCACTGTACAGTGACAATAAAGCCTTTAAGATCCTTTGATTGACATATGTAATGAATGTAGCTGTCAAACTTTTGTGCAGTAATTTTACTTTGTATTGACAAGCTATTTCACTGGCCAGGGTTTTGCATAAAGGGAATAATTCACATTGTTGTGGTGCTGCTATTTACAGAGCCCGGAGGACAGTGGCATTGCTAGAATATAAATATTAATATCCAAATTTCTTTTGAAATACATAATTCTGTATGCAACCTATACCACGTGCACGTCTTCATACAGGGAAAGAGGCATTGTTCTGCAGAGAGGAGGGGGCCTGGAGCTGCTGGGGGTTGTTGTTCATTCACTGATTCATTATGTGGCCCTTGAAAAGGCACTTAGTCATTCTGCAGTTTAGTGTTTCTCTCTGGGGAGAGGATAACAAAGCCCCAACACAAACTGTGCTTATTGTTATCAGTCAGAGTGGCAGAGGGCATACAGACAGCGTGGGGTCAAGGGGCTGCTCTGAGCAGCCCTTGTGTGCACAAAGCCTAGGATGGCTGTGCTCTTCTGAAACAGCTTCTTTCTCCTACCAAAACAGTGGCAGGGTCAGCTTGGGCTACCTAACACAGCAGTTGCTGCTTGCCCATTACCTTACTTTGGTTATGAGCAAAAACTTGCCATGAAATCATTAGCCTTGGAGAACACAGGCAGAAATCAACTCAGAATGCAAAGCAAAACAAAGGAGAGAAAAAAAAAATCTACGTAAGCAAGGATGACTTCCACCCTGCATTTGCTACGCAGTCAAGCCCACAAGTGGGTTGTGTATCTGAAGGTGGAAATACAAAGACATGTCCTGTTCCCTGGGGAAAGGTAAAGTAACTTCTGAAATTATTTTTAGAGGCTATTATTAGCCCCACACTAACACTGATGTATCCTGTGCCCAAAGCCACAGCACATGAACATTGTCTCTGTAAAAAGAGATATTCACAGCTCTGCAGCTCATAGAAGTGCTGGGCCCATGCTCTGGTACTGGTATAATTTGAGAAAAATGGCTGAGTAGCAAGTGAGGGCATAGAAAGGACTTGCACAGCACAAATTTGGAAAGGGCATGATAATCCAGCTTGGGGTGCTGAGTTCAATGGGCACATCATTTTTTAAGAGTGTAACAGCTTTGTTTGTTCAGTCATTCTTATATTCATTTTCATTTTAAAATATCATGAAATTTTAGAGACAGGAACTTCATCGTTTCATCTCTACCCCCAAAATAATAGTCTGAGACAAAGCCAACTTCCCCCAAAACTAAGGGGAGCCACAGCTTTTCCCACACCATTTATTTGCCAAAGCATTATAAACAAGAAGGAAGGAGAACAGGAGCTTCATGTTCCTGTTCCTTGGGTCCTAAAAACAGAAAGGAGTCAGGGCACAGAGCAAAGAAGAGGGGGAGCCTTGTCCTCATTCACTTCACAGCCCTGTGAGGCTTTAACCCAAAACATACAACTATATGGTGAAACATCCATGGGGGACACTTGTTTGTCACAGAATGATTCTGCAGATGGACTTCCAAGATGGGAAGTGAGCATCAAGTTGGCAATACAAATGGCTTCAGGCCAAACTCCAATATACACTTATAGATTCCACATATAGATCCAGCCTTAAGCCCAATACAGGAGCAATACAGGTGGGGAGGAGGGCGTGTGGGTGATTTAAAGGGCAGATTTAAGTAAGGTAGCTGTAAGTAGCACTGATGCCTCTGGGTTGCCATGTTCATTAGTTAAGATTAAGGTACAAACCACAGAGCACACAAGCACAGGGATGTTCCTTGCTGGCTTCAAGATGACAGTTTCCTAAAAGAAGCACTTGTTGGTTGGTGTTGGTTTGCTGTGCCACCTCCCCTTCCTGCTGCCATGGTGCTCAGCCTTCCCCAGTGTCAACAACAGAAAATGGTACGTTATTCAACTCTGGCAAATTGTAGCACTAAGAATTTGATTCCAAACCATTTGGCATCTGCATCAGCCAAAACAATTCAGCCATTTCCAGGAATATTATTAAAGGAAAAATATACTGCTTGGCACATGTTAAATAAATCCAGGCAACTTTTTATGTGAGGATCTATAGCTTCAGAAGGGGAATTTTGAAATTTGGCAGAGAGGTGGCTTTTGTGGTAGAAATGTGTCTATCCCTATTAAAATCTACCCAACTTTGGCCAGATTACAGAGCAAGGAAAAACTGCAGTTAAGGGCTCACTAAAGACTTCTGAGAATTGCAGTTACCTGCTATTTCTGCTGTGGGCAAGATGTCCCTACCTCCTGCAGAGCTGCAGGAACGCAGCTTGTGCTCACGCAGTACCTTGGCCAGTTACGCCTGCACAGTTCCTCCACAGCTGGATGGTGAAGGTACGAAGCCAAGGGTGGTCTGGAGAGACCAGCATTCCATCTGACAACTCCATATATTTCCATATTTTTCTGAGACTACACAGCCCCATCTGCCACACAGCCTGGGATAAACGTCAGCATCACAAGTGCTTAGCAGGCAAGGGGATGCTGCAGAAAACAAACTGCAACCAAATAAATCAGGGCAATTACAATACATAGATGCACAGCTGGAAGAACTAAATGTCAGACAGACAATCTCATTGCAGACATCCCCTAATAATGAAGCCTTAAACGTGCTGTCTCAGTAAAACTCTCTAAATGAGGTGCATGTGCAGTATAAGGAGAATTTCTGGAAGAAATATAAATATAGGTTCTCATTCTGCAAAGTTTCACAAACCCAAACCCTTGCATTTAGGTACCATCTCACCGACTTTGCTGCAAAATCAAGGCCATTCACCTTAAAGGTGAAGACAAGAACATCTGTTCAAACTGATGTGTTTTAACTATATTAGTTAATTATCCAGAAAAGTCTTCTTATGTCATGTTTGAACACTGGCAGATAAATGCTTTTGCATCGAAAAAGAAGAAACCAGTATTTTCATTGTATCTCTGGCATGAACAGGAGTGATGGTCTATGATTGGAAGCCCAGCAGCCCACCTATTCATCTCTTACAAGTAGGGGTTAAGAGGATTTACAGATTTACAATGAAAGCACTCACCCGATTGATAATATTGAAGCATTTCAGTAATTCTTCAGTCTTGGCTCATGGAGAAAGGACAAAGACAATATTCCTCCATCTGAATTAGCTTGTTAAGAAGAGTTTATCTAGACCATGCTGTTCCCTCATCATTGCTCCCAGGGATTTACAGCCCAGCACACCAAGGAAATGGTTTCAAGGCAAGCAGAAAGATCTGTGGAGGAAACACCCAAAGCAGCCATCAGGAAAAACCACCTCACCTTTCACACAAGGGTATCTTCTCCCTCATCTTCAGCAGACTATGCAGTCCTTTGGCATGGGATCTCAGGAGTAATTTACCATATATTGAGAACTGGCACGTCATCATCATCCTAGAGAATTATTTCAGTTCATTAAGTGCTGCTAGGAAAAGGATTATTATTCCTTTTACCAAAAAACTCAAGTGGCCAGAAAGGAGGAGTCCAAGGAAAAGTTAACATACCTCTTAATTCCTCTCTTCAGGATATCTCTGTCATCCTCTTTCTTCACCCACAAAGCAGAAGCAACACAGAACTTACATATATATATATATGTATATATATTTCAGTATAGATAGATATATACACACACTTTAGGTCTGATTAAAGCACGGCGGTGAGCAGAGGGACTCTGGTGCTTTCATTCCAGGGGAGAGGGAAGCCATACCTTCTGCATAAGACAAAGTATCCATACAGACTGCAAAAAGCACTCAACAAACATTTTTGCTTTGTCAGACTCAAGTGCTTGGTTAATGATTCACCCTAAACAACCAAGCAAGGAATAAGTGAGCTTGTTCTCCAAACGTGTATTGGCTGCATTGAGGAGAAACAGCTCAATGTGGAGCCAGTGCAAGGGAGAAATTTCACATCCTGCAGTGCTGCAGTAAACTCTTCCCTGGAGAATAAACTAGATTACATATCACACCAGCAGGTATAGGTGGACGTTTGGAGCCAGTCTAGCAACACGTGGACCTTGTGTTACGTTTTTCATTAGCCGAACCCAGATCACTTACACAGTGAAGTTTTCTCCCACATGGGAAAATAGGCATAGAAAGCACATTTGGGTGACTTCCTGATGGGCAGAGCCACAGACACAGCTCAGATCTCCCCCAGCCACATGCTTAGGGTGTCTGCAAAATCCTTCTTTCCTCTTACAACTCTGAAAACTGTCTGCGTGGTTAAGGCAACACGGTTAGCCGTTTTACAAGGGATTTCACGAAAACAACATGCTTGTTGTTTACATGTTTATGCCCATGAGACAACTTTGATATGCTTTGTGAAACACATGCTTTCACAGAAATCTGAGGAGGAAAACCACATAACCAAGAAAATTAAAGTATCGTTCTGTTTGGAACAGACAACTCTAACAAGACTGTTTTAATGGGAAGAGGATTTGGTAGATATTTTAAAATGTTGGCAGCAGTTTTTGCTAGACAGAATTTTATGATATCATTCATCAGATAAATTTCTGTTATGCAAAAACCCAGCAAAGACCAGGTTAAGGATACAGAAGTCGCCTTGCACAGATTTTTGTGTGCAGTTTCAGAGACAGTGGCACGAGGTCAGGCCATTTTTGACTGTAAGTTCTCCCCGGTACTTAATTCTTCCAGGTGACACTCATTCATGCCATTTGGCTGCTTGAAGGACAACTCAGTCTATTACAATGCTTCCACAAAGGACTACACAAAACAATTGTGCTCTCCTTCCCTTTTAAGAGTTGCATAAGAAGTGATTCCATGTTCCATAACTAATATTAAGATTCCCTCTGCCTGTAGCCTCCTTCAAGAATGTGGCTAGTCTGCTTGAGAAACCACATCCTACTCTACATCCTATGTGGATGTCACTCTGTCAACAGAGAGAGAAGGTTCAGCAACCTTCCAGGACTGCTGCTGACCTCGAGATTCCACAGCAAACATTTCTTTACAGTCCAACAATCTGGATCAGATCTGATGAGTTATAAAATCTCACATCACTCAGGAAAGTGTATTGGACCCAGGGGTGCATTTATGGGCCAGATATACTCAGCATCCTCTAGGAAAAATATCTCTCTTTCCTAGTCAGAGCTTCTGGACAACTATTGTCCATGTTTTCCTAGGACTTCTGTGTGTCCAGAAGTGACTGAAACTACCATGCAGTAAATCCACTGAGGCTTACCAGGAAACTGGGAATCCAAGGCACATATTCTATAGTGCATGTACCCTGCTACAGGTATTGTATTACAACAACTTTGGAAAGTCTTACTCGAGATCTTGTTCAGGGCTGCCCAGTGGATTTGCCTGAATCTGATCCTGCCAGATCCTGTCCTATTGAGTAGGTACAATTCACATACATACAGTCAAGGACCTCTCAAAGCATCAGATAACCCATGTAGCACCTAAGCCATTGTCCCAGCTTAGGCAAGGGAGATCTGACATTTCTTGGATGTCCTGTATTTGCAAATTCAAATACGTATTAGCACAGGCAGTAGTAGGACTATAGAGTGCATTTCCAGACCCAGCTCCTTGAGGTACCTTCAAACTATTCTTTCTCCACCTCCTACATGCCTCAGCACATAAGAAAATCAGACTGAAGTGTCTGACTTCTGCCTTGGTTTGCGCAGACCCAAGTGCTCTGCCATCAAGAACCTCCCAGAGCACGAGCAGGTGTTCTCCAGCGTTGCTGACATGGACAGGCAGGCAAGGTGGGCAGTTGTGTTGGTACTGCAGTGACAGATCCACTGGGTCTCACCACGCTTCACTTGGAGGATGTCTCATGGGTGCTTTGACTTGAAGGTGATCTTCACCCAACCTGATGAGACCAGCAACAAAGCCTGTACAAACATCTGCTGGGAATCAGTCAAGCAGGTTTTTACTATGGAAAAGAAGCCTTATTCTGAAGTCTGCCCTAGCATTCAGTAGCAGAGTGCATCGTCGATGCACAGGCTAAGGCATCACGTCATGAACAGTCTCAGTCAAACATGCCTATTTATGGTGGCAGGCTAAAGGTGCTATGAGTCAGGTGCCTGAACAGGGATCTCTAATAATACCTTCCAACTACGTGTAATATGTAAATATGCTATGTGGGCAGGAAATGTATGAAATAAGAAGGCATTTATTATAATTATTTTAAAGTAGTTTTAAAAATATTCAAGTATTTAAACTTTATTTACAGCATGGTAAAAGCTTCTGGGAAGAGAGCTGGAAGTGGATAAACTTTTCTCCAGCTTTCTTACTGGTCACTTGTCAAGACAAAGTGAATGTCACTTTTCTGTCTCAGTTTCTTTATTTTTTACAGCCATACCAGGCAATACTGAGCTATTCAATAAACTGATCTGAGTTTTGCTGATGGAAAGGAATTAATAGAGCCTGGTGTGATTTACAACAGTGTAATACAAAGGTATTTAAACTGTGGCTTCTCTGACAAAGTGGACAAATTCCTGGATTTCTTGATTGGTGTTTATAGCAAATTAACCTACTAGGAAAAACACTGGAGTGACAGCAATGAGGAGCAGAGCAAAAAGGCAAAAAGGCTGCTCATAGCTCTTCACCAAGGGGGTGAGCAATAGAGGTGGGAAAGCTCCTTGGGCTGGCACGTGCCCTCAGGAAAGGGTCCAGGACAGTGCTGACTCACACAGTGGCGACTCACACAGTGGCCTGCACATGACATACACTTTTGTCCACTGTGCTCTGGGGTGAGATCACCACATGTGCCCAGCACTGGCTGGGCCACTGGTCCCTGGGGACAGCCTGCTCCTCTGTCTCCAGCTCTGACTTGGGAGCCTGCAATGTAGGATATGCCTATGCAAGCTCCAGGAAAACCATCTAAGGTGGTCACAACATAGCAGCCTGACCAGAAGGGGACTTCCCAATAATGGAGCTGAAGATATTCAGGAGTATTTTAGAATCATCTCTATAAGAGCGGTTCAAACCTAAGGAATGGTTTTGGACAGTGACTCATGGTGCCCAGTGCACAGTTGGAACAGGACTGCACATACAATTACAGTTATTAAAGTCAGCCAGCTATAAAAACCCACTGCTTCAAAGTGGGATATGAGAAACCACAATTATTTCCCTTCCAAACTGTAGGAGAAAAATGTGGTATTTTTTGGTACCAGCATGCAGCACTGTTTGCAACAGCTGTACATGTTCAACTGAAAGAGAAATGATGTTCTCTGACATTAAAAGTCTAGTCAGTACTAGAAGATCCATCAGCCATGAAACATAAGTGTTATAAATGCAACTGTAAGTCCTTCACTGTCTGGGCAGGCTTTGGACCAGTGATGTATCCATAACTATGCTAAAGTACCATTTAGCAAACCTGTGTCATCTGTCCCTTCCTTTCTAATTTACAGGGGGAATAAAAGTCACTGATACAATTACAACTTTCTAAAGGATGAAATAAATAAATGCTCAGAAGTTGGGAACAGCAAAAAGTTTGAGGAAAACAACTGTTGAGGTAAACTCTCAAATCAAGCAGAGAGAACCTTTGACAGCAACTGTCGCTCAAGGCTCCCAAGACACTGGGAGAAGCAGTGAAGCAAACAGTCTTGTGCTTGGCTTATTTCCTGACATGCATCCGGGAACTCCTTGGATGGGGCTGGCATGAAACCTTCATGGCTCAGAGGCCTTCCAGGAAGCACACTACAGAGAAGAAAGCTGTCCTGTACTCACTGCATGGATCAGATGGACCTGTCAGTCCGGAGGAGGGATCCAGAGTCCTCTCAAAGGAGAGGATTAAGAGCAAGGAGCAATTACATCTGATGTCCTTGGGCCAGCTAAGCTGCAATGCTCCTTGTCTAGCAGGTAACTGCCCCAACATTTTGGGTCTCAGGAGTTTTAAATAGTCAGTTAAACTGAGGTGGGGCAGGGAAGAATAGCCTGAAATAACAATTAAGTGTATATGATGCTTTCCCGTTCACTCTGATAGCAAAATGACCTCTTTGGAAGGTTTCTTCTACTAGCTCAAAAAGCTGGCTAAGTACAACAGCTACCAAGCTGGGTCATTTCCCCCCATCAAATTTGTCCAGAATGTGATTTTGCCTTGCTGGAATCACACAGCTGACAAGCAAAGAAAACTTGGAGCTTTCAGAGAGGCTATTCCAAGGCACCAATAGGAGATGAGTTCCTCAGAGCCTCTGGACATTGTGGTAACACACTGACCTTGCTGGAGCAATAAAATCTGCACCCATTCAGCAGTCCCCAGCTCCTGTTAAGGTTTCTCAAAGAAGCTTGGGTGTTTGTGGATTTGAATTATCTCTGAATTCAGAGGGAAAAAAAAGCAAGCTGTTGACAGCATTTAGATCATGTAGCCACCATAAGAGGGTCAACAGCAATCCTACACCAGCACTATATCTCTGCTTACCTACACATTTAGCATTCTCCTCTACTTCAAAGCATTCAAACACATCTCTAAGGGTATCTTTTAATTTAATCATTCAGATTCTGCTCTTTAAGGCATCAAGCCTGGAGTTAAATATAATTTTTACGTGATAAATTCAGTATTTTCAGGCCACTCTTGCTTCAGGAGAGACTTTAAAAATCTGCAAACAATGCAGATTGCTTTAAAAAAATTTTTAAAGCCCTCAAATCTGAAAAATATACTATTGAGGTTTGGTCTCCTCAGAAGTAACCAAGCTTAGATCAGTCTGACTTCCTTCATTATCACAAACAAAATTCAATATAAATGTGATACATATCTGACTATTATACCTAGCTCTGATAACAGAAAGACTGTTTGGTTAATAGATTTTTCTTTTTTACCTTCTACAACACAAGGCACTACAGTACTCTCACTAGTTTTTATGTGTCTCTTTACAGATTATAAACTTTTCAGGTGTTGCCATTGAGGGACATTACTGTTTCACATAATAAATTGAATTTATGAATGGGAGATTCCATCCCAAAATGAGTAGTCACATTATGAATGGGAATGTGGGTATGTCCCAGTGTGCAGTGTAAAGCTCTAATGTCACAATGTATACTAAATTATAATATTTAAAAAAAACAGTTTCTGAAGGTTTTCCCCTCTGTATCCAGGCAAAATAACTTCTAAATAAATCTTAAAAAAAACATACCAACAAAAAATCCCAACCAGCAGCAGAACAGCAGATCTGGTCTGTCTAAATTTCAACAATCATGATACGAAAGAAAGGGCAGTGAATTACTTACACTGTTTGCCTCCGTGCCAGCTTCAACAAAAAAACAAATCCAAGTTAGTTTTTAAATATGTCTACATTTTTAGTTGTAATTACACACACCAAGCACACAGACTCATAGGACCTCATTCAAGTGACAACATGTGTGAGCGAATTCCCACGCTCCATGTTTGTGCAACCCATTTTAATCATCTTTGAGAAGATGAAGAGCCTTTCCATTGCACAAGTGATTGCTGGGATCATGATCAAAAAACTCTTTAAGGTGTGTCCTGAGGGAGATATTTATACAATGAACAGTTACCTGCCACATTCCCTGCATCTGGTTTCCCTTCCTGGAACCTTTTGCCATCTCACTACTGTCACAGCATGAGCTGAGCATGAGGCCTTTGCCGTGGCCACTAACGACTGCTTTTGACAAACATGCTCCAGGATGACCATGTGTCTTATCCTAAAACAGTTTGACTGTAAATACACACAGAAGACCTGGGAGCAACAGGGACTGCCTGCTATCCCAGTTGGTTTGATGAGAACAAAGAGCGAGCTGAGTCAGCCCACAATGTGATAATATGACAGAGGATGAGTACACAGCAGTGTAACAGGCCACCAAATAGCACTGGGTCCCAAGCCAGATGTGGTAAGCAAGGAATAAAGGAGACTCAAACTTTCCTTCAGCAAATACATAACAAGAAATCTCTTATTTGGATGAGTGACCTAATGTCAGCAGGGAACAAAGCACAGCTGTGTTCCTGAAAGACTGTGGCCTTAACAGAGAGGGTCCAGTGGAGCAGCTGTGACCTCACATCCGTGCTGTGGGACTTTTTGAGGAAAGAGGTGGGTCTGCACCATCTGTGGCCACCTTCTCCATGTTGCAGCTTCTGTGCAAACAACACACAAACACACAGCTCAAAAGCTGCAATAATTTGACAGGCTGGCTGACTGGGGAGCGAGGGCTGTGGGGTGCACTCCACAAGGTAATCCATGAATGCTTCCCAGCCCCACATAGATCAGCAGTGCTGCCTAACTCAGTCCACTGTTTCTGAGTCTACTTACTCAAGTTCCTACCAAAAAAAAAAAAAAAAAAAATCAAAACAGCCTCCACAGCTTTCCTTGAAGTTCCCATTGTAAACTCTTACCAATTTCTCATCTCAAAAAACAGCATTTAATCAGTGTAGAATAAAGCAATTAAGTCAAGACAATACAAAAGGTTCCTCAATCTCCAAGAAAAAAATGGAATGATTCAGATATGTACATCTGCAGTTTTGGGAAAAACAGTAATTAGCATAAATGAAACTCACCTCAGATAAAACAGTAAAGCAAGTGCAAAATCGAATTTTGTCAAGAGAGACAGTGCAGGGAGGGCCAGCTATAAGGGCATGTATTGCTCACCCTTGTCATTGATTTGACAGCCATCAGAATGGTTGCTATGGGCTCAACGATGTGATCTTCCTGGATGTCTAATCCAGTTTAAATATCCCCCAAGGAAAGACGTTTTAAAATAACATAGGGAGAGGAAAATTAAAAGAGAACGAAAGGAAATGTTTCCAAATCCTTTAAGTTTCTAACCATTGCAGGATGGAGGAGAAAAAACAGTGTTTCAGCAGCAAAGATGATCACAGACAAAATTTTAACTAAGAAGCTCAGACGCCAAACTGTGTGCCAGAATGAAAGGGAGGAATATGTCCCTGCAGAAAAGCGATGACTAAACTCCAAGTAGAGAATCTAATTACTTGGTTCAGGCATTCATTCCTACTGTTAATTAGGGTATCTCCCAACAGAAAAGCAAAGTCATGATTTAACACTGAGGACCATATGACTGAGGGCAATGAATGGAGCTTTGAGTGGAGATGCCAATTTAGAAGTCTGTGAGCAGGTCTGAAACTGTTGATCAGCACCTACTTGATCGACTGGTAAATTGCTTAGTTATTTTTGGCAAAACTTGCTGTAGCAAAACAAATTATAAGCTATTACTGACTCAAGTTACAATGGACATGAAGAGACTAAAGTGTCTTGAGAAAACCAAGAGGAGCCCTTTAAAACAACCTGAAGAGGACAATAATACTGCAGAAATTCTCCTTATACAAAACTGAAGGCAGCTCATTGCTCAGAGTGCAAATTTTTCACAATATAGGTGCAGAGACATTCTCTCTCTGTACTCAAGGAAAAGGCAGCCTGAGGAGAGCCCTGTTCAATTAACCAAGGCAAATGAGCAGAATCTCTTACCTTGTACGTGACAAGAGGGATGCCAGAACTGGCCCTGCTAGGACAGAGGGATTTGATCTGCAGACGTACTCAGGCAGGAGCCAAGCCAGATTTTCTCCTGTCAACCTAAGACTTCTGGCTACAGGAGGGTAGTAAGAGCTCTCTAATCACAGGAGATGGGGATCAACTCTTGTGGCTAGTTGTCTCTTTTTACCTACAATAGGAATCCCCAAGAAGCAAAGGAAAACTGAGCCACATTTAGAGCCTCAGACCATCTTAGGCTGTTTCATGAGGTGGCACTCGTCCTGGGAGAAGCATAAGGATTAGAAATGGAACCTTTGTGAAAATGTCTAAACTGCCAGAAACCAGGACCTAGGGTGAGCTCTGGAGGGCACCACTGCCTACGAAGCACAGTGGACCAAGCGATGACCTGCTGGAAAGAGACTTCCAAGGCATCCACCAAGGGCTGCAGCCAAGTAATGTTTTAGGGCACTACTCAACTTTTCTGGGCAACTGTATCTCTGGAGCTGGTGCCAGTCCTAAATTCTGGTGAGAGATACCAGACACCTGAGAATTTAAGGAGGTCTTAAAGTGACACAGATACCAGCCTTGGAAATGGCTCGTTCGAAGTTTGTGCTGGAACTATTTACAGGAAATTTTTCCCTTCTTTTCCTTTTCCCTCCAATGTAAAAAAAAAATCTAGGTGAGGTGACTTGGCATAAAGGATTAAGACTCCTTGAAGTATGGAGTCACGATGAAACTAAAATCATCCAGAAAAAAATAGCTGAAGCTGCTGATGCTTCTTGCAAACTCTTGGCTTAAAACCTTTCTCACAAAATGCTTCCCACTGGCTTTTTCCTGAACAGCATAAACACTGGCAGTACTCATCTGATGGTCAGTGCTGGCTCCAACACATCTGGAACAGCTCAAAGCCACAGAAAGCTACAGCCCTTATGCAAAGCCATTCACAGAAAGTCAGGAAAGCAAATCTGCAGCTAAAAAGAAAAACTGGATATCCCTGGCTCAAGTGGACAGTTAGAAGAACAAGTGTGAAAGTGTCCTCCAACCATGAGTATACACCACGTGCACCAGGCAGGAGGGGGGGGAAGGAGAGTACCCTTACCAGTACTGCTAGGGCGGAAAAGTATTTGGCTTAAGTATCAAGGTGTCCCCATGCCCGTAGTCTGAATGGTCACACAAGCCACCACTTGAAGGAAAAGTCTGTCTTTTTTCTTCTTGGCACATAATGAAACTGAAGATAAACAGTGTATAAATAAAACAGTGTGCTTCTGTAGTACAGAATGATAACAATCTCAACAATTCGTCAGCTCATGCCAGGAAATTCTCCTCACACACTGCTTGCAGGTTTATCAGCCTTATCAGATTGGCTACAAAAAATAAAATGACAAAAGCAAGGAGCCAAAAGACAGTGTCTCCACAACAGAGCTTGTAAGGAGCAAACAGTGCTTTATGTGGGGAAACCCCAAACTATGGCTTGACAGAGGGCTGTGTTAGGAAATGAGGGGCATGTGGCAGTCAGTGCCATGCCACTACATACCTGTGCATCACATATATCGTGTCAGTCATTCCTTGAGCAGAAATACTGAAACAGAAATACTGGGGGTGGATACATACCAACCTCAGGTCTTACTGCTCATTGAAGGAAGGATGTTAGACGTGTGCTGCTCATCACTAGAGCACAAAGTATTTCACAGATGAACCAAGTAGCATTATTCTTTTTTTCACTAAAGGGAAACGCAAGGTAGCGAGCAGCAACGCATCCAACTTACCCCACAACTAGCAAGTCTGATTCCATGCAGCTCTTTGTGACCTTCTTATGAAGACTGAGTCCCACGCTTGAAACTGCAATGAATTTACATATTCCTAGTAATTTAACAGATGAGAGCGACAACTAATGCTATTCTGAAGATTAGAGATACTATAAATAACAATTTTTATCCATTTTTGTAAGTTCTAAGGAGAGACTGTGAAACCCCTCCTGAAGGTTTACAACCTTGACTTCCCAGATGCCCCGAGACACCTGATGGGAGAGCAATGTGAGAACAGTCTCACAGGTACGTTGTATATTTATTCTCTATACCAACATGTTCTATTCTAAATACCTGCACAGTTACAATACAAGAGCTTTCTGAGATAAAATCCTAAAATTCCCTTCCTAGGAAAGTGACACAGAAGCTTCAGATCACCTGGTGTTTTGAAACCTTTTTGAAATATTACCGTGCCCGTATCTTCTTTACCTAACCAATAAAACCATCATACTATTACATGATTAAGCATATCTGCTATAAATTTAACAGTACTTGCACTTCATATTTCAAACTCACCACCATAATAGGAAAGTCAATGTCCATTACTTTTATTTATTAATCAATTATGGATTTATTTCAGCTGAATTTAAGGCACTTAGGCTTCTGCATGTTTCAATGAAGCTAAAGCTAGAGAGGCAATCTCTATATAAAACAGCCAAAACTCAAGTTTGTCAGGGTTTTCATTTTCTATTAGTTCACTACTGATGAGAGATAAATACTTCAATGGAGCCTAGACTAAATGTATTTTTAGGAGCAGTGGTCTAGAATATATATATAATTAACAAATTAAGAAGCCTGAAATAGTTCTACATAGCAGCCCACGATACTTCTTCAGCTTGTCACACGTTTGTTGCTGTGCCCAGCTATAACTCCTCACCAGCAGCATTTTGCTCAGTTTTCATAATTATCTATAGAGTTTGCACTAATTTGCTTTCAGAGCAGCTCCCATCAGGCACAGAGGAGAAACACTCCCAGTTTATGGGATGACATCTACATCTGTTCCTTAGTTTGTGCTCAGGGGGGCTGTGCTCTAAAAGACACGTTTATGTCAGAAAAACACATCTTTAACCCAAAACTCGGGAGAAAAACACTTGAGATTTAAGTGAAAACTTGCTAAATTTAGAGCTTGATGGAATTTCACAGTGAGATAAAACTTCTAGAGGCATTAACTGTCAGTCTGTGGATCTCTTGTCCAAAGTATTTTAGATGCAACAGAAATGGACTGGAACAAACATGAGTTAATGATTACTTTAACAACTTACCGCTTTGACATGTACAAAAAAATATTTGCAAAACTGTGTATTTACAGTATAGACTTAAAATAAACTCATTAAACCCACAACTTTTTTGCTCCCAAACAAATATAAAAAGAAAACAATATGGCAGTTTATACCCCGTTTATTAAGACAGAGCCATCTATTACTTAATACACTGGTTGGGTAGCCATAAATCACATTATTTTCTTACTCTATTAAGATGCAAGACAGTTTGGCAACCAAATAACAAAGACAAATTAGGCAGGGTGGAGAAACATTTAAGCTGCAGCGAATTAAAGAACATCTAGGCTAGGGAGACCTAAACCAGCACAGTTATACAAGGTGCTGGCATCGGGTGACGCTCGGCATGGTGTGCTTGCCAGCCTACTCCTCGAGTGCCCAGCGGGCCTGCCAGGGCCCCTGCAACTGGAATGTCGGAAAAGGTCCAGGGACCGTCTGGATGCTGCTTTTTTGGCCACCTACCAAAGAGTGCACCACCAAAGCTACAGTTTCTGTGCAGGGATCGCATAGTTCTCTGGAAGAATGAAGGCTTCTGGTAAGAAAGTTTAGTGCAATCTGAATTAATTTGTGCCCACAGTGTCATTATTCATTTTCCCAAAACAGTTTAAATATACTTGCCGTAGGAATTTGCAATCTCTGTAAAGATATTACAAAGCAGTGCTTATACAGTTGGTGACTACATAGATTCAACTTTAATAAATACATCTCTTCAAGCTTTTGCAAAACCACAAGTATGAAAGCAAGAAGTGACAAAGCAGCCAAGTGCTTCTGTATCTTCCAGACGCTATTAAAACTGCCATGGCTCTAAGAAGTTGACATACCTTATCGCACAGGAAGCACACAGTGTTCAGTTTAACAGCTGCTCAGAGAAGAACAAAACCTAATTCTGCTTCCTCTTTGCCAACGTGCCACCAAGTTACAGCTCCTGCTGAGAAGTCAGAGAGGTTGCTTTACTCCAGACAAGCAAGTTCAGATATGTTCCTGCTTGTCAGTGTAGCTGTGTGCTTAACATGGAAATCTGTAAAACGAGCTATATCGCAGAGTTACGTACTTTTCTTCCTACTGAAGACAAAAAAGGGTCAAGCACCGGGAGCTTCAGCTCATAAACACATTGTGTTGGCCCTAGAGAACCCAGCTGGTAACAGCTGTAGCCTTAATGCAAATTTACAAAGTGAACACTTACTCAGCTTGAAAAGCATACACACAATAGTTACCTTGATAACAATAAATACAGTATCAGGTTAACATCCTGTTGATACACAATTTTTGTAAATTGAATATTTTATAAAAATAAGAAATGGCAATGCTTCCTTGAAATAACAGATTTAATTTGCCTCTTGAAACAACTGCTCTTAAATCAGTCTGGCAACATGCAAGCAAATTAAGTAAAAGCACCAGATTTCTTTTCAGTCTTGAAATGATTGTAAGGTTAAAGTCATCAAGAGGTTGTTTGGCTTTTTTCTTTTTTAAAGAGTCTTGATTTAAGACACAGTGAGAGGGGGAAAATTTCTAAAAAGCATCTTCAAGAGATCCTTACCTCATTGCAAAACATTTACTTTATGTATATTGGCATAAAAACATCAAGCCTTTTTCTTTTCAAAGCCTTCATCAGCAGCATTTTCAATTACAAAAAATAAAGCTTAGAATTCAGACATTAAGTCAAATGCATTTGGCAGACACAACCCATGGTCAAGTAAATGATTCTCTGTACATCGATATTGCAAAAAGGGAGTGCAATTAGCAGTGTTATACCATGCTCCATAGGAGTTAACACTTTAAAAGCCAACTAATTTGATTTCTGTCTATTTTTAAAAAAATAATGATGAAAAATCTCCCTTGGTCACAGTTCGGAGATGACTGTTTAGCAAGCATAACAACAACAGGAAAACACACACCAATCAACTAGTCATAATACATAAATATAGATGAAGATACAAATAAAATAGTCCTTTTATTTGCAAAGCATGCCATGCACAGAGAGAAAACTGGGAAAGAATTTTTAGAATTCCAATATATTAGTGCTCACCATATTGGTGTACTTCAGTAGCTTCAAAAAAGACCATGAATGAAAACCTGCTAAGAGGCATCTTATTAACATATAAATATATATGTGCTAGATTCCTGCAGACTAAGGTTCAGCACATGTGCTCATTTCACAACAACAGTTTAGGAAAATGAGGCTCAAAAAGCGCTTTCATAATTTTAAATGTGAATGGTTTTAAAAGGAGAGACATTGCTATTTTAGAAAGAATCAACTAAGATTCAGTTCATATTTTTCCATTAAATACTCTATTTCAAGATAGCTTTGAAAAAAAAAATACCTGCAGATACATCCCTCTGGTACTTCTGACATGACAGCTTCTGTCTTACATGCAACTCTGCAGCAGAGACAAACTTTATAGCATTCTGCAAATATTTTGGCTTCCACAAGGATACTAAAGTAAACAGTTTTTTTATCACAGAAACAAGGAAAGATCCTGAATCTCTAACTAGTGCAAAACTTTAAAGTTAAATATGGACTTCAGGATTTGAGTGACTGACATGTAAGAGGCTTGACTTCATCTTATCAAACACTGTGGATACACAGACATGTCTTTCAAAGACTATGCTTCTGATTTAAAGACTAATTTCGTAAGCAACAAGCCTCCAAATACACATAAAATTTAAAAGCAGATAAATGCAAAACATGGATTTGCAACTTATTTTCTTCAGAAGTTCCTTTCTGACAAGTAAATTAGCTGGACAAGTATCTACTTGCCTTGAGAGTATTTTCAAGAGTTATGCCTTTAAAACAGACCCTCCTATATACTCAAAATATAGTATATTTTCTTTTCTCCAATTCCATGGGGACAAAAAATATCTGTGTAAGATTTCTCACAAAATCCTCCTACAGAGTAGACCCTTTCTATAGCCCTTTCTGCAGAAATGAGAATCACCTCAAAAGAACACTTTACAAGACTGAGGCTCAAAAACTCAGGCATCTGTCATGTAACCAAATTAGACGAGAATAATACAAGTGTACCTTATTGCACTAAATCCTACTGTTAAATTAAGAAAAAAAATCTGTGCTCTGTGCTCATCTGTAAGAAGACACATGGAAGATTTTCTAAACCAAACCAGAAGGTCAAACAGAAACTGAGAAATCAATTATTTGCATTCTCCCCACACTAGCATGCTAGTGCCTTTAGAACTGAAAATGCATTCATTCAGAAATACACTGCAACTTGAGTAGTCAACACTCAAGTCCAGCATAATTTAAAGTGATTCATTTTAGCATAACCACATTAGCAAATTATTCTGTATATTTCAGTGAAGCAAAGCTTTAAAAAAGCTGTAGAGAAATAGACCATTCCTTTTTCGTGTGTTTTAAGGGAACACTAAATCTCTCCATAAAGATTATTTACACAAAGGCAAGAGCAAACTTTCTGAGATAAGGATTTGGGGTTTTTATTTTTTTTCTCCAAGGATTCCACCACATGATAAAAAATTAAACGAATGTGTATTCCTGACCACATTGACAACGTCACAGCTAGTTTATGACAAGCAACTGCAACAGGTGTAAACAAAAAACAGGTCCCTACACCGGGACAAAGCTTGGTTGCAGGCTGACTGTATGATACTATTGAAAGCAAGATTTTAAGTAAACTCATCTGGCATTCAGATCTGACTGAGGGAACAGTGAGAACGACACAGTGAAGGTACACTTAGGTGCAATTTCATGCTGGTGACTTTTTCCTCTTTTTATGCTTAGAGCAGATTTTAAACCAGGAGTTGCATATCCAATGACACACATACAATTCAAAACTTAAGAGACCATTAGCACAGTTGTACACATAATTACATAAACTTAGTATTTACATATTCTAAACAAAGTTCCATTTTAACAGTGGAAGTCTTTTAACACACGAAAGAAGATAATCTACTACAAAGAATGCATAACGGGATCACAAATTTTCCACAAGCATATAAACACATGTTTTAAAGTGCTTTCTGGGTGCTTCAGATTAACCCCTCGCAGTACGAGCTTTCATGTAGTGCTGTTCCAGTCATTACAAAATTATTTAAATCGTTCCTCTTCAGGTGCATTGTGAGTTCAGGAAAAATGACGACACCACTGATGTAAAAGTTTTAAGCTCTACCAACATAAACGTGTACATTACTTAAGTTCAGATGAAGTTGTCAAATACTTTGGTTTATCATAGCTTGGGATAAATATTTGATAGAACAAAAATTGCACCTCTCCACTCTTGAGTTTTTTTTACTAAAAAAATACCCCAACATAAATTGACAGTATTCTTTGGTAAAAACAGGACATTTGGCCAGTTTGCGTGTACATTATTTAATAAAATAGCCTAAAAGTGAACAAATGCCACTGCTGTACTATCAATTTACAGGAATAAGCATTCCTTGCTCAGTGGGGAGTATCAAAATATTAACCTTAGCAGTTAGTTATATAACAAGCTGAAACACCTTCAGCAACCATTACAGGGGATCAATTATGTTTTAGAACACTTTTTGCTTGACATTTATCCTTTACATTACAAAAACCTGTAAAATGCTCTATGCCTGCAGACAAGTCCACTACTTTGCAGTGACTACAGAAACGTTATTCAGTGGTGTACACTGTCAAGTTTCTGTAACAAAAACCAGGAATACGGTGTGCTGACCAACCAATATTCAACTGCACAGTGCTTGTGCATTACCTATACTAAGTACTAAGAAAAGCCTATTAAAAATTCAGTTAACTGCTACAAGTTACGTGAATATATAAAAACAGAGCAGATATACAAGTATAACACTGAACATACTGTACTTTATTAGCACAAAGAGCCAGAACAAGGCACAGCAAGCAGAAAAATTCATCAATAGAAGGGTTAGTGTAGCATACAAGAGTAACGTTTATTGTACTTGCAGCCAAAATGTTCCCTACCTCACACAGGTCACTGCCCTAGAGAAGTAAGAAATAACATACTGTAGCAGCTGGTAAAGAAACTAGGGAGCACTCAATTGGTACAAAACATTAAACAGGGGTCAGGGCATTCCAACAAAATTTTAGTGCAAAATGTCTAAAGACAGAACTACTTTAAGTTCTATCTCCAATTAAATAAGCAAACAGAAGTTAGAATCTTGTTTCTAAGTAATCTGTTGAAACTATAATCAGTGCATATTACTTTAAAACATTTTTAAAAGCGCAAATGGAAAAATATTTACAAATAAAGTGTAACAGTACCTTTGAAACCTGACATTTGTTTCAGATATGTCAGATTTTGTACTCTGATTATAATAATTCAACCACTTGTCATGTTCTCCAAAAAAATATCAGTCACCTTTAAATAATAAAAATTTTTTTCTTGTCACTATTACCTTCCATTGTAAGTTACTAGCAGTGAGGCCACCAAGTTCTTTTTTATAAAAAACCCACAACCTTATGTTTTATGGCAATAATCTAATCCTATGTCCTGCCACTGAAGCAGCAATTCACACTGGAAGGTATTTTTAACTGTCCAAGACAGTATTACTTTTGCTAACAATGCCACTTAAATCTCCAAGTGTTTATAATAGAATTACAGTACTGAGCAGGCATATTCAAGTTTTAATGATTAGGAAACCTTATACACTGTGAAAAGCATGATTCATCTGTTAGCATCAAAGAACCATTAACTCTTAATGGACTGCTTCTAATGAATTGCTCTTCATTAAAAGAAAATATTCACTAGTATTTGGAAACTCGTTTGTGAGCTAAATTAGTACTTAGAGTAGTGGAACGTTTTCAGGAAGAGAATTTTAAAAAAATACTTCAAATATTAGCAAAAATGCTCCTCTGATAAAGCCTTTCTTTATTAGCATTACGTGAATGCCCCATGGAAAATGCCTCATAGTTTCTTCATCCAATTACTACAGCTATAAAAGGGAAAAAAATATTTAGAAATTAGCAAAAATATTTTCATTACGCCTTAATGAAAAACGTGCAGAATTTGTCTGCTTATTGTTTCCAAGAGGCATCACAACTTAGTTTGATTAACAGCAGGCAGCATCTGACAGGATACTAACACTTAGCTTAAATAGGATATTGTAGAAAAGCTAGACGTCGTCGGTGCGCTCGCTGCAGTTAAACTGTAATACACAAAAAAAAAGCATATTCCAGAAGCTTATTTTGATTTCCATTTACTTTGTTTTTATAGGTTCCCGCTCCAGCCATCGCACCCTGACTTTTTGTTTATAGTGATACTCCTTTAGAAAGTCTTGCAACATTGAGGGTAGAGGAAGGTCATCAATCCCATCATACGTAGTGCACCTGCAGATTACTGCCCGGCAGATATACTGCAGACTAAAGGGGAAGGTCCTGTTCAGAGATACAGTAAGTAATGGTTCAAAGAACATGCAAGAGCTGGGGTCCTTGTAGTGCTCCAGAAGCCCTGTAACAGTGGAGGAGTGAAACACACAGGGATCATGGGCATCGAAACTAAAGTTGTGATTCCACTGCTCAATGCGTGCGTGCAGCGAGCGGTTGTAGCGCCGGAAGCTCACGGAGAAGAGGTAGTCCTCCTGCGCAGAATCCCTGAGCAAAAAAGTGCCTTCGGGTTTACCCTCCAGAAGTGCTTCTGCTTCATAGCGGTCCATCACCCCCCAGTAACACGGGTTACCTGTGATCTGAAGTAAGTCTGGCACGAGGCAGTGGATGTAATCGATCTGAGTGTGCACTTTCCAAGCCCCCTGCCTGCTGATATGGCCGTGGCTCTCTCCAGACATTTGACGCTGCTTCTGCCTCCGTGACTGCAGGCAAAGCGTTGTTGTGTCCTCTTCGGAGTCACAGTTCCCTGGAGGTGTTATGGTTTTGTCCCCAGTCAGCTCAGTCATACCAGGGGCTAACTTTGGTCCCAGTTTATACAATGGATTAACCTGTGCTGTAGCTTCAAAAGTATGTATTTGGGCATTGGGAGGGGGATCAACCCCTTCTTCAATACTAAGTCTACGTCTCTCTCTGAGCCTATCTTCTTCATCTTCTGTGGAAACCAAGGAAGGATCAAATGTGTCAAAGAAAGTTGAATGAGGACTCACAGGCGCTGTGTGTTGTTTAATCAGATGCCACTTCTGAGCCAGATCGGAGCCTGCAGGAAAAGGGCATTTCTCAAGCATTAGTTCAGAGAGATGGATCTTTCTTTTGTTAGAAAACAGAGGTTTGGACTGTTTGCTGTAAGTTCTCATGGGAAAGCACAGCCCAACAGTATCTTGTAGACGCTGTCGCAGAGAACGGCTACCGACTGTCCTGCTGGATACTGCATCCATATCATGGACTGAGCTCACCCCGTACCTCCTCTCTCTCCTCTGCAAGCCACTTCGTGTTCTACCAAATCTTTTCTCAGTATCCAAGGAGCTCTGGGTTTTGGTAGAGCAGGAATGCTTCTTCTTCCCACCCCAGGGAGCATGTCGAGAATAGGAGTCCCTTCGAGCAAGCCTGGCTCCCGTGGCGACACACGAGTCATTCTCTTTCTCAATGCTTATTTCAACAATCTGAGGAATTTCTGTGACACAGTTTTGGTTCCGCCTTGTTGAATTCTTTGAAGGACTTAAACCTAATTGCAGAGCAATGTTTTCTCTCAAAGGGCTGCTGGGTGGTTGTTGTTGAGTCAAATCAGTTACCTGGATAGCTTTCTCTTTAGCAGATGAGCAGTTACTGGAGTTCACAATTATATTTTCATTTTGGCTTCCACCCTCATGACTAAAGAGGTTCTGGCACCTGTATTTGAAATTGTTCCACATCTTTCCCACTTTATCCATGGATTATGTTATCTAAATTCAAGAGGAGAAGAAATATTGAAATAAAAATATAAATTAAAAACATGAGGATACATCTTCAGTTATCAATTAAGTTGTTGTCAATTAAGACACAAGATGACTTAACTGAACACAGTGCATTTGAAAAAGTGCCTTGGTCTTTGTAGGGTTATGTGGAAGAAACATGCATTACACCACTCTGATATTTAGAAAAATCACTATGAAGAAAATTTTTGGGAAATTACAAACATTTTATTTACAAGCAGGCCCTCCCAGTTTTCTGTAGGCGGGTCAGCATAGTTGTATCTATATGCTGATGGACAGGAAATACAGTCTAAAATTCCTCCTTTCAGGAAGAATTTGTAAGTCATATGTAAGGTATGACTCCCTGATAAGCTTCCAATAAGCAGCAGTAAAACAAATCCTAAATAGGAACTGTTCAAGTCACTCCAAACTATGACAGCAGTTATTGAAATCCAACAAGTGCACTGCAAATGTTCAGATATGTCATCTAAAAGCAAAAGCTTCAGCTTCAGGTCAGATAAATTTCCAGCTATAACTTGACAAGTTTAAAAACAAATAGCACAAAAAAATAAATTTAGGGGGGAAAAAAGAATTTACCATTCTTAGATAAGGCAATCACCAAAAGACAATTTTAGAATTATGAGGTCTCTGATACATTAATATAAGCCATTTGAGACAAATGAAAAAAAAACCCAACCAACCACCCAACAGTCTGGCTTTATTACTTAAGATATAAATGAATGAAAGAGCCCAAGGAACGTTTCTGTCTTTAGTAAGAACACCTAAAAAGAAAGCAGGTCCACAGCAGAAACATGACAGTGAATCATGAAGATACAGTAAAAAGATAAAAACATTAGCAGTATGTATTCTGAAACTACATCTTCAGAAACAGTTTAATAATTGGAACAAGACTGGCAAAAACACAGGACTGCCCTAGGACAGAGAGAAACAGGCTAATTCTGTACTAAATAAAGTCAGGCAATGCCAAGCTAAATTAGATCTAATTAAGTTCTGACAGAAGTGCTAAATGTAAAGGACTAAAACATGTCATCTCATCTAATTTAACTCTCTCTGGAAACTGCTCTATTCTTTGGAAACATTATTTTGAAGCAAAACTCCTCTGTTTCTGCAATTCTTTTCTGTTCACAACTAGAAAGGGATCCGAAGCAGTGCTTGAATGCACTAGGGCTCGTGAAATAAAGTGGATGATCAACAAGTAAGCAATACTCTAGCAGTCCAGCCTAGAAGTCCCTTAAGGTAGGAACACAGCTGTAAGCCCATGACTTTACAGAAGAATCTACTAAAACTGGGGAAGAGTCAGAGGCATCATTTACATGAGAAACATGAAAGCAGAATGAAAGTGAAACACCTGACTGTTACAGGATCAGAAAGCAAAAGTTTTCTTCCTCACCCCGTCATCTGATGATCCAGCAAACCCAGCAAGGTAGGTATCCACATCCAACTGCATTAAATGAGACCTTACGAATTTAGTGCAGATGAGGAAGGTGGGGGGGCTGCAGGGAGATCCAGCCCTAATAGTCTTTGGAGATTCCTGCTGCAAGTTACTTAGAACACGGTGCTAATGACAACCTGCACAGCACCCAAGCAGTTACTAAGGAGGGAGACACTTGCAGAGCAATGTTACACATAGAAGATGCTACAGAGTTTCATACTGTGTAAGCAAATCAGCAAGGAATGTCTTCCTGATTAAAAAAAATAATAATTCCTAAATTTGGGGTTGTTTCTGGAGTTGTCTGGATCAAACTGAGGGACTGGGGGAGTTGAAGAGCAGCAGAGCCAATAAGTCAGATCACATACAGATTTGTAGGAACCATTCAAACACATATCCTGCCATGGCAACAACCATAGCTGTTGTGGTGTCTCAGAATATCCATGCTGACCACGGCAGAGCACATGTTTGCTGGCTGCCAGTCTGTCAACACAGTATATATAAGTGGACTTCTACACTTTTTCCTCACGTTGTACATTTTTTTTTTCTTCCTCGTCAGACAGATGTTTAAAATTTTTGGGAAGGGAAAGGAATGAGAGAGTATATAAACTCCAGTCCCTTGGCAAATCAGGCTAGAAACAGTACACATCTTTGTGACAACGAACTGGAGTAACTTTTCTAACCAAACACATACTATTTGACAATGTCTTTTATTCTAGAATTGCTCTTTATTGCTCTTCCTTTGCACTATTAGTCTAAAATGTCTTAAGACTGTTTGATGGGTGGAAAGTTCTCTACATGTTCCCAGAAAGTTTCAAGAACAAATAAAATAAAATAAATAAATAAAAAAACAAAAAACAAACAAAAAACAACAAAAAAAACCAAACAAAAAAACAAACAAAAAACCAAACAAAAAACCCAAAACAAAACAAAAAAAAACCAAACAAAAAAACCCCCACAAAACCCTCCACCGACAAAATCACCACCATACTGGCTTGACAGATTAATTTTCAAAAGTTAAAGTTAAATTTATAAGGTTAAGTACTTTTTTCACACTCAAGAGAATATAGATACACTTCTTACCCAGAAAAGCATATGAGTCACTGTGTCTTGTCTCAAGTATACACCTCACCAAGAACTTGCTACATGCCTTCTCTGAGTTGTAGACATGGTTACTACAAAGGAAGAAAGAGAAATTTTGTTAGTTGTTAGAATATTTTTTAATTTAGATATTTACTATTAGTCACAAATATCAAAGGGTACTTTATTTATACCTGAAATGTGTGCATGGAACTGCCTGTTCACTATATATTTTTAATGCATATTAACAAACACAAAGCTTCACAGAACTTTTTTTGTACCATTAACAACATTTGTGAAATAGAGTCATGGGGAGGACCCTCAAATAAAACATCTGATAACCAAGAGCAAAGCCACAGCATCTGGATCATTGAAGTGCCAGGCACAATGGGCATACTCAGGCCTGTGAAATGGTTTCCCCACATGGGGGTCTCAAGTCCAAAGCAGTGGTTCCCAAGCTGTGGTTGGCAGTGCTGTCAGATCACCTCCTACTGTCTCTCTTCCTTGTTTCCAGCTGCTACATCACATCAAAAGGCAGCTAAAAATACACACTTTTCTAATATTACTTTTCCAGGTAAGCAACTGCTGTACTTGCCACAAGGATGTTATATGATTGTGAAGCAAGAGCAGTATGAACCATGATTCTAAAATTGGGAAAGTGGAATGCAAGAGAAGTTCTTTATTAAAAGAGCAGGTCAGCACTTCCCTGAAATAATCATCATTGTTTTTCAGAAATCCAAGAAGAGCTGAGGGATTTAGCATGCTCACACCACTGTCAGACATCTAACAGTAACAGAACAGAGGAGAATAGTTTGCCTCTTCATGCTAGAACCAAGCCCAGGAGAGCAGTAAGAATTAACAGAAAACACTGGGAACTTATGTTAAAGTTTTACATGCAGAACAGAAAGAAAAATATTCACATAATGCATATGTACTAGAAAAAAAAGCGATGGGGTTGAGCAATCACTAAGTGAATTTTAGAAGTTAGTACTCCTAGGCAGAAACTCCAGAGCAGTGTCAGAAAAGTACAAATATTATTAGTTTCCATTCACCTCTGGAAGCACTAAAATCACTGAAACATTTTTAAAATTAGGCCACATTACTGCTATTGAAAGATTCCACAAAAGTAACCTTTTCAGAGAGCAACAGTTACAAGTACAAAATCTTTGTACAAAATGAAGATTAAAGCAGAAGTACAGTTCTTTTGCAACTTTAACATTTACCCTCGTTTCTTTTTTTCTGCCGTATGTTCCCTAGCAAGCCTACAAACACAAGACAAAGTAAAACCTACTATAACTGGTTGAGAGCAAGGCCTAAATAGAGCAAATGGAAGGGAAAGTAACTAGAATAAGGGTTATCCAGTTTTCAACAAAGCCCTACTTAAGACACTAGGCCACTCAGGCCTCTGAAGAGACCTGCATTCCAAATAAAACCAGTGATGTTGTTTTACTGGGTACAGGTGGCAAAGGAGCTGCATGCTCACCATTCTGCCTCATTAAAAATACAAAAAACCCCACATGGATGCTTACCTGGAAGTGTCATGCTTAATGGCATTAGTGTTGTATACCACCATTCTTCCTCAGTTCTGGTCAGAAACATGAGCAGTCAATGCACCACCTATCTATCACATCACCATTGCTATCCAGCTGACACAGCCTAGAAAATCTGCCCCTGTGGCTCCAAGAGGGAGTGGTTGCTTTAGGAACCAGCCTTTCCTAATGGAAAACAGCACCTTGATTATGGACTGTCTCAGTCAAACCTCTCAACCTTGTGTTAGATTTAAACTTGAGTCATAGGCAAAGTATTTCATATTCAATCTAATAATTTTAAATTAGTTTAAATCAATGTGCAACAGATGTGTGGTTTCACAGATTTCTAGTGGCAGCACTAAGCTTGACAAAACACAATTGCTTCTGAACTGGTCCTAAAGCCATCCCAGTTTACAAGAAGCAATGTTATTCTAACCTAAAAAGGAAATAGATTTCATTCCACCAAAATCCACAAAGTGAATTCAACAATTTGTAGATTTCCTAAGAAAAAATTATTTTAATTGTTTTTCTAAGAAAAATAAAAGTTCTAGTAATGTTCCTGAAACAATCTCTTTTCAACTAAAAATTATTCCTGCCTAATTTAAACTGGCATTAGTTGTCTTAAAAAATAAGAGGTAATAAGCACTCTACAGGGACTTCAGAAGCAATGAACAGTGGTATCTTAGCACCATATTCCCATTTGCAGTAAGTTTAGAGACATTCAAAGCCATGAAGTTTGCATGAGTGTAGTCTTCAAGTATTCTGAGCACACAAATGATGAAACCACAAAGAGAGCTAGGAAAACCATTTGTGCAATATGATAAAGCAAACAGCTACAACCTGTCTGTAGTCCTAAAATACCATATATTATTGGATTGCTGTGAAAACTCAAGACTCTTTCCAGAAGTGTCACAAGATCTATCTGGAGTTTTTGCCTGTTACTGCCTAAAAAGAGTAGTCAAAGTCGAGGTCGTGCTTTCCATAACAGAATCACAGAGTCACAGTATATCCTGAGTTGGAAGGGACCCACAAGGATCATCAAGTCCAACTCCTGGCCCTGCACAGGACAGCCCCAAGAATCACAACATGTGCCTGAGAGCATTGTCCAAACACTTCTGGAACTCTTGTCAAGCTTGGTGCTGTGATATAATACACTCATTTCACTCTCACAACTTACCTAATTTAAAAATTAGTCCATGTGGTATGTTATATTCAAAATATTAACTCCTAAAAATGTACCATCTTCACAAAAGATGATACACTGCCCAAAGTATGACACCTTACAAAGCAGGTATACTATGCTTATTTCACAAACAAGAATCTACAAGATTATTTGTTTTGGTGTTTTCATAAGATGATAGCTTCAAAACATTAAAAGATAACAAGGTCAAAACACTGAAGGAAAACAAAACCAGACGGTTCTTCAAAAATCAATACCCTGAAAGGAGACAGAAAAGAGAGGAGACAGAAAAATATCTCTGCTCCTTGCACACCTTTAGTTCAATGCTAGCAGGCAAACAGGCCAACATTCTGTGACACTGGTACACACCACCATGGACCATGAAGGCAGAAGCAAAAAGATTGGAGGAAGACTATACTTCTATTTGTATCATCCCTTACTTTAAAATTGTTCACTTAACAGTGACGAGATTGTGTTATTAAAGATTTTGCTTCCATTAAGGGATGCTTGCTGAAGAGGTCACTGTTTATTTGCACACTGCCAAATGTCCACGACAGGCTCCTGTTCCTAGGGATGCACTAACAGAGCTGCTCACATCAGCACTCCTCAGCCTTATTCAGTCAAAATGAATAAAGCTGGCAAACCCCTACCATTTCAAGTAACCCACTCAAGGAAGGAAGAAAGGTCAATACTAAGGATTACAAAGCAATTTCCTCCCTTCCAATACACATTCCAGAAATAATGAATTATTACTGTAATACTAGAGATAACATTTCTTTAAAAAAAAGGAATATGTTAGCTCAAGTGGAAATATATGTTTTTCTACACACACAAAAATGTGCTCACTGCAGACAGCTCAAAAAACTGATTTAGAGGGCTGGAAGGAAGAGGTGGTTTCTATTTTTTTAACTAGACAAGATAAAGGGGCCAATAGTCTCAAGTGCTCATGAAAGCCCTATTAGGATAAAGTACTACTGTTTTCTTCCTAATAGGCTTTGATAAACTGGAAGTGCAGTTGCACAAGCAAGACAAATCTGAAGGTCTGAACCCCCGAACCAAAAGTCAAACCTGCTGAGAAGAGGTAAAGGACACCGAGCTGCAATTCCAACAACACAAAATTGGCCTAAGTCAGCACTGCAAGCAGAAGAAACGGCATCAGCCTCTTCCTGGCCACCTGTGCTGGTGCAGGAGGTGGTCTGTACACCATATGGCTGCTCAGTCAACCAGCTCAAGGATCTGATCCAGACTAAAATGAATTCTCAGAAAAAGTCTCAATCATTTACTCCATCTGGTTTATGACTTCTGTATAAACATTCAAGTTAACATACAGAAGGAACGGATGAGGAAGGAGGAAACAGCAGCCAGGGCAAGGCTGCTTCCTTCCACAGCAGCACTAGTTAGTTCTGCTGAAGTTATTAAACCCTTAGACGGCTACTTTGAAGAGAAATCTCCATTTGAAGCCTATATATTCATCAACTGGGGGGCTCTGGCTGCAAAGAGAGAGATTAAGACTATTTAAGCTGCTGCTTTGAACATTTGCATTGAACGTTCAAGCCACTGAAAACCCTTATTCCAAAAACAAAATGCTGAGTTGGCTTGATGGCTTGAAACTGCTAAAACACAAGGAATGCTACAAGTTTCAAGGACCTAAGCTGGCAGACTGTCAAATCAAAGAAAAATAATGATATTTTGCCATTGTTCCAACCTGAAGTAAGAAGTAATCTCCACCCCCTCCTTGGTATAGATTCACAATGAGCAAAATGCAGGAAGGCTAATGTTCTGCCAGTTTCTTTCCAAGCAGCTCTGTGTTGGTAACTTCAGTTCAAAAATACTGTTCCAAGACATTTTGAACAGTGGACTATGTCCTTGTAGCCCCTTACTAGGCTTTGGTATTCAAAAAAGACAATGTCAGGGCTACATGTGTTCACATTGGACGAGAAAATACTGTTCAGAAAATCTAAAACCCCTGAAGCAGATAAACCATCAATGGAAGAACAGAATGTGAATACCACTGAACCAAAAATAGAGACAACTGTTTCTGAAGTACTCCTTTCCCTGTACATGCACAAGTCTAGTGGGTAATGACACAACCATCATGAGCAAAGATTGTCTTTCTGATCATATGAGGATCACAGAGCTACACACAGCAAACATCAGTTTCAGATATTAATACAGAAATAACCCTATACAGATCTACCAAGAACTCCACATGCTGGTAGATCTCTATGGTAGAAACTCTGGAAATTCAAGAAAATGGTACATATTCATTCCAAGTAAAGAAACCTTCAAATAATTTAGGCAGTATCCTGATGGCCACTCATCATAATGTGTAAATCCACACAAGCAACATTAAACAGAAGCAGTTTCCTTTAAATTGCCTCTTTACACCCTAATCAGGCAACTCATAACTTCACCTTACCATTTGAAAAAAATAAAAGAAAAAGCATTAAGTTAGCAAAGTAAGGTACCTGCTGTGGAAGAGAACTCTAGGTGACTCGCTGTAATAATGTTTTCTGTGCTGCTATGTTTAACTCTGTTCAAACAAAAGCTGCCAATATACTTTTTTTTTTTAAATTCATGTGGGCAGAATAAATGGTTCCAGTCAGTATTCAAGTTAAACACAGCAACCCTCTTGATGACCTCTGCAAAAGCTTAGGGAGCTCTCCCCTAGCAGGGTAGAATTTGTTTCTACCTAATGACTTATCTATAAGCTTTATAGAGCTTATCCTGCTCTATAAAGTTCTAAAATATAAATAGGTCTCAAATTGATACAAAGAGTGATCTAATGGTTATTCGTATGTAATTCTTCGGAGGTCTGAGTTAAGAAAAAGTGTACCTTAATAGCTATGCCTCACTAAAAGCAAAGGAAATTGGAAGCAAAGTTGAAAAGATGAGTCAAATCACATCCCACACCCTTGACTAGCTCAGTAGAAACATCCAATTTAAGATATTTTGTAAACAGAGCATTTCATTCAATTGCAAATGGCCTATTTTGCAAACACAGTTGTTCTGTTCTGGGATCAATTTATACTGGTTTAACAGTCCTATTTCTTCTCACTACATTTTTCAAAACCTCAACAGCCTGCCTAATGCCTCTCCCTCACCACTGTAGCCTTGCCCCCCACCACCTTACAGGCATCTCCTTTGCACAGAGCTCTTCTCATGCACCCAGACATTTCCCACGAGTCCTTTCTACCTGACCAAGCAAAAGATCATATTCTCCAATACAAACTAGCCAGCTGCCACCTTGTAAAACTGACAAAACCAAAGTTGTACTTGTCTTTCTCTAGCGATGTATCTACAGTGGCGACCGCATAGGAAAAAGCATTATTGCTATTCAGGCAATTAACAAGACATAAAAAGTAGCCCCCCTTCCTTCAAATTTCAGTGAAATGGACCCAAGAGTTCAACACTTTCTAGAACCACAACAATTGAGAAGAGTGACAGCCCAAGCTATGGTTTCTTAGGAATTGCTACTAAAAAAGTTAACTGAAGACTAGATGTTGGCACATGCACTTAAAAAATTTAAATCTCTCACACTCTGGATTGCTCAGTGCATTAATTCGCCATTTCTGATGAAAATAAACTCAGTGAGGTTTAATGGAGAGCACCTGTGTATTTTGTTCACTGCTAATACTACTGGAGCAAAGGACTTGATATTAGCAACAGCATACACACATGTAAAAGACAAGAAAATCCAGGAAAATCCCACAATTTAAAATGAGATTATCTTTGTAGCACCATTAATTACTTGAAGTGTTCAAAAATATGAAACATTTAATTGTAAACTGTAGTTCAACTACATTAACAGATCACCTGGATCAAACTCCCTTGCACCACTGCAATACTGGAGAGAGACTAAACTTGAAGCTACCAGAGAGAAAATTGTCAGAGCAGCCTGGTGTGTTATCCAGCTACAGCTACGCTCTACAGCAGGGAGAAGGTGGGCTGGCATGGACGGCTCCAATAGCATCCACAAACTTATAAAGTGACCTTCACAACAACTTAACTCCCAACTTACATTCTTTCATGACAGAAGTTTGGCACATGAACTCTATCACTACAGCACCACTGAAGTCTAGATCGCTTTCTGTATAAAATATGCTTTCATAAAATAGAAGCATATTTGAATAACTGCAGAATGAGACCAGGGGATTTAACCTGCAAAGCATTTGGCAAGCAAGGAGTTAAAATCCTGCCCAAGACTACCCCACAGCTGCTGTCAGCAGTCAGGCTTGTCAAGAGAAGCTCTGGGCTGTCTTGACAAGACTAATTGGCAGCAAGCACCTGGTTCCCTAGGCTGGGTCCGGGTAGGTAAAAGAACATAAACCCTGCAAAGGAGAAGCAGCTGGAAGGCTGCCAGTAGGTCTAGCCTGTTTCATGCTGTTTTCACTTTGATCCACAGGCAACTTTATCCTAGACTATACCCAGTTAGAGCTATCAAACATTTTTCTGCAACTTTCTAGCCGAAGAAAACCTGTGTTTTGTGGTTCTTTGCTTGCAAGTTCTGCCACTGAGCACCCACCAAGCCTTGCTGTGCCGGGTCACACTGCAGCACAGCCAAATGCAACATCAACACTATTATTAAATTGCAGCGGAATTGAAATTTTGGTTTTCAAATGCCACCAAAAATCCACTTAAAGGTGTTACTGTAACTTTAAAATTACAGACTAATATGCCAGAAAATCAAAACTAAGACTGTCCTGGTTATTCTGTATATTGAACACAAAGCACGTGCAATGACAGCTTACAGATAGCAAATTACAGTGCAACTTAAAGACAGTAAAAAAAAAAAAATAGGTAAAAAATCCCCAACATTCTGAAAACTAGCTAGAAGTAGGATGCACAAGGAACTTTGAGTGGGAGTTCCAAAAAAGTGAAAAGACACTTTAAACATATTTTGCCCTCTGCTAAGAATTATGAATTTCAGTGAATGTGAAGCTTTCTGAAATTCTGCCCTTGTTTTTTTCACATTATTAAAACTCAAGTAGAAAAAGTCTTAGCCTTGCAGGCTCAGCCCCTGAGGTAGGGAGATCTTTCTTAGGAGTAAGGGACAAAAAAACAAAACAAACAAATCCCTTTGTTAGTTAGCAGAGTTTATATTACTGAACCAACAACTGTCTAATCATATATACACAAAAATGAATATATATAAAATATATATAACATCAATATACTTAAGATTTTTTTGTACAAGATAGTATAAGTATAAACATTAAAAAGTCAGAACTAAATTTCTTCAAAGCAAAGTATTCAGCAAATACATTAACTATGCCTCTGCCAAGTTTCATGTTTTAGGCGCTTTAGTGTTAGCTTGCTAGTCAAGAATTCCAACAACATACAGTAGCACCAACATTTCCATATCTTAAAAACTTGGAAATTTAGAAGTGTACTTGTACACAGTCTCAGTATGAAAGACATTTCAATCAGTAAGCATTATGGCAGAATTATGGTGTTTGGGAGAACAAGAGATTGCAATGGAACCGCCAGATTGTCAAACCAGCAGTATCACTCGATCAAACTCACCCCAGGTGCCACAGAGCATGCCACTCTGCTTTTAGTTGGACACATCATATAAACAATTGCAACATTCCTTTAACTAGTAGTGATGCTAAACAGTACCAATACAAAGATCCATTAGCAATCTTTAAAAAGAAAAAGCTCAGGGTGATGAGATTACAAATTCCCATGTTTAGAGTTACTGCTCTAGCAACAACAACAAAAATGTTTCTCTATGTGGAAGCACAGTAAAGGATCCAGCCCTTTACAACACCTGCTCTCCATTTGTATTCAGAGACAACTAATGAGTAAATCTAGAGGCTCTCTTGGTCTCTACTCACAATCAGAGAACCTTTAGTGTTTTTAAATTAAAAAAACAACGAAACAAAAAAGCCCAAACGCACCCAACACCACACTCTCCTTGTGCCATGCAAAACAGGAATGCCCATGATTCAAAACATAAGATCAGGATGTACCATAAAAGTTTCAAGCAAAAAATCTGACTCTTCACATGCTCAAAAATGTAAGATTGACTAGAATATGCATTAGAGACACTGAACAAAAACTGATAAGAAAATCAGGTCTGTCTTCACTCTTAAGAGCATCTACTGCCTGAGTCCATTACAACTGAGGTGTTAACTGGATTATTTTGTTGCTATCTTATCTTTATGGAGCTATTGCATAGTAAGATGAAATAGTAAGATTGTCAAGATGTGGCTACATCTTTCTTCTTGATCTTACATAATGCTATCAGTTACATCAAAACTATTTGAATGAAATGCTCATTCTAGTAAAGAATCACCCGTGCATGTTAAGTAAGTGATACCCCACAGGATGAGAATTTTTTGAGAAAAATATATGTTTTAGGTTAGCTCCTAAATTCTTCTGAAAATAAAATATATAAATGCTTTGTCTTATGAAGTCATCTATCCAATTGAAAAGCTGACTGGTTTTCATTAATGACTGTTGTGCCAAGACCTAGTCACAGACAAATAACCCACTGGTTAGCTAATGTGCATTCCTATTAATCAATAGGAAAATGGCTTATCTAAAAAGACAACTCACTAACCTGTGATACCACTCTAATACCCACACACCGCAGCTCATTCAGTATTGGAAAGCTGCTAAGTATCCAAGGGCTCCTATCTCATATGGATAAATATAAGTTATAGGCTGCAGGAACTCCAAGAAGACACAGCAAAAGAACAGGCTAGAAAAATGAACCTTTACAACAGCATTACCAGCTGCATGCCACTAATAAAACTAATAATGCTCTTTTGCCCTTCATCAGATCTATGAAAGCAGAGATTCAGTTGTATGAATGGTTTACCCTGCTTGAGCAGGAGGTTGGACCAGATTACCCACTGTGGTCCCTTCCAACCTCACCATTCTGGGATTCTGTAATGGTCTAAGACACTGCATTTCGTGCAGAAAGAGCCTGCAGCACCACATAAACTGAGCAAACCTAGATCAGACAATGATTACCAAATGATGAGCTTGTCAGAGAGCACGTATTTTAAAAAAAAACCACAAGCACTAAAAGCCACACACAAAACCAAACAAATCCCAAGACACAACAAAGGGAGCAACTGATGCTATTTCACCATATCAGTTTGAGATGATAATTTACCATCCTTTGCACTAAAGGTACAGAAGAGTACAGTTCTTTCTAGGTTGTTTCTCATTAACAGAATTTAGCCACAGCCAGGACACCCTAAGTGTGATAGTCCAGGATAACTAATCTACCATTACTTTGTTGCTATCAAAAGGGTTATTCTTGCTTCCCTCCCATCCCTTTGCATCAGTTGCAACATTCATCTGACCTCCATTTTCACCATAAGCTAATTAATGGAAGCACCAGAAAGACAAACTTCAGCTAGGAAAAGGAAGCCAGAAGAGACAAGTGACAGCCTGAGGGCAGGAGAATCTCCTGGGTCTTATGCAAAGAGGGAAAGGGAGAAGAACCACGTCTACCAGTAGCAGCGAGCTGTTAATACTGGTTTAGCCCCCTCTGTGAAATCCACTCCTTAATGTTAACCTAGGATCTCCTTGTATTCAGAAACATGTTTTATTAAATGAAAGATAAAATTAAAGACATAATTGTGCAGCAAAAAGATAAAATGAAGCTTTTAGACTAAGACTCATCTAGAAAAGCACTCTACACTTCAGAAGGCCCTGGAACTGTAACACGGTTAACAGGAAAAATTATTAATGTAAAAATATAAGAACTATTAATCTTCATTTTTTCAAAAAGATGGTTCAACTGGTTACTTAAAATACCAGATATTTTCTGGTATTTTCATAAATATTTTCAAGAAGACAGGGACAACCTGTTCACTAAATGATTTCAGGAAGCTGTGATCCTTAAGTATCCTCCTTGATGAAAAAGAATTTGATTTTTGATGTAAAAAAATAAAATTGTCATTGGGAGACATGGCAGTTTCCACATCTAGCTAATCTAGCTACTGTCACACAGTGATCAGGGCTTCCTGATGGAAAACATGCATGGTGATCACAAGAATAAGAATTCCAGATTCTCATTCACAGATGAAAACTAAGAAACTTTCTTGAGGTACCCATGATTACTCACAGCTTGAGCACATTTTAAACCATCATATAAAGCTGAAGGGTCCGAATAACTAAAACCAGGAGTGCAACTTCACACAGATCTCAAACTCTTCTGCTATAGATTGGCAGGAGTCTGCCACTTAGGCAGGGGGAGGGAGGGGAAAACCAGGGAACACTGTCCAGTGTTCAAGTGTACATAAGGCTACAAATTTCTGACAGCACTGGCATCAGTGGCACACAGACATACAAAACTAACCTGTAAGTAACATAAAATCTGTCATTATCTGAAGATTTAGCTTCGCAAGAGTTCTGATAATCAGCCAGACTGGAACATCTTGCAGTAAAATCTGTCTGTTCACTCCTATACTGAACAAACATGGAAAAGAAAATCCTGATCCACCAGGTACTAACTTCACAAGGAGTTCACACCGCACAGGGTCTCTGCTGCTAGTTCAGAGAAAGCAGAGCAATGAAATTCAGTGAGGGTTATCTCACAGAGCTTCAAGTGTCTACATAATTGACATGGATTTTGCTACAGGGGAAATGTATTTTAAGAAGTATACTTTCAGCTGTACAGTGTCAACACGCAAGGCCATCTTTCTTGAAGTCTGAACTAGCCACCTCAAAAACTGCAAAGCAATTCAGCCTACCTGGTGGCCTTCTTCCCAACAAAAGGGACATGCTTCTGAAAACATTTTTTTTCCTTTTTTTCCTCTTTAAAATAATTTATTTATTACCATCACCTAATGCTTCCCATTATCAGACCACATTCAATGACTTTCAGGAGCTTTCTGATTTGGTCTGAATTTCATAGGCTAGGTAGTTACCTAAAATAGTTCTTCAAAGTCGAAGTAGTTGTAGAAAAAAATGTCAAAAAAATTACATTTTTGCTATCTTTAAAAAAACCATCTGCTCATCTTATAAATTCAGGAAATGTGGACTTTGTGTGGAACACCTTCTGTTATCCTTACAGAAGTTCAGCCACATTTGGTCTAGTTTGGAACTCCTGAAGAAAAAACTGTTTAGGTTCATTGTTTCAGTAGTCTTTTGAGATTTTATCTGTTAAGGTGTCTGAGGGATCCCATGGAACTTTTTCTGGCTTTCACAGCAATCAGTACTGAACTAATGCATATACCCTACTTGTATGAAGTGACTGAGCACTGCAACCACAGTTACACATTAGTGTGATGAGTGACATCCCTGTGACGCTCAGAAGTAATAAATCTGTTCAGATACAAGAGAAGCCAAACTTTACCCCAGCATTGATACTTCAGCTTCTCTGAAAAACAGTCTTAAAACTGTCAAAGTCACAGTCAAGGGTACTGGTGTTGGTAGGAGTCTGAAGGAATTGCAGAGCTGATGGGACAGGAAAGAAAGAGGAATGAGTGCACCATTCTGGAGCTGACACGTGCCAGGGCTATCTCAGAGATTTCCCACCTGGCTTTAAGCCATAAGATCCCCCTCAGCCCCCTAATTAACTCGGGACAATTGTGTTCCCAGGCTCTGAGCAGCTCATTGCAGTCCAGAGGTATTTCAAAGAAAAACCCTGCTGAGCACACACACAATGCAGACAAGTCTCCAGGGAACACTACCAAAAAAAAAAAGCCCAACCAAAAACCACTGCCATGTCAAGATCACAAATTTTCAGAAAGAGAACTGGCTCAATTCTGACCTATTTTCATGTAAAATTAAAACAATACAACTCAGTCAGAGGCTGCCCACTAACAAATTTCAAATAGATGTTCCAGTTCAGAGGTGCACTACAATGTTTCAAAGAAGAGACCGACATAAAAAAATGGCACAATTATTCTAGTTTTGTTTATGAAAACAGAGGAAGAACTTTGGCTGAAAAATTTACACAAAATTAAACTCAAGGCAAAGAAAAGGCATAAAGTATTTCAGTCCAGAAGATCAGAGATCAAGAAAGTTATAAGCAACTGAACATACCATCTCTTAAAATGTTTCTAACACTTCCTGTTATCTACAGAAGAAACAGATGACAGAGGAACACCAGTGGGAACAACGAGTCATGTTTGAACTCCCATTCTCACTTAAGCAGCAATACATTTCTCTACAGAAGTTTACAGCTGTGCAACAAAATAAGATACTTTGTCAATGATACAGAACCAAACCATTCAAATTGCCCATTACGAGTCTGCAAACTGACAGGTGAACAACTAGACACTCTTGGAGTTATTTGTGTAATGGTCGATGTCAGGTTCAGTGAAATGACAGAGCAGGATGATCCAGCAACACAAATAAAAATATTTTTCTTTCTAAAAATTCCCACTATTTGTTTATTCATTAAGATCAGGTAACATTAACACTCTATGCCTTTTTTGTTTTCTCCAGAAAACATCTGAAGGTAAATCTGGGTGACCTTTAAGAGCCTCAGAGATATTACAGTCAACTGGAAAACTTCACAGCCTTGACCTTGTACAATGGCATACTCCATTTTAAGAGTACCAAGTGGAGGCAGTGAACAAGGAAGTGAAACAACATGGACATATACAGAAGACAATATTCTCTAAAGTTCATACTGAAAATAGAGGACTTTTAGGCCCACAGTAAGCAGGAGCTAAAGTCCATAAGGACCAGATAAGATCCCTCAAAGAGTCTGAAGAGGGGGAAAAAAACCCATCTCAACCATAAGAAAATACAATGAACAGGAGAGGTTTTTCCTCACTCTTCTTACTCTCTTCCAAGCAGTCCTGGACATTCTATTTAAATTCAGATGATATATAAATACAACCCGAAACAGTCATGACCACTAACTCTTTACATCCAGTTGACATTTTTCAACTCTGACTAAAGGCAATTTCAAGCTCTATGAAGTATCATGAGAAGAGCACTGCATGTACCCAGCTTAAAAATCGAAATACCTTTGAAGACAGCTATACTTGGTACAAAGTTACACCTTTGTCTAAATACTTGTTGGTTGTTGTTGGGATTTTTTTTTCAGCTTGTTTGTTTTAAAGAATAGACTATTTCAGTTGGGAGGGAAAACAATGATCATCTAGTCCAAATACCTGACCAATTCAGGGCTGACCAAGTTAAAACATATTGTTAAGGTCATTGTCCAAATGCCTCTGAAATACTGACAGGCTTGGGGCACTGACCACCTCTCTGGGATGCCTGTTGCAGTGTTTGAAGAAATACTTCCTAATGTCCAGTCCGAACCCGCGCTGGAGCAGCTTTGAACCCTTCCTACACATCCTATCTCTGGATCCCAGAAGAAAATCTCAGCACCTCCCTCTCCATTTCCCCTCCACAGGGAGCTGTAGAGAGCAATGAGGTCGTCCCTCAGCCTCATTTTCTCCAATCTATATAAGCCTAAAGTTCCTCAGCTGTTCCTCACAGGACATTCCTTCCACCCCTTGCACCAGCTTTGTTGGCCTCCTCTGGACTTTAACAAGCTCCCTCAACAGACCTGCCCCACAACAGATTTCCATGCTCATATGTCCTTTCTCCCCTGACTAGAGGGGAGAAAGATGTAAAAGCAAAAATAATTATTTTACCAGGCTGGCACCGTGTTACAGCCCAGGGATCACACACAAGTTTGGCATCACAGCCACCTGTGGCTGTGCTACTGCTGACACGCTGCAGCTTCACTCGGCAGAGTGCACGCACAGAACCCACCACCCTCACTTTATTATACACTCCTTTGCTGCTGCTGCTCCTCACCCAGATGGCTCAAGTCTATTTTCTTTCTGTTCACTCCCACAAAACAAGCAGAGTGCATGAGTACACGGTTTACTCCATCTCCTTGATCCCTGCACACATAGGACAGGTATGCTTGTGCAAAGCCTGAGTAGCAATTTTATATATGTTTATTTGAGCCCCAGGCTTAGCTCCTGCAAAGGGGCATTTAACTACCTCAAATGTTGAACTACAATCACTTCCTATTAGAGTTAAATACATGGTTCAACTCCAAAATTAGTAAAAAGATAAAATACACATGCAAAGCCAAATGAGTAGGAAGCAAAGATCAGGAGCACTGGATTCAGCTATACTTAAGGGATTTGCAAATGGTGCTGATAGGCCTACCAAGTGAGATTTTGTACATTGACATTCTCTTCCTGATTTGGCTTTCATCACTGTCCCAAATTAAAGACCAGAATTTTTTTCTACATAATTGTATCTGTAACACCATAACTCCTGCTATATGCAAATCACACGGGTTTCCAATAGCAAAGACCTAGACTATTTTTCCATGCTAGTAACAAACTCAGCTACATTTGCAAAATGTTTCCCTCTGGATCATTCCTTGTACCAGTACTGTGATGTATTTATAAAAGAAAAGTGCACCCTGAGCATCAGGAAAACCTATGGTGATTAATGAAACCGCAGAGCTAAACATACTTCAGAAGAGAAGTATCAGCTGAGTACTATCACACGCTATGGAATGACTGAAGTACGTCATCCTGATGCCTCAGAGCACCCCTGTTGCCTCTTCAGCCCCTCCAGGACACTAAAGGAATATGCATAAACTAGCAATGCAGAAGAGAAGAAATTCTGTTAGGTATGTCATCTATGATGCCAGTGTATTCTTAAATCAACAACTGCTAACTCACTGTCCTCTCTGAAGTCAGAATAACTTGAAAAAAGACAGGGTACCATGCTTTAGAGATGACAGCCTTACAGTTGGCAGCAATCTTGGAGGCAGTAGACTTTAAAAATGCCTCAACATTGACTCGTTTCTAAGAGTGAAAACTAAAAAACTTACAGAGAATTGCTATCTACTTTACAGGTAAGCTGTACCCCAGTAACTTTCTCACTAAATTAAATCAGTTTTACACTTCTTTGGGTCACAGCTCACACTACATCTACAAATTACCTAGGTAACAGAGTTTTGAAAACCTAACTAGCACCTACTCCTATGTTTGCCTTTGGCAGAAAAAAGTTTTTGACTCATTTTTAGGTTCAATTAATCCACAGTCACATTCTTCATAGAAAGGCTTCTGGAAAAACTCAACTTGCTGGAAACTGTAACTATAATTACTGACCCTCTTCAAGTCAGCCAAAATTAAATTGCAAAGTATATTTTTTGGCATTAGAGCTATAACTTAATGGTACAAAGAAAAGCAAGTCTATGAGTAACAGAAGAAACCAAGCCCAGCATTTGTGAGAAACTCAGAAAATGAGATACAAGCAGTGAGTGTATGGGGAAAAACTGAGAATGGACCCTGAACGATCTTTTTCTAGATTTGTACTGCATAACAAAAAGGACAAAACTACTGCTTTGTTCATCTTTGTGGTATCAAACTTTTGTCAAACTCATTAACATTAAAAAGGAGGAATATCATTTTATCAAATTTCATAGTAAGAAACAAGTTATAAAGTGTAACTGCACGGCACTTTTTCTTCCTTTCATAACAGTATTCATTTTTCTCTACAGTTTTCAGGTTTGATTTACTCACTGCTCTCTGGGACTATGAGGAAAGGAAAACCAAAATTATTAGTGACTCTCTATTTCTCATGAAAGTGGAAAACACCATGGCAAGTGTCCCATTAAGAAACTTAAGTGAAATTATATATGCCTCTGTCAATGAAACTGGAAAATCAATATTCTTTTCATTTATTACAGGCTTTAAAGCAAGTGCAGGGATGACATACTCCTCCACCATGCATAGATACACTGTTACTGTGCCATATTAACTTTATTAGCATTGAGACAATTGGCTTATCGTGGTGCAAAACTGACTAATATCTCATATTTGACTAAAGTTTTAAAAATATATAATTAATGGGCTATGTAGATATTCTGCAGCATTTGTTTCTACTGATACACAGTCAAAATAAGGGAATTATTTGCATAAGTGAAACAAAACGTGATTTTGTAACGTGATAATTCTTGAGCCTTCAAGCAAAGTAATTTCTATCTTAAAAAGCATTTACAAAATAAGCTGAAGATTTGCAGCTAGTCCTATCTATGATACTCTAGGAGAATATTTTCTACCTAAATAAACTGTATTGCTGAAAACAGAGCTGTAACAGAGCTCACTACCAATAAGGATTTCCAAATATCACAAATATAGACAGCCTCAGAAGAAACAACTCATGGTACATTACTGTGCTATTTTTTCCATTCTTAAAATTCTGATCAAAACTAGTTGTGGAAAAAAAGCTAAACAGCAGTCACAAAACAAATACAACAGTGATTATCAGATGTGGGGAAGTGACAAACCAAACAACACAAAGGAAGAAGATTTCAAACTTTCAGGCCACTGAGGAGTTAGCCCCTAGAAGCCCCTAGAACTTAAACAAGTTTAAGTTCAATCAACAAAAAGTCAGTTTTGCCTGAATTATATGCAATTCTAGAACAAAATGTTTTTCCAAAACCAGTGCCATATTGAATCTAAGTCCAAATCTCATTCTAAAATACAAGATGACTACTACTTTTTCAGACACTAATTCCTCTACTGGTCTGGACCTTAAGACCCCTAACCCCGTTTATTCTGTTCACAACTGTTAGACAAATACCAAAATAGAAGATTTGTTCAATGCAGTGGTCATCAGTCCCCCACAAAAGCAACTCTGAGCTATAGATGAGTGTAACTACTTGAGAGTTTTGAATGTTAGTCACATTTATTCCAACAAAAACCCTGAAAATCCTTTAATAGAGGCTTTACTCCCAAAGGAGTTTGAGAGAACAAAACCATGTCATATGCACATAGGGACTAACAGTTCTAATGACAAAATGCTAAATCCTCTAAAAGATGCTTCAAACCCCAAGGAATTTGAGAGAACAAAACCATATCGTCTGCACATGAGAATTGACACAGGTCAAACAGATTCTTGAGGCAAAGCAGCTTTTTCACTTCTTATAGCATAACTGTTTCAGCACTATAAAAATTAAAACTTCTAGCCAATTCCCAGATTTTATCTTTTTAGTTCCAGTAAAGGGAAACAGGAGATTAGCAGGTCAATCTGAAAGAGTCCTTGTATTTATTAAAATATTTTTTGCTAGAATAAAGTTCAATGGGCAGTAAAAATACCTCTGTAATATACACTACAGTATGGATTAACTGAACTTGGAAACATTTTAATTGAGACATGAAAGCCATAGAAGATCTAAGAGAATTTATTTTGGAATTGTTATACTAGAAGACTAATTGCTAAGTTATCTTTATGAGAAAGAACAAAAAATGAAATTTTCCTTCTTGAAGAGATTAAGTGAATAGGGATTTTTAAAAAAAAAAATTTAAAAAAATCAGTATTTCTACAATTTTACCAGAGCACATTATGTTAAGCATCCAGTATACAGGTAGAGTATAAGACCATTTCAAACATTCTCTTCTAAAGAGAACTAAGTTAATGAAAGAAACAATGTCATAACCAAAGACAGGACAGGATCTTGCTAATTGCCAAACCAGGCTATATGCTAATCATGTCAGCAAATACTAACAGGCAGACGACACGCTCCTGAAATACAGTAATGGGATGTAACATAAGAATAGTCCTGACCATCACAGGGTACACCTAATAAAAAGCCTGTCTTTGCTGCTCAGCAAAGAATACAATAACACGTGAACTATTTATTAACACATTCCTGATATCCTCTCCCAAAAGAAGGAAGGTTTGCAATTCAGGGTTTTAAGCCCAGAAATAGTACCTTTGAATTCTCCAAGATTATTCCATCAGTAATTTTAATCTCACAATTTTAACATAAATTATTACACCTGATTTGTCCTACATTGGTAAAGGACCAGAGTTCCTGCTGCCAAATTTCTTGCTTCCATAAATAAGGTGTCCAGATCTTAAGGACAATAAACATAAGAAATTTCTTCAGTGGATAAACCACATATATTTTTGAAGATAAAGCAGGTCTGACAATGAAACTCCAATCTACCATCATTGTGACAATCTGCATTAAGACCTCAATATACTATTAACAAATAAAATTAAAGCAAAATCAAAGCAGATCATGTTTGTTGCCAAAGTTTTAAATAATGTCAAATGTCCAAATGGATTAAGCCACTGGTGAGAACTTGCAGAGATACTCAGGGAGATCTTGGCAGCAGAAACTTTGTTCTCTGTGTTCAAGAGACTTTTCTTACATTAAGAGGGTGGCTAGATGAGACAGACTTAAGAACAAATAAGTCACTGCAGTCTGAAGGGACAACACAACACCATTACCCCATACTCTATTACACATCCCAGTACACTCAGAGTTGGCCTCCCTTAACAACCCATTAACAATTAACCTAGAGGAGAAAAGAAATAAGAACACCGTGGATTAACTGAACCAGTTGAATAAAAACTGAGAAACTGTGTCAAAGAATCTGGGGACTCCAAGTGCATAATAACACAGGTGCAATTTAAGACAGGTCAAACAGAAGCTTTATTAACTATGATCAATTCACACCATCTTTTCTGGTTCTCTGCCAAGTGATTGCAGAGACCCATCCTATATACTGTTTCAGAAAAAAGGCAAGGAAAAGCATTCATTTCAATGCTAACAAAGCCAGGTACCCACTCCTGGGAGGGATGGACTCCTTAAGTCCTCTGCTAAACAACCACAATTCTAAGGAGGACTCAAGCAGTAAATAACGACAACATGGAGAGATGGTTCTTGGTGGAACCCACAGGAGTGGCACACCCACCACCAGGTATTATCCTAGCTCCTAAGCAGAAAGTTGGAAACAACCACAGACTGCTAGCTTTGTGTTAAAAGGAATGTTCTTTTAGTAAAGAACCTCTTAGCCAGTCCTCTCAATCTTAACTGTTAAAAATTTTACCCCCACAACTGTTCGACAGCTTAAAAATACGTAGTTATTTTCCTCTTCCAAGCCATGAGTAAGACCAACAAATGAAAAATTATATCTACCATGTCTAAATACTGTAAGACACAACTGAGTAGAAAATTTAACTCACTGAACAACTTTTAAATTAAAAAAAAATATATTTTGATAAAATTGCTGGGTTAACTACTCATCCAGTACATCTGAAGTAAGCTACAAACCAGTTTTAAAATTCTTCTTGTATATTTAATTGACTTCCACATTCTATCCAAGTGAGATTTAACATATGCTTAAAAAATAGTACTTAATTCACCACTCCCCAACAGAAATGTAAAAATTAAAGACTTAAGAAAACAAAGCATCAACTAAGCAGTGTGTTTAACCAAATCTATCACACAAAGATACAAGTCAACTAAAGATTAATTTGCAGACCAAAATTAATTCACTTTATCCATATGCTACTTCAAAAGAATAAGAGATCTCTTAATGCACTAGTGGAATGATTAAAATGCCTTTCTTCACAGATGACAAATGCAAAAGCTCCTCTAAAACAAAGTTTAGTAATAGGTACTTCTTTCATAAGCAAATCAGTCAGTAAATCAGGCTCTGCTGCACAGGTCTTACTGCAAACCCAAAAAACTCAAGGTATAGAGGCAGTGTATATAGTTAGATATAAAAGCAAATGTACCTAAGCAGACAAAATTCAAGATATCAGAAGTTAGAGACATCTCAGAGATGGAAGCCTGGTGTTCAGGTTCTTTTCAAGAAACAAGGTACTTGCAGGTCAGCCCTATTAAACATGTTCATCCTTAGCCAGCTAAGCTCCATGAAGAAAAGCAATCACTACAAGATAAATTTTTGTTATTAAAGGCCAAAAGGTCTAGGACATTATCTAGAATCAGTTTTTATCACAGTCTTGATCGAGCCTAATTCATTCAACTGCAGTCTTTGAGTCTCTACCAGCCTAATGGGAATATTAGGTGGTAAGTGCCAGACATTTTTTATCCCAGAATTACAATTCTTAATCCTATGATTGACATTTGGGTCTTGAGCAACAAGGCCCAAGTTATTTCATCTCGGAGTCAGGCTGATTGTTAAATTACTATCAAAATTCATTCTGCTGAAGAAGAATATTATCAGATTTATCACTGCAGAAAAACTATTTTCTATTGCTTCTACCCTACTTAAGTTTTCACACAATCTTTCAAATTTCACCTCTGTAAATGTACTCCAAGCAGAAGTCACTGAAGCACTTACAAACACTGTCAAAGTTTCTGCCTGCGAGAAACTGGTGCTCACCGTAAGTGTTGCGATATGTATTGCAATACAACAGTATCTTAAGAATGCTCTGGGCTTCTTCAACAACAATGAAAATATTTCTTACAAAAACCTTGACTTTACCCAGAGTACTTATGTACTGCACTGAAATTGTTCTTATTCTGCTGCAGCAAAACAAAACCCAAATTCCTGACGACTTTGATTCTTCAACTACTGTAAAGACCCAAACTTTCACAAGAAAGGAGAACTGGTTTAAATACTTCGGCTGATAATGCAGAACATAATCAAGGAGTATCCAGCTAGCCATGAACACACCGTATACGGCTACATAAAGAAAATACTTCAGAGTCCTCAAGAAGTACTACTTATCTGGGCCAGCCTCCACCTCCCCCTCCTTATCCCAATCTTTCAAAGATAGGCTTTAAACGTTTTGCAGCTGTCCAACATTAAGGCTGAAGAATTCAACAACCACTGCCGTGTAAAAGCACAGGGTGAAAAGCAACTACCAAGTTATCCAAGAATTCAGGATCCATTACACAGCTAGAAGAGGTTCCTGACTGCAAAGTTCTTCAGCAAAACCTAGATAAGGTCCTGAGAGCAGATAAACCTGTAAAATTATTCTTTCTTCCTTCCAGATAATTCTTCAAGTGAATTCCTATCATATAAACTAGTGCAGACTATGCATAACTGCATTGAGTTTTAGCCAGCCTCTCTCACAGCCAAAAATATCAACCACCACCACTGCACACATTTTCTTACTGAGATTTTCAGAAGGTCTGCATAATCTTATAACTACAAAGTTAGTGAGCCATTTCATATTTCCTGAAACTAAACTACACATTAGATGATTCACCAATTAGTGTATTCATGGAGCTTTAAAAACCAATCAAAATCTCATTTTTGTTGAAAAATTTAACAGAAATGTCCAGCTGTATGCATGGAGAGAGCATGTGGGCTCTTCTCCTTTATTTAACTTAACTAACAGCTATGTTAGCTGGTGAAAAATATTCAGTGTGTCAAAGTTAATTTATCAAGCTGACAAAGTATAAGGGCTCCAGAAGGTATAGCATACATTTACTAAATTTTAAATACATTTTAACTAGATATAGCTCAAAGATTAAAATAAGCTGTCCAACAACCAAACCACACAAATATGTATCACTTCAGGGCACTTCTTATTTAATGGAGCAATTGTATGTTTGTTTCAAACTCATGCATAGGTCAACATATCAGAAAAGTTGGTAATCCCTCAGACCCCAAAGCCCATAAATCAAAATGCATTTTTTTAAACTAGACAGGTAGCTTTGGAGGACAGACAGCTTGTCAGTACAATGCAGGCCACGATCAGATGGACGGGAGGCACTGCATGTTGCTCAACACAACCAAACCTTGTGCCTTACTGAAGCCTCTAGGCATAAATACCACAACATAAAACTAAGTGCTAATTTCCCCCAGGGTTGAAGAAGCTAGGAAGCATAGCTCTTGGGGAAAAAAAGGCAAGGAAATCAGCCTAAAAGAGACAGCTACTTAAGGATTACTCAGCTAGCCAAGCTATTCCAATATTTTGGAGTAAGAATCAATATTTTAGGAGTTTATGATGGAGCCTTTACATCTTTCATTCTACAAAGTCAGGAATGTACAATTTAGTAAACAAAAAGGTGTCCTGTTTAGATTTTACATTTCTTAGCACTATTTGTAGCAGTAAATAAAACACCACCACTTTAACTAAATCTTAAGAATAAGCTAAACTTACTGTACGAAAGTTACATGGAGTGATCTGAATCCATGAAGTACCAACCAAAAGCTGAGCTATTTTGCAACAGGCTATCATAGGACAAGGTGGTTTACAACTATTAACAGCAATCATCACTGTTGTTTGATTAGACTAAAACACATCTCTTAACCTAAAACATAATGAATGAGACCAAAAATTGCCTGCTATGCCATCTCGGGTCATTAGTCCATCACGGAACCATGGGAATTGCCACATCTAATTCGATGAACAGTCACTCATCTCTCCAGAACCTTGCTGCAGAGTGACAGGTTTCGCATGTTTCAAAGAAGATTAAAAAAAAGCCCTTTCTGCTAGAACACAGTTGATTTCTAATCCCTTCCATCTGCTCTCTCTTTCTTAGATGTACCTGCCATCATTAAAAGAGCAATAGAAGAAAAATTCTAGATATTCCTCCAAGGACTAACCCAGGCATTTTTCCAATACTCTCATACATATGAAGTCATGTCAAGCTATTGCCACCCAGCTGTCTGAACTCACTGGCTGGTTTATATTGCTAATGCAATTCCGAAACGAGAGTAGATGGAGGATATTTAGACCAACTAGAAAATCAGAACAGATTTCATCAGCTCAGTCCATCAGGTCTCAAAATTGTTTCGGTTTCTCTTTTTTGCAGTTTGCTTTGGACTGACAAAGAATTCACCCTAGAAGTACAGTTAATTCACTCCGCCATACTTACTCATGTACGAAAACGTAAAGAAATAAACCTCTTCTGACAGAGACTCTATTACTAAGGCTATTGCTTTGATACCAGGTCCACTTGAGTATCTTGGTTTACAGATTGACAACTGAATGAAGTAGGAGGTTGCTAACTTGGTAACTTGCCTCCTTTCAAATCTCTCACTGCAGCAAACTCACCAGCTGGGGATATTCAAGGTAACGGGGGTTATGCTTGGGCTGAGAGGTTCATGGCATCTTCAGCAGGAAGCCTTTAATGGCACAAACCTGCATGACAGGAGGTCTTGAGGTGCATGGACCATATTTCAAGATTTCCATGGATGCAATGTTCCCAAACCACACTGGCATTAGCTCCAGTGAAAAAGTGTCTCTGGTTTGCATGGCACTGCCAGGGATCACACCTCACATGATGGGATATGGTACCCCATATAGCATAAAATTTACAGCTTACAATCAGAAACACTGCAGAAAACTTCAAGAAGCTCTCAAGAGGAGATAGGAGAGGGAAAAAACGAAAGAGAGAAGCATTCTGTAAATATTCAGGGAATGGAAACATAACTCCTGTACATGCTGCGTTCGTAAGAATAGAAGATCAGATGATACACAACCCTGATGAAATAAACATATCAGAGACAGAAATGTATTCCATGGGATTAAGCTACTGTGGTTCAGTGCAAGTACTGAAGTACAAAGTTAACAACAGCAGCAGAAATAACTCGATTTACTGCTTCTACAATTCCAAGAATCCATTCATAACTCCGAGTCAGACACTCATAACGACCACTTCCAAACTTTTCCGAACGCTCACGGGGGACGCGGCCTGATGCTCAGCGCACCCCCCTCCGCAGAAGGGGTTAACAGGAGCTTTTGGGCCCCAAGGGCTCTTCAGTGGCAATTTTCCCAGCGCGATTTCCATACGGACAAACGCGTGTGCAAGCCCAGCACGGCGGGAGACAGCCGGCCACCCCCCGCTCCTGCACAGCCCCACAGTCGCCTCGGGAGCCGACACGGGCTGGGGGCAGGTTGGACACCCCCACCCCAGGGCCCGCGGCGAACGCTCCGGAGGGCGCCGGGACCGAGCGGGGCCGCCCCCACACGCCGCCCCCACCTCCCCGCCCGGGCGCCCTTCTCCGGGCCGCGGGCACCGCCGAGCCCTGCCCGCCCCTTCCCGCGGCTCCCTCGGGCCGGGACACGGCGGCAGCTCCCGCCCGGAGCCGCGGCCTCAGCGGGCGGCGGCAGCGGGGCCGCGGCCGCCTGTGGCCGCCGGGGGGCGAGCGGAGCAGGCGGGTCCCGCCCGCCGCGCCCGCGCCCCGACCGGAGGCAGCACCTACCGCTGCGCCGTCCCGGGGGGGCAGCGGCGCCTCAGCGCCGTCCCGGCGGGGGCAGCGCCCGCAGCATCCCCGGTCCGGGCCCGCCGCCGGTGCCGCTCCCGGAGCGACCGGACCGAGCCCCCTCCCTCCCTCCGCCCAATGGAAAATAGTTCCCCGGGCCCCGGAGCGGAGACATCGGGAGCGACACCTCGCCGGCCAATGAGAGCCGGCCTGGCCCCCCGCGGCGCCAATGGGAGCGGCGGGCCGGAGGGGGCGGGGCGTCACTCAGCCAACCGGGGCGCGGCGCTCGCACTGACCCGCTAGGATGTCTCCGGTCGCCTCCATTGACCACCATCTTGAAGTCGGGCGCGATGCCCGGCCTGGGAAGGGGCTCGCCGGGAGGCGGCCATTTTGGGTCCGGGCGGAATCACGTTGGGGGCGGGCGGGGAAAGGGCGGCCGAGCGGAGTCCCCGCCCCGCCGGGAGCCGAAATTCCCACGGGACAGTCGGCGTCAGAGCTGCAACGGCGGTAGAAAGATGATTTCTCCAAGCGTAACTCCTGAGGCGGCCGGATGCTGCGCTAAGCGATGGCTCCGAGGGCTGCGCAGGCAGAGACCACCCCGGCACTGCGTTTGGAGCAGTCAGGAGGCTCCTTATAGGATGAAGGGAGCAGCGAGTGCTCACGCATGGACACCCTTGGAGACACGGATGTTGTCGGAAGGGAGTAATTCCCCGTTCCAAACAGTTTCCTCTGCCTTACTCCGTAGCAAATCCATTGCTTGGCTAAAGTACAGGTGAAGTAACATCTGATCCCACCGGGCAAAGGAATCACTCGTTGCTGCACTAGGGCAAAAAGACACCCATTATTCCAAGTAACGGAGCACACTGCAGCTTTCTGTATCTGGCAAACACACACTGGGACACCACAGAGCAGAGGGTGGACAATTAGATGGGAAAAAATGTCCAGATGTCAATTGGAGAGGGAAGGGACCCTGAGTGGTACCGCACTGGAAGGCTGCAGCGAGGAGGGAATGGTGGAGGACAGTTCTTTTTGACATCCTTCTCAGTGACCTTTGAGGAGGAGATGGAGTGTGTGCTCAGTAAGTTTGCAGGTGATGGTAAAGCAGGAGCACTGGAGGACAGTGCTGCCATTTAAAGGGATCTAGACTGGTTGGGAGGAATGGCCTTACAGAAGTCCATGAAACTCAGCAAGGACAAATGCAAGGGGATTCAACAAGTCCAGCACTTGGGAAGGGAGAGCCCTCTGCAACAGTACAGGGTGGGGACTGCTGGACTGGGGAGCAACTTTGCAGGAAAGGATGTGGGGTCTCAGTGGACAACAGGTTGGCCATGAGCCAGCAGTGTATCCTGGCAGAAAAGGAGGCCAAGAGCATCCCAAATCATACCACCAGAAGCACAGCCCATAGGCCAAGGAAAGTGATTATCTGTTTCTGCTCAGCCACATGTGGAATAGTGTATCCAGTTTTGGGTCCCCAAATGCAACAAAAACCTCAAGAAACTAACAGTGGAGACTACCAGGGGAAGGTGCAGTGCTTATCCTGTGAGAAGAGTCTGAGGTAACCAGCATAGTTTACCTTGGAGAAGAGACAACTTCAGCACACAGAACATCCCCTAGCATATACATTACCAGCAAAAATCCCAAAGATGAAATAATACACTGTATAAGCAATTCTGCACCTTGGAAGAGGATGAAAAATATAATGAAACATACATAATTGATGTTAGTTGCATTCAAAGTGATACTGATGAGGCCAATGTGTGAATTTACATTTGTAGAGCAGGGTAGCACTCATGAAGGATTCATGTGCGCCCTGCACAAATGCAGCTAAATTGCCACTTGGCAGTCCTACGTAAACAGCACAAGAAAGAATGAGCTAACAACTAGCAACAATAAGCAAAATAAATACAGAGCCAGCACAGCCAGCATCTAGTCAGCCTTAACAGTTCAACATGGGGAAATGCAAGGTTCTGCACCCAGGCAGCAGCAGCCCCGGGCACCTGCACATGCTGGGAACTGACCCAGCAGCTTTGCAGAGAAGGACCTGAGGGTTCTGGTGGGCACCAAATTGAACATGAGCCAGCAATGTGACCTTGCTGCAGAGAAGGATAACAGTATCCTGGGCTGCATCAGGAAGAGTGTTGCCAGCAGGTCAAGGGACTCTTCCCCTCTACCCAGCACTGGTGAGACCACAGCTGGAGTGTGGTGTCCAGTTCCGGGCCCCCCAGTACAAGGAAGATACAGAGCTACTGGAGAGAGTTCAACAGAGGATTGCTAAGATGATTAGGGGATTGGAGCACCTCTCCTGTGAAGAGAGGCTGGAAGGGATGGGATGTTCCAGCTGTAGAAGAGAGGGCTCAGAAGAGGATCTTATCAATGTATATAAATACCCAAAGGGAGGATATGAAGAGAATGGAGCCAGGCTTTTTACAGTGGTGTCTGCTGGCAGGACCAGAGGAAATAGGCACAAACTGAAACACGGGATGTTCTACATGAACATTTGGAAACACTTCTTTATAGCAAGGTGACCACACAGTGGAACAGGTTACCCAGGGAGATTGTGGAGTTTCCATCTTTGGAGATATTCAACTGCCATCTGGACATGGTCCTGGGCAGCCAGCCCCAGCTGATCCTCATCAGGGTAGGTTGGATGAGATGACATCCAGAGTTCCCTTCCAGCCTCTACCATTATGTCATTCTCTAACATTTGCTATCACTGTATCACCTGAGAGCTTTTGCATCTAAAGCATCTTATCCTTGTGCTAGTTTTGGCTGGGACAGAGTTAATTTTCTTCATAGTAGCAAGTATGAGGCTGTGTTTTGGATTTATGCTGAAGACAGTGTTCATAATACAGAGACTTTTCATTACTGCTGAGCTGGGCTTACACAGGGTCAGGGTCTTTTCTGCTTCTCACACCACCCCACCAGCAAGGAGGCTGGGGGTGCATAAGGAGCTGGGAGGGGACACAGCCAGGACAGCTGACCCCAACTGACCAAAGGGATATTCCATACCGTATGGCATCATGCTCAGCATATAAGGCAGGGGACCAGAAGGAAGAGAGGGGACATTTGGAGTGATTATGTTGGTCTTCCCAAGTCACTGTTATGTGTGATAGAGTCCTGCTCCCCTGGAGATGGCTGAATGCCTGCCTGCCCAGGGGAAGTAGTGAATTAATGCCTTGTTTTGCTTTGCTTGCACTCAGGGCTTTTGCTTTACCTATTAAACTACGTTTTTCTCAACCTACAAGCTTTCTCACTTTTAACCTTTTGATTCTCTCCCCATCTGACCAGGGGGATGGGGCTTAGCTGCTGGCTAGGGTTAAACCACAACAATCTTTTCTGCAGTTATCCAACAGTGACTCCACTTGTATAAAAGTTACATGAGTCAGTTTTAACTATAGGCCATTTCACTTTTTAATCAGCTCTGTAGGAAAATGTAGGATTTTCATTTCCAGTATGTAGTAAATAATTTTATGCAAAATACCTAAAATCTTCTCAGAAGTATAAGGTTTTAGTAACATAAACCCTTATCATCTCTTCATATTCATAGAGCAAGTCCTCTTGATGTTACCATTTTTGTCAGGATTAAGGTTCAATGACAGTCTTCATCTAATGAAAACACCTGGCATTCTGGCCTACTACTTGGGCAAAGAACTAGTAACTGGATAGAGGGAAATAATCAACTGCTTTGTTCTTTCTACCATGTTTCATTTGGGGGATTTGATTATAGGATGGAGAAAAGAAAGAAAATAGTCTTGCTACTTGCTATAAACAAGAAGAAAAATTCCTAGTATCAGCAGAGCTAGGCTGGAGCCAGAGCTTAGCAGGATGGAGGCTGTGCAACTGGTAGTTATCATGCCCAGGCTTCACCAGCTTAACCCACGCAGCTGTGGGATTTACTTTGATTTTGTGAGGGAGCATTGGTGCAAGGGACCAGCACTGAGACCTCATGTGCATGACACTACTTGCTGTGATTTTTCTGCCGGTGTGGACATCTGAAGAGCTCTATGGGTAAGACTGAGAAGGATATGAGAAAGCCGTGGGCCTTTGCGGGTGCTCCAGACTATGAGGATGCAATGAGCCTATTGGAAGAAATTAGATCACGTCCTTTCTCAGGATGTGCACCCCCTCTTGAATGAAAATCAATTCGCTTGGAAAATATTTGGGCAATTCCTTCTTTCATAAGTCATTTCATTTTCCCGATGGAGGGCAGTGGTCCATTCATCGTGGTAGGACAAGGGGTCGCTGTGAGGAAACACCACTTGGAAGAAGGTGATCAGAGGCTGGAAACTGAGCAGGCTGCTACCTCCCACACTGGCTTGCTTTCATCTTTCAGTGTTTATTTCCCAGGCATGCTGCCAGCCCGGGGTGTGTGCTGCCAACAAGCAGCTCAGCACTGCTGGGCATGCCGTGCACAGTGCCCTCAGCCTGCCACTCCTGGGGGACACTGCCCACTGTCCTCTCGGCCACCGTGGTTACTTCGCCAGCCCCGAGCTGCCACATTAACTGTGTTTCCTTAGCCCAGTTCTGCTGGATCGTTGCTTCCCAGTGTGTCCTTGGCTGATCTGCTTCTCTGTTGAAAATTGTCTGACCCTGGCAAGCTCTGCAGCTCTGACCCTGAGCACTTTCTCCCATTCCCTTCTCCAGAGTTTATCCTCTCTCCATTTGATGCTGCCTCCTTGCTTCTAGGCTTTTTCCCTTCAGAGTGGAACTAGATGACACTCCTCTCTCCTTCAGCCAGGCAGAGAATAATTAGTGATGGAAAATCTAAGATAATAACAAGTTAAGAGAGCTGGAGCAGAACAACAACCACTTTCATTGTCCTGCTGAGGAAATCTTGGTGTCTGTGGATAAATCCTGTCAGCAAACGACACCTTGAAGCAAAAGGCTGATGAGCACTAGATAAACCACAAAGACTTGGGAACAAGGACTTGCAATAGGGACAGAGACCTCTGCAAAGCAGAAGCGGACAATCCTGGGAGAGGTAGAGCAAATGTAGAGTCTTGTCTGTGTCTAATCTAACAAACATAATCCCAACATAGTACAGATTTAGGATTAGGAACAGAGGAACCCCCATCAGCAGGCCAGCCAGCTCCATGTAGCTGGTTTCACCTACCAAGTACTGCCCTGCTTTGCCTTTGCTGACCTCTGACAGTTTTGCTTGCATGTGAAATCAGCCACAGCACAGTGATCTGGTTGTTCACAAACAGACTCACTGCTAATTTTGCAGGACCAAAAGTTCTATGTTGCCTAAATGAATAGAAGGCAAGTTAGCACTTAAAAAACCCGTGAGAACCTAAGGTATCAGAAGAGAAATGTACTTTGGAAATACTGACCTGAACATCCAGCACACCTGCCCTGTCCAGGGACTGCCCTTCAAAGAAAAGGCAAGGCTGCTAAAATGACTAGATCAAACTGGAAGACATGGGTGCAAACGATTTTAATCTGGGCTAACTGAACATGGCTAGAAGCAGAGGGCCGTGAAATAAGGATACCCTGGTGTAATCACTGTGGTGGAGGAAGAGCTCAGAAAGTTACTTGCTTTCTCATTCAGTCCTTTGCTTTCCTCTGCCTGCTTGTCTGCAGCTGAGCTGGGGAAAAGACCTACAGCCTTTCTAATTTTTTTCTGAAGCTGAGTCATTTGGGCAGATGAAATAAGAACATCTATGATGCTCCTTTCTCCATTGTTCCATACCTCGAATAACCATTGACACCAAGGCTGAAACATCACCTTTCTGGTTTGGTTTCAGGTTCCCCGCTTTGCACAGGTGTTAATAGTGATTTGTCCTGCCGGAAAAAGGACAGCCAGGCTCCAGGACAGCTTCAGGCAGGCACAACGCATGCAGTGATTTTCAAAAGTACCCTGACATGTCCAAGCACCACCCAAGATTGTAGTATGTGGTCTTGATCTTTCTTTTACTGAGTAATACAAAGCAACTGCTAGAACCGGTCCCTAGCCTACCCTCTTTTGCTTATGTGTTTGTTCATTAAGTAGCTTCCAATGATCCCAAGAGTCAAGAAGTCTGTTCTTGCAGGTGCAAGGAAGGTATCATTTAAAAATATTTTCCTTTGAAATGGATTTATTTGTGATCTACTCTGGTGCTCTATTACTAATTTATGAACTGACATACTTTTGTTACCAGTAAACAGTAGCTACCATGATCTTAAAATGAAAGAGTCAGGAGGTTTTAAGAGGAAGGTAGACATTTTGCAGAAAGTCAGTGCTTAGCATTTTCTGAAAACTAGATCCCTCTTTAAGGTATTTCAAACTGAACATATAAAAGCAAAGAAACCCCAAATCATTAGTTACTTTTGAAAATTTTAGCCAGGAAACATTTTTTTTTAGTGCTGGTTGTGGAGTCATTAATTATCATTGCACAGAATGTAATAACAAACCAGAGCTCCCCAATGGGCAAAAGCAAACCACTTTTTCTCTAGTTCTTTTTTTTTTTTACAGCAATAATAAAACATATTATTATGAACTTCCCACTATGAATGTTCTCCAAAGCAACTTGATATTAAACCCCAAATCATCTGAATGGATGAGTTTTTACAGATTGTTGCAGCAGGGCAAACCAGGAATGTTATTAGAGTGGCCTGAGGCACAGTACTGTTCCATGGAAAACAAGGAACAGTTAAAAATTTAAAGTGTTCCAAAATTCATTTTCTCAAAAGGGATTTGTGGCACTGCTGACATTAAAGCTGTTCCTATTCAAGCAGCTATATTCCCGATGAGACCTTTGTTTGTGCCTATTTAGTCTGAAGGATCTGGTTTATTTCACCAGGGCAGAATACTAATGTGAACTGGTGGTTCTGTTGTCTGGACTTGTTTCATTTTCCTTCCTTTCTTCAGCAGCAATGCATTTGCATAATTTTTTGGGCTCCAGCAAAAGTATGAAAAGATTGGGTTGAAACCTACTTAATGCCACCCAAATGCATTCCAGGTTTATATTTTTGGTGCTCAGTCCCTGTGGCTGCACACTGTACTGCGGGATTGGCAGACCACACCTTCCGTGATTCCACATGGCAGACTGTTTTTCAGCACCTGCAATAGCACTTTTCATTGGCAGAATTCACTGCTAGTTAGAAGGAGGTGAAGCAAAATGATCTGTAACTGATGTCTGACACCAGCATCAACAGGGTTGTGTTACATGGACCAGGGTTTTTGAATATGGGTATGAGCAACCTAAAAGTTGCTTTAAAATATCCCTTTGTTCTCCAGGTCACTTGATTGTCAGCATAATTACAGTATAAATTGAACCAAGAATATCTGTGCAGGCTGTATTCTTCTGTGGCAGTGCCTCCTAGGAGGTGGTTTGGGAAACATTCTGGTCGGTGGCTTCACTCCACTTGGAGATTTCCACACTTGCAGCAAAGAAGTTTTGAACTTGTTCTGTGTTTTCAAAGGACTGAAGATCAGCGATGTAGGGTTTAGGTCTTAGATCTCTTGCTCTCATAAAAATCTGATTTATATTCAGTAATGTTTGGTGTTAGTGGCTACTAATGTGACTTCTGAAGGCTGACAGCCAAACTTAAAGAATGGAAGAAAGTGTTGGAAGAGTGTATACAATGTCAAAACAACTGAATTGTTTATCTTAAATGATCTTGTGTCCGAGCATATGCTTGGGGGTATGCATAAATATAAATATAAATTTAGATTATCAATCAGTAGCAAGGTACTAAAAAAAGAGAGAATGGATCTCAGATTTTCTTCACTCTCAGTCAAGAAACATAGAAAATACAGTGTGTTTATTTCTTTGGGTTTGGGGTTCTCTGTTGTTGTCATCGAGGGAAGAATATAAACTGGGAAACACAGCTAAAGCCATAATTGAAGAGAGCTGCACAAATGAGAATTATAAGAAAATGAGAGTGAAAGGGATAGAATAATAATACACATACAATTTATGTGAATCCAGTGTCATTTATATAAACTCGGTTTATGTTAAAATTAGTGCCTGTTTCCTGTATCAGAGTTGTCTGGATTTACTACAGATTGGATATTAAAAGATATTGTCCTTAGAGCACAAGCTCAATAAAGACTTGAAGCTTTCTTTTTCTTAAAGCAAAGTCACAGAACAACAAAGTCACGTAGTAGTTGAGGTTGGAAGGGACCTCTGGAGGTCATCTTGTCCAAGCCCCTGCTTGAGCAGTGTCAGCTAGTACAGGCTGCCTGGAACTGTGTCCAGTTTAGTTTTGAATACTCTAAGGATGGAGACTCCACTAGCTCTCTGGCCAACCTGTGCCAATGTTCAATCAACCTCAGAGTAGAAAAGCATTTTCTTGTGTTCAGGTTGAATTTCATGTGTTTAAATTTCTACCCATTACCTCTTGTCCTGTCTCTGGGCACTACTGAGAAGGTTGCCTTCTTTTTCTTCTTTCCCTCCCATTAAATATTTGTACACATGGATGACATCCCCCTTCACCTCCTTTTCTCTGGGCTGAACAGTCCCACCTCTCCCAGCCTCTCCTCCTTCAAAAGATGCTCCAGTCCTGTAATTATATCTGTGGCCTTGTGCAGGCCAGACTCTCCCTGGTAAGTCCCCACCCCTCTTGTTCTGGGCAGCCCAGAACTGGACACACTACTCCAGTAGTAGGCCACCGGGGTGTGGCCTCACCAGGGCTATGTAGAGGGAAAGGATCACCTCCCATGACCAGTGTTCCTCCTAATGGAGCCCAGGATGCTGTGGAGTGCTGTTTTCTGGGTGCACACCTGCGCTCCCAGCTACCTGTGGGGCTGAATCTGCCCAATGGCCTGAGCCCAGGATTAGCAGGCTGCAGTGTGCTGTGAGGAACAGGTGTCCATACTGAGGCCAGCAGCAACATGGTGATCCCCAGGGAGCTGAGGCTGCCTAAGGAGGAGTGAAACAGGGTAGGTAGGAAATGGAGAGGGCCAAAATTCTTGACAATAGACAAATTAAAAAAATTGAGAAGGTTTTAGATGTTAATTTCAAACCTAGAAGAGAATTAGATTGTCTTAAACATGCTATATTTTGAAAATATTTCAGTGAGGGAAAACTTTTATCACATGTTCAACTAACCAAATAGTAGTTAATAACCTTCTAAATTAGTTTTCTAAGCCTTATCTCCTGGGTCAGAACAGGGAGAAGAAAGGGAGCATAGGTGACTAAGTTTAGTCAAGTTACCTGGTAACAGAGCCAGGTAAGACAACTCCTGGATCTCCTGCCTCACACACCCACATACACATACATTCACACCGTGGTTTGTAACTGTAATTAGCACTGAACAAAGCACATCTGTCAAGCACATACCTCTTGCCAAGCCTGCACAGTTGGCAGCAAAACACCACCACTGTGGCTTTACTTGCTCAAGGTAAGGCAAGGCACTGCCTCATTTATCCCTGTGTCACCCTGTTCTCTTGGGGTGACAGTGAAAACAGTGAGCTTTGGGGCACTATTGTTGTTTCCCACAGGCATACCACACTGTTGGGGATCTTTTCCACTTGTTATTCTGGACTTCAAATGCATTGTTGGGATTGACTTTGGTTAAGTCACCCAGGTTGCAAAATGGGCTCCACGACAAACTGCGTGCCTCATCAGACCTTCATTTCACCAAGTATTTCCGTGAGTGCCATGCCTCATCACCAGCTACACAGACCACTTTTGCATCCAGGATGGAGTCTGCTTTCGGGAAATGTTCAGCAGGACCAACATGGACTCCAGGAATGCAGACATAGACACGTCTGAGAAAGCAAGCAGCAAGTTATGGTTGTTTTCAAGCCTTGTTCTGAGGTGAGAGGAGGCCTCAGGGGTACATCTCAAAGTGTAAAGCAGTGACCAGATTAAAGGAGATTTAAAGCACAAATTAAAGGAACCCTTATTAGGGAACACATTAGAAGAAGTAGGACAACTAGAACATTTTCTCAGGATGTGCTCAGAACCACACAGGAATTGTTTCAAAGAGCAGTGGCTTATGACTAAAAGAGACAGCTTAAAGTGTTTTTGGACATCATATGTCTCATCTTTACCATAGGTTTAGCCTTTCATGGGCAAACACTCCAATTGCAGCACAAGGGGTGTTTCATTTCTTACTAAAGGATGCTATTTAAATGTTGGCAGTTCAAAGTAAGGGTGCAGTGCTAGATTTTTATGCTCTGACTCTTATGACCCCTCTTCTCCACCCTTTTTGCGTTGAAAGCCCATTGGGGTTAACCCGCATGTATTGGCTGAGTGGGAGCACAACTTATGGTCAAATACTACTGGTTCCAGTGCTTATTTTCCTAAGCATTCCTATTGTCTCCAGTCAGGCTATTTCCATTGATAAAGACCATTCTTGTTGTAAAGGAATGTACTAGTAGGTTTTTTTTATTTGTAACTGGCAAATACTTGGCCTTTCGGCTGGCAACATCCCTAAAATGTATGTAGCTGTATGACTAGAATAAGATTTAAAGAAACTCAAACATTCATGCTGATCTTGCCTTAAAACTTAAATATCAGAGTTTCCTATCTTTGAAATATCTAACTCCCACCAATTCCAGTGAAATAGATATTAAGTACCCTTGAGAATTTGAACCTGGAGCATAGCAGAAGGCAAAATATAACTCACAGAAAGGTATAATAGAAAAATAATTATATTATAAAAATAACTCGTAGTGCTATTGCAGTGGATATTCTGCACTTGGATGTCTCCTTTAAAAGGATTTACAAGGTTTATAAATCTGGTTCTAAAATGTTTTAGAACTCAAATCTGAGATAGATCATGTTTTTTTTTTAAATTGCCACAACCACCTGAATGGGTTCAGCTGAAGAGATTCAACTTACAAGAGTGAGTATGATTTTTCTGACAGGCTCTATTCTCCTGTGTGTATTTGATAATATAAGCTACAGAATCACTCGTGTGTTCCAGTTAAAGACTATACCTCTACAAAGTTCTAAAAGTAGGCTCTCAAATCAGCTTGTTAGAGACAACAAGCCATATTGATTCTTACTGGGAACGAGATATGTATTAAGTTTTGATGTTGCTACCACCTGTGGGAAACATTAAAAGAAATTGGCAACAGTCAGAATTTAACTCTGTCTGTCAGGAAATGTAAGCCATTAGGCTAGTCCTAAAATCTAGGTGATTTTGGCCCACTAAGTCAAATTTTCATTTTTAGGCACAAAACACTGTAATTATAACCAGGCAGTTTATACCTGAAGACAGACAATGAACTGTCCAGTTGCCTAGATGACACATAACACTTCTTGTGTGCTTTTGAAATGAGATACTTTTTGATGTACTGAATCTGGACATGCTTATCTGGTGTTCAATAGAACATAACAGGTTTTCGGATGCCTTGTAATCTCACTTTGTGACATTAAAACATTCAGGTAGCTTTCCACTTTCATCATCTGTATTATATCACTAACCAACCAACTCAAGGTTCTATATTTTAATCCCTGGAAAGACTGCTACATCTTACGTTCCTCAGAATCTCCCCAGGCCACTCAGGTAAAATGTAGATAGTAAATCTGAGCTGCCCATTCAGAGCTGGACCCGGCTCCATCATTCCCTGGATTTGGCCTATGCTTATTGACTGAAAATTACTGTAGTGCCATCTAGTGCTACTCTGCTGATCCTTGCATTTGCTGTATAGTTTCCAAGGACATTGCTCTGGATTCATTACTTATAGCTCTAAATACACTGAAATCTTGAAAATGCAATTAACTTCTTTGGCAACATTTCCCATCCCCCATTTTTTTTCTCAGGCAAGGCATTATATATATTATATATATTTCTATAACAGGCTTTCCAGCAATGCATTAAAATTGACTCTGAGTGTGGAGTGGGGAAGGAATCGGAGATCATCTTGCAAAGAGCATGTGTTCCTGCATCTTCCAAATGTGCAACTTTTAAATATAGGAATGCAGAAATTGCTCAGGAAATTATGCCTAGAGAAGGGGAGGAATCCTTGCTTGCAAAGATGATTTTGAAGCATAAAACCCAACCCAGTTGGTGAAGAAACTATTCTTTTCCCTGTATATATAGCATGCTATCTCTGTTGAAAAATCCACAGGGATTACCGCACCCTAGGAGATGAAAAAGACTTCCAAGACTTTCTATGCAACTCTGTTAAGTAAAATGTCCCTTGTTCATGTAGCAATTGTCCCTGTTAACCCGAACAGGTCTCCTACGTTTCTAGACTGGGAGCACTAGAGGATTTTGGTACTGATATGGGACAGCTGCCCTAATAGAAACTGCAGTTGAAAACCAGTTACCCAAAAGGCAGCATCTGGCTGTCTGCAGCCTGAAGCAGTGTGCCTTGAGACACCTAATGCCATATTTTTAAAGTATTTTTAAAGTATTACTACAAAGACAGTCCTAGTGGGAAACCAGTGGGAAATAAGCACTTGGGGGCTTGTGAAGATCCTGCTGGGTTCCTGTCTACATCTGCAGAAGTTTTTAAATCTGACCTCAAGACACCTTGTGGTCAAGTAAATGTGCTTTGCTAAATGTGACGCCGATTTTGTGAGCTGTGGTACAATGTGACCTGTGGCCTGTGTGATTAAAAAGTAGCTGCTGTTGCCAGATGTTCCACGTGTCTCCCCAGGCCACTTATTTAGAGTGTTGGCAGCATCTACCCTCAAGCAGTCCAGCACCCCCGGGGCCAAATGGCTATTTCTGTTTTCTTGAAGAGCTATAATGTCAAAACATTTATCTGAAGTAGTTTGAGGCCATGCCCATGATAGCAACTGGGGAATGAATAATTTCAGGTATGTAACAGGTTCCACAGTAAAGCCTATTCTATGACTTCTTTCATCTCACAGTCTTTATATAGTTCAAGAACTATACTGGGCTTGTTCTTACAAAGTACTGGGCTTGTTCTTGAAAAGTCCTACTGACACTCCCAGCCTTTTCATCACACCTTCAATACAGATCTAAAATTAGACTCTGTTCCTGAAATGAATATATTGCTCTTCAATACACAAGCTACACATTGAACAATAAATTCTTGTCTTAGTGTTGCATTAGCTAAAGGTAAGATAGGAAGTTTTAAGTTTTACCACACCTAAGATAATCAAATAAATAATAGAAATTGTTTTTCAAGTAGTCTGCTTGAAAGTTATAGCATTTTATTAGCGAACAGAGCAAATTTTGCCTGATAGCAGAACTATAGGTAAGAGAGTAAAATAGGTAAGAGAGGGAATATTATAAAACTCTAAATAAATATTTATCAAGAATTTAACCCAGCATACAAATCTAGAAGCATTATTGCTATTTTATATAAATGTCTAGACCTTATTTTTTTGAGTGAATTCATGCCTATTTAATAAGGAGGGTGGTGCCAACAATTTTATAGAAAAGCCCCACATGTATTTTTCCTCTGGAATGTCTCCAGACAAGTCACACTCTTAAAAAACAATTTTTAGCTCTCATCCTGCAAAGGCTTGTGTATGTGTCAAGTTTTACATGCTGAGAAGAGCCTCATTGATTTAAATGGAGCTACTCACAAAGTAAAATGTTAAGCCTCTGCACAAATTTCACCAAGTTCAGGTTTTCTGTTTGAAATACATTTATGTATTCTCAACTTTTCCTTTTGAAAGGGCCCTTACTGCCTGTTGTTCAGTTTTTGTGTTTCCAACTGTCAGAGACTGAAAGGGTTGATGATTTATGCATTCTAGGAGACTTTTGCAGGCTTTTGACCTCTGATGGGCAGTTGGGCCCATCCCTCCCTCCAGTGCTGAAGGTGTCAAGCCCTGAAAAGGCAGAAAAAGCCGAGTTTACACCTCCGATGGCCCATCAAAGCGCATCCCCCTCTGCCAACTTGAAAGGCGTGGACCAGGCCAGGCACAAAAACTCTGCGCAGGCCCGGGGGGGGGTTGGAGGCTCGAGGCATGGCCCGTGACACTAACCATGGATATAATAACTCATAACTTCATGGAGTGTGAGGGGTTCCCTCCTTCACCCCCAGCAGATCAAGGCCACCACTTCAACTGACAGAAGCAGCAACTACTAAGTGTCATCGCTGGACCCCGTGGGCGGTGACTATATACGTTTTTTTCCACTCTCATCTTTTCTTTTTCCTTACTCTCCCTTACTCTTACCCTGTCTTTTTCACCGCTATGCATTTTCTCCCTCCCCCCTCCAAAGTTAGCTCTATGTCACACTGTTATATGACAACACCCAAAATGCCAGCATACCCGTTGATACAAAATTGTTAAAATAAACCTTACCAATATATGTTTTCAGACACCGATTATTCAGTGTGGTTTCACTCTAATCCACCCCAAGGGAATTATTGATAAGAACCTGGGTTATCCCCCTCCCCTTTTTCTGGGGCGGGGTTGTAACACCAACACTTTCTGTAGCTGTTCTAGTACTACTCCAGCCTGAATTTGCTGGAACATTTCGCAGGATCCTGCAAACTGTGCAAGAGGAAACTGCAAGAACGAAACCTATACAGTCTATACTTTGCACAGATCAGGACTGCAATACATGATCCTTGGAACAGTATTCATAGATCTCTGTGAGTTAGTGAGAGATGGAATTTGATCCAATACAAAATGTCTCAAATACACTCAGCAGGAGTAAGCATGCCCCCACCCCACCCCATGAATGCCAGTAACTTTGATTTTTAAAAAAAGTTTCTAGTGCTGTTCCTGAAAAAAAGTCAAATGTGATTTGGGAATGACACAGTTTAGTAACATCTTCTGTGGAAGGAGTCCACAGAAGGTAATTTCAGAGTCTCCACTGCTGTCCAACACTTTCTCAAATCGCAAAGGGGTGAAAAAACCTGATGTGAGAAGACACTTTTCAGATTTTGCCGTGTAAGTTCTACAGAATAACAGCAAACTGAATATCTTCCTGAAGTCTTGGAGGTGACTGTATAAGCTATTTCAGAGGTGTTCACTGTCTATCTTGGATCATGCTCAAGTTAGAAAACTTAAAGCAGTGATTTATAATTACCATCTGAGTGACATCCATTTGGAACATATCACAGGAACTGTGGGAAAGACTGATACAGTTTAATTTAGGAATTTTACTTTCCATTCTGTTAACTCTGATAAGACTTTCAATTTTAAGACTGCTAAATATGTCTTAGCAGTAAAATATACCAAATGTGCAAACGAACTACCTAAATTTTACCCTTTTTTAAAGGTTAGGATTACATTTCCATTTTACCTAGAAAGCATTTCACACATATTGTGAGCACAGCATATTACACAAAATTGAGCTGATTGACAGTGTCACAGCTAAAGACATTACACAACTGTCTCATTCTTTTAAAACATCAAATAGATATTCTACTCTGGTATACTTCAAACTGTGTGAGAGATTTAGATATAATAGGTATAGATCAGTTTTTCACTGTCAAGCAATAAATATATCTTAAGAAACAATATCGAAACAGACACCTTTAAATACAAATATTGGTATTTGGCATATAAAGTTCTCCTCTCTGATACTGTTCTGACTGCTAAACCTGACCTGATTTCTGTCTGAGGGACTTTTTCTTATCTGCTTTCTTTTGCATGTTTTGTTTTGTTGGTTGATTGGTTGTTTTCTTTTTTCCTTGTTTTTTTTTTTATCTTTTTGTGCTGCTTTTACCCTTGGGACAGAACTGGTCTAATTTGTACCTTCATGGATGATCCTGAACGTGGTATCAAGCAACAGAGTAGGGAACCCACCACTGCTCCAATACAAGTCCTTTCCAAAGACCAGGTACCTGTGTGAGTAAATGACATCTCTCCACTCAACCTGATGAATGAATGTAACTAAACATTGACTTCTATATTAAGCATGTATTTAACATGTAACAGTCACATAATGGGTGTGTGCACATCTGCATGGAGAGGTCAAAACATTCTGTTCTAGGAGATATTGATGTTGGACATTAGACAGTAATGCAGGGAGGCACTGAGGTTTAAAGTAGAGAAAGGAAGGAGCAACTGTGTAGGAAGGAGGTTGAAGAGAAGAGGATGAGAGTGAAAACCAGGATGCACAAGGAGAGTGAAGGGTGAATGGACTGGAAGAGAAGCAGCAAACAACAGCAATGGGCCAGGCAAATGGAGGCTGGTGCAGAAATAGCAGAGCCCGAAGTTTGGAGTTCAGGACATGGTTGTCTCCAGAAGGACGAGGCCCTTACCAGCTGTTGCTGTGCATCTCTTCAGACAATGAGAGAAATGAAGGTGTTGGAAAGCTATGGCTGATCTCAGCCTTAAATGGATGCTTTGAGGAAGAGTAAGATTTTAAAATGCTGAGGGAGAGAGAAAGAAACAAGGGAAGGTGATATCTGAGTCGAGCCTCAATGTGACTTGTGATTTTATTTCAGGCTGTTGCCAACACATATTTAATTTATTTTTGTGATTACTATTGGATAATATTAAAATGTGTGTCAAGTTGTGACCCGTCAAAGGTGTTCAGAAGGTGTTTCAGTCCATAGCAGGGAAAAGATTTTGTCACTCCTCATTTAACACTCCCCAGGTTAAGTATTAAATGTAGCCAAGGGCTGTCTGTGAGTGCACTGGAGAATCCAGCTGGAGCAGAGAGGCGTGGAGGTGGTCTTTGATAAAGAGACCAGATAAAGTGAGAGCAAACTGGAAATTGAGCTGTGCAGAAGTCTGCAAGTGTGAATGTCATCTGTAGCCTAACATCACACTGAAATCAAATATATTTCTAATGAACTCTTCCAGCCTTCAGAAAGATTCATATACCTTGATGCCCTTGAATATGGCAGATCGGTGCCTGGGATCCTTTTCTCAGCTGCTGCTGCTGCTCCCCCAGTGGGATGGGAGGCTGTCTGATTTGTAGGGACTGGATAGTTGAGGCACAGAAGTTCGGAAACCCTACTAAGCCCCTGAGACCTTGACTACAGCTGTGATGGCAGCAGGAAGCCCCTTTCAAACTCTCTCACCCTGAATATCTTCTTTGTCCCTTAATCCAGGACCTTTAAGAGAAGAAAAAATTGGTGAATGCTCACTAGATCCTGTCACTAAGCTTCAGGATTTATGGCTCGGGTGCAAAGGTGCTGCAGCACCCATCTCCTCAGGGCATGGGGTCCTCTATCAGCCTCCACTGCTAGAGCAGGAGACTCTCAGAGTCAGTACTGCAAAGCAATGGAAGGATGGAGAGAGCCATTTTACCCGTTCTCTGTTCCTTATTGTCAAGTAATAGTGCACAGGCCAGTCAGTTTTCATAACTTGCTATGGGTTATCTGATATTTAGTAAGAGTTGCAGGGTTTGCTTTGAAAAGAACTGACATATTGCAGGATTGCTCTGGAGCCAATCTCTTGCAAAAGAGTATCCCATTTCACTTTGCTGACTAACACACCCATCTCTCAGTGGCACTGTTTCCTATCCCCTCTGTTTAACAGCCAGATTCATTTTCATCCTTTATTACCATTTCTTTAGTTTTACACACTTCACTGCTGTAACTCCAAATAATCTCCATCTGGAATATAACTTTGACTCTCTTTTTTCATATTACTCATTTAGTTTTGTCGATGTTTCAGTTTAACTCTGCCTTTTTTGGGGGATTTTTTTCAATTTTAGTAGTGAGTTGCTGGAAGATTGTTAGCCAAGTTTCTGGGTGGATTGCATTAGCTTCTCATTCTTATTTAAAGGTACCAAATGCTAAAAGTTAACAGATTGTGTCACAGCATAGATTTCATAATTTTTTTGAAAAACCAGGAATAATGCTTGTAATGGATTCCTTTTTTTGTCCTCCTAATGCTTGCTGTATACTTGTGATGAACTCTATCAAGATAGCAAGTTCAGCTGTGTTCCCAAGTCTCTGTAACTCCTTCTTGGTAGTGGAATGCCTTTCCCCCCCTTCAATATTTATGTAGTTTCATGTCTCAATAAGTCTAAATATATTTCTGTTTAATAGTAATAGTGTGGACTTCTATATGATGTTACTTGTCTTTCTGGTAGATTGGTTTCTTTCTATTTATCCTTTTTTCTTTTATCCCTACAAATGCAAGAGGTGTGTTAGAACAGACTTGCCTCTTTACCAAGTGCTTGATTAAAATCAGTTAAAGGCTCCTCTTTATGATTTCTGCACATGCAGAGCAGAAATCAATGAACTCATTCAGGACCAGGCTCTGTCCTCTTTTTCACAGGAGTAGATCCAGAGATCTCTGCTGACTGCTCTGGAATTATAGTGCCTCAGTTTATGAGACCAAAATTTCTGCTTTAATGTGTAGCCAGCAGCATAGTTCTCTCATTGTCAGGAAGATGCTAATTCCTATGAGTGTTTAAACTTTGTTTTCAGAATGGTTAGAAAGTGAGCATATCTTTTTTTCAGCATTCTCTGAACTTCCATTGATAATTAAGGTGTTTTACAAAGTACTGCAGAAATTCATTACACCATGAATAAAGACAAGTGATTTTTTTTCATTTTCCCTTCAAATTTGAATGCATTCGAAATCTCTGACTTTCTTGGTCATCCTTTCCCAGAGTGTAGAATTATGGTGCTATTGCAGCAAGCTGATGCCTATTGGTGCAGCAGTTGAGCTCTCTCTGATCTGAGGGATTATCTGTAGATCTCTCTTAACATTTTTCCCCTTGCTTGGGCCTAAAATTTGGCAGATTCCTACTCTGCTCAGGGGCTTTCTGTAATATGAGTGAAATGCATTTAATGATGAAGTGAGCTAAGAAAAGGACACAGACATTATTCTTTTTCTTTTCTACTCATTTAGTACGGCTGTGTGATTTGATATTCTCTGTCAGAAAAGAAAAAAAATCCTGAGTTTGCTGCTGTGACTTCTGTAATCTGTAGTAAATATTGTCAAAACTGAAAAGTTTGAAAAGGAGTTTTCACTCTCCTCGAATATTCAATAGATTACCCTTATCCAATACTTAGGTTTCTTTCTAGGCTTCTGCATGTAAGTTAAAGAAATTCTGTCCCAATAAATGGAGCTTCCCTTCAGCAGGAGAGACATACAGAGAATCCTTCCCACCCACTCCACACAGGTGGGAAGGATCCTTCTTTCGTGGGGCCAGAGCTCCTGGGCTTACCTTGAGGGTTTTGGAGAAACTGGAGAAGGCTGCCTTGTGGACCCCTTTGCATTTGCCATTTCAAAAGCCAGGCTGGGTATCTTTCTACCAAAAGTGGTGGGCTTGACTTGTGAATCCCAACTGCCTCTATTATGTCAGAATAAGACATGATGATCTGCAATGACTCTTTCTGGCTGCAGGGCTTATGAATAAATGAAGTGTTCTTGGGGAGACCTCTCTGTCATGAGGAACAGTAAATATGTTCATGTGCACAAGAGTCAGAGAGGCTTAAATGACCATCAAATTATAATTTCTGAAGATCTGCAAACTTTGCTTTCTAGTTTTTCTAAGGTAAAGGTTTTCCATAGAATTCCTTTGTAGTTTGAACACATCTGATACCTCTTGCTACATTTAGGAAATTTGAAAATATTTATAACTTTTGTGTAGTAATTGCCTTCTGCTCCTTTCAGAGCAGTACTGACAGCACTGTAACAGCACTGACCCTGTGGCTGCAGGATTCCCATGTGTCATTCATTCTGTTGCAACACTTTTTTCTACCTCTGAAATTTTTTTCAACTCTTCTTGACTGATCTCATCTACAATAGAGAGACACTGAAAAACAATTGCAGATTCTGGTATGATATGCTGGCTTGCTAGAAAGATTTTCTCTTTTTGTTGAGATATTTACTAAAACTAATTAAGTTTTAGAAAACGTATGAGTTGCATTATTTTTTTTAAAATTGCAATGATTTCAAGAAAGTATCTTTTTATAGCTTCTAGGCTCTTAAGGAGCATAAGTTTTCCATAAAATAATGTTTTATTTTTCAAAAAGAGTTGGTTTTACTCCAAATGCCAAAAGCTAAGACATTTGAGAATGTGAAAATTCTTTTCTATTTTCATTGGCAAATAAGTTCCATTTCTGATGATATATGATCTTACAGCTTTGTAAGGTGATATGAGCCTCTATTATTGCTAACATTTATTTTGTTTTAGAGGGAAAGCCAGCAGGGAAGACTATGGGGCTTTGCAAGAGAGTAGAGAGCATTATAACTACATTAATTATACTGGCACTTCTAATATTTCTTCAAATAAATTTGTCTTAGTGTTACAGCTCCATTACAGTTAGATGCCAGTCAACTTTTCAGTGTTCTAACATGGGTTTTAGGATTTAGAATGGCGTTATATGAAATTGTTTCTAAGCCCACTGTGTTTTTCTTCAGTGAAGCTCATTGTTTAGATAATTGTTTGTCTACTTGTCTGTTCTTAATCATTTGCCTTCAATTTAAAAAACCATCCAGCCCATTAATTGAACTAACGATGTTTGCTCAACTGACATGTAACTTCAGTAGTTCTTTTTAGATGTACAGATCCTTGAGAGTGACATAGTGGCAACATTTAGGTGCACTGTTGTTTCACACGGCCGAAGGTCACCCATGTGCAGTTCAATCCATTTGTGCAACACGTTGTTTCAGTGTGTGCTTCCTCCCTCCTCCCCTTGCCTATGCCCACAATAAATGGAGGGCTCTTGGTCATGCACTAACAGTGACTATGGAGGAGTTTTTTGCAGGTGCATTTGCCCTCTTTGACCACCTGACCTTTATGGTCATAGAGAGCAAATTCCACCTCGGAAAGCTAAGGATCTAGAAGAGCAAAGCTATGAATAAATTAGCAAGGCCACACACACAAAAAAAGGAGACAAAACCTAGAGCTCAGCTCTTTGAAATTTATTCCATAGATTCCAGCAAAATCAGTCTTTCATACTGATTCAAAAGGGACCAAGACAAAGCTCTGAGTTTGCAGAAGTCTGCATCCTTCTGAAGTAAACAATTCTGCCTGTCTCCAAATCTCTTCCCTATTGTCCTGCCCTATGACCAGTTGTCCCCTCGCTCCTCCTGCTCCCCCTCTATTCCTTCAGTAAGTCCTGTGATTTTGCACAGGTCCTTGTCTCTCCAGGCCTGTTCATGCCCTTCCCAGCAAGAGGGAAAGAGCATTTTGAGAGAGAAAAAAATGTGTACATCTGCTATAATAGGCAAGCCTGGTCATAAGGAAGCCATTCCGTAACTTGTTATGTACAGAATTTAATTGCAGATTCAAACCCTAGGTTAGAGGAGAACCCCAGTAGTTTGACAAAGCATGCATGACTTGAGGCACAAGTAAACAAATCCCACACTTGCTAGTTTTATTATCCTTCCTCTGTACACTGCTCTGTGAATCAGTGAATAAAGATGTGAAAGTCAGCTAAGTGACTCAGAAAATAAGCTTCCAGAGATATGAAGGCTTCAGAATTAGCCTGGATATATCCATGGCTTCAAAGAGTGCTCTCAAATTCACTTTTCACAGTTTGTCCACAAGCAGTCCAGAAGCCACTATGCAGTCAGACTTGGGTCTGGCACAGCCCAAATGACTTGCTTTGCACTGAGAAGTGAGATTTTATCCAGAACTCATGAAACTCCGTACCAGGAGTGTGCATGCCACATATACCAATCTAGCTACACTCTTAGCCTTCCCTGACACTTCTGTTTCAGGTGTGTCCACCCAGTGTGACTAGACTTAGATGATAATATATCTGGGCAAGCCCAGTGCCTCTTCTGGAAGGCAGCAAGTGAGAAATAGCCTTGTTCTTTTCTCTTTTCATCTGGGAGTCCACAGCCCATCACAATGCCCATCAGAGTGTTTCTAAATACTGCATAGCAGCACATCTGTTCCAAGGCTCAGTTCTGGGTAACAATTTTCAGCTTTTATATGTAATAAGCCAGGTTTTTATTATTTTTCTCAAGAGTTACATATTCTTCTAGGCTTGTCATAGTGTGTACCAGAGTTTAAAGAATGCTTGGTTACCTTATAGGCATGCTGTCTTGCCTAATCCTTTGTGTTTTACTCCCCCAAGACCAGCTGAGGTTCAAGGTTCTCAGTCCACCCAGGCTGGAAGAAGGACACCAGGACAGATTGGGATCCCAGTGGGAAGGTGCTACAGCAAGTACAAGAGGTTACCAAATTTAGGGGTGCCCAAGACAGGATTTGTCCAGAGTGACAAAACCCACCAAGAACAGCAGATGTAACACAGGACACATAAGCCTTGATAGAAAGCACAGAAGAGGCTGCAAAAGAACTGAACAGGCCTTTGGCTAATTGGTGCCTCCTGTGTCCATTCCTTATAGTCCATACGGTAGAGAACCAATATAGGCTTGCTAGCTGCCTAGTTAAAAAAAAACCAAAAACAACAAAACCACAACACAAAACAAACAAACAACAACCCCCCCAAAACACCAACAACACAAAAAGATGTAAATCCCAGACACCCATGCAGTTGACTGCTACATGTGCAGTAGCTTTGGCCAGTCAAGGCTACAGTTGTAAAATATGTAATATAATTATGTGCTTATAGAGAAATGATTAAGATATCAGGTTATTTTAATTTTATTTCATTTCACTTCTTTTATGAAATTGTTTGAGTCACGTGGCATGAAGTATATTTAAATAATTTCTGGAAAGAAACCCATACATACAGAAAACTGTGATGAAGCACTACATACTTCTTATCACACAATAAACTTGGGTTCTCACAAGAGTCTACTCATGCTTAAATAGTTACAGTCTTTAGTGACACTGAAATCTCATAAATTCTTAATCAAACAATCTGAAAGCCTTTGATTGCAGTCAGGAGATATCAAAACCAGCACTTTCACTGTAGTTTACATACAGATTAAAGACAAACTTACAGTTCTTCATTGCATGTGACAGCTCATGACCTTCTGGGTTTCCTTTCATGCACAGAAACATGGACAGCTTATAGTCCTCCTAACAATCCATTTCATTTAGGCCAAGGAAATCTTTTTATTCTGTGCAGAAAATACAAGCTTCAAATTTCAGATGTGTCCCATTTTTCCAGCTACACAGACATCTTGGGAGTGATCAGGATAGATCTGAGCTAGGCTTCTATGCCATTTTAGATTACCTAGGTTATCCAAGATACCTGCACCGGTGTGGCAGGTATGAAAAGGACTTACAGGAGATCTAAGCCCTTTTCCAGTAGCAGCCAGAGACTGCTCAGGATCAAAGAAAACACTAGATGCTCTTAATTAGGCAAGAGAACCTCAGTGGTTCAGCATCAGGTATTCAGGAAGGAGTCTCTCTTTCCTTGAATTGGCCAGAATCTGAACTATTAAATCTGGAACGTTACTCCTGAACTTTGAATACATCCTTCTCAATTCTAAGTTTTTGCCAGCTACAATCTTATTGGGTGGAAAACTTGAAATAGAGGGCACAGAAGGTAAGATGCAGCCACAGTCAACCCTTTGTTATACTTCTTTATTATTTTTTTCACTCATGAACATTCATGTTGCCTGTACAGTCTACATACCTATTCTAAAGTGCTGAATTCCCTGAGTGCAAACACTTACCAAACAGTCTGGGTGTATGAGGGGTGGGGGGAAGGCTACAGACATCTGTTGTTGTGATGGAAGGATTTAAGTACTTTGCTCTGACTTCAGTTTCCTGATGACAGGACTGGAAAACAATTACCATTTTTCCAACTGAATTCTAAGTTTATTGTCTTGGGAACATTCCTTGCAGATGACAGAAAGAGAAGAAATTATTCTACCAGATGTACTTCTAGCTATTCCACTACTTATCTCTCCTGCCACTTGGAAGTCTGTTTATTTGGTTTATTTAATATTACAGCTTACTGTTTAAAATACCATACAGCAGGACTGGAAGAACTACTATGTTATCCTCTTTTGTTCAGCTCTTATCTAACAAGGTCATTATTTAATGAGTATAGGCACATATAACCTTCAAGACACAATATGGCAATAAACTGTTCTCTTTTTACTATGAGCTTTAAAATCTGCAGGATGACTGACAATTATGAACATCTTAGGAAGTGGTGTATGAGATCCTTTTTAATACTAAATTCTGATATCTATATTCTGTGTTGGAGGTATGGTCTCTCTGCCAGGAGGTCAGTTAAGCAAATAAACAGGAACATATGAAATATTTCAATTTTAAGGCTCAGTTGCATCTTATTGCTAAAGGATACTCACCATTAATAACTTCCCCCCTCCCCTTCTGTTTCTGCATCAGACAGAAGAAGCTAATTATTGTCTTTGAGATATCTGGGCAGCTAGAGGACTTCTTAAGCATTTTACAATAAAGTACAAACTCTCACCCCTGTGATTCCTAGATGGCACACACAATTGAGTGAGGAATGTATCTTTCACAGGACCTTACATTGTGTATTGGTCTGTACTTTAATAATATATGTGCTAAAAATATTTGAATAGGTTCGCCGCGTTTAGTTTTTACTGTTGCTTTAATGAGACAAAACATTACATTGATTAAAGCCCTTGCCATGATCTGTGTATGACACAATTCAGAATACAAGTGCACACTTCTGAATTAGCTCAGATTGCCTTTGTCCTGACGAGAATGAGTGCAGTGATCCAGGACAGAAGTGAGAAATGCATGGAAGGAGGCATCACAGTCATTGTCTAGGATAGGTACTCACAAGTTGGTAGTCAGGCACAAGGGAGTTCCTGCCTCCACTGCAATTTGCACATCCAGAGGCAGCCAAGGAATGCAAACTCTAGGGCAGGGGGAGGGGAAGGTAGGCATATCATTAAATTGATAGGAAAGGTCATGCATATCTGTCATTCCATCTAAGCAAAGTAAATACAGGTTTTCCTGAATTTTGACATCATTAACAAGACTAGAAATATATAGCTGGAAGGGATTTCCTGGTATCATTTACTCCATTCCCCAGCAACAGCACAGAGTGACACCTGTCATGCTATTCCTGACAGATGCTTATTTTTTGACAGCTTCCAATTACGGTGATTCCATGATGACCACAAGCAGCATCCCCTCATGCTACTTCATTGCCCTTCTAATTAGATTTTTTTTTTCTAATTGCTAATCCAAATCACTCTTGTTACAAATTAATTCTCAACCTTGTAGCTGCACTGGACATAGCCAACTGTTGAATCAGCTTCACAACAACTGAAAACATACTCATCAGACTGCTATATTTCCTCTTCCCTCAGTTTCCTTTTTTTTCCCAGCCTAAATTCCTTCTATCCTTTCTCACAGCTCAGGATTTCTGAAGTGCCTGTCAACTTTTCTCTCAGCTGTCTCTAGTTTTTCATTCTTTTAAAAACACAGTCTCCAAAATGGGACTGTCTATTCCAGCTGTGGAAGAAAAATAGGGTGCCAAACAGACCCCCCAAAAAATATCTTCTTTGGCTTATGTGTGGTCCTATTATTAAAACTTCCCAGAACATCGTTTGTCTGTTTTGCAATCCAATGTGACTCATGCTCAGCTTGTGACCTGTGTAACCCAGGGTGCTTCACTGCAGAGAGGACTGTGGCAAGCCCGGCTAAAGGGTCTTGAGCTGACTCTGGGGGACAGATGGGAGTAGATCACAGGGTAGATCCTGTCATGTTGTGACAGCTGTGAGGAAAGAGGGCCTCAGGGCCTGTATCCACAACCAGACTAGGCACAGCTCAAGTATAATGATGTCAAATAGTTTGCACAGGTACCCGGGTGCAATCAGCCCCAGAGGAACACTTGTTTCTGCCGTTGGTTTTCTGAGTAGATCCTTGCATTGCACTGCATTTGTCAGATGATTTAATACGATAAAAATGGACTGAAACAAATGTAAATGGAGTCCACAGGCAGAGGGCAGTGGGGAACAGAGATGTTAAGCACATGCAGGTCAGTTTATATAATTACTGGCCATGAGTCTCAAGACTGTCATGCCTATTACTTTTGCCCTCAGTGTGCTGAAAGAAGACCAGAGAAGGGAGTTCACTTCACTAATGGTGTGCTTTTCTTCAGGTGTCTTCTTCTCACTTTGCTTCTACCTCCAACTTAGTCGAGGATTTGTCCCATCTAACTGATCTAAAACTGGTGTCATGTCTAAGCCCCTTTCAATCTCCTCTGGAGTCTAGGAAAAGAAACTTACTTTCTGAGCCCTGGATTCACCCCATTCCAAAACAAATGTTTTAGAGACAAAGCATGAATCGTCTTCTGAATGTGCTGCCTCTCTCCATTGACCAATAAGGGAGTAACTAGGTCAGCCTTAGGCCAGGTGTGAAATTAATTGATAGCCACAATTATTTCCTTAATGGTGGGCCAGACTCTCTAGTCCAGCTGATTACTTTTCCAGAAAAGCCCTCATAATCTGTTCCATGCATAACAAATTCACTGTATGTATGAGAATCCATAAAGTTTAGTTTAAATGCTGAATATCCTCTCTGTTCTCTGTCTTAGACACATCCTCTCCCTCTAGTTCTGGTTATCTATAGCAGATTGTCTTTTCCCAGCCATTCCTGGCAATACCTCAATAACCAGCAGCTGGGTCACATTCATGGAGTCACAAGAACAGGACAAAGCTATCAGTTAAAAATTGTATCTCCTCTCCCTGGCTTTCATTTGACTTGGCGTAAACTGACAAAGGGATGTCATTTTTTTTTGCCTGCTCACATTTCTCATAGCACGTAGAAGGAAGTGTATTTTGCTATCACAGCATTTTTTCACTTTCATACTTGGCTAGCCACACTATACATTTCACACAGATCTTTTCACTCAGCTGCTGCAAGTAATGGTCCCGAGGCACCAGAAATCAGAGACTATGCTGTCTCAGCTTTGTTAGAAGCCTTAGAGTTATATGCCAGAACAATACACACCTTACTGACCTTATTAAAACAAATATATTGGTAGCAAACTCATGAAATGCAAACTGTTGACAGAAAGGTTTTGCCGGTAGATTTTTGCCGAGTAGAACATGTAATAATACATACATATAAAAGTGGTTTTGGTTCTGTTTCTGCCAAACTTCATGCAGTAACTGGAAGAGCAACATCAATCCATAGAAAGAAGGATAATCAGCAGCTAAATGTGGAATGCAAAGGGCTGCTCTTATGGCTCGGTGAGAAGCTGCCACTAATCTAGAACAGGAGCAGAAAATAACTTTCTCCATCCAGGCTGTGCTTGAAGATTTATCTAGCATCATACTTGTTTCCATGAAAAGTACAGTGCATTTGCCACTAATGGACACAAAGATGTCCATTTCTAACACTGAACTGATCTACTAGTTCCAGTGTAACATCATGGGAGAGACAAGGGATTGGAAATCACGAGCATAGAAAGTCTTTTCTGTATCCTGGTCTGCTACATTTGTATTTTGTAACTGGAAAAACATAATTGTGTGAAATTAATTAGGTGATGGTTCAGTGCACCATTTGTTTATATTATGCCTGAAACATATTTGCAGTAATGTTCTGTACCCAGTGGTGTAGAGTTGGTCTATATTTTCAAACACTAGATGGTGCCAAGGGTCCACACATAGAGAAAAGCTGACAAAAAATATTCCATTTACTGGCAATACTGGCATAGTTTGGTCTCTCTGTAGTTCTGTGAATTAGTTCAAAATCTATTGTTAAAATGTCTCATTACCTAGGAAGTGACAGGAAAAAAAAATTGTACAAGATGATACTAACCCAAGTAACCCAAGTCACACGTGAATTAGTGTTGGAGTCCCCAAAGACGACAGCAAGTCAGAAATGAAGTTTCAATACAGGGATGTTATCAGCATGGTCAGGTCCAGATTCATCTAGTTCAAAACCTTTTCTCTTACAGTGACTGGTACAAAGTGCTTCAAAGAAACTTGGCTGTGATGCCTACACAGTGCTGTCTCTGTTTCTTTTGTGTCAGCATCACGTATATAAACAAATTAAGTTATTTCTAGATGACTGGCCTGCAAGACTACAGGTGCCTCATCCCAATAGGCTTACAGGTTCACAGAGTGAGGCCCAGTCCACAGGACTTAGAAACTAAGTGCTATAGCACACCACAGAGCTGACTGAGCAAACAGAAGGCACCGTGTCTCTGTTATTTGTACATCTTGCATTTACCAGAACTATGCTGCCTCAACAAACTTGTGTGCAGAAGCCATGGTGGGAGGGTGCATAGGACAGACAAACATACCCAGCGTAAACAACAGCATATCTATGCCCAACATATGACGATGTTTAGAGATACAACAAAGCTTAAGGAGTTGTGAAGAGTGAAGACAGATCAATAATACAGAATAATCTGGGTGGCATGGTCAACTAGACACAAACAGAAAATGTAATCAAATATAAGGTCGTACATCTAGGATGAAAGCATACCCCTCATATTTAAGACAACCAGTGAAGGCTGAACAATCTGTCCTGTGAAGATGTGACATTGGAAAGGATTTGGCAATGAGTAATGTGGATTGTCTACTGAGCATTCAGCTTCTGCTCTGATTCTGTAGCCAACAGTGCTAATGCAATCCATAAATGTATTTATAAATCAAAAGTGAAGGGGCCTATTTGACATTAGTATGATTGATCTCCACTAATTTCAATGTGGACACTGAGAAGTTTCAGAGAAGACTCACAATTGCCGTTAAAAATTGGAAAGTAGTTAGTAGTGAAATATTTCGGGATTTAGCTTTGCTTTGCTTTGCTTATGAAACAAATATAAGTTTATAACTTCCTGTGCAGTTACTCAGAGAAGCCCTGAGTACACAGGCGAGTCCTACTGACACATGACTACAATTCATGTGATCTGGGAATGAGCACAAGCTGGAGAGCATTACTGCATTTGTGGGCCAAACGCAGCCTTGTTGCCCAGATGCTGAGCAGTCCTGCCCTTAAGCACTTCTTCACAGCCAGAGTCTTGTTTCCTAACAATGTCATAGTAGATCATCTGCCACAGAGGAAAAGCTTTAAAAGGCTAACTTCAATGTCTAAGTGTCCTTGCAAAACCACGTACACAGCATTAAACTCAAATCCAAAGCGAGAAGTCTTTAAACTAAATGATCCTTCTGCAGTGCCCAATAAGCAAAACTTTCCCACTAGCAAGCAAAACATCAAATAAGTGGTTTTAATTTAACCCTTTTTTTTAGGAGGCAAGAAAAAAGGAAAAATAAAAACAGATCCACTATATGGATATGCCTGAATAGTACCTAATGCTAGGTCAATCCCATCACTCCCAGTATGAGGTTAGAAATAGATCCACCATACTTCTTCTCCAAAAGCTATCGAGAACGGATGAGATAAACAGCTACTGCTCATAGATTGATGTTCAGGGTCAAAAGAATGTTCATTCTCTAGACTTGGCAAGATGCTTACAGAAATAAAGACATTTTATGGTACAGACATTAGTATTTTCAACCTACAATACAGTGCTATTATAGATCTGTAAAATGGCCATGGGTGTCAGAACTGTGTTTCCTAACTCTCTAACTTAAATTTAAACTGGCTGTGTGATACAGACTATGTCAGAATTTTCACCTCCGGAAGTGTGTTTTACATACATGTTCACCTAAGAAACTCTGTTTATGTACCAAGTAATTAGAAGTCAAGCTCAGGCTAAGGAATAAAGAGATATTTAACCAGATCACAGCTCATCTACCAGTTTATAACCATTAACAAATTTTATAAGCTATCCATATCTGAATTTTCCATTTCAAAAGAAGTCTTAGTATTTACATGCTTCATAGTGAATTTACAGGGTCTAATCTATGAAACTGTAAAGTATAATGAGGTCCTCAGCTAGAAGATGTTAGGAAAAATAAGATTTATTTGAAAGTACAGAAAGTGGTCTGAACAATTAATAGGAGGAAAATACACTCTGTTTCACTCTATTAGGATGAATGGCATTTTGCCTGGAATATGAGTCATGGAGAACATTATATTCTGAGTGTAAAACATGGCTAGGCCAGAAGGAAAGTGGAATACTAATCTGGAGGATAGATTTCAGGAAGAAATAATTAGGAATACATTGAGGTGATAATATTACTGCATTAATAACTACTTTAAAAGTAGTTATTAAAGATAAATTTTATCTTATCACTTTGACAGCCATTCAAGTTAAAAGGCCCAAGGATTCTACTGAGAGAATGAATCAGATCTCAAAGCCTGGCAATACAGTGAGTGAGAGCTTAGGACAAAACATTCTCAATCTGGGAGACCTGGCTCTGAAAGAATTTTATGTAGAGGTTAGATGAATCACGTTCTGAGCTTTCATGAGTCATTGCAAAATCTTCATTAACACTTGCAGACCTGAATAAACATTTGCAATAGTAACTGAAACTCCCAGCTTTCCCACAGAACAATGAAGCATTAGCAGAAACAGCCTGATCCAAAACAAAGCTTTGAAGAAAGTGAAATGTGAGTGAGAAAAACCAGACACTCAAAGTTGAAACATTATTCATTGCTTCTATAAAGAATCCCCAGAATTATTGGTGGCATACTCATCTTCTTTGGTCACATGTAGACATTTTATGGGTACTTAGACATTTTGGCAAAATGACTAGCAATGCTGGCACCTATCACCATGCACAGTAGTATCTCAGTTTGTGGTGGCAGCAGTTTCCATTTGCCCTTTTTTTTTGTGGACTAGGGTCACTCAGACCACATCTACACTGGAACCATATGGTACTGTTGTTATCATCACCATTAGCTCTGTTCAAAAGGAAGGACACCAGAAACAAAAAGCATGTCAGGACTGAGATGAGGAAAGCTGCGGGCATACCTGAATAACAGCAGGACAAAGCAGACAAACTGCCAGTGCACAATCCCTACATTTTATCTGTACTGTTTGCCAAATGCAGACCTATGCAGTGTCATTAACAGAATTCAGTCTTAATAAATGTAATTTCTGTAGAGTTTTTGCAAGCCCTGATTTGACACATCTGTTACTGACATTACACAAGTCCTGCTTTGAGTCATTTTTGATTGAATGTGGTAATAGAGACTGCATCCAGAGCTGCTGATGTTATTTCCATAGAACTTTCAGAAAAATATTTCTTGCAGCAGCAACCTGGACAAAAGATGCATCTATTATTTTTTACATATTATATATCTTAAAGATACATTTGATAATTTAAATTTTATTTACTATATATTCAAATCTATTAATTTATGCTTTCAGCATCAAAGTAACTCTCCCAGGCACTTAGATGCACATTGGCTAGATTTTTTTGTATTGCTGTGCACATGCCCTTTGAATTTTGGCTTGGCAATGTATGAAGCTTACTACCTATGACCTCTTTCCAAGGCTATCAGTTTTATTTAGATTACATTCAGATTTTAAATTTATGGCTTTGATTTATCTGGCTTGATTCAATGCCCAGTGAAGTGAATGGAAGGTTCCTATTGACCTAAAAAAAAAGTTGATTGAGGCACTTTTGTATGCCTGGTTAGATTTGACATCAAGGTTCTTTATTCCACTAGGTTGCCCAAATTTAAAATGCATTAGGAATTGTCACGAAGTACTGAACTTTTTCTGAATGCAGAGATGTGACTAAAGAACATTTCTATGAGGGTCTGTCCTAGCTCTCATTGAAATCAGCAGAAGCTGTTTCATTTACTGCGGTGGAAGCTGAGCTAGAGCTGAAAATCAGAACTAGATTTATTCCAGGATTTATTCCAGAAGGTAAAAACCTAATATAACACCCAGATGTTTTTGCCCTTTCTGGGTCTTTATTGAGTTGGAGAGAAGGTAGGATCCTGATGCTGGTCCCAATTGCATGAATTTCATTAGATGAAATCTCTTGATTTAAATTTCCAGAGTTCTCCGAAACACTCCACTTCCATCTTAAATTAAAAAAAAAAAAAAAAAAAAAAAAAGTAGGCTAACTGCTTTTAAAACTACAGAAATAGGTAGAAAACCATAAATCCTAAGAGGTCAAAAATAAGAAGGCCAAGTCCCCCCTCCCAGAATGAGCTGTGGTAAAATGCTATGATTTTTAAATCAGCTTCACAGTTTGGAGATCTGATTCACTTTACAATACTGAGTATTGTTAATGCCTCTGTCTCACTATGCTGGATAATTATTCTCTGCACCATGACATTTCTCTCAACAGTCAGCACTCCCATCAGACCAGAGGGTGTCCAAAAAGTCGAAATTTAAAATGGGGAAAAGTCATATAAGAATGTCAGCAAAATTAATTTTACCATGAACTGATATGCAAATGGATTAAATATGCTGTTTAAACTACGACATTATAGTCTGCCTTGTTCCTTGTATAAAACCAAAGTGGAAGAGCTTTTAGAAGACCTTCTGCAAAAATATCCAAGAATGCACCAAGTAATGTTTTTTCTAGAGGGAAACCCATGTCATATACAGAATGTAATATATCTTTGGTAAACATTTATATATGCAAATACATATGCATACATGGATAGCTGTTTGAAATTCCGAGACACTCTTACTGGTACAAAAATGATTACTGACAGCCCCATCTAATTCTGTATGTGATCTGCTGCTCATCCACTGTACCCTGATTTCTTCAACACAGAAACTATTGCAAAAGCAACCACCTCATATACTGCCCATAAAATGTCTAAGAAATATATTAGCTCTGCATACATCATTATCTTATGCTACTCTGCTGTTCATAAGAAAACTGCTTGCTGTTTTCACAGGAATGAATTTGTGGTATCACCTGTGAATTTCCAGCACATTCTAATCCATAAGGGCCATGCAGACTCTCCCACCAAATCAGGGAATTTCTTTATTTATTTATATAATTCTTTATCTGTATGATTAACACCTTAATCTGCAAGTCCTAAGACAATATTTTAGGTTGATCTTTGCTGGAAAACCTTGATGCAACCCTAGTAGAAAAAGGAACTTTTGTTTATGGCATGTAGCCTGTTTTGTGACTAGGAGGTTTTCATTAATATTTTCAGCTCTGGAGTCAAAACAGGCAATAGTCAATGTACTACAAGTGTGCTCCTACAGCCCACTGCCAGCTGATTTCACTGTCTGGCCACTGACACATGCATGAAGTACGGCAGCACTATCTAAATATTCATCCACAACTTACTTTCATTTTCTGTACATCTCTCCCTGCCATCTGCAGTCTAAAAAGCATCTGGTTTTATTTCTCAAGCCAGACAGGGTATGAGAAGGGAACATGAGCTAAATTCACGAAGGTGTAAAATTTCAGTTTGAATGTTCCCCAGAAACCACAAGATCCTTGTTTCAGTCTGCAGTCAGTGTCTGAGTTTCAGCCACTGGCCATGCACTGAGCCACCTCCTTGAACCAGTTACAAGGGCACACACACTCTGTTTCCAACCTGCAGAGTCATGCCAGGGGAAGATGTGTAAGATGCACATCTAAGATGAGATGAATCACAACCTGGAAATATATATTTCTCTCCACTGATGGTAAGGAGGGTACAAGGTGATTAGCTCAGAGTGGGCACAAAACTTCCAGGTGATGTGTGATGAATCACTGTGTTGGGTTTGAATGGCAAAGTGTGAGGGGGATGGGGTATGGGCTACAGGGGTGGCTTCTGCAAGAAGCTGTTAGAAGCTTTTCTTTGTGTCTGAAGAGCCAGTGCTGGAGAGCTGCCACCGGCCAAGGCTGAACCCATCAGCAATGCTTGGTGGCACCTCTGGGATAACATAGTTAAGAAGTGGGGGAAAAACCTGCACAACTGCAGCCAGAGAGAGAAGTGAGAATATGTGAAAGAAACAAGTCTGCAGGCACCCAGGTCAGTGGAGAAGGAGGAAGAGGAGGTGCTCCAGCCACTGGAGCAGAGATTTCCCTGCAGCCCGTCGTGAGGCAGGATGTGCCCCTGCAGCCCATGGAAGTCTGCAGTGGGGCAGAGATCCACCTGCAGCCTGTGGAGGACCCCATGCCAGAGCAGGTAGCTGCTCTGAAGGAGGCTGTGACTCTGTGGGAAGTTCTGTGCTGAAGCAGGTTTTCTGGCAGGACTTGTGACCCCCTGAGGGACACATACTGGAGCAGTCTGTTTCTGAAGGACTGCACCCCATGGAAGAGATCCGTGCTGTAGCAGTTCATGAAGAATGGCAGCCCATGGGAAGGACCCATGCTGAAGAAGTTTGTGGAGGACTGTCTCCCATGGGAGGGACTCCACACTGAAGCAGGGGAAGAGTGTGAGGTAGAAGATGTGGCAGGGACAACATGTGATGAACTGGCTACAGCCCCCATTCCCCATTCCCCTGCACTGCCAGGATGGGAGAAGGCAGAGCATTTGAGAGTAAAATTAAGACTGGGAACAAGGGAGGGATTGGGGAAAGGTGTTTTTTAAGATTTTGTTTTATTTCTCATTACCCTTCTCTGATTTGACTGTCACTAAATTAAACTAATTTCCCAAAGTTGAGTCTGTTTTGCCCACAACAGTAACTGTTGGGTGATCTCTCCCTGCCCTTGTCTCGACCCATGAGCCTTTTGTTTGTATTTGTTCTCCCCCTATCCAGCTGATGAGGAGAGCAACAGAGTGGCTTTGGTGGACACCTGGCATCCAACCAGGGTCAACTCACCACTACCACCACAAAGGAAAAGGAAAAGAGACAGTAGTGCAGTGGTCTATTGAATGTATAGGAAGACTAGATTAGATAATTCATGTGCATACCCCTTTTGACATTTAAGATGTTGACATCCATAGTTACTCAGATGCATCCCAACTCTCTAAACAGTCAAAACGTCTTCCAACTGACTGTCCAGTCTGTGACTCTGAGCAAAGGGTGGATTTCTGCCTCGAGGTGAATTTTTGCCTCTCAGAGCAGCTTCCCCCTCTTGAACAAGGCTTCTCCATGTTCAGTTTCCAGGCTTCACAAACCTGTCAGAGTGGCAAGGTTTGTGTCAACAGTTTTTTATGTAGGCTCAGGACTTTACGCAGCCTCTGCAGGTGTGCAATGAATCCAGCTCTTCATGTGACTTTTGCAACTCCTCTCATTTCTGAGTTTGGGAACACCCACACCTCCGCTAAATTCTGTGACCTATGCCTCTACTAGAGTTGGGATTTTAGTAGAAATAGTAATAGGTAAGCTAGAAAACTTTTCTAAAACAAACCAGTACTGGTAATCCACATTCATAAGGCCAAAATCCCCAGGTTAGAAAGCCTAGTATGTCATGCTTACTTTAACAGCTAGACACGAGTTCTTCATGGATTGCTCTTCTCCTTGTGGGCTGTCAGGTTCTCTCCATCTGTCTTTCCAACTGCTCTGCTGTAAGCACTTTCTTACATTTTTATTCAGAAGGTGAAGCCCAGCTGGAGGTGGCAACCAGGCCCTTTTAAAATACAATACAGGGAGCTTTAATGTGCTGGTCTGATGAAAGTAAAAGAGGCATTCCTACACAAGTACCCTTCACCTCATGTGAGTGCAGTAAGGAGGAAGCTGTTGGGCTGTTGGGAAGGGGTCCTGATGTAGCCTGATCTTCCTGTAGGGCTGAAGGTGTTTGCAGTTAGTTGATGAGGGGTTTGGGTTTGCTGTGAAAGCTGGTGGAAGTTTTGTACTGTGGAATAACACTTTTGTTGTTTGTATGTTTTATGAGACAGGAAAATTCTCTGTACCCAGCTCTAATCATATAAGGTTGGATCAAAGGCTGTAGGGAAACTTTGGGAAAATTAGAACAATTTTGTTTTCCATAGCATGCCAACCAATTAAATTAGACCTTTGCAAAAACATTGTTAATAGTATTATGCTAGCTAAATGATGATAAAGCCAAGGAAAAAAAAAAGAGTTATACAGATTAAGACTATAATATAAAGATCTGTATGTGTACACATCCATACCAGAAAATATAAGCAAAAAACCATAAATACATTTCTTACTTAGATAACCACCCTAGGTATATACACTTCACCTTTTACAGTGTGTACTACTTGCCATGACACTGGCTTTTGTGATCTGCAGCATTAATTCTTGACTACTCTCTAGATAATTCTGCAGACAGATGTACTATATAGACATAATTGTTACAGACAGTGCACAAACACAATGGTGACATACTCTGCCTCAAAGAGTGTTCTGTCTAAAAGATGTTCTAGAACAGAATTAATGAAATGTATGACTGCAGAGCCAGAAAGGACTTCAGGAGATAGTATAGTCCAACTCCATGTATTAAAGCCAGCTAAAGTGGTTTTAGACCAACCACAACAGTATTTTTACATTTTCTTGAAAAGCTTTAATGAAAGCAATTATACAGCACTCTGATACATATATATCTTTTATATATGCAATATATATATATATATATATGTGCAATTGCAGATTATCTACTGGTTGATCCAGAACAGCCACTGCTATGTGTAAATCAGTATTTTTAAACATAAACATTTATATAATCAAATTCTGAAAATAAAGCAGCAAGGAAGATATGTTTAACATATGAAATACATTATTGTTGTAAGGATGGAGAAGAGATGAGCACTACATTTTTATAAGATCTATTCACACATGGGAAAATTGTTAAAATCTCTACTTGTAACCTTTTCTTTTTTAAGTGAAAAAATTAATTCCTTGAGCTTTGCTTTAATTTGTGTTTTCTAACATCTGCCAATAGGACAAAATTTTCAAACTGAGTCTTTAAAGGGATCAAATAGAGCAGAATAATTACTTCCCTTTTTTAAAATATAACAGGCCTGCTCATTCATCCCAGAATGACACTATTTAATTGACTCATCTGTAGTTTGTAAACTATTTATGTTCTCACACACTTTTCTGCTGCATTGCTACATAGGTGGTTATTTTCTATCTATACATCTACAATTTGTTCCTCCTTTGATAGGCTAGTTATCCTCTTAAAGAAGAAAATTAGATTTGTTCATGTAAAGACAGACTGGGGGCAGGGAGGGGGCAGGTTGTGGGTGGACACTTATCAGTGTTTTATCTCAGCCCTCACACATTCATTCTCTGGTGTTTTATGGCAAAATTCTCAAGGGCATGAAGTTAGACTGATGAGTCTGTCATCTCTGACTTCTCTTTGGAGCTGAATGCATACTACTTCTCTTTTCCAGTCCTTGTAAATATCTATGAGATGATTGCCAATGGTTTAGAGATTAATTTCAGCTAACTGCTTGAGTAGGAGGAAGATCAATAATGCCATAGTTCAGTGGAATGCCAAAATCAGAGAGCAATTTCAGATTTTCTTCTGTTTGACTCAGAACAGCCACTGCTGTACATAGAATCATAGAATGGTTTGGGTTGGAAGGAACTTTAAGATCATCTAGTTCCAACCCTCCTGCCACAAGCAGGGACACCTTCCACTAGATCAGGTTGCTCAAAGCCCCATCCAACCTGGCCTTGAACCCTGCCCTTCAGGGATGGGGCATCCACAACTTCTCTGGGCAACCTGTTCCAGTGACTCACCATCCTCACAGTAAAGAATTTCTTCCATATATCTAACCTAAATTTCTCCTCTTTCAGTTTGAACACATTGTTCCTTGCTCTATCACTACAGTTCTTGATGAATAGTCCCTTTCTGGGTTCCCTGTAGGTCCCCCAACCTTCCAAAAACTAGAAGGTTGCTATGAAGTCTCCAAACAACCTTCTCTTCTCAGCCGCAGACAGGCCCACCTGGCTGAAACCTCCACTGCTTTTCAGTCTCCCACTTGTGATTAAATATTCTTCCCCTAGATTTCCCTCTTCCTAATTTCTTCACCCCATACTGTATTGAAAGAAAATGTTACCTGTAATGGCAAATTAGTCATTGAGATCAAAGGTGTTTGGATTTTCCTTGCTCAAATAGCTGCAAATAAATGGAGCCAGGTTTCACTCAATAAGGTCTGCACCTTCTGATGGAAAGTTCTGAGAGCCTTGTATAGACAGTCTTTCCCCAAAAGAGAGAAATTTCAATACCAGTGAACTAGGAGAAAGTTGTGATAATAGGATTCTTTTCTGCCTGCTCCCTTGCTAGTCAAGTTGCTGTAAACAAGAGTAATTTTCCCTGTCAAAAGGTCCTAAACCTAAGGACATCTTGTTCTATCAGGGCTGTGGAGGAAGGCTCTTAGGGCCTCCTCTTGTATTGGTTTCAGTGTCAGATGCAAAAAGGAGTGAGCCACCTGAGGCTGCTGGTGCCACCATCTTGAAGACTCCCCAGGGCTCAGCAGGACATTCAGACCAGTTTTATCCTCATCCTGCAATGGGGCAGGAAGGCCCCCGGACAGCCATTGTAACCTCCTAGCTATGAACCTCTTCAAGACTTTCTCCACCCATCGTCTCCTGCAATATGTGAAATATGCCCTACAGGCCTGAGCTGTAAGATTTTGTCATGTATCTCCTAAAGCTGGGAAAACCAGACATTCCTGAGACAAAGCATACAGCCAGAGGCTGGCTGCCTTCCTCTTTTCTGAACAGCACCATATTACCACTTCTTGAGAAATCATTTTTATTTAATAGATATCCTCTTGCTATAATGGCCTATTAAAACTCATGGGTCTGCCACATCAGATGTATAAAGAATCTTTTTAATGGAAAAAAAGTTTCTCTTTTAAAAGGTCCTGCTTCCAAAAGTAGGAGGGGTTTTATATTTTTATGAATCCCTGAGCTTTTATTTCCTTTTCTCCGTTTTTAATAACATGGATGATGAACAATCTACCTTTATTCCCACAGATTGTATTTGTATGCTTTAAAACCTTCATTTTTCTTTGGAAACACATTGCACACATTAGTTCTACCACTGCACTGCTATTTTTTTCTAATTCTGAATACTCACGTAGCAGTAGGTTGGAAAATTCTCCTATTATTTATTTTTTTTTAAAGTATGTCAAGGATAAGCCTTTCAGTAGAGGGCCTTTATAAGTCAGTATTTAAAGACCAATTAAAAAAGCTATCACCATGCAAAGAGAAAAATCAGCTAGTAGTTACAAACATATTGGTCATTAATTAAAAGAAAATAAGAACAAACACCAGTGTACACAATTTTTTTTTATCCTCTGTTCTGACAATCTATTCCACAGCCACCTTTTAAGATGCTTCTCCTTCAATTACATATGACAATTCAAAACCAACACCAAAGGCCAGATCTTGAAAGTGTTTACATGGAGGTATTATCTCTCTTTAGATGGAATTTGCCTGGGCTAACATGATTAAAGTGATGGTGGTGCCAAAGTGTTCACTGAACCAGGTTACATACCAGGTCAGAAAGAACACATGGACAGGGATCTTAAGTCCAAAAAAAGATCTAGGAACAGTTAAAAAGAAATAAACATTTACTGTGTGATGAGAAGAGAGATTTGCAGAGCTCATCCTTTGTATTTAGTCTGACTGTGCTTCCGCTTTCTTTTGTTAATGTCTTCTGGCATTTACCTCTATTTTTCCCCTGGCAAGATGTTCAGTTCTTTGGCCAGTTTAAGGCTATGATAATACTGTAACTTTGCTAATAATTGGTAAAAGCATTTTTTAGGGAGTACTGCAGCAATTACTTAAGGAAAGGACTTTAATGACAAAAATGGGAGACAAGATGAAGGGGGAAAATACGTACAAAAGAAAGGTACATTATGGAAAATGTACAAACTGCTTTACTCAAAAAATCTCCTCCAATAAATTACATCTTCTTCTGCTTACTTTCTCTAATACTGGAAAATTTCTGTCTTTTTTATCACTGCTTTCTGGGCTTTTATTTGTGAAACTAAAAATAATGATTTATCCAGTGCTTTCGCTGTGACTCCCATTTCATTTGGGGATCATGGCCTCTATGTGTCAACTTGATTTTACTCTCATTGTAATTCAAATGCTTGGGAAGAGGTTTTTCTACTGCTGCCCTGTGCATGGGAGAGCTATTTTCCCATCCCCTCACCTCAGCACACTCACTACTTGTAAACTTGGCATAGTTTGATATTTGAGAATTTATTTGATTTTTTTTTTTCTATATAATAAATCCATGTCATTTTTTTTCTATATTTTGAGTGTATTCTAAGTACTCTAAGACTTCATATTTAGAAGGGCCTGTAACTGTGCCTTGATTTGCAACCAGTAGAACAAATGGTTAGACAAACCAAGCTTAGTCCTGGATATGTATCACATTGTGACTGGGACTGAAACCGGCCAGAACTCAAATTCATGAAATCTCAACAACATTCAGATCAGGTGCAAGGATGAAGACTGGAAAGGTACTGGATAGGAAAAGGAAAGAGCAGGTCTGGGTGCAGACCCCCACTTTCTCTTAGAACAACTGTGTCTTCAGAGTAACTCCACAGGTTAACTGGAGGTTTCTTCATTAAGGCCATTTTCAAGGGCTGGAATGTACACCTGTATTTCCCATTTGGCAAATTTCTCTTTGGCTCTTTGGGCTTTATGACTCACTTGTTGCATTACAACTGTAAATCACTTTAGAGCAGAGTTTTCTGCTCTAAAGTCAGATATTTCCTTTCCAGTAAAAGCTCATCTCTGTCCTTCTATGTACATGTAGTGATGCTGCCTTGATGAAGATCATGATGAGATGATGACCATAGGTTGTCCCTTTATAAATATCACTTACTACCCTTCGTTAGTTATCCTCCAGCTGTTTATGGAAAAAACCTGGTTTTCAGAGTCTTAGATGCTGTGTTGAATAAAAGGAAATAAAAATGGAGATAATAGTAAAGATAATAAAGGAGGAAAATATTGCTGTGAGTTCTTACAGTCCAGCGAGGTAAACCAGAATAGAAAATACTCATCCTTAAAGGGATATTTGAAACAGTAGCTTCTTAAGAAGGTGGTTGGGGGAGATGAAATGTGAAAGTAGCTGTATCTGTGGCATAAAGAAGTCCAGAGCTGGTCACTCTAGATATCCACCAAGAGTGACAGAGCTACATTTATTTCTGTAGCTAGATAGCTGAAAGTTGATGGCCTTGTAAGGGGTAAAGCAGCTGCTCTCCTTTAGGCATTCATAATTCCCACTGAATTTAATTACCATAGTGCAAGTATTGCTCATGCAAACACTATGCAAGCTACATCAAGGAAGTATCTCTTCCTGGAGTCACAAAAATTTAATCCAAGTTTTACATTTACTGGTTTAATCTTGAGATCCTTCCACAACTGAAACTCCTGCTGCATTTATTTGCTAGAATGACATTTAAGCTAAAAATTATTTTTTTCTATCCAGTAGAACTTCCTTTTTTTTTTCCTTCAGCCATACACTTTTTCTATAGACAGGCTGCTTAGCTAAAGCCTTCTCTGTTCATGGCCCCAGTACTTAACTCCGTGTGAATTCTTTACAGCTTGAATGATTTGGAATGTGCAAAAATATACCTTCCTGCCTTCCTCCTTACCAAAAATCCACACATAAACCATGTCTGAAAATAGACTGATTAATAATTTTAATTATGTTTCAATTATGAAATGTCTGATTTGAATAGTTTATCATTTTCCATTTCCATGTTTTTGTTACTTCACAAAAAAAGTTGGATTCTCATTGATTGGCAATGTAGTGTTCATTTGCAGCAGCACATAGCCTCTACATTAACTTAGGTCTTCTTTTTGATTATCAGTAAGATACATTCTCTACATATGCAATCACTTAATTGGCATGTATTTATTCAGATTTCTAATGTTTATATTTTATGATGTTAGAAAAAAGTAGCTGATATTAAGAGTTGATTTATTTTTTATTCCTGATTAGTGTTAAGCCATGCTTACATGCAAATTAAAATTCAAATATATGAAAAACATTTGGAATACGAAGGTAGTGTTTTACTAGCTGAATAAAATCAGGTAAAATACCCAGCTATATGAATAAAAAGGCTTGTCAAAACAAAAATTCCATTTAAAATGTCACCTTGACTTCATGAACTGGATGATTGTTCCCTGGGCATGGCATCCTTCATAATGTTGAAGGTAATTTTATTCTGATATTGGAGAAAATGAAGTTTCTTAGCTCCTTAGCATCAGTACCTCTACATGTACACTGTTTACCTGTACAACTACTATGCTTTGTTTCAGATGCAGTTCTGAATTTCCTACTGGTACTTCTAGGAAGACATGCAAGTTTGTAGACCACAGTTTAGGAGCTCAGTGTTTACAGTGTCTGTTTCATGCTACAGAAATCCTATCTTTTGTGACAGCACTTCCGAATTGGACTTCTTGAAAGCTTGCACACAAAACACTCGCTGTCATCTACAAGCAGAAAGAGATTGGCAAGAGGGTGTTCTCTGTGAGAGGTACTTAATTGAGAAGCTGGCACTTCACCCTGAACTGAAATAGCTTCATGGGCATGCTGCAAATATTTTCCTATTGCCCAGACTTCTCAGTGGGCAGGGACTTGGCAGGAAGATCAGGCCTGTATGAAGGGTAGATCTATCTACAATGTGTACATATTTTACTGGCAGCTGCTGATGGCCCTGCTGGTCATCTGCTGTATTTGCCAGATTAGTTTTGTAAGCAAATCAAGGATACCTGTAACTTTCAGACTGGTGCCTCTTTCTGGGTAGAAAAAGAAGATTGCTCACAATAGAGGAACTCACCTTTCTGTTGAAGGGCCTGAGGCTATCAAATAATGAGCATACTCCCTACACTTGAAAAAACGGTCCATATACCCCAAAGCCAAAAATAGCATTTACCAGTGACCTGACTATATTCCTACTCTAACCACAACAAATGCACTGTGATAATGGAGGTTGCTTTATGATTGTGATAACAAGGTTGATAATGCATTGGAAATAGATCACACTGGTAAAGTAAGATCTTTTTGTTTTGGCTGACAGATATGTCACAGAAAAAGCAGAGGTTTTCATATGCTTACTTTAGGAGATTGTAACAACATTTATAAACTACATGTATTAAAATCAGTCGGTGCTGGTATAACTCTGGCCTCATAAAAACTGGTCTAGAGGGGAGGAGCAAATGGGTTCAACCATTTGCTGGGCTGCAGAATGTGAGGCACATATTTCACTAATTAAGCTAATGGGACTGGGAGCCTTCTTTGAATGCACTCCCAGAACTGAGAAACTTAACTACATATTCCCAAAGACACACAGGCATTACCTAAATTTCAGTAAGAGCTGGATGATCACACATCTTTGAGGACTCATACCCCTAAGCCTTGCTCTTGAGGATTCTGCCCCATTTCAAAGGATTCTAAGGGATACTTTCTAAAAGATGCCTTGATCAAAAAAAAAAAAAACCAGGTTTCCTCAGACAGCCTATGAACAGCCAGAAGATACAAGATTGATGTAATCTGCTTCTCCACTGTCCTCTATCCTTTCTGGCTGGCAGAATTAGGGTGCAAGCTAAAACTCCCAGTGGGTATGGCAAGACAAACATGCCACAGCGCTTCAGAAACAGCTGCCCTTTGAAATTTATGGCCCACTTGGAAAACAGTGAGGACATTATGTGCACATATCTAAAAGTCAGTAGCAGAAATTTGGTTAAATGGACCTCAATGAAATATGGATATGTGGTTGTGGAGAGCCATTCTCCTTCAGAACTACCCCTTTCCTCTACACAAATGCTTCTACATCCTGAAATCAGAACTCTCTAATACATAGAAATATTACGGGACCTCCTGCAGAATCCAAAGAAGAGGACAAACTTGTACTTATTTAGCCCTCAAAAATATTTTTAATCCTTTTCCTTAACCTAAAGCAATTTTCTAAGACAAACTGGAAAAGTGTTGAATGATATACTGTATCATGCCATGATACACCATGCAATGTATATCAGTACTGCACTATCAGCCTGTTTCAACATATTGAAAATGTTCAGTCGTCAGTTCACACACTGCCTCATTCCTCCAGTGAAGGCAATTTATTTATCACTAGCTAGAAATTCCAGCTCAGAAGTCTCGTTTGCCTCTTTTGAAGGGAACACACAACCAACAAAGTAACATGATGCTGTTTCTTAAGATCTCTGGGACCAATCTCTTTCCAGATCCTTATGCATAGGGAAAAAATTAGCTGCTATTGTATCAGTATATACCCACTAGCAGCAAGCTGAATTTTTATTAAAGCTTTATTGGAAATAAACCTGCAGTAATGGTAAATCAGATAGTGATGTATATAAAAAATGCTACTTGTTCTGATATGTCACATTTTGTACCTTATTCATGCTGTGCAGTACCTTATTACACAGCTTGTAGTGAGCACCCACTCTCAATGAAATAAATTCATTGGGAATTAGGTCCCTAACTACCTTTAGATATTTGCACCTCTAAACCAAATGAGGAGCAATACTGGGAGAAAAAGATACCATTCTACATCAAGAATAGTGACAAAATCTGACTGTTGATCTGAATTTGAATAAAATTTTTATCTTTTATAGATGTTTGATTTTTTCCTATCAGATTATTGATTTATTTGAATACCTGCTTTTTCTTCTGTATTCTTAGTTTGACCAGTTTTATAAATATAACATTTTTCACATGCAAATGTACTTTTAGATACACTTTCAATGCACTGTAATTCTGTTGACCCATCTTCTTGAGAAAATGCCCTACAACAACCTAGATATGCCTTAGTATTTGGCATAATTGAGATAAGATATCATAACCCATAGGTGTCCAAATAAGAACAAATTGAACTGATAGTTTTATGAATGAAATACTCAATAAATATCAAATTTCCTGCCTAAGTTTAATCAATGCTGAAAGCTGACCATTATACAGAGAAAGTGTTTACACAAATAAATCAGCTGTATAGCCCAAAGTATTAAGTACTGGTGATGAAACCTGTAACATAAAATGTTATGGAAAACTGTTTGAATGGACCTCCAGGGGAAAAAAATCCCATAAGAAAACTATGCTCTATTTGTTTTTCAAACTAACTTCACTAAAGCAAATTCTTGTGTCAGACTCCTGTCTTAATCCGCACTGATCATCCAGGTATCAAAAGTACTGCATGCACAAAAGACACAGAGACAAGCCATCTCCTAGCAATCTGCAGTTTTTCTTACTGAGTTCTAACCCCAATCTGACACCAACCTCCTCAGCAGCCTTGGACAAATCAGTTGAGCAGCTCCTATTTATCTGCCTTTTGCGGGATTGTAAGGGAAAGTTAATGCTTATCGAGTGTTCAGTGACAGAAGTGTGCACTTGTGCTCCACACAGTTTTACTGTTCCTAGTCCTACCATTTCCTCCCTCAATCCAAGCACTGATTTTTTTCATTGCCAATATAAAGGCAGGAATAAAGCCAGAACACAGGGCACTTTATGGTAGAGCAGTGCTTATAAAATTGCATTTCACAGCTTGCGTGTGACAAGCACACTTGTCAAAACCTGGCTAACCTATATATTCACCTCCAAACAATCTTCATGACCTTGCCATGCATAGTCACATACTGGAAAGGATTTAAATTTTTAATTATTTGCTTAAGTAAACTTAAAAATTGTCCATGGCCCCTAGCTGTTTCTGAAAAAAACTCAACCCAAACCAAACCAGCAAAATCTTCAGATATATTTTATAGAATAAAAAAGTATGGAGATTGCAAACTGGTTTATATCCTTAATATTTGCATGATCATTTGTTTTTAATTTAGCTAAGATAAATAATTTTAAAAGTTTTTTATTATGAATGTATGTGACAGTCTTTAAAAACTGGCAGTTTTTTCCTTCATGCATCATAATACCCGATTGTCTGTTTTTTCCTCAGTGCAACTATCAATGTTGCACTTACCCAAAGTTCCCTAATAACATATGCTTGTATGTTAGGCAGGTGCAGAGAATTAATTATAACAGGAAATCTGGATAAAACAGAAAAAAAAAGAAAGGGTGTGAATATTACTAGCAAAAACTTAAAAAATAAATTGCATTTGCTGTTCTCTACACAGCTTTCCTAGAAGCTTCAAAGATTCACTCACGCAGTTCACTATGTGTAATGTTTTAGAATCTGTCAGAGACACTAAATTTGAATACTTTGACTCCTGAATTCTGCTGCCTTCACTAGCAGATACTTTTTTTCTTACCTACCACCAGGATGGGTACATGGAGCTTCTCTGCTCAGTCTCCAACACAGCACTGCAGGATGCTACACGGAGTGAGTGCATGAAACCCCCCCTTCAGGCTCGCTTCAAATTCAGGCTGACAACACTGTATATACAAAATATGCCCGATATTTTAAAGATTTCTTTGAAAGCCTCATAACAAACAAATGAAAACAAATCTGAAGATTGGTAGAATAACTGTTGCCTTCTATCACTTTTGCTTACTTCCCATCCTTTAGGAAAACAATGCTTTTGGAAGTCATAAAATGAAAGCTATTCCTCACTGAAATGTCATGTCATCACATTTTCAAAAGCCTCCCATAGAAAGACAGAGATTTAAGACAACAGAGTAAAGTCTTTGCTTAATCTAATTAGCATTTAAATATTTTAATCAATAAAAGATGACAATTGGACTGGGCTAGATGCCAACTCCCTGAGAGCCATCCCTTTTGTCACACATATTTGCACTGCTGTGTTACTGAACAGTAGTAAATATACCAGAACAGTGAATGTCCGTGACACAGTCTGGGAGCTGTATCAACTTAAAATCTTTACCTTCTATGGCAGCAAAAGGAGTAGCAGAAAATTAACAGCAAGTAATGATTTCCTGGACTGTGCTGATTATGATATAGTTAAGATGCATGTGATGAGACCCATTAGCCAGTAGAAAATGGCAACTGTGAGTTCTATCTGTTTGCATGGGACCTGAAACAGTTAACAGTACTGGTATTTAATCATCATAACCATGATGAGGCAGGAAAAAAACCTCCTCAACGTTTGTTTTCCCAATGGCACTTGGCAGATGAGCATATAGCAAGTGCATCTGCTGGAAGCGCTTACACTTAATGAGTCACTAACATTGATAAGTTCAGTTCACATCTTTTAGTGCAAAAGAGAGAGACAGAAAGGAAGGAGTAGTTTTTAGAAGTTTTCTACTAGAAAGCCAGTCTGAAAATGTCTGCTTAATTAGGTAGTTCTTTGCTCACCAATTGAGCAGTGCCTGAAAAATGTATTTGCTATTTTTCACAAATGAATGGTATCAAGGCAAAAAAAAAAAAGTGTCAGTAGTGTCTTTGTGAACCATGTAACAAAGTAATCTTTACTAGCAATACCCACATGGAGAACACTTCACTCAGATCTTTCTTCGGTTGCTTGGCAAGATTTCAAATTCTTCCAGGTTCCTTCAACACAGCTGTTCCTGTTGCCCTTGAGTGGGCAAAGTAAGCACTCTTTGTCAACAGTGACCTCACACTTTCTGCAGGCATTAGCCAGGTATGATGAATTCATGTATACCTCATGCAAGTTCTGCAAAGTGAACTATGTCCCCCATCCATAAAGGCTGATGAAAAATCAGTTTCTGATGAATTTCAGATGACAGCTTCCTCCATAAAAGCACATTTGGAAGGAAGACAAAAGGTTCAAAACCAACTGGTCTTCACATGAGGCACATCTATAATCCTCACTAAAAGAAACATTTGGTTCTGTTATTTGTAAGAGCTGTCATCATGCCTGCTCAGATTGTTCAACCAGTCCTGCTTACTGGGAAAGCAAAAATATTTTTGCTTAATAGCAACCTCAGTTGTGATGCAGCAATGTGTTCATTCTCTCATGATATTCAGGATGAAGTTTCCTGCCACCAGTATTCCATTTTGCACCTGGCCACCTTTTTTTTCTAAACCAGTGATCTGGTAAGAAACCCCAAGCAAAAGAGATACGTTCATGATTCCATGCTGAGCCAGTGTTCAGAGTAGACAGTTCTAGGAAGCAACTGGTAGGTCAGTGCCTGGGCAGCAACATCCCAAAAACCACTCTTGGATTCTCCAGCATCCAAGGCAAAGGACAGAAAGGGGCCCATCTTTGGGCCATACATACTTACAGGAGATCAGGAAGCCCAGTTTCAATCCAAGGAAAGCAATGGCTTGTCTGAGGGGGTTTTAAAAGACTTTATTAGCTCCAGAATCTTTATTCTCAGCATAGAGGCTCTATCATAAACCAAATTTTGTCATTCCAGATGTAAAAAGCCACAACTTGGGCTCTTGGCTTACTGTCTTTCAATGAATAATGAATCTCTCCTGCTGGGAAATCTTTCTGTGTTTGGGAAACTTGCAACTTTGTATTAGGAAAATAAGCAACATGGTTCATTGTACTACTTTGAGCAGCTGCTTAAGTGTTTTTTAGTTTTTGCACATACCTCTTATGTCCACTAATAATACAAAGGCCTCAATCACTCTTGCCCACAATTATGATGGTGAGACTGGCAGAGGGTCCTGGCTTAAGCACCTCTGGGTGGAGCAATGTTCAGCTAGTACAGAACTGGAAGATTTGTGCAATCTCAGGCAGTGCAGAGAGATGTGCTGATGATAGGAGTGATAACAGAACAAGCATGTAGGTGTAACAGACTTAGAATTTGAAGCTTGTGTATCTCTTGTTTTGCTAAATGGTTGTGGTGCAAGACTGGGTCATATTCAAGAAAAACTGAATGCAAAGAGGTTCAGTGACATCCCTGACATATAAGACAAAGTCTTTCTTGTTATTCTTCTGATAATGAAGGAACAGAATAAACCTAACAAGAAAAAACGCCACCACACTTCCACAAGTAAACAATTAAAACAGTCCTAATGCTTTGGAACCATATTGCCAAATGGCTGTCTTTGGATGGTCCTGACTCCAGCTTCTGCAGCAGGAAGAGCAGGATTAAAAAAACAAAACAACGTAGGGAAGAATGTGAGAACACCCTGACACAAGAAGGATCAATAGTTCCTGTTCAGTTTTCATCTGATTGGCTGCTACAGGCACAGCAACATTTTTGTAGCTAACCTGTTATTTTCTCTCCATAATCTGCACCAAAATGTTGCTTATACTTAGCTCAGTAATAGCTCTGGCCAACGAATATGCAGGAACAGCAAGGACAGTATAGGAATTCAGCAGTACTGAGGAAAATTCTAATCCTACTAAATTTGGCAGCACAAATCTCTTATGTAACCTGTGATTTAGAGGACAGGCTGATCATCTGGGAATATTACTGTGTTCTTTTCAGTACATTAAACAAAACTGGCAATTTTCCATTACAAATTTTCTTTTGTTTTTCACTGCACAATATCTCAGGAAAGGCGTCCCATGCTTACAAAACATTTTCAGTAGCAACAATATGCTTTTATATGACAATTCAATTATAAGGAGGGCGTATATAATTTTAAAAGCTACCTTTAAGTGCTTCTTTGCCAAGACTGCCTTGAACAGTGGTACATCTCAGACGTTCAGGAGATGGCTTGTGATTTAAATTTAAAGCAATGAGACTCCAAAGCAATACTTGGAAAATGAGTTTCTCTGAAAATTGACTGTTACATCAGCATATTTTATAGATCTCAGGAACTGAAACTCTCACAAGGCTAAGAAGCTTTGAGGGCTACAGATGGAAGATCCTGAGCATGTACAAATCCCTAGAAAAACAAAACACTCTTTGTATCCACCATTAAAAAAAAAGCCCACCAAAACAAACCCCATCCTCCTTTTACAACAAAAATACATTCTAACATGCAAAAGCAGCTGCCCAGTAATAGAGTACAGGCGCTTAAAAGCTCGATTCACAAAATAATTATAAACAAAGGATATTATTTAAATCCCTGTTTTTCTTAAATCAGTTACAAAATGAGGTAAGAGTTCATTCAGTGCCAATATTTACAGAGTGCAATAAACATTCAATTCATACCATGTATTAAAGAATTACAATGTCATGCTTTTGAAGTAGAGCTACTGGCCAGTTTCAAGAAGACAAGAAAAGAAGTTTTATTCACAGAATAGCAAAAATCAGTCAATTCTACAGCACACACCCATAAAGGGTGAAGAATTCAGAGAATATCAGAGAATCTGCCACCTGCAATTGTCATACACTCCTTACAAGCACTTGCTGCAAAGCTCGAAGCCAATTATAAACATTTTCTTTTCCCCCATACAAAGGATGCGTCATAGAGATATACACAAATATTGGAATTCCTTGATGTGTTTGGAAACAAGTGGCCAGCACCAAGATATCACCAGCTAGCTAATCCACGTACCTCCATTCAATTGTTGCAATAAATGAAGCTTTTAAAGTGAAAAGCAGCAGCATTCCTCTCTTCTTTTGGAAAACTCAGCCAACTCCACTATCCTGACAAAGCTTCTTAGTAAATATAAAATGCTGAAAAGAATGACCCCTGTAGCAACTGCAGGAAGCTAACACATTTGGAAGAAATGTAGGTGACAAATGCTTAATAATGCATAATTAAGGGTGATAGGAAATGTTAAACACCCCCCTTTAGAGGGCTACTCACAGTGCAACTACAGGGTGGTTTAACTATATGCACAACATTCTTCTTTTGGTCCCATAGAAAGAACAGCAATTTTTCAGTATCCAGTAGTCATGCAGTTTTCTCAGTAAAAATATGAGAACAAAAGGAAACCTAAAACATATTCACAGGGAAATTCCCATTGATAGTTTTTCTGTTAAGAGTTGAAAGGAAATTGCAAAAGCACGAGACTGCCAAGAGAAGGTTGCTGGGAGGAGTAAACACTTAAATAGGTCTAGTTGAAACGGCACCATGAATTAAGGAGTGCCATTCTTTCCCCTTAAAATGCATGCAAAGTGAACACTTACTATGCTCCATAACAGAACTTGCTTTCTTGTGTAGAAACTAAGCAAAGGACAAGAGAACTGCAGAATTGTATGTAGCCTCTCATGCTCAGAGATGCTCACTTCAAGTCTTGTATCAAACCAGTGCTGAAGACAAGGCAGCCTGCTTTCAGCTTTCAAATTTGACACGTATATAAGCAGTTATATCATCAAATTCAAGGGTAAGTTTCAAACTAGGTATCTAAAAGCCAGGCCAAATTAGGAAATGATGAGACTGAGACACTTAGAAATTGATGCTCATTATTTTATTGCCTTGGGCCACCAGATGCCACACATAAAGCCTCCCTGGAGGCTAATGAGGGGATAGATGATCTGCCTGTGCTGGGTTTGGCTGGGGTAGAGTTAGTTTTCTTTGCAGTGACTGGAATGGGGCTGTGTTTTGGATCTGTGCTGATCACAGGGTTGAAAACATAAAGATGTTTCTGTTATTGCTGAGCAGGGCTTATACAGAGCCAAGGCCTTTCCTGCCTGCAAGGAGACTGGGGGTGCATGGGAGGTTGGGAGGAGACACAGCTGGGCCAGCTGACCCCAGCTGACCAAAGGGATATTCCAGACCCTATGACATCACGCTCAGTATGTAAAGTGTGGGATGTTTGGAGTGATGGTGTTTTGTCTTCCCAAGTAACTGTTACACGTGATGGGGCCCTGGTCTCCTGGAGATGGCTGAACACCTGCCTACCCATGGGAAGTAGTGAATGAATTCCTTGTTTTGCTTCGCTTGTGTGCGTGCCTTTTGCTTTCCCTATTAAACTGTCCTTATCCCATGAGTTTTCTAGCTTTTATCCTTCCAACTCTCTCCCCAGTTCTGCTGGTGGGGGAGAGAGTGGCTCCATGGGCATGGTTGCTGGCTGGAGCTAAACCACAACAATGACAAAGAAAGAACTGGCAGGGCAACTCAGAAGGCTTCAGCAGTTTAACAGTTTGTGATATAACCAACTGTACTGTAGGCAGAAACAAAATTCAACAGGACAATTGCATTAAGATCTGAAGAGCATGGACATAATAGTTTGGGCTGAGAGTAGTTATAAAAACTTATAGGTATAGAACTGAATGAAGATATTTTAATGAGGTGATAACAAGCTCATATTTTATGCATCTATAAAATATAACTATGAAACAAGCAGAAGACTAGTGATAGGCCAAAAGAATAAAAGTGTTAATCTCAAAAATCTCTCTTATGATGGTAACATAGTTTCAACCTATCCACCAGGATCTTCTCATTCCCTTTGAACTTTATCAGTTGCTGCAAACCATTAGCTCTCAATATTAGCTAACATTAATGCTAAAACAAGAATCAAATATTATGTACATTCTTAGGCAAACCATCAGGCTGTCTTTATCTCTCATCTCATTCCAAGTAACTGCATTTTCTTCCAAAAAGTATTATTCACAAATTATTTTAGGGAAAAGTTACTGTACAAGGACACAGAAGTTAAAGTTCATAAAAAGACTACTCGATACAATTAGACTGAAGTTTGCTTGTAGTTCTTTGTATCCAAGACCTTCTTGCCACACATTGAGCAGATGCCTATAAGCACACAAAAGGTGTGTAAATTATTTTAAAATTATTAAAGTCTTCTTCAAAAACACATTTGCTATGTTTTGGTAAAGATTATTTTTTTAAAAATTGTTCAAATGAGCTCTTATTGACATTCAGTGCATTTTCTCAACAGATACTGCAAAATTAGAAGTCATATTATGACTTCTAATACATATTCGTAGTTGCAGCATATGTGTAATACTGCCACTCAAGAAAGTGTAATATGTGTAATACTGCCACTCAAGAAAGTAAGCTCTATTTTGAGAGCATTATGATTCACAACACTGCCCGAAGCCTCTGTAATTTGCTGGAATTCTGGAAGAGCCAGGAAAGGCTCACATCCAGCAAACAGGTAAAATTGGTGTATTGTTAATCCTTTTAAGTTCTGTAGCCAAACCAAGGCCTGAGATGGACAGAAAGTAGCAGGGCGAAGAAAATACAGAAATTTACTTTTTTCTCTTTCTCTTTTATTCCCTAGGTATTCTACTTTTTAAACTAGCCTACTGCTTTACCAAGATTAAAAGTTGGTTGTTCTGTGGGAGTTTTTTTTGGGAGGTGGATGAGTGTGGAGTGTTTCGTTTTTGGTTTAGGGGTAGTTTTTGTTTGGGTTTTCGGTTTGGGATTTGTTTGTTGTTTTGTTTTGGGTTTTTTTTTTGAGAACACTATTTAGAGTTTTAGATTCAGTTATTATAAAAAGGGGAGAGGGGAGAAGGGAACAGAAAAGAGACTGCAACAATCAAATGAGTTTTACAAAATCTAATTTTTTTTAACCTGAGAAAAATCAAACTTGCTAGATGACAGTTTCCTATGCAACTGCCAAGATTAAGTTTAGAGTTATTCTTCAAATCTACTGGTTCTGATACCAGAAACATTTTAGAAGAATCAGAATCACAGAATTACACAGGTTGAAAGGAATCTCCAGCAGTCTTTAGTCCTGCCCCACTCAAAACACAACCAATTTGGATGAGGTTGGCTCAAGTCATCCTCTGAATATACCTCCCTGTAGAGATTCCACAACCTCTGGTGATGCCTGTTGGTACAGTATTTGATCACCCTCACACTGAAAAATTGCTTTCCTTGTATGTAATTAGGAGTTTCCACATTCTAACCTGTGTACATTGTTTTTCATTCTGTTACTGTGCACCTCGGAAGAGTCTTTGTGTCCTCTGTGCCTTCCTATTAGTAGTCAAAGACAGCAATTAAATCTGATAATCTCATTTTAGCCTTCTGTTTGTAAGGCAAAACAAATTCAAGTGTTCCCCTTCCTACCTAGTTTCTAACCAAACTGGGGTATTTTGGTACTCAGTGAAACTCACCCTTTTTATAGGCACATCCTTGACAATAGTGAGACCCTGGCTGATGGACAGAACTCTTACAGATCCGACATATTGCAAACTTGTTCTTTCCATAAGGATCAAACCTGGGAAAAAAAAGAAAAGTATTGTATTTATACACCTTGAAATTAAGTATTTCTTCTGCCTCATCCTAAAAAGTTTAAGCCAGAGGACATAGTCAGAAACTCCAGCAAAACCTTTAATTTAGAAATGTGTTATACAAGGATTAATTCTAATAGGCTGCACAGAGTATGCAGAAAAGCTCCCACTTTCCCTACTAAGAGAAATTTCTTGCATTACAGACATAAACTTAACAAAAGCAGAATTAAAAATGTGTATTTTTATTAAAATACTACGTGATTTTGAACTTAAACACCTTCCAGCAGCATCTTGCTCCCTTGCACAACAGGAAGTCCCTTGGAGCCTAAGGAAATGCTCAAGAGATTATACCAGCAATCTAGCACAGAAAATAAGCCTTCCCAGCTTCTCTCCTACAAAAGCATCAAACTCCAGCAATTCCAGTGAGAACCACAGTAAAATACTTGTCCACACTCTATGACTGAGCAGAAAGCCCTCATGAAATATGTACTGACATATTTTTACCAACTAATAAAATATCACAATCCCCACAACTGGGGTTTTTTAAAGTGTATTTTGGACAAGTTTTGAGTAGTTGCCCAGATGTGCAGGAAACAGGCCTCAGTTAGTTTGTTAATGGATGTTTGTAGCCAAAATCAGTATTAAATACTAACCTTGCCTTCTTTGAGGTCAATGCCTTGTTTTCATTTAATTTGCGGCCACCGCTTTCTACAGAAAGAATAAAACCATAAATGAATTAATTTCCCAGTTCCAAGCATACTTTAAAAAGCTTAGTTTACAGCTTTTACACTTGTGCAAAACAAGTCACAGAGATAAAACATACAGCATAGCACTAGGGAGCAGGACAATGGAACACTTTTATACTCTGTTTAAATACTCTGTCTATCACCATTCCATACAGAAAAAAAACCCAAACAGACAAATTCAATACTGAAGAGTTCCAGGTAATAAATTGCCAATGCATTGAATCAGCATGGGAGGGAAACTATGTGAGTTAAGATTTAATCTGATTAGTAATGTAACATTTTAGCCTTAATATGATAAGATAGCTCAGGTGCCTGACTGGTTTTATAATACCTCAAAAACAAGTGTTAAACCTCCCCGGGGTTACCTGTAGTGTTTCTTGCACCATCTTTCCATGTGTCGGGAGTGATCACTGTACCAAGCTTCTTCTCGCCTATGTAAGGAGATATTACAAAGCAAAAAAAAATTCAGAATCACAGAATCAATTGGGCTGGAAGAGACTTCTGAGATCATGGAGTCCAACCTATGACCTAATACCACCCTGTCAACCAGACCATGGCACTATGTGTCATGTCCTGTCTTCCCTAAAACACCTCCAGTGACAGTGACTCCATCACATCCTAGGTGGCCCATTCCAATGTCTAATCACCTTTCCTGTGAAGATATTCTTCCTAACATCCAACCTAAACCTCCCCTGGCGCAGATTAATATTATGTCCTCTTGTTCTGTCACTAGTCACCTGGCAGAAAAGGCTGACCCCCACCTGGCTACACCCTCCTTTCAGGTAGCTGTAGAGTGATGAGGTCTCCCCTGAGCCTCCTTTGCCCCAGGCTAAAAAATCCCAGCTCCCTCAGCCGCTCCTCGTAGGACTTGTGCTCCAGACCCTTCATCACCTTCGTGGCTCTTCTTTGGGCCCACTCCAGCGCCTCAATATCCTTCCTGAACTGAGAGGCCCAGAACTGGACACAGCACTCGAGGTGCGGCCTCACCAGTGCCGAGTACAGACGGACGATCACCTCCCTGGTCCTGCTGGCCACACTATTCCTGATACAGACCAGAATCATCTAAACTATGCTGCACTAATACGTGCCACAGGCACTGCCCGTGGAATGACAGCTCACACAGGGCCCTTCCCGGAACCGCCGCCGCCCAGAGTCCAACCCGAACAACCCGGGACCCGCAGCTGCTGCTCCGCTCGGGGGCCGGCCGGGACCCCCGCAGGAAAGGAAAGGAAAGGCAAGGAAAGGCAGGGCAGGGCAGGACCCCCCGTCCCCCGCACTCACACTTCTCGCACACCATCTCTGCCCCACCACAACAAGCCGCCGCTTCCGACACCGCCCCGGATCTGGCGTCGGGTCCCGCCGCCTTCCGCTGCCGGGCGGCCCCGGGCGATCCCGGTCGGAGGCGGGAGCGGCGCCACCGCCCCTCACCCCTCAGGGCCTGGGGCTGCCGCTCCCAGGGACTGCCCTTGATTTTTTTAAAGTGACTGACGTTCTTCTGACCCCAAAGCCAGGCTCAGGGCTCTGCCTGGTGTATCGCGACTAGGAAAGATGTTGCCCTGTGGCGCTGCCGCCGCCTTTCCGTAGCGGGTTAACTCGGTGTCCTGCGGGTGGTCCCTTCCCGGGGAACACGATGAAAGAGGCAGAAATCAGGAGGCTCCTGGCTGCCAACCTCCTCTGTGCGCTGTCGATTGTCCTGACGGCGGTTGTTCCGTCTTTCTTCCTGGAGGGATTCACGGTGCTGGGAACGCACCTCACGTGGCTGTGTGTTTGTTCTGTCTGTGTCGGTGCCCTTAATGTAAGCTTGCACTTAGTCCTTAAACCAAGTCAGTCTCCTAAGAGAAGTTCGTTTGCTCAAAAGGTAAGATTTGTTTTTATTCTTAAGTTGCTACAAGACAATACAGAGGGGAATCAAATTCTCTGAGATAATCCAGTGAGAAAAGACACTTTTTGGTGGTGAATTCTCATTTTCCATGAATGAGCTGGGTGTAGCACTTTTTGAAACGAGTTTTTCAATATTTTCATTATGTTAAGCTTTTCCTATCATCTGTTCATAACCTGTTTGGGTGAGTGAGTCTGTGCTTTCCTTATTCCTGTCAGTGCATTGCTGTTTGTAGTCCTAATAATTTGCATGGTGGCAAAATGTGACAAAATTGAACGGGCACAGAACTCCGTTCCTAGTCCAGGCCTCGCTACTCTTCTTGATTAGTGGGTGTGCCAAAAAGACGTGTCATCACACGCTTCTTGTGCGTAGTTGTAAGTTTGTAATGACTTTAAAGGAAGAAAAAATACTTTTTAGAATCTGAGACATAAAAGAGACAGTAGCTCATTACAATTTAAACAAAGTTGGCCAATTTAAAAAAAGTTATGTGGAAAAATGTTAAAATGGCTACATTTCCTTGAATGATGAAAATTTCATACAGAAAAATCTAAATTTGGGAGACATTATCTGTAATCACAGTTTGCAACAGGGAACGTTAAAGGTACAAATCCCAGTGAAGTAAGTTTGAACGTCAGGAATCTGGAGCAGCACACAACTTGTTCAGGAGGGGGGGAATACAGCGATCAGAGTTTTGAAGTCAGGTGCATAGTCTCACACCTGACTTGCTGAGTCAGACAAGATGTAGTGCTCTGATGTGGTGTTTCTTAAACATTTAAGCAAGCATCTCAGAAAGCAGTATCTTTGTATGCAAAGCTTCTGTGTAGTTTTGCTGGCTGAGGAGGATGTGAAATGCACAAAACCTTTACGGAAAACACGTATTTTAACAATCTGTGATATAAAAATGAAGCATGCTTCATGTTCTAGGGGAGGTTTCGTCTTAGACTAGCATAAGGAGTAAATATACAAAAAAGAAAGAGTTAAAGGGAAATTATGGAATTGCATTGGTGACCTGATCAGAACAGACCTAATCAGAACTATTTATCAAGTGTGTATGCTTCTGTATGATATACTGAGTACTCAGAAACTGTTGTTCATAGAAAGTTATGTGTTTTGCAGATTTATAGAAAGTCTGAATATTTCCCAAATGTATTTGGAATTTAAGATGCCAAGTTCAAAGTGTAGTGTTCTTTATTTAATGCCATTTTGATTCTGAATGTTGCATATTTTTTTATATTGCATCTTTTCTTGCTTCTAAATATTTTTTCACTTTCTGTGAGAGTTGCCTTTTAATGAATGGACATGACAGTCAGATGTAAAACAGAAATGTAAAAATATCCAATAAAATTATTTCTGTTTATCCTGTCATTTCTGGTTATATTTTTTGTACTTTTGCCTTATTCTAAAGGGTTGCATGAAAAAAGTTTTAGATGGAGTGTGATCATTTTTAATTATTTAAACATATGGAAAACTGTTTTTAAATATGCCATGCTATTATACTGTGTTGTAGCTGAAATTAAAGAAGCAATTAGAGTACTGTGCTCTTGATAAGATGTAGACTGTGTTACTTATGTTATTTATGTTCTTCTTTGAAACGTTATTCTGATATTTTATTGCTCTTTTTTAGATATCCAGATTTCTAAAATGCTGTATATACTTTTTCATGTCTTGCATACTGTTTCATGCGATTATTGTTCTTTATGGAGCACCTCTCATAGAGTAAGTCAGAAGACCCTCTCTTTCTCTAAACATTCTAAGGGGCAGTTCTCCTTGCAGATATTGGTATAAGTACTTGTATGTTTTCTAGTACACTGAAAGTTAAAGGATAAAGCTCCTGGCTGGGGGAAGAAGGGTGGCTGCTTGGGTTTTGGTTGGTTGGTTTAATTTAGTTTTGTTGTGGTGGTTTTTTGTTTGCTTGTTTGTTTTCTTAGAAGCTAGCTCTTACAAGTTTTATTTTGAGAAGTCTTGTTTACAAACAACTTCTTTTACTTCAATATTTACCTTAAACATACAGGCGTGCACATTTTTCAGAGTTTCATTTAGTCATTTTCCCCATAAGATTCGAAACCACACATCTTGCATGTCTTTTGTCCTTTTGACATTAGCATTTTAACTTTTAGAAAAGTTTTATAAAAGGAAAAAAAGTAGAAGTATGAAGCAATCTGATTTTTGAGAGATACACTAATTACTGACTACTAATAGCATCATGTAGTTTCATTTCATGGCTACTTTCACAACACCAAACTAGAAAAATAAATGGAATAATTAAGTAAATCTGCGAGTATACTTCAAGTTAGAACTAATGCTATATATGAGATACAACTGTGGTGTTTTAAAAATGTTACAGATATTGGGCATTTAAAATAATTACTGCATTTCAGTCTTGAAATAACAGCAGAACTCTCTCCAATTTTCTTTACTATTCTACAAAGCAAGAAGAAAATATTTTATTCTTCTACATGAGGTTAAGAAAGCACTTGTACTTTCACAAGTTGACTTAGAGGTTTTGGGTTTTTTTCCTAAATCTTGGAACTCTTAGAAAATTAATAACCTACCTCACTTAATTTTGTAATATTCTTTCTTCGTAGGTCAGTTACTGAGACATTTTTGTTTGCAGTTCTCCTGTCTACCTTTACTACTTTACAGTGCTTGTGTATTCTGGGACCAAACATACAAGCATGGATACGGGTATTTAGTAAAAATGGGTAAGTGCTAATCTAAAGTTTCTGATTTAAACCCTAATAGAAACAGACTGAATTGATGTAAACAATATTTCACAGAAATTTCACAGAATATTCTGAGTTGGAAGGGACTCACAAGGATCAAGTCCACCTCTTAAGTGAATGGCCCCTACAGGGACTGAATCCACAATCTTGGTGTTATTAGCCCCATGCTCCAACCAACTGAGCCAATTACAGGCTTATGAAAACTTTTCTGACAAAGAAAATTATTATTTATTTTGAAGACACTGATTTGGAAAGCCAGCTTTTTATTTTTGGTGTCCAGACACTAAGTCTCACTTTATATGTGTTTGAAGGAAGTGAAGTGTCCAACACACATTTTACTGGACTGCACATTGTATGTGCAGTCCTGTATGATGGTTGTCAGTAAAGAGGAGACCTTACACTGAGCTGAGGGAGAATATTGCACATGATCCAATAGTATCTTTGTAAAAACAACTTTTAAAGCAGGAATAGCAAGCCAAAACAAACACTTGTTTTAAACTTGAATGTAATGGTGGAAGTTATATAGAATATACAGAGGTCTGAAGTATGTAATCTTTACCCATGCTCTTCAAATTTCAAAAGGAGCTTTTTTAGTGTCAGAGTTTTCAAGCATTAATTTTTTCAAGAGTATGTTTAAAGTAAAATGAGCCTTTAAACCGCATTTTCACCTCAGTGACAGCCGTGGCATTAGCATATATCGAGGATAAACTGTTTTTCAGAAGTATTCTATCTCTTCTGCCTTTTTTCATTCAAAAAATAATAGGATTGTTGAAAGACTGGGACACTGAAGCATAAAGAGGTTCCACATATGCTTGAGATTTAATAAGATATTAGTATTCATCCCCTTTTAATAGTTCATAAGAGTGAAGTCTGATCTCAAAAGAAAGTGAATGTGTTATGGTGCTGACCTATGGAGTTACTTTTGGTTTGCACTCCTGTAGAGGACAAAACTAGACCTTTCACAGTACTTTCAGGTATTGACTTTTGGTTTATCTCAGTTCTCAACTTACTGAAAAATATCTTGAATCCTTATTCAAGTCATTTATGCTTGTTTATTTGCAGTGGACGGGTTGAATAGACTCTAATAAAAGCATGGAGTTGTTTAGCTAAAACAAATCACTGCTGATTCACTTAGTCATCTTTGGAGGTTTTGCAACTGGAAATAATAGTTGAATTGAAGGAACAGATGTTTGACAACATCAGTCTGTCTTTGTGCCAGGTTAGATTTTGAATGCCTGTCATTTTCTTTCTTTCCTACTCTAGATATTAAGTATTATTCAATACAAGTATTGCATTGGAAACAATTGTCTTGTTTTGACATTTTTGCTGTGATGACTTGTACATACTTCTTACTAGTGACCCATGTGACATTAGCTGAGTAAAATGTCTATTATTTTTTATGTTTGTTTACTCCAGCCTTTGAATGAAAATAGACTACAAAGGAATATTGTAGCAATTTTTTATGGATTGTAGCAAGCTGCTCTTTTAAAAATAATCCCATGTTTTTTCATTTGACCTCATAAATGAGTTGGAACTTCTTGTGTCTAGGCACGAAATGAGTGTAGATGTGATATATTAAAAGATTGTCGCTAACTTAACGACGTGGAATGAGGTGGGACTGGTTAAATGGAGGAAAAAGATGGTTAGGTAAGATCAACACAGCTGCTTGCCTTGAAAATAGAACTTAGGGAATTGAATTGCTCTGGAAGAGCAAGCTTGAAAGACTGATTAAGTGTATAGCTTAGTATAAAAAATTAATGTATTTTAAAAATACCTGAATGCAGTTTAGACTTAAGTAACCACTGGCATTTATTTTTGTTACTCTTATTTACCTGTGCAATATTTTTAAGATCAAAATGTGCTTGTGCTATTGTCTTTGGAAAAAGACAGAAAAAGATGTAGAAAAAGAAGGTTTATCTTGATATACCAAGTGTAAATAAGTAACAGACACTAATTACCTAGTGCTGTTGCTCTGGATGGCTTTGTGCTATGTTTAAGGTGGTTTAGTGTGAAAATATTGATGCTCCTAATGGCTTATCACAGGACTATTCATAAAGTTAAATTCAAGTAACTTGTATGCAACCTATTACATCATAATGGCTACGGTGTAACTAAGTCAGTCTGACTTAAATATTCTGTGAATAATCTTGCAAAGTGGGGGTTTTTTTCTGTAGACATGCTTAGCTTTTTCTGTTTCTACTTGTAGAACTTGAATGTGAGTCACTAGTAGTAAAATCACTTCCAATAAGGTTACTACAAGATTAGTCTTAAAAGTGCCCTTATCTCTAGGAGCTGGATTACATGTGCTGTCTCATGATAACATGCAATCTGTGATACTGCAGGTTTATTATTTGTATTATAATAGTTTGGGTGGTTGGTGGGTTGGAGGGGAGGTGTTGCTTAGGTGAGGTTTTGTTTTGTATACATGAAACACAGCTGTAGCTCAGCCAGAAGATTGCACACACTCCACATTTTTCAAACTAAATATACTTTGGAATTGTCCAAAAATGAACAAAATAGTTTTTTTCTAAAAAATACTTTATTTAAAGAAATTCAAACAAATTGTCTTACCCTCACATTTATGTGCACATAAAATATAGTGAGAAAAGTAAATCTGTGTATTCTGTATCATAAAACCTTCCATTCTTATTAGGCTGTAAATAGGGCTCTTCTCACTAATTTTGCATTTGGGAAGGGGTGGGGCCATGCCAGCATCTCTGGACTCCTTATTCTGTCATCTAGTGTTGTGACTGATGTCAGTGTCATGGCATTGATCATATCCAGTCATGTGCTGCTGTAAGCAGTTAGAGGGAAGTAAAAGCTTCAGAAAGGTTATTGCTGATTTTTGGGGGGCTTCTTTTGGGGACTGTTTATTTCAAATCACTGGTTTGAGAAATTTTGTTGAAATTCGTGGTATAATAGCAATTATAAGATGTTACATTGGTAGGAAATAGATTTTAAATCTGAGATCACAAAAAATATTATAAACGTATGACTTTAGGGCTCCTTACAGTTTTCATTACCCCTATTTTATCACTTTGTTTGTGAATGGCATACTCTTACAGACTTGAAATGTCCTGTGTAAAGGTAGGCATCATCACACATCAGAGGCTGATTAAAATTTTAGTCCTGCTGCAGTCAAAAATTCCAAATCTTGTCTATGCAGAAGGTGTCTTAGAAAATTATTTTATGTTAGCTAACCTCTTAATTCAAACATTATTTAAAGCTGCACTTAATGTATTGTGTTATTTAAAGGGGTTAAATAATTCCTCTACGCTTCAAAAGACCTTTCTGACACTACTGTTCATTTATTATCTTAAATATTGCTAGTTTTGCCTGCGGGTTATCTTAGTTGTAGTTTATTCATGGTTGAAAAATAAACCTGTAAAATACAAAGTTTACAAACATTGCTGCAGTTGTTAGCCTCATGCAAAGAAGTTTATATGAGAGGTTTATGTGGTAGGCTAAAGAATACCTGCAAAAATCCCAATAGGTGTTATTCCATGAAGAAAAGGCAGTAATTGAAACACTGTTCCTTCAGGATAATTCTGGAGGACAAGTCAGGTTGTCTTTAAGTAGCCAGTGTCCCTCCTTGCTGCAGAGTGGTTGAATTAGCAGCTGAAATAGTTGCCAAACTACCAATGGCTGTTTTCCACTTGGGCACTGTGCCTTGCTAATTGTGTTGTTTTGCTTTTGGACTCAGTCTGGTATCTCCATATGGTACAGCAGTATCTGGTTAATCTGCTACACACATAAGTTGTCTTGTGGGGGATAAATGTACCTCAGTCAGTCCTAGATATGTTCTGCTGGCTCTTTTGCTCCTTTTAGGCTGTAGTGAATGTTCTCTTCCCCATTCTGCCTGACAGCTCTCTGCTCAATTATTCAGCTTCTGAAAATAATTCATAATAATTTTCTATATGCAGATTCCTAAACAGCTTTACAGTTACATCAGGACCTTTCCCTTTAAGAAAAAACTGTCAGGCTGGTAGTATTGTGGAGCGTTGTAAGTTAAAGGGATGGGTTTGTAGAAGAAACAGTTTTGCTCAAAATGTCAACCTTGCACTCTCAGTATTATAGTGTATTAGACGTTTATTTTGGAAACAATAAAGAATGTTTGCTTTACACTTGTGAGCTGTTTGGTCAATAGCAGATGCAGCAGTGAGTTAGGTGTACTCAGAAGTAAAAAGAAATTTAAGAATCTTCAAAACAAGGTGTTCCTGTTACACAACCTAAACAGCATATGCAAAGTTCAGAGTTTACTATGCATCCAGTCTTTGAGCCATAAAAATGCACATCTTTTTTCATCTGTTAGCTAAAGCTAGGCATGTGTTTATAATCTGAGATGTAGCAAACTTACGATTCAGATTGCTTACTGTACTGATTTGGAGCAGGGATTTCAGCTGGTTCTCCTGTCTCAGAACTGTGCCCTACTGTGTTCTGAACTTCTGTTGCTCCTGTTTTTTAATTGGCACCAAGCACTCAAATGTTCATGGCTTGAGCAAAGAAGTCATTTGATAGACTGATGACAGTAAGTGCTCATCTGTTAAACAGAAATCCAACTTCTCCAAAACTTCTGAAGTCAGTAGGAGTAGAAGGCTATAAACTGAGAACTGAAGTCACTTAACATCTCTTACGATATATGTGCCATGACTGGGAATTCAAGGGTTCTTTAGTGTGCAATAAATTTATCCTGCAGCCAGTGTACTTGAACTTGGATGCACTGTTGCTGAAGAGCTGCAATGTGCAGGTTTCACTTACTTGCAGTGTTTCTTTTCAGTTGATGGATATTTGCTTTGGAATATTCTCATAGTGGACTTCTATTTTAAATTTCAAATTGTTGTCACTGAATAATATGTCTACACCATACAGTACTTTGTGACTGTGCTTGTGCTTTTCTGTACAATCCCATATTATCCTTTCACGTATGCCTCTCCCTGCAGTGCACACACTGTCATTGAGATATATTTATTTGCTCAGCCAAGCAGTGTTTCAAGCTCAATATTTCCAGGTAAAATAAATTAGCTTTTGCAGTAAACATCTAAAGAAGAAAAAAAATAATCTCCTGAATGTGTGGTATAGAAAGATTGTAATTACAGCTAAAATGTGCAATTTAAATTTTAAATATAATTTGTGTGTCTTAGGAGAAACCTGCATGCTACTTTATAAAATATATGAATTTTTATATCTATTTTTAGTCTCAAAAATCTTGGGAGAAATCAGATCTAACATTCTGACATGGTAACTTCAGCTGCTGTTGAAAACTTGTAATATGCTGTTTTTACAGAGCTATGTCCATCTGGGAAAGCAGTCTACAGATTACTACTGTGTGCAGTATACTTGGAGCTTGGTTTGGAGCATTTCCTATTCCTCTTGATTGGGATCGGCCTTGGCAGGTTAGTGTGTGCACCCTTGTAATAAATATTAAAAAAATATTAATATTCTGGATTTGCACACTACACAAAATTGCTCTGAAGCTTTACAGGTATATTGGATTTACTCAGAAACTGTTCCTACAGAATTATGCCAGACATTTAAAAAGTCATTGGAAGCATTTGTGCTTACAGTGCAAGGAATTAAAATGCAATATTTTTACCTCTTGTTTGTTACCGATTTATGAGTGTCTGTTGCATGCAAATTTTATCATGAAATAGATCTCATCCAATAAGGATTTTGATAAAAAGAAGCTAGGCAAGCAGGAGGAGAAATGTGAAGTGATGAAGATGGCTCAAGTTTGCCTTCAGTCTGGTAGCTTTTATTGTTCATGGGTAGGGAAGGAAAGATACTTTCCTAGTGTTTTAGCTCCCCTCTGTCTTCCATAAAAGCACTTAACAGAATGCATTTTAAATGGATTTGGATTGACTTGTGTGAAGTGTGTGTCCCAAGCACTGTACTAAACACTTCTGATTTCAAAGGAAGACAAACATTAAACTTTGTAGTTGGACAAGAAAAAATGTGAAGCTGGCATTGCAGATTGTGTCTTTATAAATTCAAATGTTTGCGCTATTTTCTTGATATGTTTTTTGGCATGGAGAAAGGATTAAATTATACATAATTGAAGTCTGCAACTGCCATAAAATAATAGCACTAGTAACAATTCTTCCTAAATGTTCTCAGTGGATACATTCTTTCCTCTGGTTACCAAACTGGTACACCCTTAGCTGAGGAGTACCTACCAGGCCTCTTCTTAAGCAGATGGTTTCAGAAATCAGTGTAACAGGCAGAGGCACTTTCCTCTGTGATATTGTAGAGATGTTGTGGCTCACAGCTGCAATGGAAATCTGTCTTCCATAAGTAGCTAACAGCCTGCTTTTATGCCACCAGGCTTTCATTGCAGTAGCATAATGAGACATTAAAATTTGTATTTCAGAAATAATAGAGGAGTGGTTTAATACTTTAAGTAAAAATATCAGGTTTTCTTCCCTGAAAACACCTGGTTTTACTCTTGCAAGATGTTTTGCTATCAATCTGACATAGCTGTGTGTTGGCACTAGTTAATTGTTGACGGACATGAATGTAACCAAAAAATCAAGGGATTCATTGAAATGCAATCTTGTTTCTTCTTGCGAAGTCTTATTCGCTTTCCTGTTCTGATGAGAGGCAAGCACTTTTTCCTTGCTCAGCTAGGACTTTAAAATAGCATGTCACATCTGGCAGGTTTTATTTCATTCCGAAAATGTCAGACTTCGCCGTATATAAAAATTTCACCTTTTATGCACCAATGATATAAGGAAAACTTGGTTACTAAGTCAGGGGGCTCTGTTTAACAAAACAAAGACACTAATAGTTGAAGACAGGTATCTTAGGTACAGTTAAATTTTTACTTTTTGTCCATTTCTCCATCTTCCCATAGTGGGAGAGACAAGTTTGGTAATGGTCTGGCAACTTTTTCTGCTTAAAAACTCTTCCAAGTCAATAAAGGCCAAACATGACTGATGAAAGTTTAGCTCTTAATCTATACTTAAGACATCTAAAAAGATATGATCTGACTCCTCAGAACAGCAAAGCACCTGCAGAAACCAAACTTGTCACTAGCTGTTTCTGGGCGTGAATGCTCCCCAGAGACTTCAAGCAGCAGCAGAAACTCTGTGTCTGCATTTCCCTTTTCCTTCACCATCTCCCTCATTTCCAATCTCATTTCTGACATACTCCTGATACCAAAGTTAGCAGGGGAGAGTTTCTGACTCTTAAGTACTGCATCAAAGCAATTTTCTTCTGCCTAGATCTCGAGCACTTGCTGCTGTGTTCTTTCCCTTAAGTTCCCCTCATTTTTTCCCATCCTCACTTCTCCATCTTTCACCTTGTAGAGTTTTAAACAGTGGGGTGGGTGAAGTAATCTTGTGTTCCATTTTGGGTCTGACCTGCTTGATCACTATGTTAATCATCATGTGAGCAGTTTGAGAGCAGCCATAGAGAAGTTTGCTTATCAGTCCTGCAGGCTGCTGCTCCAGCAGTCTTTGAAAACTGCAGTTTTAAGTGCTAATTTTTAAAGATCCGCTTTATTAGGGAAGATGAAAGAAGTTCTTGTTAAATTTAATGTAGTTTTTAAAAGTCCAGTTGTCTCAGAAAGCAACACAGTGAAGCACCAAAATGGTAACATCTTCAAGACAGAAACAAGCTGAGCTACATTGTGAATCACTTTCCTTGGGAAAACCCCGAACTTAAGGCAACAGCTGATGTCTTTTGTCTTTCTACCCCCACTTAGTGGTATGGATTCAACAACCCAGGTATTGCATGTAGTAGCTGCATTGCTGTCTCAGAAATCTTCAGAGCCAAGAGACATTTCTGTTGTTCTTCAGAAGTTCACCAGGCAGTAGCAAAAAGCCCCTTTTTGCAAGACTGTTCCTTTTTCTACCTGATGCCAAGTGATTATAGAAACTCTAATAGTAAATTCTTTCACTGTAACAACAAAAGAGGAGAGGTGCTTTCTGTGTTGTCTTCAGCCTAAGACAGGGGAAAGAAAAATGGTTCTCATAACGGATTCTGCTGTTGTTGCAGATCTGTTTAGTTTGGGAGAATATTTTTAATGCAGATTGCCCATCCCCTGAGTGATCTAACTTCTGACTTACTGAACATAAAAATACCTGTACATATAATTATATATGTACAAATACCTATACATATAAAAATACCTGCAGGAAGTAGTTATTATTTAAATAATAATTTTTAAAATCCCCCCAAAATACAAGAATTGATAGCACTTAATCCAGCTGGATATGCTTAAGGGAACACCTACAGATTAGGTCTCAGGCAAGGTCTGAAAAAAATCATGTAGATCTTAATGTAGGCTGAAAAGTAATCAAAACCCAGTCAAAACCAAATTACTTCTAGGCATCTGCATGAGTAAAGCATTAAGCTGTCATGCTTCTGACATCAGCTGTTTCTCTTATTAGCATAAAAGCAGAGAGCTTGAGGATTGCAATTTTGCATTTACCCTTCTCCTATCCAAAAAGAGACTCAAATGGAACAGCTTAGTCTTTGGACTCAAGACCAGCTTTTGAAATAAGAACAAGTTTCATAAGTGATTATTTTCCTTTTTGTGTTTTAGACTTTGTGTTGTAAACTTCCTTTTTTTTTTTTTTTTTAATCTGTAGTGGAAATGGTTCTGCTCTAAAGCAGAAAATGTGGTTTAAATCTTATTACATGAGCAAGACTAAAGTGGTATTATCATTTTAGAGAGCAGTGTTAAGGCCATTAAGCCTGTTTATTGCAAAACCTGGTTCTGATGTTTGTATTGGTTATGGTTAGAATTTCTGGTGTAACATGATGGAAACAGCGTTTGTACTTTTAGCTTCAGACAATTCATTATTGGAGGAGTGTTGCAGACAAGGTGAAATTAGTACTACAAGAATTTGATGGATCAGCAATAATTGAGAAATATCACATGATAAAGCAAACCAAAGGGTTGCTGCTGCCACCCTTGTGCTTTGTAGCCCTAAAATGCCAAAAGTTGTCAAAACCATGTAATATCCAGCAGGTACAGAAATGTGCTGTGATTTTGGGATGAAAAGTGCTATTGCTATTGATTTAGCTCTGTTAGAACAAAAAGTTAAGCACTGTGTCTTGAATTGGTATATTTTTTCACTTAATCAGGATTTAGCACTTGATCAAATCTAGTGTCTACACTTCACATTGTAAACTGTCTACACTTTAAACCATTACTTTAAAACTCAACTTTTAAATTAATGTAGTCCAGCTCAGATAGTGGAGTATGTAAAGCCACTTCTGTTAAGTCTGTTTTGTTCATAGAAATGGCTTCAAATGAAAATGGCCTGTAGTCACTCACCCAAAGCAAACAAGAGGCTGAAGGGAGTACTGAGAAGGTGGGAATTTCAATAGAGTATTGAATAAAGCTGATTGCACTGTTCTGTAAGGCAGCGTTGTCTGAATTGCCACACTGATATATGTTGCAGTTCTTCTGCTGTCACTTCGTGTCCTTCAAAGAAAAAGCAACATTTTTCACTACTCTCTTTCCCTGTCCCTGGCTGGCTGTACTGGGACTAGCATCTTTTCCTGTAATCTTAATAGAAAAACTGAAAAATTCTGTGGTAGTCATTCCTTTACATCACAGTTGAGACATATCAGTGGAAGCTGAGAAGACTGTTGTACTACTACCTATATCTTACCTGATCATAAAATCAGATGTCAATGCCTTCTGTATCTTTCACTAGAATTTCTTTTTACTGCCAAGTACTTCAGAGTTCTGTGGAGTAAACCTGATGATGAATTTCATACTAAGAGTTCCAATTCATGTGCTAATGGCTAAAACCCAAATAGTACTTCATGCTGACTTATTGATAAACCAAAGAAAACATACCTGTTCTTTACGCACACCTCTTGTGACATGCAACAAAACCGAGATAAATACAGATGTCTCAGAAAATCTTCACTTTATTTTTCCATGTTATGTTTGAAAAATAACGCATACAGGGGATATTCAGATTAGTGGGCCTGTCTACATTTAAAAATAATAATGTAAAATGCATTTTTTTAGCGTATAACAACTTTTATGCTAAGTAAATATTGCTTATTAGGAACAGAGTATTGTTTTGGAAATAAAATAACACCAGTTATCCGAATAATGTTTCAGAATGGACATGAAAAATATATTAAGCATTTCTGTTAGAAGTATAAAATATATTGCTGAAAGCCAGTTGATATCTTGATGACTCATTGTTTTTTATTATTCTGTTGTTCTTAAAGCAACTTTTCAACATAATCTGGCCATGCATATTGCTCCTCTGCTAGTTTTAAGAAAAATTTATTTTGCAACTGCAAAACAGTTGGTCAGGGAGGCCTAGTCTATGGTTGTTCCTGGTTATAGGTCTGCAGAATTCAGCCTATCTCAGACAAAGGTAAAGATAATTGCTTTACAGGAATGCAGGTTAGTCCTCCAGTAGTTACATTTCTGTATTAAATAAAAAAAAAAAACCAACTTTTTGAGACTTTGCCAGACATGTTTCAGTTAGACTGGGAGAATAGTTTTGCCAGTGTTTTTTAAACAATTTTTAAAATAGTTTGCAACACCTAATTATGATCATTTAAATAAGGCTATTCTAGACAGTGTTCAACTTTTGAAGAGTTGTACATCTCTCTCTAATTGCCTCTATCCCCCTGATGCACAGCAGGTATGTAAGGGTTACAGTTAGTTTGGAGAGTTCTAGAAAAGAAATAGAAAATAACTTCCCTTGTTACAGTTGCTCAGTTTTTTCAGATTGCCTATTTAAAGTTGATGGTGTACTTTTAATAACCACGTGTGATTAGGATCCTGGCTTCCTGTGTCACCTGAGGATTGGAACCTTAAAGGACACCACCACTGAAACAGAAGGGGGTGATTTAGGTGTTACTAGACGCATCCTTTCTCTACTCAGCCTGAGGTAATTTAGTTGCAGAAGAAGATGGTATAGTTAAAGACCAAAACTTTATTAGCACGCTCTGTATGTGGTGGAACCGATATTCCAGACATGGCATTCATCATTGATAACTGGATTTTGCATACTGTGGAGTTCCTGGGTTTATGGCACGTTTTGATATCAAACCTTTAAAACATGTCTCTGTGTTTGTTGTACGCATGCCCACCCAGCTGTTTTTTACAGCATAATTTTTATCTGCAGTACTTGTTACTAATGATAAAAAGTGACTTCAAAACAGTGACTTCTGCCTACAGTGTTATCATTGGGTAGAAGTAAAATTGCTATACTCCCACTTTATACTGGATACTGCAAACATAATAGGTAGTGCTGATATAACTCACTAGAGCTGACTGACTGACCTGTAATTTAGCCAATATGACTGTAAATATTAGCCTTGGATACCTCTCAGACATTCGTACCCTGAAAAATAATCTGCAGAATCTTGGGTACAGTTCTTGGTGCTTACTCAAGTAAGCTGAAAGAGGACTATAAGCTTTCACACTACTTTGGTTCTTCTTAACACCGCTCTGAGAGTTTCCTTCTTGTATTTCTTTTTGGATTTACTACCTACTGGGAAAGTTGTGTTGTAAAAGAAGTTGCTTAATGTGAGAAGAAGGGATAATATGCAGTTGGAGTTGTTTTAAACAGAGGTAGAAGTAGAAGCTTGTTCCACTTTAGTGTGGTTATCATTGTTTATTTAATAATGTGTTTTCTCAGTGTAAACCTTAATGGTGAGATCAAAGGCAGTTATGCTTGCTATAACTTTAGAACACAAATCCATGAAACCAACTTCTAGTTACAAATGCCAGCCTGAAAAAAACCTCACACTTTCTTCTCAGTGTGTTCTTGTCAACACACACATTCTGTACAATGTGATAAGACACTTTTAGTTAACATGTGCATGCAACCAAAATAGATTAAAGGCATGTACTGATTTAAGACAGTACAGACTAAACAATCAGGAATTTAAGGCATGTTAGAAACAGGGAGGGAAAGTAATTGTGCTCATTTATTCAGTTTTAAAATGAAACAAAGATTATTACATAGCTTTCTAAATGACAGTCAGAAATTAGTCTTTTGAAACAGTAAGCATACAAAAAATCGAGTTTAGGAATATGAGAAAAGCACTCTAAGTTTACTAAAAAGAAAAGTAAGTACAGTAGATTGCCCCACTGTATTTGCATATGTATAATGAAAGTTCCAGCAGTCAGCTGCTTACTTTATAGTATCTTTAAAAACTTTAATAGGGTGTTGTTCCTCTGGTCTACAAGAATCTGGCCTTTACGTCCTTATCAATGCCTGTGTAATTCCCCTTGCATGGGATGCAAGTTACAGACTTGTAAGAGATGACAAAATTGTCATGCAGTCAGAATTCTGGTTTAACTCACTACATGCACAGTGCAGCAGAGCTAGATACCGTGCTGGGATCTGCAACATGCTCTGCTTTCCATGCAATATGCTAAGCATTCTCACATCATAGAATCTTAGGTGTTCTAAAGAGCGCTGAGGAAACTAGCTCGTTTGTGTCCTGAAGGGTAGGTAATTCCTATTTTGAGTCCTTATTCTTAAAATGAGTTCTAATATATACTAAAAACCTTGCAGTTCTGCAGTGTCTATTTAGCCAGCCTAAAGAAATCACTGTGAAGTCCTAGCACTGCTGTCAGATGAAAAGGCAAAAAGAAAAACAAATAGCAGAAGTCAAAATCATTTTGCATTAACTCTCACGCTCTGTCCCTTAAAATGCATTTTTTGTTCTTGTTGAGATTTGGTTTTGCCAAGCTGTTGTTCAGATTCCTAGTAATCATTACAGGTTGTTAAAATTGCCCTTTTCATCATGCCTTTGATATGTAAACTGACTTTTCTTGTATTAGGCTGTGAGAATGGTAGATGATGCTTCCCAGCTGCTGGGACAGACAAGGCATTTCATGACAGTTTCATGAAAAATGTTCTGTCCTGTCTCTTGCAACCCCCACACTTTTCTCTCCAGATCAGCCTTCTTCCCCCTCAAAAAAAGTACAGCTAGGTCATGTTGCCTAACATCTTATTCCCCTGCTGCTGACCCAGCCTAGACACGGCATTAGTACTGGGGTAGGATATGCCAGCTTCCTCAAGGCAGAAGGGAGCATGAAATAGGAGAAATTGAGCTGAAAAGTTCTCAGGGGATGAGGGGGGTGTATTACAAGTTGCATACTTTAAACAAGTGGAGTGGAATCTCTTGGAACATGCACACAGATATTAGCTGCTTAGATTTCTATCACTTACAGGCAGTTCATACCAAGTCAGGGAAGTTAAATCAAGTTTGAGGTAATATGAAAGATAGGGCAAAAGCAGACCGATCAAGTAAGTCAAAGTCATTTAAAAAGGTCCAGCAGAAAGTGATTGGGTCTCAAAAAATGAGGCCAGCAGCTAATACAAAATAAAGCAACCCACTTTCATAGAAAAAAGCAACCCACTTTCTTAGGCAGACAAAAAGCATATGCAAGGGCTGTTATTTTAGTGCAGCTGATGTGCTCAAGAGCCATATCTTCATCTGTCTTTGATAACTTGCTGCTTTAGATATACTCATGGGTGCCTCTGGCTATATGTAGCCTAAAGGCCAGCATTCAAGAATAAAAGGTGCAAAACTAGTATTATTACCTGTTTGTTAGGAGGTTTTGCACTGTCTTTAGGATTAGAGAAAATAGCATGAGGACAGCGATGCTCTTAAGTCCAGGCTTTTAATTCAAAAGGACAATCAAACTGCCTTCAGAATTGGTTTGGGCCATCTGAGCAGCAGACCAAGAACAAGTACCTGGCCCAGTACCCCACTGTTCTATGCCACTGGAAGAGATGAGGTGGTGTTATTTTTTTCTGTCTTATTCTTAGACAGGGAGATGGAGTGTTTTATGGTTTCTTCTCTTTGTCCCCCATCTTTGCCACCTGCCATTGGTGAGGGTTCAGAGGTCAGACTCACATGTTAAGTGAGACAGCCTGAAACTTCTGTAAGGTAACTATGACTTTTAAAAAGCAAAGAAAAAATTGAATGTCTTAGAAGAAAGACAGAGGCATAATTAATATTAAAAATCACATAACTATTGAAAAATCATGTCCCAAGTTGCAGTTCAGTCAGGTAAAAGAAGTTACAACAATCATCAGAGATTCTTTTAATCGTACCAATAATCACCCGCTATACACAAAATACCAAAATATACAGGGTCAATGGGTCATCAGGGATACTGACTTTTTAGTTAAGGGAACATGGTCAATTCAAAGTCCATTACCTACCTATACTTGTGAAAAGCAAAGAGGCAACTATAAATTCACCTAATGTAGGTAAAAATTTAATGAAGGATCGTTGATCACTCAGAGAATTTGATGTAAAAAGACCACCAAGTTAAGAAGCCTCTCTCCATAGTTCTGTGGATATTAGAGTGGTGTTTGACTTCATCAGTGGATAAGTAAGTATGAGTTGTGTTCCAACTGAATGTTACTGAGTGAGCAGCTGGGGTTGCAGGGACTTTATTGTTTTGTCCTGTAGATGTGTGTAATATGCAAAATGCTAGAAATAATTACATTTCATTTAGAAGTTGAAAAGATCCACCTGAAGTGTAAGTTTAGCCAAGGCCACAAACTTAGGTGAGTTTCAAATACACATAGTATCTTACCATGCCAAAGCATCTCAAGGCTTTTTATAGATGATCTACAATACACAATACCACTGTTAAATGAATGAAAACAAGCAAATCTTTGGTTTGAGAGGCAATAGCCGAAATACTCAGCAACAAAAACAAGTAGCAGAGACAGAATGTCTGAAAATGGAAGAATGAAACAAGGTCAATAAAGAGTACCTAAGGCACCTTGTTTAATAGTCATCTTTGCTACACTCCTTAAGACCTCCAAATAACATATAAAACTGTAAATGCTAAGGAATGTGAAGATGAAACAGCTGAGGAGACTGAAGATGAAAGAACAGAGGACAAAATACATTACTCTTATTCATAGTTAAAATTCCTATGATCAGAAGTTTTGAATAAATATATTCTTTTACATGATAATGAAGTAAAGAATCAGAGCTAGAAAAATGAAAGGAGGAACCAACAGCGTTAATGTCAAACTTCATTTGACATTCATGAATTGCAAGTTAAAGTGAAGTAGAAAAAAAGTCTGGACTCAGAGATTGGGATATTTTCTCTAATGTGTAATGCATTTCTCAGTCTCAAGTACTACAGAAGGGGGAAATATCCCCCTTAATTTAAAAAAATAAAAGAATGGGAGAGTCCAGTCTGTTCTTAGTTCAGGAATATGCACTGTACAGCAGGAATTTCAAAACTGTCCTTACAAAATAAAAAGAAGTATGCAAAGGAGAATTTTGAAGAGGGACGGGAATTTATTTATTCTACAATAAATATTTTTAATCACTTACTTAGTTGAGACTTTCAGATGCAGTATGCAGTGGACTAGTAATATAAGCTAGATCTGAGGACAGAATGGTTACATCTAGGTTTGGCCACTCCTCCCTGCAAATCAATACCAATAGAAAAAAAAAAGGGCAGGGGGAGAATTCCATTACTACTCTGCCTCAGTACAAGATGGTTTGTGAAAGTGAGTCAGCTTTATTGAGTCAGCTCCCTGTTCTTATACTAGAAAATAGAGCTTATAATTAAAGCTCTCTTTAACATAACCAGTTTATTACATGTTTGCTGAACGGGGTGCAGGATGCTCAGTTTCCAAATTTAGAGCCAGAGGGAAATTCATCAAGAAAAAAAAAGCCAACAAACCTCTATCCATTTCAGTCTCTGCCCTTGTTTGAATACTAGTTCATTTATACACACCTCTAAAAATTTCAAAACACTGTGAGAGGTGTAGGTTTCCAAATGTATGCAGCAGAACAGGAAGTTAGGTTAGTTGAACACTTCAGGGGATATAAATACTTCTAAGGTTTTTTTTTCCACAGAATTTCAGGACTATCAAACTAAGTCTGCAAGAGCCAGAAGCCTTCTTACATTTTAATGCATCTTAATTAAAAACTGTACAACAGCACGTAGTGTTCATGAAGATGATTGTTAAGCTTTTGGCATTTTTAGGAAAGCACATCAAGCTTTAAAGTAGAATAAGACTACTGTCTTTCAGTACCTAGATTTTGTGCTCACAAAGTACAAAAAAACCACAGACATTTTCACCATTGTCTGCTTTTACCTTGTGTTCTCCCCTCAGGTATGGCCCATTTCCTGTTCCCTCGGAGCTACCTTTGGCTATATGGCTGGTCTGATTATTGCACCTCTGTGGATACACTGGAACCGGAAGCAGCTTACATACAAAAGCAGATAACTGGAGCAAAGAGAGACAAGGTATTTCTTTGTGCAGATTCCATACAGACTGTGCAAAAGTTGTTTTTTTTTAAGATATATATATATATATATAGTCAAAGCAGAAGACTGTCCAAATTCAGTTAGAGTATTTCAGGCCAAGCATCTCCACTCATTAAAATCACATAGATGCCGTTTCAGCATGGTGCAGTTTTTGCTTCCTCTAGACTATGTAACCCTGAGAGATTGTACCTTCCAGTCTGAATAAAATATTTGTAACAGGTGTGGTGGCTTCTTATTACAAGTTTGTTGACTTTGATTTTATTCCTCTGGATTTCACTGGTTGTAGAAGGCAGAATCGTAGGTTCAGCTTTCAAACCTGTAACAAGTTTGCTATGTACTTAATGCATTGTATTTAAAATCAGTAGAATTTCACAGTAAGCCTGGCCATTGTCAAATGTTTCTCACGTGATCAAACAGCAGTTTATGCATCTTGAGCCTATTCTCTTCTTCACTGTGTGTTTCTTTGGAGTTAGAATGGCTATAATAGCTTCATCAAAAACGGTCTTCAGTCCTTTCTGTGTTAAAGCTGAACACTCCACATAGCAGTAGGCTCCTATCTGTCAAGAAAATAAGTTAATTCAATAGCAATATATCTCAGCTGTTCACTTCCATCTGTGCACTTCAGCTTTTTTCCCCCCTCTATGGTGACATTACAATGTTTGGCTGCAACCTAGAAAAGTTATCTGCATAACTGATGTGCATCCCCATGTAGGAGAAAATAAGATCTGTCTTTTGACCAGAGATCTGGAAGGTATTTAAATTGGTTGGTTTATAAAGGAAACATATTAAATAAACTCTTTAGATTGGCAATGGGGTCCTAAGGTATGTTTGATAATTAAACAGCAAAAAAGAATTACATGACCAATTTGTGTTTCAGAAATAAGACTCTATAAGTAAGTGTCCTGATAAGCATTATCCACATAGTAGTTAAAATGGTAGTATAATATTCTCAAATAATTTTTAAAAGATGCTTACAACATTTTGCTTGAGCAGAAGAGGTCCCTTCTGACCTCAAACCAGTCTGTGATTTTAATCATCTTATATAGCTTTTACAGGTGTCTATGCAGAAAATCAGAACTATTACTAACAGGAAAGTGCAATTACACAGGTCTGCTTGTTACCTCTATTCAGCAATGTAAGTAAATATTGTCAACTGGTAACCAGTCACAAGGTTTCGTACATGGACCGGTAAAAGAAATGGGCAAAGTGGCAAAAGGAGTCAAGTGGAAATAGGGGATTTTTTTCTTTGTTATTTGGTTTCATTTAGGAATATCCAGTTTACCTCTTTTGCTAACTTCTGTCCTTGCTCCACAGATATGGGCTTCTCTTTCATATCATTCAGTCTTGCCAGAGTTTTTGGGTCATCACGAAGATCAATCTGGCAAGAAAGATCGCAGTCATATTGGAATACTTTTTTTTAAACAAAAGTCAGCAGACAATATGATACCCTCTTTTTAAAAGATAATTATTTAAAGGAGTATTACGCCTATTACAAGGGAGTCATATCGTGTTTAAGATCATGGACCATTCCTGATCTAAAAGCCCTAAATTTAAGCTGTGAATGACTACCTTTAATCCAGAAGGAACTAACATTTATTCTGTGATTCAGCTCTTCAATTAGATGTGATCATCTCAGAATACCAAAATGTGTATCCAGCAGCAGCAGAAAGATTAACCCAAACAGGATACCAACATGTGGGTCACTTTGTAGACGAAGCTCAGTCCACTGCCCACAAGAAGCAAGAAGAAATTGTTTCACTTCTCCCCTTGCTCCTTTACTTCAGCAAATATTGCATATGATTAATAGTTGTGGACCCAAGTATTTCCAGTAACATGGGCATGGGCAGACAATTTTGTTCCGTAAGTCCCATGACTTTTTAGAAAGTCAGATGGAGATATGCAGCCAATCTTGCCACCCTGTTTACAATGGGTATAACGAGTTTTTTTTAAACAAAATAGAGGTAGCTCATTAGAGAACAACACAGATCTAGGTTTCTCTGCCACCTGTAAAGGATGTTGCTCCAAAGGCAGAAGGAGGTGCTGCTCAAGTCCTGTTGGGCCTGAACTTTCAGCCCGAAAAATAGCACCATACAACGATCCTAATTGTTTAAATAAAGTAGAACAGAACCAGATATACCTGTGTTCCTACTAGTAAAAAGGGAACATTAGGTGCATATTCCTTCAACTCCGGTACCCACTCTTCCTTCACATTTTGAAATGAAGCAGGGTTTACCACTGAGAAGCAGATAAGGAAGACATCGGTCATAGGGTAAGATAAAGGTCTCAGACGATCATAGTCTTCCTAAGGAAGAAAAATTCTGTTATCTGCAATATTAAATTGTTGCCTGTATTTTGTTAATTTTAAAAGTTATATTCAGAAACTGTATTCATATTTCACAAATGTTGTTGAGGGAAACTTTCTGAATGATTACAACTTTTCCAGATTAGTTAGTGTGGCTGTTAGAGCAATATCTGCATATAAGGATAACTGTATGTGAATTTAAGTATTCTGGAAAGTGTATTAACACTGATGGAAATTTACTTCTGTATGAGAATATACAGAAGACTACCCTTTAAAAAGTTTATACTTGAAAAAAAAAAGGCTTATGGTTCAAACACACTTGCAGATCAAAGGTTGGTTATCTGTAGAGAAATAAGCAGATGTGACCGCTGTAGAGCCATCCAGGCAAGGTTATACAAATGTAGGCTAGATTAAGGGTATTTAATGCACTTGAATGTTCTATTTTGGATCAGATGTAGAGGTGATATTTAAGGCCCTCCTTGAATTTTATTTCTTAGAAGCTTTACGGTCCTGTTGCTAGAGATCAGTGCAGTAGGATCTTTTGTCTAGACTGTGCTTTCTGTAAGCAAGCCCAGCAAAGGGTCAGAAGAAGCAGAAATCCAGGATCAAGGCTATCAGGGGAATATTAATGCCTTTTGTTTGGGGAGGGGTTAGTGTGAAAAGATTATTATTTGGGTCATTTAGGGCCACAGCATTTAGAGCCACCAGTCATACTGCCAGGGCATACAATACTGTGGCAAGACAGGCATCTAGGAGCATCATCCCTATTGTAACATCCCCATTCTAGCAAGAGAGAAAGTGGATTTTTGCCATGTATTTTAGCTAACATCAGAAGGGAACATGCCCCAGCTTCTCTCTGCAAGGCTTCCTTTGGTTTTTGGCAATGAACCAATGCCTTACCATTTCTACCTTAGGTTTTGGGGTTGCTTTTAACACAGATAACTAAGACTGAGCCCAGGCATTGCAGAGACAGTGTCAAATGCTGGATTTATGCCTTTTCTTCCACAGTAAACATCAGTTTGTTATGGCTGCTGCAGCAGCCTCCCTCTTGCCCATGTAAGCTCCCCATCTTAATTAAATCTCACAAATATTGGAACGATTTGTTCATTAAATGTAGAGACAGAAATGTAATTCGACTCCATGTTTGAAATGAGCCAGAAAATTAGATTTTTGTTTCCTTGGCAACAGTCACATTACCAGATTATTAACCTATAGTCACACCCCTAAAAAAAGCCTTCATTGATTGTTATGTTTTAGACATGGTCACTAGAATTTCAGAAAACACGTAAGAACTTCTTCAGAATCATTTCTGCTAGGCCCATCTTTCCATTTGGAAGTCAACAGCTACGAGAAGAGGGCTGTTATTCTCATCATGAACTGGAGAAAAGACAAGCACAGGCAGAGATTCTGCACTAGCAAGGAGGTGACCATTGATCAGTATTCTTCAGTGCCTATTTTACAGTGTTCTGAATTGTAATCAGTATTCTCATGTGCCATTTTGACTATAGGCTCTACTGTCAGTTTTGTATACAGGTTTGTCAATAAAATAGAGCATGCTTAGTTGTTAACATGGGTTCCCAATTTCACAACCACAGTAACTGGCACCACTGTGAAACTACAACATTTGACAGGCCTTTTCCCTGCTAGTGTCAGGCTCCTGCCCTGATTCAAAAGAAAAAAAAACAGTAACCCTGTCTTTTCCACATCTGTGGACGTTCATCATAGAAAGCAGAAATAACTTCAAGAACACCACAGCAAGCTGAAACTCTTTAACATTCAATTCTTTTTTAAGCATGTATTTTACGTTTTACTTTTACTACTGAATATAGTTAGATCCTGCTCATGGTTGTTCATGTTTTTCTGGGGTGGAGATCAAAATCCTAAAAGAAGCTTCCCAACTGCAAATTACACTGGTCCCTGGAGTACAAAATCTGCATGCAAGGACACACAGGAAGATCTGTCAGTTGCTCTCAAATTCAGCTTTACTAAATCATATGTGGAGTGTATTACTGAATATGTTTCTTTAAAAGAAAATATCTAGTTTAAAGCCATAATTTGTTCCTACCACCAAAGAGCTGCCATCACTACACTCAACATTTTCTAAAAATCTCACATCTGGATTACAATAACTAGAATACCATCTGCACTGAATGCTGGAATGCAGAAAGCATTTAGCTGTCACCAGAAATTATGTTAGTCCATTAACCTTAAAATACCTCTTTAGTTAATCCATTTCAAATTACAGATGGACCTTTTATTCATAGTAAATATTAATCATTTTCTTAAAGCTGATCTTGGATCTGAACTCCTTTCCTGCTCCTGCATCTGTTTATGTGCCTTTTCATTTATACCCTGTCCCATCTGCACTGGGCAAGCTGTGGGTCCCTCCAGTGTAATTAAGAAGTTAACCTGAAGGCAAGTGCAATGTGATTGGATACATCATGTACCACGGCTAACGCAACAGTGACTTCACTACATTTATGCTTTCTTAAATAATCAGAGAATTTGGCTATACCCACCAGTCCTGCTGCTTGAAACCCATCAGTGCTGTCAGGCTCTCCTTTCAACCTTGCCTGTAGCTCTGATCATTAGATTCATATTGATATTAATAGTGGCAGGTAGTTCTAACAAAGCCTTCCACCACATGCTTAGACTGATCCTGGGTCCTCCTGAGAGAGACCCTGCTTAAACGTTACCAACATCTAGTAGGCCATTTGTGCCTAAAGACTCCTTCTGCCCCCCAACGACCCCTCAGAGATAGCAATCAAACCTGTAAACTTTCTGTGATGTATTGGGCCTACATAACTGCTGGACTGGGTAGAAGAATTTGAAATACCAAATTAATTTAGACTTAATGTTAGAGAAGCCTGGAAAAATCTTATTGCTTCAACTATAATTTATTTCCTGAATCTAGTGTAAGGGAAATAAATGTGGTTTATTCTAAAATTAAATGCAATGGCAAAATTAATTATACTAGCCAGTCAAGTTAAACTGCAATTTGAGTGCATGTACACACCCTGCTGTATGGCAGTTAGACTAATTAGACAATCTAATTGGAGGAGACACTGCATATATATTTAGGCATTAAAAATAAATTTAAAGAATTTAACTGGAATATTTTAAGAATGTGAATAAGGTGGGCAAGAAAGCCACTAAGGATCAAAATAATCAGTTATATGTCTCAAAAACTCCAGGCTATAATAGTGAAAAGGCATGTTCTCCAACATACTCTGAACTTTAAACAAAAAATGCTTGCTGTTTGCTGAAGCAGGTGAATACAGATAGAAAAATATGCTGAAAATACGACGGATGTAATAAGTTTAAACAAAATTGGACACAAGTATGTTGACTTAACTAACATGATATGATATGATCCCTATAAAACATGACACTGCAGCAGGACTGTTCATCATTTACCTAGTATGCCTGTATAAACCCAGAAGAGCTGCCAATACCCAGTACACATGAAAAAGGAGATGACATGGAGAAAGTGATGACTCGACTTGGCTTCTCAACTACAAACTGGGCTTTTTGTTTTGTTTTTAAGAGTGGAGAATGGAAATTCATACAATGAAAATTCATATTTTTAAATTATCACGTCACCCTACTTTTGATATGCTGCAGGTATGTCTAGCCCCAGTTTTGATATTCTGCAGGTATATCTAGCATTGCCTTTATCTTACCTCCTTAAAATCTGACCTTTAAGTCTCTTTTTCCATGTTACAGTACCTGATAATCTGCCTGAGATTTTCTCTTCCTTGTCCTTGAATACTGAATCACTGATTTTCATTGTATTTTGAATGTTGAAGTGGATTTGCTCTCACATGTTCAAAAACAGGTCTTGAGAAACTTTTTGTATGCAGACTGAAGAATGATATTGCAATTCTGCAGCATTATATTCTTCCTCATTTCAAGAGTTTGTTCAGACTAAAAGCTGAATGCATTTCAAGTCATACATTTGATTCTGAACTAACACTTGTGCACAATTCCATGCATATCAGCTGAGAGACACATTTAAAACCACACAAACTGTATTCCTAACTCTGCCACTGACACAATATGTAGTCCTGAGCAAATCATTATCTCTCTATTTGTATCTTCCCATCTGTAGAGGTTTGCTAGCTTCGTAATGCATTAGTCTTTGCAAAACGTTCCTTTGAGCTACACACCTTATGTGCAGTGGAATATTTTTTAAAAAATAAACTAAGAGAAAGTGGAGTATTATTATTTCTGAATAACCTTCTTGACACACAAAAAGCATTATTTCCTTATATTTATTAGAAAACTGAAGTGAGAGGTGCAGGCATACAGGAATTCTGTCATACTAGAGACTCTGTAGCTCCACTGTTTCATGGTTATCATGCTCTTCCCGGCCCAAGTTGAAGTGATGGGGACAGAGACAGAGGTCCTTACCCCTCTGTCAATAATGTGAGACCATAGGCCTTCTCATCTGGAATGGTATCAAGGTCTCTCTATCCAATTTGGAAAGATGAATGCCTATTAGACCTTTGCAATCAATACCTTCCCACATCTTGATCAAGACATTTGAGAAAATTCACACCTCTCAGATCTGTCATCACAGGTAGTAAAGACAATGTTAAGCTGGATCTGTCTGATTTTTATTTCCTTGCTAATATGGGGGCTAGTGTCTTTAAGCAAATACGAAAAAACAAGTTCTGCTATGTCAGTAACACTGAGGCAGGGGCCCAAGGTGTTTTAATCCACACTAGGTGTTTTGTACTCTGATGAAACAAAAGTAGTGAATCATTTCATGTGTTTTGCAGCTTAGGAATGAAATTTTAACAATGCACCTCCAGTTCTACTGACGTATGCTTATAAACAAAAGCATAATCCTGTTTCTTTTCTATTCCAAGAGGCATAAAGTCGATGGGAGAGAACAAAATAAAGCTTGCACCACTGGAAGAAAATCTGGAGCTCAAAAACTCTGGGTTTGTGATCTCTGTGTTAGCAACCATCTGTTGCTTTCACAGCGTACAACAGCAATCGTAAGAGGAGGTTCTCACTCCCAACCATCTGTTTTTAGAGGGGAAGCCAAAAATAGGCATCAGGCAGAGTTGCTAGAGGAATCCAACCTCTAGCAGCAAAGGGTAATCACAACTGCTGCTCAGAGGGGCTCAGTGAGGCAGAGTTTTGCAGAGCAAAATCCCAGCTAAAAGCCCAGGTTTTAACCGATTTCATAGTAGGGCTTGGTAATAACAGGCAGAAGTCCTCTCTCAATATGAATTGCCATACTTTAATTTTTGAAGTGCATTTCAAAGCTTCCTTCATTTTTCAGTTTCCCTCCCTGAAAATAAATTTCTGTTTCAGCAGGTCCCTGTAATATTCTGGGAAACTTTAGAAATGAACCATAATGACTGTTGTACATAACATGTACCCCAGGGACTTAGTAACAGCTCACAGTTACCCCTGGACACATCTCGCCATCTCTCCCAAATTGTTTGGATATAAAGGCTGATCTGCAGCTTTGCCATAAGCACCAGGCAAAGCCTCTGAAAGCAACTGCCTACTCCAAAAGCACACCAGGAAACGGACTTCACCCTGCTGAATCACCCTGTGGTTTCTGATTCTAGGAGATGCTCGGTGGGGGAGGAGAGAGAGGGAAGTGGCCTGTACTGCCCCATGCCAAGCACAAATTGCTTCCTTGGCTAAAAAGCACTCTCCATTTTTTTTTCAGTCTGGGCTGTATAACTGTAACCCTTTGCAAGGAAGGAGGGTGGAGCGTCCCCCAGGATGCTGGTTTCCTGGCACTGCAGCTCACAAGAAGGCACCACTAATGCAGGACCATTTGGCAGAAAGTTGCTATTTGGGCTGACACAGCATTGCCATAAAATGTCTGCTTGTCCAGCCCTGCAACCCAAGCTCTGTTACACTGATCACTGCATTTCATTTTGTATCTGTGGCCACTGGCTTTTGAGCACACAAAACGAGATGCAGTGATTATTTCCTGGCTGCAGGGGAAAAGTGCACTACAGACCCTCTGTCTCTTCTCAGGCTTTTGAGGATACAGCTTGCATTGCTAAAGAAAGCAGAATTGTCCTGTTGTGGCTTGCTCACACAGGTTTCCCAGGGAGTGCAAAAAGCTGCTGATTTGGGCCCAGCATCTATTTTTAATTTATAGAAAAGGCTTCAAGAATGCAGGGTAAGTGCTCTTCCATTGTATTCTAAAAATGAAGTAAGCTGATCTAAATCCATTTCTGAATTCCTGTGAGGAGGACTGTTCAAAGGACATATGAATTATACATTGAAAAAGCCCAGGGTTTGTGAATTAGGATTTTTATTTTTTTTTACAAAACTTTCCTTCTGGCATATTTGAGAACTGTGCAACTGCTTACATGTCTGAAAAGCTTTTCTGTATAGAGAGAAATAGTTGGAAGATGGAGCCTAGTAAGATGGATTTTAGAGCATCAGAGACAGGAAGGACAGAATATTTCTTTAATTATACACAAAATTGCCTTTAAGTGTTCAGATTTGATCCTAGTATGTATGTATGTAAGTAATGTATGATTCAATACTGTCCAAATCCTACATCTTGCCATGTGGTAATGCTAAACTATTTCCTAGATGGTCTAAACAGCACTCTCCCTCCCTCCTCTCCATCACCACAAGAACTTCAACTTGCTGGCTTCTTCATGGTTTTCTAGAAGTGGAAGTTCCTGCATTTTCTCCATAAGGCTTATTATTTTAGCATCTGTAACAACAGAACATGGATTCAACTGACTGCAAGCAGTATTGGCAAGCACAGTTTCACTTAAACACCTTCAATTAAACCAGTTGCTCGTGGCAGAGTAACTGCCATGGACAGACCCTTTCACTCCTTGCCCATGAGAAATATCAACACTGCGGTGTGTTCCTGTGCCAGTTCCCTTCTCACTGGCAGTGAGTTTATGAACAGCACTCTTTCCACATAGGGTTTCCATTTTCCCCAGGAAAGGAATTCACCCCAGTTGTGGTGACTGCAGCCATGAACAATCAGGATTTCCCATTCTTTCAGATACAGGCAGTCAAAGGAAAAAAATAAAATTCACCCTGACACAGGAGATGTGGTCAGATCATCTGCTGAACCTGCTCTTTGGAAAGATGGGCTCTTTCACTTTATTTTCAAAGAATATGTCCTGTTCTCCCAGGCAAAACTGCCTATAGATTGCAGTTGGTTTAATACAATTATCCATATCATATCAGACATGTCTTTTAATTACTACCTATGTAAATCCTGATCAGACAAGAAACACTGATCAGTGAGGTATCCCATTCCCTTTCACTTTTTACAAATAAACCCCAAAAGCACATTCTTCAGTCCAGAGATGAGCAACAGCTTTGTAAGACAGAAGACTACAGCTTCACACTGACTCCTCCAGATTAATTCCACATCACACAATTTCTCATGAGAGTGCCAGTGTCAGAGTACCAGTGCCATCATGTGCACATCGAATAAACACATCATGGTGAAAGAGTTTCTGGAATTACAGAAGTTGCTAAGACTCTTCTGTACCTCATTTTGTGTCAAGTCCCAATTTGTCAGGGCTAACAGCTTCCATTGAAGAATGTGGTAAAACACCTGATGATTTCACTGCAGCAGATGTTGAAAAACTGCCTACGGTTTTTCTTTCTCAAGTGAGGAATTTGTAAGCCATCTCACTGCCTGTGGCTGGGCTATCTGTTGGTCCTAACTAAAGTTGCATCCCAGGTCACACCTGGCATCGCTCCCTTACTGACTCCGACACTGAACCCAAGTGGAACTCAGACCAACGAGGAACCAGCATTAAGTCCTACTGATTGTCTTTAAGCATTCACGACTACATCTAATTTAGAGCGCAACCTGCCTGAGGCACTCTCAGTCTGTGTTTTATTCATCTGAAGCAATATACACACCTAGGATGCTGACAGATGTTCCTTTGCCCTGGAGAATAATGCTGCCACCTGCATTTTTATGCACACACCAGCGAGTGCCAGCCATAGCAAAGAATTATTGCACACGTGCCACAGCACGGATGCAGCACAGAGCAGGATTAAAACAGACTGGGGACAGTAGCTGCTAACGTGTCAAATGACACAACCTCTCCAGAACTGCTGAAAGTCTCATGTAGCATTCAGCCACATTTTTCTTAATGCAACTTATCTAGTCGCCAACCCAAACCAACAGACTGCTTATAAAACTACAGAACAGAGCAGTAAAAAGATACAGTTCCCGTCTGCCCTCTTTTTGCATTTTTTTCTCATTAAAGGAGGGGCAGTTTTGTTACAAATTTAACTGCTAATTTGGAGGTTTAAAAAAAGTCCTGAAGTCCTGAAAAGCCAGATTAGGTAAGGCCTGGTCTAGTGGGAGGTGTCCTTGCGGAGCTTGGAACTAGATGACCTTTAAGGTCCATTGCAATTCCTTAACATTCTGTGATTCTGTCCCAAAGCATCCATTTTAGTGATGTTGGAGTTTATAATTCACAATAAAACTGCAGTATTTGGAATCAGTGTGCTTTATATTATTTCTTAAAGCCCAGTTTCCTGGAGTCTTGTGAAGAAAAATCACATCCTTTTCACCTTTTAAATGAAAGATAAATTTCTAGTACCCCACAGATACAGAGAAAACTTGAATACATGAAGCCCAAAGGTTTAAAGAAAACCCACATGCAGCAAAGGGCAAAAACCATTATGATTTCCTAGGTTTTTTTAGATAGCAGTGTCTGCAGATAGGAATAGCTGACTCATCATTTTGAATGCCTGGGACTGACAAAACCTTGGTATTGCTGGAGTGAGTTTTATGTCTGCTTTGTCCATGTGTTCTCGATAAAGGAACTGGAACAAAGCTTATTGAAATCAGCAATCAGGGTGCCTGCTAGCACAGAGCTCTGGATCACACCCTAACAGACTATAAGCCCTTTTACACTGCAGGTCAGTGCTGTGGAGGCAGTATTCTAGTCAAAATAGAAATTTAGTTTGTTTTAAGATGTAGTTTGGAAGCTGAATCAGGAGTTAGGCTATGAATGAAAACTATGCATTTTTATACTTACGAAAATATGAAGAGCTCTTTGCAAAGGAAACAGATTTCAATCAAGAAGTCTGACTGTGAACCTGATGAAAATTCCCAGGGTCTTATACATTCTTTATCAGAAAATCTCCATCAGCTCATGCCACCTGACCCAGTTGTCCCATTCCATCACTTCTGCCTCCTGCAGTACAGCTGTGGATTATATGATACTGAACTGACTGCAGGTGCACACACCAACTTAAAATGAAGTCAGGAAGTAAGAGTAACATTGTGCTGGAAGAGCAATAACAATTGCTTGTGTTCAGTGTTGCCTTTTTAGCTGGTGATGTTTGGACAGCATCAAAACATGCCACGCCTCAGAGGAATATAAATGAGTACAATTCAGGCAGAACTCTGCCACAGACTAAAGGATATCCACTGACTCTTAACCCAGGAAAAAGGGCTTTTTACTTGGCCACATAAGCAATGTTTAGCAAGAGTCTTTCCAGGTCAGTATGCTTCATAGAAATGTGCTTTTAACATATCAAAAACTGAAGTTTCAGAGAACCTCTCAAATTTGGTTTGCTTTGGGTTCTTTATTTTGGCCTGCCATTAATTTGCTGTCAATGTGGAAGAGACATTCTGGATCTACATTTTCAAATGCATCCCTTACCTTTGATTTTAACACAATTAGGCGTCGCTATTCAGAAAAGCTGTGGGGCTTTTGGCACTCTGCAAATTAAACATAAATGTCTTGAGTTTCCAACAGCTATCCAGTGGATGCTTCTGGGAACTCAGAGCAACATCTCCCATCCTGCGACTCCCCATCTGGCGATAGCAGAACTTACCTATCCTTCTAGGAAAGCTGTGATGCTTTCAAAGCGTGAGTCACAGCTCACAAGGAGGCGTTTCAATGCAAGCTTCACACTGGGATTATTATTGTTGCAAGGCCATTTTTAAAAGCAAATCTGAAAGTACAAGTCCCCTTCCTTTTAAAGGGAAAATCTGTCTTTGCTTAAACCCTTGTCTAGAGAACTCTTGACAGATATTGTAAGCTCAGGTACTTTACCTCCTCTTACACTGAAAAACCTTAATTCCAAAGGGAGCATCTAGGCATGTTTTTATTTTATCTGCATACATCCAGTTGTTAAATCTACGTGGCTGGCAACATCCTGAGGCACAGAGCAGCTTCAGCGGAGGCTGAGCTATTCATAGGCCAGCACGCCAGCCGGGAGTGAGCTCATGAGCTCACAGCTTCCCAGCACCAGCTGCCAGCTCGGCTGGGACATGTAAAGGGAGCGAGGGAAAATGCATGTGGGAGGAGGGAGGCGCAAGGGGGAACAGAAAGGGGACAGGATCTTAATTGCTAATATCTCATGTCAGGATCTGCCGAAATCACGTTAGAGGTCTCGGTGTTTACAACTCTGCAGTAAAGGATGGCAGGCTTTGCATTGTGTGAGACTGCTTTGCTCCAGGCTGGCATTTGGCACTACGACTGCCTGGTAGGGGCAACTTCGAAGGAGCAGTGTGCTCTGAGAAGGAGCATTTCTGTTTCACAACAGACTAGCCAAAATGATCAGCAGCTGCCTCTCCTCTCAGTAGGATACCAGAGTGGTACCTGCTAGCCCAGGGCTACCTACCGAAGCCAAGACAAACAGCCAGCAAGGAGTCTAAAGATTACCGCTATTTATTTATAGCAACTGCTGCAAGTTTGGTGACCATCCATTTAACAACCACACCTCACACACGGGCACATTCACAGTTATAACCATTTGTTTTTACACATCACCTTAATGCAGATCTTCCTAATATCTGAGTTAGCTTTACACACTTCAGCAGCCTGAACAACTTTAAAAAAAATTGCTTTTAACATCAGGGCTTCCATTACAAAGAAAAAATCAGTGTACCTGATTAAGATGGCTGTGGCTGCAACCAGACTGATCATTGGTACCTGAACTGAGAAGTACCAAGAAGTAGATTGTTGTACTCCTGTGCTTAGCGTGTTTTGTGGCACTATTTTGGTGACAGTTAAGAAGGCACTGAGAGCTTTGTTGTATCATAGAATCATAGAATCAGCTGGGTTGGAAGGGACCTTCGAGATCATCAAGTCCAACCCTTGATCCACTACTGCTGCGGTTACTAGACCATGGCACTAAGTGCCACATCCAGTCTCCTTTTAAAAATCTCCAGGGATGGAGAATCCACTACTTCCCTGGGCAGCCCATTCCAATGTCTGACCACCCTCTCTGTAAAGAAATTCTTTCCAATATCTAACCTAAACTTCCCCTGGCACAACTTGAGACCATGCCTTGACCACATATTAAGGCCTTTAAGGCAGAGATATAAAAGTGAAAAGACAAGGAACACAGTTTACCTCAGCTTTGTCCAACCAGGCCACACTAGTATCACAACGGTAAGTGATGCTGAAGGATATAAATGTTATTAGGAGGCACTGCACCATAGTAAGATTCCCCATACCCCTCTCTGCACTGCCCAGATGCTGGCCTGGTGCCAAACAAGCACCAAACAGCCATGCTATACCTCAGCATCTCTCCTCCCACAGGAACAGGAGTAACACAGGCTCTGCTACTGCAGCCTCCCTATCTTCCCTCTAGGTCCCAACCATCCTTCACAGCAGCAGAGCAAGACTTCCACCTGTATGCAGTCAGCACCTACTGGAGGAAAGGGACACCATGAATGAAAACTGACAGCAAAAGGGGCTGGCAGGAGGAGGGACCCCAACTGCCATTTTAAACAACAGCCTTCAATATAGAGTGAAATCCTCAACAGGTAACTGCTGTGTGTCCTCCCACTTATCCCAATCATTTGGGACATGGAAAGGGGACACACACCACACCTCTTTGTTAGTGCTTACAGACATTTCTCCAAAAGTGTTAATATCATGAGAGCTGGCAGTATTACTGGTATTATGGAAAATCAAAATGATAATCAGTTGTCACCAGTTCAGAAGCATTCCAACGTGGTGATCTTAACAGACCCCTCATGAAGCCATGATTCTCTTCCCAAGCTGATTATGCCACATAGCCCTGCTCAATGAAGAGCAGTACTGAGACGCAGTCTCCCAGAGCAAGACAGGCAACTACAAAGGCATCCAAGCATCAGTATCACAAGCACCTCACATTTAAACTTCAGTGCACTGATGCAGATCTTCAGTGCAGGTTGGTTCCACAGATCTCATCTTCCTGCAGAAACCAAGACCCACTCTTAAGCCCACACAGTGCAAGCAGAAGGCTAAAAGGAGCTGCTGGCTCCACCTCTGGAAGGAATTGCTGGAGGAATGGCACCAAATTCCCACATGCCTTCCTGACATGGGAAGCTGCCTCCACAGCTGCAAATCCAAACGGGCTCTGAGAGCCTCCATTGCTCAGCAGCTGTACTGGCTATTTTCTGCTGAACCAGGGCCTCAGTATTTTCAGCCAGAGAAGAACTGCCTTGAATTCACACACACCCAAGGGCCTGTATATAAAATGAACATTGTGAACCACTAGTGGCATTTTTCTCTGCTATGTATAGCTAGGAAAAATGGGATTTTAATGGATTTATTCTCAACCTACTTTAAACTCACAAAGATATGAGGCCTTATGTCATCATTATAGTTACTACATGTGATCCTGTGTGTGTTATGAAGAAGCAAGCTAGAAATGAGTACTGGATGAACTCAAAAGCTTGCAACTCCTCTGCCAAAGCAAAGTCTGTCACAAGTTGCTAAATACATAACCACGCAAGTTAAAGAAACCCACACACCAATAAGTCAGTATTTCAGGGCGATGAGACTACTGTGCACCAGCTATGAACCAAAAGGTCTTTGCTCTGCTGTGGACTTCATGCATGGATTTGGAGTAGGTCACTGTTTAAACCTTCATTTACCCCCTCACTCCTCTTCCCCCTGGATTGAGATCTGTAGACTGTACCTATACTCTGTCCAGAGCCAGGAGTATAAACATGCTGAAGATTGTGAAGTGCTTAGATACCACAGTGATCATGCACTGCCAAGTTTTGATAAAATTATACTATTGGGCTAGTATTCTACAGTAAAACAATTTGGGGGTGGCAGAATTAGAAATAAAAGCACTGATGTACGCTGGCACGGAAATCCCAACTCTGGGCAGCAGGCATGTATGAGATACAGCATGCTGTTTCCCCACCACAGAGAAGGCATCATCAACTCATGTCTCTTCTGCTCTTTACTATGTATGTTTAAGCTTTAAAGGAAGCTTTCTGCTATTACGCAAAATAAGACAGGCTTTCAGCCCACTCTCTGACAAAGCGGCCTTTAGCTGAATCAAGCTGCTGGACTGGAAGCCTCAGATGTCCACCAGTTCCCCAAACATGCTGAAGTGGGATGGGCATAGTGGTAAAGATTTTATTAGCACCACAGGTCTGACTAAAAGGGGAGTTTTGCCAAGACTAGATATATCTGTTAAGTAGCCTCATTAAAAGACCCTACATGAGCTGAGGCTCCTCTGAATCAGGCCAGCAAGATCTGTTCCTAGGTACCTCAAAAATTGCTCTGTAATTCAAACTGAAGAATCCAGCTTTTCAGAAACTGAAAAAAAAGCTTACCTCAACTTTTTACACTTCTGGATATACAACTTCACACTGACAAAATTTTTTTAGTGTAACAGGAATACCTTCACTTGCTGTTCGTTGTAAACTAGCCAGTTTACCCTCCTAACTTTTGAGGAGGCCAAGGGTCACCTGGGTTTGTACTCAGCACATTCACACAGAGTGGGATACCACAAAACCACCTTAGTTAAGGTTACACAGAGCTAACAACACATACTCCCATTAATAGCAACAAGCCCAGCACAAGCAGTTTGAGACAGCATCCCCAAATACACTATGCATATGTACAGTAGTGCTAGGGTCACTTTCACACTTTCCAATGCTCATTATTAAAAAAAAAAAAAGAAAATTAGTTGCATATTAACCAAATGCTTTCTTTGAGCGCTAAATACTCATTTTGTAACCTACTTAAGCAACATTTTACAAGCCGTGTTTTGAACCAATTACTATTGAAAAACAGGACTATGACAGTAATAAGAAATGCATTTAGTTGGCATAAATCTGACTAGTTTGTGTTTATGTCAGTGAAATAACAACCATGAAGTCAGTCTTTGTGGGAAGAGTCTCACCCTTCAGGGTATCAGCTTTCTGGAAATGGGGCTGTTTCCTACAGTCCTCATGGAATTAATTATATTACTGATTTCAGGCCTAACAAAGATATAAAAGACCATTCAAATGCTGATTCCCTTACCTAAGGCTATATGCAGATCTAACAAGGTACACTAATTCAGGCAGCAGTTGTTCAATTAAGTATAGGAATAACATGGTTAAAAATTACCACTTCAGTCTATGTATGTTCGGTGAGATTATCTTACTAGTTGCTCTTTACAACAAGGAAGCATGTCTGAAGTCATGTGAGACCAAAGCACATGCTCAAGCTGCAAGAAGAAGTTTTAATATAAGGAATACACAACTTTACAGAAACCCACGCAGCATTTCCATATATGCTCCACACCTCCTGGGGTCAGGCCCTTTGCAAACTGCTTCTAATAAGGCATCCCCAGAAAGCTGGAAGTACTCTAACCCCGGAGGAGACCATGCTCGGCCCGCAGCTGGTGCCGTGCAAGTTAAGCTAACAAAGAGGTGACTTGAATCATGGAGCCCTTTAGAAACCACTACACCAATGATCCCTCCAAACATCCAGCATTTTATCCATCATTAAAGTTACTTAAGAGCCGTGCTGACATCACAGCATCTTTCACAACCAGCTGTAATCTTAAACAAATGAATCACTTGAATTGTCTGGGACAGCAAAAGAAACCCAGGTTATCTCAAAGGCAGTGACTGAGATATTTTTTTCCACGTTATTATTTTCCACCTTTAGTTTAAACAACTCTTAGGAGCTATTTGAGCGCTGTAAAGCACAAACAAGGCGAGCTCCGGCAGCCTGGCTCTCTATCCGACCCGAGGCGGCTGAGGCAGCGTGTTCCCTGTGTGCTGAACGGGGCATATTTTCCCACCTGAAAGCCGGCGGAGGGTCGGCAGCCCAGGGGGCAGAGGGGCTGGCCGGGGGCGATGCCCGGCCCGGAGCAATGCCCTGCAGGCGCAGGGCATCCCTCCGCTCCGGCCGGGCGATGCCGCGGCGCCCTGGCCCCAGCACCGCTAAAAATAAAGCCCGTCTCCGCCGGCCTGCCCTCAGGAATAGGGGTTGGATCGATGATTTTCTTTTAAATCTGGTTTTTACCAATCCCCCCCTCCCCCGACAACCCGGCTCCGAACCGCCCAGCTCGGACCGCAGCCCTGCGAATAACTTCAGGGATGGCCGGGACCGCCGCCGGGCGGGGGGACGGGACCGGGGGGCCCGCGGGCAGCGCTCGGCACTCACCTGGCCGGCGGTGTCGTACAGCCCCAGCAGGTACTGCTTGCCCCCGACGGTGACGCTGACTGCGAGAAGGGAGAAACACAGCGCGTCAGGGGGGGCACCCCCGGCCGACCCTCTCCCATCCCCCGGCAGGGCCAGGCCAGGGGATGGAGCGAGCAGGGAGGAGGGAGAGGGGGCGGCAGCCGCGGCCCCCCGCCCGCTCACCTGCGTAGTGGTCGAACACGGTGGGCACGTACTCCTCGGGGAAGGCGTCGTTGGCGTAGCTCATCAGCAGACACGTCTTGCCCACGGCGCCGTCCCCCACCACCACGCACTTCAGCATGACCGCCGCGCTGCCATGGGCCATGGCCGGAGCCCGCCCTCATGGCCCCGCGGGCGCGCCCCGCCGCGCCGGGCCCCTCGGCATCGCCGCCGCCGCCGCTCAGCGGGCGCCCCCGCCGGCCCCCGCCGGGCGCGGCCCCCCCGCCATCCGCCGCCGCGCTGGGCCCGGCGGGAGCCGCCTTCCCCCGGCCGCGCAGGGGCAGCGCCCGCCCGGGCGCGGGGCCGGGAGGGGGCGGGCGGCGGGGCTGCGGGGCTGGGGCCGCCGTGCGGGAGCGGCCGCTCGCCCCGGCCCCGCTGCCCGCACACGCATGCACAGAACACCCCGCGCTTCCCCGCCCCGAGAGGAACTCGGGAGCCGCGGGCACCCCCTGCCCCGCGCCGGCGGCGGGGGCGCGTTCGTTCTGCGCTGACACCCCCCCAAACCATCGCCCTGCCCGTACAAAGGAAACTCCGGCCGCATCCTGTGGCATTAACCCCTAACTGAGCCGATAGGTATGGAAATAATCAACGGGGTGTGAAAGGATTTTGTTCCGCGCCGAGTCTTCGGGTCTGAAATTCAGTAGTGGGAATGGGTTTAAGAACACCAAAGTGTGTGGTTTAAATAGTCTTTGAGTGCACATTTGCTAAAGGACCAGGGGACAAGATCTAGAAAGAATAGGTACTGCAAGAAAAATGAGTGAAATCATGCTCCCACTAGCGTCAGTGGCAAAAGTCTCACTGTTCAGTGGCACTAGGTTGTCACCCTAGAAAGCTGTTTCAAACTTCACGTTTTCAAATGATATGAAATACGTTTACAGTCAGGCAGAAAGTAATTGCCTTTTCTAGTCTGTATTTTTTGCAGATTTATGCCATAAGCCCTATCCTGTTACAACAAAACCCACACAGAACAGTGCAACCCACGAGGAGACCTCTATGTTGTAGAGTTTGTGTTTCTATTTGATCTGACATGCTTCACGGAGAAAATAAATGCAAATCCCACATTGCACAAAGCTTATCTGAATATTCAGTAAAACATATTTTCAAATCAGGGCAAAATAGACAAGTTATTTCTTTGCACGTTTTTCGGCTTAGTGAATCAAGTTTTCGTGCCTTGAGACCACAGAGGGGGCAGGCAGGACATCCAAGACTCTGCCACAATCTCTTCTCAATTCATCCAGAGAGCATCAAATTCACGAGCAGACTGAGGCTGCCCCAGGAGGTATTTTTTCAGCCTTCGGAAAATGCCAGCTATAAAAGAAAGCTGGGTTTACCAAGACGTCAACCAGCAGCCAGCACAGGACTCAGTGCCCAGGTCTCCCAAACAACGTTTCCTAATAAGCAGGTATGTCCTGCATGAGCAGCTATTTCAGGATGGATTTTGGCACCAGGCCCAGGAAAACTGCTTTACAGTGATCTACCTAGAGGTTCCCAGGTACCCACGAGAGACTTGAAATCATGCAGATATTCAGTGGCCCAGGTAACATCCACTTCCCTTTTGCTGTCCTTGCCAATGTATACATTCGGGAGCACCCAGCACTTGCATTCCTGGACAAAAGCACCCCAGGCTGCCGTCTGCGCAATCGATGGGAAGTACACTTCCTCCACTCTGCCGCTTGCTTAATTGCTAGTGTTGCTTCTCAAATCCTGTAATCATCATTTTGAACTTGCACAATCTCAGCCAAATGATTCTCATCCAGTCCTCCATCTCGCTCAGACAATGGACGCCCAATTAGTCTGCACTAAATATTTAGAGAAAATGAAGATACAGAACTGGCAAACTGAAATGCTCACCTCGGCTCTCTCCACACCAGCCTGGCTGGTTGCACAGCCAGGGAGTCACATAGCAGCAGGAGTGGGACCTCATAAAACCTAACAAGAGTCCCACAGCAATATGACTCTGTGGAATCACCCATGGGGGCGTAGGACTGTTGGTTTCATCCACAGAACGTGTACTGTGTTTTTCACCCTTTGCAGATGTCACTTTCCAGCCAGCACCCACAGCAGCACGATAAGGAGGGTGCAACTATGAGGAGAATATACACCCCAAAAGTTCCTGGAAATTGATTTATTCTCTTAAACTTTCCTGTCTTTCAGCAGCTTAGAGCCTCTCTTCAGTGTCAATTGACGTGGCTCAACTATATCAGCACAAAGGATACCTTACCAGGAATCACATCCTTCTTTCAAATAGATGAACAATCTGTTCTGTGTAATATGCGTACATTTTTCAGCAATACAAATATAAAAAGTGTTAAAATAATTACCTACCTGTAACAAATATTTTAAGTATCTTTATTAAAGACATTGAATCTAGCCATTTTTTCCCTAACTTCTTTCATAAGCTAGTAAAAATAAATGAGTACAAGCTCTTAAAAGGAAACTCATCATCTGGCATATTTAAAATACATTTTTTTCCCTCATTCTTTGCTATAAAGTTGTTAGGAAATGAAAAACTGTACCATCTAGTTTTTTGCAAAAGGGACAGTTTCTGAGTAGTTCTAGGTTATGCACTGAACGGTTACTTTAGCATCACATACGAGTACTAAACAATCAATTTTTTCATTTTAGGTATTAAAATTTTGCTTTTTAGGATTTCTGTAAGATTTCTATATGTATATGAGGCTGAAAACTAATTGGGAGGAAGAAATGTAACTAGATTACCCTTAGAAATAAGGCCTGTTCCAAACAATTCAGGTCAGTAATGGAGGAAAGTGTGTAGCAGAGAGGGTCTAATAAATGATGGGAAGCCTATGATGACACAAGTGAAACTCCATAGATGACTGTGCAGCTAAACATTTTTTGGAAGCAATTCCTGGGGTATACAGACTTCACAAGTAAAACATGGAGTGGGACCATGAAGTAGAATCACAAAGTCGTTCATCTGAGTTACCAACAGCAGAGAAAATAGAAGAGAAAGGGATGGAGCCAGGCCTCAGTATAAGCAGCAAAAGACCTGTTTGGTCTATGGAACTAGGGAATAAATGGTATTAATTGTGTAATCAACACATTTTGAAAAGATAGATCTGATCATGTCCATTATTAACGTCTCCGAATTTAACCCTGACATTTACATAATCTAGTTATTTTTATCAACTTGCTGCCACTCTGTGTTGTGAGTACACTCCAGCAGTTCTCTGTCCACATCCTCCTGTTCACCCTGTCAGATAAGCCATGGTGCCTCACTTTGTCACTGGGTTGCTGTGCATCACTAGAGCGTGGTCATGCATCTCACCACAAAAGTGGACATCTTCCCATGTTGGGTGAAATGACTTCATGGAAGTAGCCAATATTGAGGAAACACCCTTAAAAATGCCAAGTCGCAGTCAAAGCTGAAAGTGATGTATGTAAAACACTCAAATTAGCCCCACAAAGTCCATCAGAGGATTAATTTTTTAGGCATCTGTGCTGGTTTAAAAGTTAACCAGCAGGGGGAATGAACCCAACTCAAAGGAGAGATTATAAGTCAGAATAACAATTTATTAAAATAATACAGTAAGTACAATAATACAAACAAACAATTGGTCTCAACCCACAAAAACCCAAATGTGTAACCCAGTACCCTGGGGCCTGAACAAAGTGGTGTTCCTTGGGCCCTGTTTGAGTCCAAAGTAAAGGGAGAGGGGAAGAACCTGCTGGTGGGAGAGCTGCTGCAGTCTGGCCAGAACTGGTGATCGCAGTCCAGTGGTGGTCTAAGTCTGGTTGAGAGCGATGAGATGCAGCCGTCCTCTGGATCCCACGAGTGGGTTGAAAAATGTTCCAAAACTCCAAGATTATATATCCTCCAGTTCAGGCAGGAATGCTTGGTACTCTCCTCAGGGCGGGGAGTTCACAAAGGGTGTGAGGACAGAAACATCCTTCTATCTCACAGGCCTCTTAACACCTAGTTTATAGCCTGAGGAGTCAGGCTCTATGGGCAGAGGGTGCGAATAGTCTATTGACAACAATAGTCTAGTTTCTGGGAAATGACATGGAAGGCTATAGAATACAGTTTTGGGTTACACCCACCATGCTCTATGGGCAGAGGGTGCGAATAGTCTATTGACAACAATAGTCTAGTTTCTGGGAAATGACATGGAAGGCTATAGAATACAGTTTTGGGTTACACCCACCATGATGAACTGATCTCAGCTGTCCTAACTAGGACATTATCCACCCCTTATTCTATGCCATCCATGTCATGCCCAAATTAACCCCCTTTAAAAACTATATCCCTTTAAAACTATATACATCTATCTATCTATCTATCTATATATATATATACAATGAAACATTACAGACCATTCTCACTCAAAATTAGGTCCCCTTGTGGTACACAACGTGTCTCCCCATCTTTTTGCATTACCCACCAGGTGGAACCAGGTCCCTGAGCAAAAACAATCCCTCGGATGGGTTTGCCTTTGCTTGAGGTGGGACTAATCCAAACAGTCTTCCCTAACATTCCTCTCATATGTACCACGGGGACTTTATCTCCATCTACAGTATGCAAAAGTTCTGATTGGGCAGGGCCAGCTCGATTGATGGAACCTCGGGTGTTGACCAACCAGGTGGCCTTTGCTAAATGCAGCTCCCAGTGTTTGAGAGTCTCCCCACACAGTGCCTTCAGGGTGGTTTTCAGCAGTCCGTTGCACCGCTCAACTTTTCCAGCAGCTGGTGCATGGTAGGGGATATGATACACCCACTCAATGCCGTGCTCTTTGGCCCAGGTGTCTATAAGGCCATTCTTGAAATGGGTCCCATTATCAGACTCAATTCTCTCCGGGGTGCCGTGTCGCCACAGGACTTGTTTTTCAAGGCCCAGGATGGTATTCCGGGCAGTGGCATGAGGCACGGGGTATGTCTCCAACCATCCAGTGCTTCCTTCTACCATGGTCAGTACGTAGTGCTTGCCTTGGCGGGTTTTGGGGAGCGTGATGTAGTCAACTTGCCAGGCTTCCCCATACCTGTACTTTGACCACCGTCCACCATACCATAGAGGCTTCACCCGCTTGGCCTGCTTGATGGCAGCACATGTCTCACAGTCATGGATGACCTGTGAGACAATGTCCTTGGTTAAGTCCACCCCTCGGTCACGAGCCCATCTGTATGTTGCATCTCTCCCCTGGTGACCGGAGGCGTCATGGGCCCATCGAGCCAGAAATAATTCTCCTTTGTGCTGCCAATCCAGATCTACCTGAGAGACTTTAATCCTGGCAGCTCGGTCCGCCTGCTCGTTGTTACGATGCTCCTCATTAGCCCGTTTCTTGCCTACATGAGCGTCTACGTGACGGACCTTCACACTCAGCTTCTCTACCCGGCCAGCGATGTCCTGCCACATCTCCGCCGCCCAGATGGGTTTCCCTTGGCGCTGCCAGTTGGCCTTTTTCCATCGCTCCAGCCATCCCCACAGAGCATTGGCCACCATCCATGAGTCAGTGTAGAGATAGAGTCTTGGCCACTTCTCTCGTTCAGCTATATCCAAAGCCAACTGAACGGCTTTAAGCTCGGCAAACTGACTTGACCCACCTTGTCCTTCGGTCGCTTCTGCAACTCGCCGTGTGGGACTCCATACAGCTGCCTTCCATTTTCGGTTTGTCCCTACAATGCGGCAGGAGCCATCCGTGAAGAGCACATATCGCCTTTCATCTGCTGGTAGCTTGTCATATGGTGGGGCCTCCTCAGCACGTGTCACCTTCTCCTCCTCTTCTTCAGAGGATAGTCCGAAACTCTCACCTTCGGGCCAATTGGTGATAATTTCCAGAATCCCAGGGCGATTAGGATTCCCTATCCGGGTTCGCTGCGTGATCAGAGCCATCCACTTACTCCATGTGGCATCGGTGGCATGATGTGTGGAAGGAACTCTTCCCTTGAACATCCAGCCCAGCACTGGTAGTCGGGGTGCCAGGAGGAGCTGCGCTTCGGTGCCGATTACTTCTGAGGCAGCTCGAACTCCTTCGTAGGCAGCCAGGATCTCTTTCTCAGTTGGTGTATAGCTGGCTTCAGATCCTTTGTATCCCCGACTCCAGAATCCCAGCGGTCGTCCTCGGGTCTCCCCAGGCACTTTCTGCCAGAGGCTCCAAGAAGGGCCATTCTCCCCGGCTGCGGTGTAGAGCACGTTCTTCACGTCCTGTCCTGTCCTTACTGGCCCAAGGGCTACTGCATGGGCAATCTCCTGTTTAATTTGTTCAAAGGCTTGTTGTTGTTCGGGGCCCCACTGGAAATCATTTTTCTTCCGTGTCACAAGGTAGAGAGGGCTTACAATCTGACTATACTCGGGGATATGCATCCTCCAAAAGCCCACAGCGCCTAGGAAAGCCTGTGTTTCCTTCTTGCTGGTTGGTGGGGACATGGCTGCTATTTTGTTAATCACCTCCATTGGAATTAGACGGCGTCCATCTTGCCACTTCACTCCTAGGAACTGAATTTCCTGAGCAGGTCCCTTGACCTTACTCCGTTTAATGGCAAAACCGGCTCTTAGGAGAATCTGGATTATCTTCTCTCCTTTCTCGAAGACTTCGCCCGCTGTGTTCCCCCATACAATGATGTCATCAATGTACTGTAGGTGCTCTGGAGCCTCACCCTTTTCCAGTGCAGTCTGGATCAGTCCGTGGCAAATGCTGGGACTGTGTTTCCACCCCTGAGGCAGTCGATTCCAGGTGTACTGCACACCTCTCCAAGTGAAAGCAAATTGTGGCCTGCACTCCGCTGCCAAAGGAATGGAGAAAAAGGCATTGGCTATGTCAATGGTGGCATACCACTTGGCTTCCTTGGACTCCAGCTCGTACTGGAGCTCCAGCATGTCCGGCACAGCAGCACTCAGGGGTGGTGTGACTTCATTGAGTCCACGGTAATCCACCGTCAGCCTCCACTCTCCGCTGGACTTACGCACTGGCCATATAGGGCTATTAAAGGGTGAGCGAGTCTTGCTGACCACCCCCTGGGTCTCCAGTTCACGGATCATCTTTTGTATAGGGGTCACAGAGTCTCGGTCGGTGCGGTATTGCCGACGGTGCACTGTTGCTGTGGCTATCGGTACCAATTGTTCTTCAACCTTCAGTAGTCCCACAGCAGAGGGGTCCTCTGAGAGACCAGGCAAGGTGTTCAACTGTCTGATTTCCTCCGTCTCCACAGCAGCTATGCCAAAAGCCCAACGAAGTCCTTTTGGGTCTTTGAAATACCCACTCCTCAGGTAATCTATGCCAAGGATACACGGGGCCTCTGGACCAGTCACGATGGGGTGTCTGTGCCATTCCTTCCCAGTCAGGCTCACTTCAGCTTCCAGTACAGTCAGCTGTTGGGATCCCCCTGTCACCCCAGAAATAGAGATGGATTCTGCCCCTACGTATCTTGATGGCATTAATGTACATTGTGCGCCAGTGTCCACTAAAGCCTTATATCTTTGTGGCTCTGATGTGCCAGGCCACCGAATCCACACAGTCCAATAGACTCGATTGTCCCTCTCCTCTACCTGGCTAGAGGCAGGGCACCCCTAGTCCTGGTCATGGTACTCATTGTGCTCTTCTTGTGGGTATGACCTGGAGGTCCCTTCGAGAGGATCAGACGTATCATCATTCCTGTACCGTCTGGAGTCTTGCCCACGAGAGACTGGAGCAACGTTTACCCTTGAAGAGTTCTTTATGGTATTTGTTCCTCTTTTCAGTTCACGTACCCGGGCTGCTAAGGAAGAGGTGGGTTTCCCATCCCACTTCCTCATATCTTCTCCATGCTCACGGAGGTAAAACCATAGATCGCTACGTGGAGTGTACCTTCTCTCCTTAGCTGGGGGACGCTGGCTCCTGATAGCAGAGACTCTTGTTCGTCCTGGCGAGATATGGAAAATCCCTTCCTTAATTTCTTCTCTTAGCTTCTGGTGTCCCTCTTCAATTTTCTCTTCTAGGCTTCGGACGTGTTCAGCCAGTTTGGTTTCCACAGATGAGACGTGGGCTCGTAATGGGGCGGTGACAGTGTCTTCATAAATCCTGAGTTTGCTAACCAATGCTCCCACCTTGTCCTCTCCCTCCCTCCATTGCAGCGTTGCTAAGTAGCGGGAATACATTTCTGGCCCGAGTCGTGCAAACTTTAACCACATTTGGGAGGTGCACTGTACGCCATCTGGACTCTTAGGGAATCTTTCATCCTCTGAAAAGATTATCTCCAGTACAGCTAACTCCCTTAAGCACCGGATACCTTGTTCCATCGTGTTCCACTGTCCTTGCTGTACGTGGAGGTCCTCCTTGCAAAGGTATCTCTCCCTCACACTGGACAACAGTCGCCGCCAGAGGCTGAGAGTTTCCTGCCTCCTTCCAATCCCCTGATCAATGACTACATCTCGAGACAGGGATCCCAGCTGTCTGGCTTCACTCCCATCTAGGATCGTATCGTTAGCTGCGGCATCCCAGATTCGGAGCAGCCAGGTCAGAATGGACTCGTTCGCCTGTCGTGTGAACTCTCTCCGGAGCTCACGTAGCTCACCCAGGGATAGGGACCGAGTGATTATTTCTGGCTCTGTCTCCTCCGGTGGATGTGAAGGTCCCGCCTCTTCGTCATCATTTGCTATGCGAACTGATTTAGTCTTTGATTTCCTTTTCTGGACAGGGGCGACTGCTATTGGTTTTGCTTGTTCTTCTGGCTCCTCGATGGTTTGTGTGGACACGGTGCTGGTTGGTTCATTTCTTTCTCCCTCTGACTCAGCTGTGGTTTGGGTGGACGTGGTGTCTGCGGATTTGGTCCTTCTCTCCTCGCCCTGACAGTGCTGTATCATGTCAAGCAGTGCCCGGTAGGCAGTGGCCAGGGCCCAGCAGGTTGCTGTGAGCTGGCCATCTCTGGAGCTGCCAGAGCATTTTTCCTTCACCAGTCTTATCATGCTAACAGGATCCTGCAGTTGTTCAGGGGTGAATTTCCAGATCATTGGAGGAGAAAACTTTTCCAAATACTGGCTGATGTCCTCCCACTTCCCGTGCCACTCAGCATTATCTGCTCCCAGGGCAGGTGTCCAACCAACCTCCCTAAAAGGCACTTTTCTGACCCTAAACATGGTGTACACAGTACAGAGCAGACAGAGCAACACTAACAATAACATTATGCTGTCCTTAACATCAAAAGGGAACTCAATATTTTCAAAAACTGTTTTAGCAGGTCTGAAGGGGAAGAAGGAGGTGGGAGGCTGGAAACCATCCACCCCTGTTCCCCCAAAAAGCTGGGTACGATTTTTAATGAGGCCCCAGAGGTAGCAACCCAAACCAGGACAGGCAAACAGGACTGAATACACATTTACAATGAAACTCATTGCTTCTGATGTTAGAATGACATAAACATAATATACTAATAAAGCAATTTGGATCCCTCTCCCTGGTCTTAAAGAGAGCATCAAAACAGGCAAATAATACACCATCTGTGGAAATATGAACAGGCTCAAATACAACATCCATGTGAGTGCATCAAACAACATGGTGATCAGGGAGTTTCTATATTCAAATAGACAAATGCTTCAAATGAAATTGTGATTCTGACTTCTCTCTCTCTGCCCGACGTTTGGGCGCCAAAATGTGCTGGTTTAAAAGTTAACCAGCAGGGGGAATGAACCCAACTCAAAGGAGAGATTATAAGTCAGAATAACAATTTATTAAAATAATACAGTAAGTACAATAATACAAACAAACAATTGGTCTCAACCCACAAAAACCCAAATGTGTAACCCAGTACCCTGGGGCCTGAACAAAGTGGTGTTCCTTGGGCCCTGTTTGAGTCCAAAGTAAAGGGAGAGGGGAAGAACCTGCTGGTGGGAGAGCTGCTGCAGTCTGGCCAGAACTGGTGATCGCAGTCCAGTGGTGGTCTAAGTCTGGTTGAGAGCGATGAGATGCAGCCGTCCTCTGGATCCCACGAGTGGGTTGAAAAATGTTCCAAAACTCCAAGATTATATATCCTCCAGTTCAGGCAGGAATGCTTGGTACTCTCCTCAGGGCGGGGAGTTCACAAAGGGTGTGAGGACAGAAACATCCTTCTATCTCACAGGCCTCTTAACACCTAGTTTATAGCCTGAGGAGTCAGGCTCTATGGGCAGAGGGTGCGAATAGTCTATTGACAACAATAGTCTAGTTTCTGGGAAATGACATGGAAGGCTATAGAATACAGTTTTGGGTTACACCCACCATGCTCTATGGGCAGAGGGTGCGAATAGTCTATTGACAACAATAGTCTAGTTTCTGGGAAATGACATGGAAGGCTATAGAATACAGTTTTGGGTTACACCCACCATGATGAACTGATCTCAGCTGTCCTAACTAGGACATTATCCCTGTCTGTGAAAGACTGGAGCCATGGTTTATGGTTCTCTAAAAGAACTTTTAGACTTACAAGGAATGTTAAGTCTTTAGGAAAGTCAATGAAAAGGGCGATGTCATCTGAATGCCCTGTTTGCATCATATCGTCTTTCAGACCAATCAATCTCTCATCCTTGAGCAGAGCTGTCCCTAAGCAGCAGAAGGTTACACCCGAGTGGACATAGCACAAGTCTGGTTTTTAGTCTGAATGATTTACTGTTGTCATAAATGATGAGAAAACCATTTTTACAGCTTATGAATCCAATCATTACAGTTTTGCTTCTCTACCCAAGATCATGGGTAACACAGAGAATGTGTCTCTATCCCAGCTAATACAGAGGAAACAAATCACATATTTCTAATGTGCCAGAAATGGATAGGCAATTTGATAGCTGTAGATCCAATTCCTTCTGAATGTCAGTTTCTACTCTGTCCCCCAAAATTTTGTAATCATTTACAAGAGCACTGGTACTAATTTCCTCTCAAGTCACGGCTGTGTGCTTGCTTACCTCATGTGTTTCAAGAACATAGTGATACCTTCGAGCAAAGGCATGCAATATATGACATCAGAATAACACAGGATGACACATTTTAGGTCATCTGCTGCAGTCATTTGAATGTTAGAGCACACTGTCTCTTTACTATCCCTGTAGCAGTTCTCTTCTCAGAATGGGGATGAATGTTGCAAACAGGGGAAATATTACTTGTTCTCTTCAGGGACCAACCTGAAGAGTCCACTACATGGAAAGCTCCTACACAAGTCTCTTGAACTGTCTTGTTCTGTTATGCTGTTGCAGCTTGTGATCCTTTATTAACATTTCCTTCCTTTTTGCATGGATGTAACTGAGATGCAGTAACTGACTAAAGCAAAATAGTGGCATCAGGACCAAAACAAGAGCCCATTGCTGAGAATAAGATACAATGTTTTAAAAATAAATTTGCACTAACTACTGGAAAGTGTCACAATCACTACTCCATGTGGTTTTTCTAAATAAGTGTAGTGCAGGAGCTTCAAAATGGTCAAAGAAAATACATCAGTGGAAACCTTTTCTTTGAAAAGGCAGCTCCTTCGAAAAGAATACCTTTTGAAATCATGTCAATTCCATGAAAGTGTTTTAAGAATGGCATAAAAATGTTCTGGCAGCTTGAAAGTATACAATTTTTTTTTTCAGAGCAAAACATTTTAATTTCTAAATCACTATGGTTTCAATTTAAATTAGCATAGCATTAGAATACAGTGTAGCATAAATGAAAAGGTGCCATCATTAAACATTTCAATCAGCTTCATTTTTCTTCCAGAAGTTTGGGGGATTTTTAAGGACTTTTCAAGGGTTTCAAGATTTTCCAGATTGAATTCCTAATTAGAACAAAGACAAATCTCAAAAATATTCATAAAAGTGGAATTTTATCCTCTGCATAGCATATGTCCTCCCTCATACTCATAGCATGCTAAATTATGGTAAGATAGCATAGCATAGAATCATAGAATAATTTAGGTTGGAAAAGAACTCTAGGATCAAGACCAATTGTTAATCTAGAACTGCCAAGTCCACCATAAATCATGTCTCTGAGTGCCCCATCTACATGCCTTTTAAATACCTCCAGGGATGGTGACTCCACCACTTACCTGGGCATCCTGTTCCAGTGCTTGGCAACCCTTTAGGTGAAGCAATTTTTCCTATAATCCAATCTAAACCTCCCCTAGTGCGACCTGAGGCCATTTCCTCTTGTCCTATCACTTGTTACTTGGGTGAGGAGATTCACACTCACCTCTCTACAACTTCGTTTTGGGTAGTTGTAGAGAGCACTAGGGTACCCTCTGAGTCTTCTTTTCTCTGGACTAAACAACCCCACATCCCTCAGCTGATTGTTGTGCGACTTGTGCTTCAGACCCTTCACCAGCTCCATTGCCTTTCTCTGGACACGCTCCAGCACCTCCGTGTCTTTCTTGTAGTGAGGGACCCAAAACTGGACACAGCACTCAAGGTGTGGCCTCACCAGTGCACCAGTACAGAGGGATGATTCACTGCCCTAGTCCTACTGGCCACACTATTTCTGATACAAGCCAGGATTCGACATCATCGTCCAAGTACAACTGTTTAATAAGTGCCATCCACTTCAGAGTTGTGATTCTTTTAGATATATGTTCCAAGAATATGTATGATTTTGCAATGCTGTATCGCTGCACTATTATTAATATTCTTTCTACTGTATCACAATAGTCTTGCGTCCTCAATTAAGATGAATATTTGATTTGAATAGGAACTGCTCAAATATAGAGGGGGAAGCAGGTTGTCTTCTGCAAATTTTACGGTTCTGTCTCTGAAGAAATTCAAAGACTGTACAACACATAAAAAGGAGAGCAAGTGACTGAAATCAGAGTTCAAATTGACAGGATCAAGCTGATACAAACCACAGGGTCATACCCTTCTTTCCAGGTTTCTCTGTCCTAAGAAATAATTGTGAATTTGATTGATTTCCCCCAAATACATTTCTTAAGATGTAACTTAATCTTTTTCTTTTTTCTCTAGGGTTATTTATCCCATGCTGACACCTGTAATATCTCCCAAATTAGTGTTTGCTGCCAAATTCATTAGCATGCTGTTTACCAGTTCCTCTTAGGACTACTCCACTACAGTTGGAAAAGAAGATTCCTTAGGAAGAAAGGAAGAAAAAAAGAAAGGGAAAGCTAGAGCAGGGTGGAGGATGCTGCAGGAAATGGAGGCAGATGGAAGAATGAGGAAATTATGAATAGAAAAGTAGGGGTAGAAGAGATAATAAGAAAAAGAAAAAAAAGAAACAGCCAACCAGAAAAGAAACAGAAATGTCTGGCTCAGTTAACCTCTGAGAGGGTACTTAATTTCAATTATGAGAAGTCCACAGACCCAGGCCCATGCCTAAGATTAAGCTTGTGTTTTATTCAGGCCAACATAACATTCAATTTTCTACACAAGGATTTAAAGCACCAGAGGGAATCCATTGGAAACTTGGTGAGATTAGGGCACCTGCCTCCCACAGGTTTCTTGACATATCTCGGATTTCAAGATATAGTATTAAAATATAAAAGAAATTACGTCAGAGCTCTTTTAGTATTATTTCATATTCAGTGAAGGAACCTGACAGAATCAAATTTCTACTCAGCTATTTAGCACTGGGCTAAGTGTCAAGAAGAAGCAATTCTTTTCCTAAGGCCAACTTGGTGACAATTCCTTGCAGTTCACCAGACATTTTCTTGGAAATAAAATCTGTATCATGGTGAGGCTTTTTGTATAGCTAGAGTCACCACCATTCCCAGGCACAGAAGAGAGGACTAAGCACTTAACGTCCGCAGTTGATGTCACCTCTATGGCTCCATATGTCACCATAGCATCAGAACAGCCCCTTCTGGGTGCTAAGATATATACACCTCTGACTCGTGCCAGCACTCAAGACTGTACAGTCTGCTGTGGCTGTTACGTACCACGCTGTACCAAAAGGAGAATGAAATAAAATCTTAAACCTTGACTCACGGCCAGAAACCAGAAGAGGTATTATTACATGAATGGGGCAGGATTTGCAGAGGGAATACCGGCTCCTTCCTGCATTTTGGAATGAAACTAATCCCCAGAAATATCTCGTTCTGGAAAGTTAAAATTGAGCCTCTTTGTACCTTACAAGTCAACTTCCAGTTCTATTGGCCTTCTGAAGCTCAAGGGCATTGCATGATAAATCTGTAAGGTAACAGGTTTCCCATTTTGTACTTCGCTGTACACTAGACTTCCAGAGGGCACCAGGGTCACTGCCATGTTGTGTCTCATATTGCTGCTTGTGATTATCCCAGATGTAACTGTTGGAGAGCAAAATTAAAGCTTTAGCAGTCTTTCCTTTCAGATAAATTAAAGCAATCTTTAAGGACAAAAAAAAAGGCCAAAAGCTATAACTAAACTGAATTGTGCCTGAGCCTATTTCATGACGCTGGGACCAGCAGGCACAACCTGGCCTTGAACTTGACACTGATGTCGCATATCCTTTTGGGAGTGGTGCCTTGTCAAAGCTGACTCTGGCCTAGCACTGGAGGAGATTCCTTGGGAGAGTAACAGTGTTGCTCCACCCAAAACTACCCCCAGAAATGGTCTAGGGGTGTCACAGTGCTGAGTCTTAGTATTCAACAACATACCCTGGCTTTGTTTAATTTACTAAGATAGATGTCATCATTGCAAGGTCTATCTGTTCCAAATTTCATTTTTATTGAGCTACACTAATTCCAATGGAACTTATTTTTCTTGATTTTTTTTTAGTATTTATTATTAATTAATTCTGGTAAATCTGGTAATATTTTCCTCTGTTCAAAAAGCAACTAAACAACCAACGAATCCTCCAGCTCTAGATTTATATGCATGAAAAAAATACCTTTTTAAATTCCATTTATTACAAATGAATCTGTGCCTAAAACTGACCTCTGGATTTTCCCCAACCTTTGATGAAGTCAGGATTTAGTTTTGAATTTTCATGAAGTCTGGAATTCTTTCATCAGTTTCTTTGAATCTGATTCTTGATCTGCTTGATATACAGAAGCAAGCCCCTAAACTAGTTAATCTTCTGTACACCAGTAAGATTCAATGGTAAAGCCAAATGCTGAAACAAGCATCTTTTTTGATTTAAGAATGTTTCACCAAGAAAAATGTAGCCACATTTTAACCCATGACAGTTATCTGCTTCCTAGTGAAATAACGTCTAGCATCATATGGAGGAATGGTAGTGGATGGGATACCAGGAAACGGGGGTGAAGAACGAGAGATAGGTAACTCCACAATACCCCCACTCAGTCCTGCTCTGGGACCTGAACCCACCTTGCATTGGGATGGAAAGGATAGGTCCTTCTTTGGTTGTTTTTTTCAGCAACTTGTCATGTCATCTGGCAGGTGGAGAATGCTGGAGGAGATTCAAAAACAGATCTGAGGACAGAAATCCAGGCTTGGAGAATCCAGCATACGCAAGGCAGCATGGGCTGTAAGCAGCTCACTGTGAAGGATGAGAAACTCCTTAAATGCTAACAGCTTCTAAAAAGGTAATGGTTTAATAGGGCTGGAAGAGAAGAGTGTGCTAGAAATTTTCTCAGATATGGTTATGTATATCCTGTTGGGAAATGGACGGGAGGGAGAAGAGACCCATCACTTTCTTCTTAGGTGTTTATTGTAATCAACGTGGAACTAGATAACTTCACATGACAAAGATTTCAGTGGGGGGTGGCAACCTCCTTCCATATAACAATAGAGAGAACAGGGCTTCAGAGTCACAGTGCTCTGTTTATTTCATTTCAGTAGTGCCATTGTTGCAATAGTAACTACAAGCACCTGAAGAACCTCTAAGATCTATAAAAATATTTCCTTATTAAAAACATTACTTTACTGGAAAGCTTTGCTAACATATGGCTAAGACTGCTCACTTGCTTCCATAAAGTCGATCTCAGCAGAATTCAAACCTCTGAGAAAGCAGGAAATACAGAGGATAATAAAGCAATAGTCACTTCAACCTTTATAGCAATGCTCAATATGCATTTAATGGAAATAATTCACCTTTTCAGTGAGTGACTTTCAGAGAACATAACATGTAACTATTGCACAAGCACACCTCTTTGGAAAAGTGGACTGTATTCAAAGTGACAGTTCCTTTTACATGCATGCTCTGACCCAATTTCCTAGAAACAACCATAATAATTAAATTTTATCTTTCCCCCTACTCACCAGATAACAATATTTAGTCATACATATATTATTAAGCCCACAGAATATTTCCCCTACTTTACTTTGCACAAGTGCCAGTGGCTAAAACAACTCTGTTTCCCAGTACTGATTCAAAGTACCAAACTCAGTCACGAAAAGAGGCATGCAGCTACCTCAGGGTATATATATATATATATATATATATATATATATATCCACGTATATTCTTTTGATGTCACTCACAGGAGTGATGAGCACTGTGGGCCTGAGGCCCCATCTGAAGGTGTGACCTCCCATCTTTCCTACTATCATAGTTTACTAAGTCTTCCACCATTTGACACAGCAATAATCAGCTCAGCAAATACTGCCAGTTCCCTCTTTCCACTGCCAGCTCCCAGGAGGGAAAAATAAAGGTTGCCTGAACGTTGACCTAAACTCTCTATTTCCTGGCTTCAAAAAGTCAGAATTTTGCTGAAGCTGATATTTTATAAGAGCTCCCACTACTGCCAGAAAAACCAACTCTGCATTAATTAAGGGTTTTTTTCAGTTAGTAAGAAGGAAAGATGCTTTAAAGACCTGAAATTCACTCTTTCCTTGATTCTTAAAATATAATTCAGAGAGCATCTTTGCAATGTCTTGATCTGTGATTCACAAAAATTCTGAAGATACAGGAGTCCTGAAGTTTCTAGTAAAGACAAGATGCACTGGTAGATTGAGTTGGGTTTTTTCCTGTGTGCGAGGGGTTCGTTGGTTTTGAACATGTTCCTGCTGACTGGCTCTTTTATACCAGTGGTAGTGTTCAATTCACCACCATTTTGCTATTTTCTTTATTGCTCTCATGGGTTCTGTTTTTAATGGTAGTCAGAAAATGCTGAGCTAAGGATAAACTGGCTTCTTGAGCAGATATATACAAAGGAACCAACTTTTTAAAATGTATGTATAACTGCTTGAAGCTGCAAACACTGCACCAGTTTTCAACTGAGCTCAGCTCCTATCTCTTTGGGGAAAAAAGAGAAAAAGTTACCACAAAATACTCAGTGGATCTCACTGTCACATTTTATAGCTAAATTTTCAAAAGTACCTGAGTGGGCTCTTTGTGTGGTACATGAATACCTTTTAAAACTCGGATTCAAGCTGCATATGGATGAAAGATAGATTGAAGCTGAAGTTTTGACCTAGGACTACAGATAATCTAATCCTTTAGTTCAAGTTCTATCAAAACTCAGCCATGAACTCATCACTTAATTTTTCAGTTCTACAGCTCTATAATAGGATGTGGCATGACAGCAGTGTTGGCAGGATAATAGAGCTTGAAGGATCAGTGATGTCAGTGAAAACAGAGGATGCACACCTCTCACCCCCTCCATCTTCTGATGTAAACTACATACTACAGTTGTCTCTTAAAGGTGACTGCAACTTCTTGACCTTCCATTTCCATAACCTGAAAACTCTCCTTTCGGGATGGATGGGAAATTCTCTGGTGACAAAGGCAAAGAAAAAATGTTTTAAAGGTTAATTCAAGCATTTCAAAGGAATTTTTTAAAGAATAGCATGAAGAAATGTTTTCCATTGGAAAACTGGTATTGTCATACCAACTTAGGGATGATGAAACACCTGAGCAGTTCACATATTTGTGAATACACGAGTTCACTGCTACCAAACTCACTGCTCCTTCCACCCCTTAAACCAGCATCAGAAAGTGGCAGTTGATGCTGGGCAACAACAAGAGCTCAAGAAGATCAAACTGATGTAGACTTTGGCTTATAGTTATAGATTTTGAAAAGAATTCAGCAGTGGCATGAGTCATGCCAGTTGCATCAGCCTTTTGATGTCTGAATTTGGTCAGCAGATGAATTCAAACAAAGCAAATCTTGCTTTGGACATAAATTTTACATGGCCTTTGCGCAGTTGAGCAGTGCAGGAGAGAAACAAAAGGTTTTCAAGCAAGGACAACTCCAATGCTCTTCCTGAGGAAGATTTCTGTGTCAACCAGTGATTGTGTGATTGAAGCCATGCAAAATATTTCTTCCCAGATGAAAATGGGCTTGCTTTTGAATTCACAAATTCTTAAATGAAACTGGACTTCTCACTTCTCACATATTCCAGTTTGTGCACCCTTCCTCTCCCAGAAATAAGTAATATGATCATCCATTCACTAGATTGACTGTCAAAATGCTGGGAGTAATGGTTTTAAATATTTTTAATTTCAAGCTTGGAGAGTCGTTCTAGATTTGTATGTTGGCTTCAGACAAACCCCAGTTCCCTTACTCGCCATCCTGCTTCATGTTACCAAAAAAAGACAGGAGAAAAGTCTGCTTAATATTTTGAGACGGGGAACTGCATTCTTTGTCCTCTAGCTGGAAACAATAAAGACCTTGCTGCTTCCTGTGTGTGGATGTCCAGTATCCTACTAATCACAAGAAACCCAGACAGACAGACACAGGGACATAAGCATTTGCAGAAACGACTGCACATAGTAAAGACATCAGATGAAAGTAATATAGTTTGCTTTACTCCAACACAGTAAAAATGCTGTATTTATGAATGACCTTAATTATGAATGACCTTATAGAGTACTCCAAAATCAGAGACAACATCAATCGAGTTAAACATCTGAAGTCTTTTCCTGGCAGTAGAGCTGGATGAAGAATAGTTATGTGGAAATCAATTTTATGTGTTTTCATGCAGTGGTGCTGCATTAACATACGGACTACAAAACACTGCTATCTCCATTAATTTACTTCTCTTGTAGCCACTGTGAATCAGTCCTGTTTGCTAGGTCATGCCTTTTTCAGATGGTAATCTGCAGTAACCAAAATACCTTCCATCTCATTTGCATCACCTACACAAACAGGGGCTCACCTCTGACAGCTTCCAGGGTGCGGGCTTGATACCCCCATCCTTTCAAAGGGAACGGAAAAGAGTTAAGTGCAATAATCAGAACCAGCAGAGGAGTGCTTATGCTAATGGCAGCTTTTATGCAAGTGCCCTGCCACCTGTGTGACTGACTGCAGGATGCCAGCCTTTGCTCTGCTAGGGTATGCCTAGGAACATTCTAAAGGGAAGTGGCCTGGTTTTTGAAAAGCCATACTTAGAGGGGAAATTTTTGTTTAAAAAGATGCAACCATGTTACAGAATATCCATGTAAATGGAGAAAAACATTTCCAAATGTGATTCAGTCTGTATACGTGTGTTTTTCCTCTACATGCACAGCAAGCTCCTTTTTCGCAAGAATGATATTTTTGTACCATATTGTTTTTATTAAGATCTGAGAGAGGTTTATTTTGCCTCAAAATCTGTGCTCTGGAGTAATTTCCAAAGTCCTAACTTTGGTTTCATTGAAACTTTTGCCCTCCAGATTTTGAAGAAAATGTGGAAAGCTGAATTGTAAACTTTCAAACACTAGAGGAATTTTCATCAGGTCTGGTCGTGGAAGTTTGAGGCTTGACACAGTTTCTGATTGTTGGATTTAGCAGTACTATTAGCCTCAAGACTAGAAGGCTTAAAAACATTGGCTTAATGCTCATATAAGGGTTTGAGCAGGATGTTTTCCTTTATTCTTCCTTCCCCACCCCTATGTTAGTACCAAATTACATACACTGCTTCAGATTTCCAACATTTCCCAATCTGGATTAATTTACATTTGGAGAGAGGGTGTGAATTAAACTGTTATAAAAGGCTTAGATGCAGTGCCAACTTGTTACTATGCTCTTTCAAGCATCAAATGCTTTTTCTATTAAGGAAGCTCTCAGAGAATTTCTTGCATCTGGAAATCTCTCTCATAGCACAGCTTATTTATCAAATGCAAAATACGGCATATACAAACAGAGGCATTCTTAGTAACACGTCTCACGGAGACCCTGCTGTAGTTGGAGGAGCTATTATACTATGGCCTACAATATGATGTTGCCTTCTTCAAGGAGGTTTCAGTCTGAGAAAAACCTAGCTTCTGCAGGGATGGGGAATGCAAGGGAAGAGTTGGAAGCAACAAGGAGACAAGCAAAGGACAGAGTGCAAACTTACAGCTGACGCTCAGAACTCAGTCTTCAGCCTGAACTGCACTTAACAGTCCAAAGTGAGAGGTTGGGCTGATAGCACTTCTTAATTCATTAAATACTGTGGGGATGACTTCAGCTTCCATGCTACTTTTTACATGCTCCCTACTAGACAACTATATCTAGGAGTGAATATGAAGCCTGCACTTCTTTTCTTCTGGTCCTTTTTCTTGAATTTTCTCGTTATGTCAAGTATGTACAGACATACAATTCCATTTTCTCCCAAAGGATGTGATATAATTTCTGTCCCCGGTTGGTTGCAGACATCACATTCATAGCACATGTTTTAATTAAAACACTAAAGCACTGGATGAGGCCGATTCAAATTTGGGTATGTAAAGGATGGTCTCATTCTCACTGTTACTGATACAGAGCTGGGTTAGTCACTAAGGATTTTGCTAGCAAATTGAATTCAAGGTCCAGGTAACTTCTCCCTTGCCAGCATTCACAGAAATCCCTCCCATATATATTATCTTAATCAACTAGCCTCTGCCAATTTTTGTAGGCTCTGCAAAAATTATTTGTGGATCACAAATTTCCCAGTGATTGCAATTTCCATCCTGATGCATTACTGGCCAACACATCCTTAACATACTTTAGTATGTTCATCTTGTGATCTTTAGCTTGCCTTAACATTCTGCTCACTGCCACCTGAGTAGGTGTCCTTCAAGCTAGCAAATATGGGAAGGAACTTAGACCTGAGTATCTAGTTTCCCTCCAATGGGCCTGTAGAAGCAGAAGGGATTCAAAGCTTTAAGGAGAATAGTTGGTGAACTTTTTTCTCCTCTGTTCCAACGAACCGCTACAACGGTCTTAGAGATTCTGCATTCCTCCTTTACCAGATTTTTTAGAGGTATATGATGGGTATTGTAGGGTAGCTGCAAAGTACAGTTCATCTCCCACATCACCAGTACCAGTGTCAGACAGCCCAAATGCTGCCAGCAAAAGTCTTAGTTCTTCTTCCCACCAGTTCAATAGCTTGCTTCCTTTTCTCTCTAGTTCTCTGCTCAGTGGGGAGAGAGTACGGCATCAGCTTATAACTCATCAAATGTGACTAATAGTTTTATGGTGCTTAACATATGAGATAAATGCAAACTGATGTGAACTGAAAAGTGAAGAAATTGCCAGGCAGCACGTTTTAAATTATCAGAAAACAATTACTTTAACATGGTGCTTAATACTGTTGTGACTCATAACCATCAGTTGTAGCAGCAAAAATGGATAAATATACTTTAAAAATATTGGAAAGATTTGTGGAGGATGATTCCACAAATCATCATTGGCTATTAAATATGACAATCCAAATGCGACTTCTGACTCAGGAAACTGTTCAACTTTGCCAAGAAATGCCACAATGTTCTAGAAGAAAAAACACTCTTCCGAGAGAAACATCCCCTAAGCATCAACTGTGGTCTCTGTTGATGATGAGATGTTGTATGACATGAATGTTCTTATATTTTTCCTAAAAAGTCTGCATATCACTAATAGAGTGTATCCTGTATCCTACAGGAACTAATTTACAAGGACTTTTACAGTTCCAATGAATTTTCTACTTGCAACCAATATTGCTGGATATTGCTGGATCCTATGCATTTAAATATACCTATGGTTCTAATAATTCAGGGTTTACCCAGTACACAGTCTGTATGCATTCTTCTCTGCCACAGCTCACCAGATAAAAATGGAAACTTGTAAACAATGGGAATGTGTCCACACTGTGCTGGCAATGCTTCTGAGTCTGCAATACAGAAGGCAAGCTGCAGAGAGAGAGAAAACACTGGTGTGCTGCTGCACCTCCTGACGTAACTCGCAACGGATCTGGCTCTCCTTGTAGCTCTCATGAAACAGTCACCGAAAAAAAACCCCCCAAACTACCTTATCCAGTGATTTCATAGCCTATGCAGCCACACTGCAGCTGAGGTGAGAATCATGCAGATAGTTTGGAAAAAAGTCTCAAACCCAATCTCCTCCAGGCAGGAGAGAGCATTCACTTCTGCTCAGCCTAGCAGGCTCAGAGCTTTCCTGAAACACAGAGGTTAAATTTGCCACTCCAAAAAATCCCATCCAAGAGACTGCCCTGAAGATTTTTACAGGGAAAGGATTTAATTAGAATGTGATTTTCGTGGTAAAATGCAATATTTGGTACAACAGGAACACCAAAATATACGCTTTGTGATTCATGGTGCAGGTTTGCTTAAGGAACTTTTAAGATGATCCCTAAGTAGAGAAAGGGCAAAGGCACCAGAGAGGAGGAGAGGCTTTGCTGAGCAGGTTTGAATGTCATAAATGAACAGTTATGGCTTAGTAATTGTATCACAGTTGACAGATGCTGCAGCAGTCACCTGACTAGAACATGACCTCATATTTCGGCTCTCTCCCCTCCTCCCCCAGTGATGAGGGCAGCACTGGCACTTAAATAAGCAGAAGGCATTTCCAGAAGGCTAGTTTGTAAGTTACTTAAAGGAGAAGCCTGAATTTTGGCACAGAGATATACTTTGTACAGACTATTAAGCATCTGCTCAACAGTGGCAGTGAAGCAGAACTCTTTATCTCCCCTTGGGAAGTGCACTACAGTTGCTATTAGGGTAAAAATATTGAATTCCACATCACATGAGCTTAGATCATCCCTTCACAAGGAAAAACCTGCAGGAGGGACGGTAGAGGGAAGAAATGCCTCCATGATCAATCACAGGATTACCCTGAAGACAGTGGAGCTGCTGCAAGCTCGGATGTCCTCCAGGGATCTGTGAGAGATGATGTAGCCACAAGGAGGTTGTCTTTGCTCCACCACTGCCCCACCACTGTCCTAGAAACCACTCTGGATGGATGCTCTGGCAGGATGATTTTGCAGGAAAATGGAACAGCCAGGAAGAATATATAATTTTATAGAGATTTTCCGGGGGGACTAAGTGTCCTCCTAAGCCCATCCACTCCTTTTTGTGTTGATTTTGGATCATGCAATTCCCGGAAGGGTCCTGGGAAGAAGATGTGGTATGATGCTCTCTAAACAGCTGAACATCACTTCAGCATGAAGGGTAATCCCACCTTGGAAATTTCCAAAGGTGTAGCTGGCCCCATGGGGATAATTTTCTATCATAACAGTGTTACCAAAGCTGAGGCTGGCTGAGAGGCAAAAGACCTAAATTAAAATCCCAGCTATGGCACTGACCCCCATCACAGGTTACACCAATGGCGCCAGTGTTCTAAAAGTGCAGAGATTTTTGTATATTTTAGAGTTTTCTCACTAATGCATCTGCAATTTGCAGCTACTTGTGGACTACAGAGCTACAACTTTTCAATACAGCTTCATTGCTGTTTAAAGGATAAAAAGTAAGAATTTTCTGTGCTACTACTTGTCTCTAAACCTTCTTTTCTTTAGTCTGATGTTTATCTTCTCTTTGGATTGAAACGTGGCGCAGTTATTGTCATCTACTAGTTGCAGCGGTAATGCTTTGGAGGTGTAAGATCCAAGTTAGCCTTGTTAATGCTGACAGCACATCAGAACTGGCTGGGATATCTCTGCTTTTGATACATAGGGTTTCAATCACATTTGGGTTTCAGCTCCATGACAGCTTTTGTTTGAATAGTTTTGGCTACGTGCAGCAATGATTATTTTGATTATCCCAGCTGAAGCATGAGCACTCCCAGGAGGGCCAGCAGCTCAGTGGCCTGCTGCTTGCGCCCTGCTTTGTTGCTGACCTGTAACAGGACTTGGCTGAACACCTTCGTAAGATTCTTTATTTTCTTTAATGAAAGAAAACGAAAACTGAAAATTGAGTGACAGGAGGAGCTCTGTGTGTGTGTGTGTGTGTTCCACGTGTGTTAGCTATTATTGCTTGACCATAAACAAGGGTCTTCTAGTCCTTTGGAGCGTGCTTGTGTTGCTGAGCCTGCGTCCCAGCAAGCGCACTGACTCTCCCCCCATGGCACTTGAGACCAGCTCCAGGCGCTGGCCCAGCCCCGCCAAAGGCACAGGCTGTCACACCCGAGGCTCTGGATTGCATTCAACCAGCAGCTTTCCCGCAGGAAAAGGAGCTCGCCCCGCGGTGCCGCAGGACCAGCTCCCGCTCCCGCAGCTCCCTCCCCGTGCGGTGGCCATGTTCCTTGCCCCCCACAGCGCCATCTTGTGGCTCCTGAGGGCTGGTGGCAGGAGCCGGACGGGACAGACGAGGCACCGCCAGCCCTGGAGCGGGGCCGGCTGAGGACGCCGGTGTCTTTCTTGTCAGGGAGAGAAACAAAAGCATTTCAAAGTGTTGTAGGGCCGCCTGCTTCTCCGCACAGTGAGCGAGCAGCAGCGGCTTCCCTAGCCCCGCTGTGATACTTCCCGGTGCTGGGTGGAAATGGGGATTTTCGAGTGTCTCAATGAGCCTCAGCTCCTTCCCAAGCGTATCAGAAGGTTTCCACCTTCCCCGTGGAAACCACATCGGCAGCAAAGGACTGCTGCTCATACGATAACGCGCCAGTTGCCGAACATGTAAAAAAGCAGGGTGATAAATACACACTACTATTGTTCAGGCTGGGCCTGCACCCAACTCCTTACACATGAAAAACAGAGCTCCCAGCGTTTCACCAAGATTTAAAATCCTCAGGTACCTTATTTGACCTAGGCTGGTCTGTGAGAATGTTTTCTGATAAAATGGTGAATTGTAAACGATTATGTGGGAAAAATAATCTGGTGACTAGCTCCATCATTCCTCAAATGCTGGTGGCGGTCAGTGGTGTCACCCAGAGGCTGGTGGAGAAAGGTGATTTACCCCTGTTTTCAATGGGCTTTCCCCTGTGCCAGGCTACACCAACACACAGCAGGCACAGAGAGGCTTGGGAAACATGGGAGAGAAAGCTCCTGTGCCTTCTGAGGGCTTACATAGCCTTTGGAGCTGGATTTGAATTGAATGAGACTGCCCTAGAGTAGGGTAGATAGCAAAATGGGATCAGTCACGGTTTCAGGTATTGACCTGTTTGTCACAGCATCATCCTTTGGGGAGTCTCACTTTATCCACCTTCTTGCTAAAGCTTTCCAAAAAGAGTTATTTAAGCCTTTTTGCAGTCTGCCGTCCTATGTCATTGAATGAAAAGTTTTCAGAGACAGCGTTACAAACATTGATCAAAACACATAGGTTTCTACAGGTTTATGCTGTACACTTAGATGCCAGTAAACATTTGAAAATCTAGCTTTTATTGTTTAGCTCTTTTTTTTTCCTTAATTTTCTTAGCGCTGGTAAATTAAGTTGTTATCAAATTATTGTTGTTATTTAGTAAAATACTGATAGGGTGAAAGCAACAAACAATCTATCACATACTCTGTGGCATTCACTTGACATTTTTAACTACCACCAAAAGCAGTTAAAAATCACTTTTAGGAAGTAAAGCAGTACAAGGTCTCTGTGTGAACCCCACCTAAGCCATGAACATTCACGAGTGAAGAAAGCTTATTTTCATGAGTTTACAGTAAGCTTATGTGGTTTGAATGTAGACCATCCATGGTTTATATCACTTACACAACAGGCCCTTCCTAGCCAGTGTATGTAAGAAACTTAATCTATTGGTGAATGGCCTCAGGATATGCCCCCTTATAAATGTTACATGTCACTGTAACTGAAATTTTATTCTGGGAGTAGATTAGATGATAGTATCATTGACAATTTGTCTAGGGGTTTACAATTTTCTCTTTTGACTTGAACGGGGACTTAAATTAAGCTTCTAAACTCTGCTTTTCTGCTCACAATCTGCTTAATCAAAGAAGGAGATCCTTCTGAACGTTTCAATGCCCAAGTTGCTGGTAGGAGTCCCTGATAGATTTCTCTTTTAAATTTAGCATAGCCCAGAATAGTAACTCTTACGTAACATATACACAGCAAATATGGGACTTGCTATAATTTCAGTGAGAGACTGCAGATTTCCTGCAGAGTAACTGAGACAGACAGCATTAGAGTCATGCCTCATATAAAAAGCTTGAGTAAATAAGCTTATTCTTACAAAGCAAGGGATAATATTTCTTGTAGGTATCAGAATATAGTTGACAACCAAATGGACTATGACAGATCCTAGTTCCTCTCATGTGTCTGTGCGTGGCATTGTGGCCTCTGATTACCTCAACATACAGATGCGTCGCACTCTCTGTTCCTGAGGATAAAGAGAGACAGCAAGGCAAGAATTTGCACTCCATTGTTTACAGGCCGTTTGAGCTACTCGGGAAGGGGAGTTCTTAGACAAATACAATCTCTGCTTATTCGCAGCTAGCTAGCTAGCTAGCTGTGGAGCATACACTCCTCCACGCAGCCCATGTTGCAGATGGGAGATCTTGAAGGAGCAAAGAACATGAACTAGACCTTTCTGGCATAGTATGTTTGCCAGGCAATCTAGCAGAAGACATTAAATAGACCTTCAATCAATTTTCACCTCCTCCTGCCTTTTGTTTTCCATAGCCTAACACCTTTCCCAACAGTGAACTGCAGAGCAGTTGCAGAGCTGGCACGCTGTATGTGTGCCACAGCTGGAGCTTGATCCCTGCCATGTTCCAGGGGCAAATCTGTGAAATACTGCATCTTCTGAGTGCTCTCTCTCTCTTGCAGGCTGACAGCCTTTGCGGACTGTAGCTTACCAAGCTGGATAAGAATCAACTGCTCGAGTAGGAAGGACACCGGGGTACTGCAGTGTATGGAGTTACTCCAGTGCTGTTGTACTGGAGGATGTAGCAAGGACCTTCACTGTGCTTAGTAAGATATTTGTAGTCATGTGGACTCTTGGACAGGATTTCATTTCACTGAGATCCACTGATACAATGTCCTAGAACTTCTGGCACCTTGCATACAGAGTACAGGCTGGACAGTATCTGTCCTTTGTCACTTGATGAGATTATTTACACAGAGGAATTTGCTTAGCTAAGAAACTTGGATGGAAACAGACACATGTCAAATAACCAATTCCCCACCATACTCAGAGGCCTGTGGGGATCAATCATACTGACCTATAGTCCCTGCCATTTCCTGAATTGCTTTCAAAATGGGAAACCTAACAGGAAGGGCATTAAGTCATTATTAGATTAGCCTTGATTTTGCAGTTGCCTTGAGAACTTTTGATCTGATGATAAGTATCCCCTCTGCTGATTTGATAAGGTGATGATGTAGACAAGGCAGTGGGGTCTCAAAACCAGTTCATTACACAGAGAAATTGTATCAGTTTCATTAAAAAGATGATGTTGCACCAGTTTAACTCTGTGTCTCTTTAAGCCTTGCTTATCCTGGTGAAGTTTCCACCAAACTAGTACAGAGTATGCACATGCACACACAGCTGCACTGGTTGAACTGAAGAATTGTGATGCCTGTTATGAGTATCTGAAAGGCTTACTACAGTTCAGACTGTAGCTGCATGTTTTTAACAGTGAAGGATAGTTGAGTACTGGGTGTACTGAATTCCCAGTTGTTCATAGTCTCTGTGACAAGAAAGGATGTCTTCCTAGAAGACTGACTACTTTCCAGAGGATAGTCATGGGCTTTAAATTGGAATTCCTGGATTATTTTCTTTGGTCAGTCCTTTGGAAGAAGTCAGACTAGAGGATCATAATTGATATAGCTGAATTTAAACTCTTTGAATCTGAGATTTTGTTTCCCTAATAACAACAGGGGAGTGGTGCTATTGACCTTACTGGGATTTTAATCAGCATGTGTCCACAGAAGACTGCTATTCATCTGCTGGTGGGCAGGCTCCAGCAGAAACTCCATCATGCCAGCCTTTGGCAACCTGGGTCTTATTTTGGAAAACTGTAGAAAGCCAATGATTTAGGATATAAATCAGCAATAAACAGTATAATCCCAATGTAGAGGTTTAATTAAAAATAAAGAGAACTTGATCAAAAGGGTTAGATTAGAAGCAGAACTCATAAATAGTCATGTGGAAGACATTTAAATAATACAAATGCCTTTTATGAGGCATAGTACAGAATTCAATAAATATTTAAATAAAATACTCATGTTGAGAGTTTTGCCAGAAAACCCTTGAAGAATTCTTAGTTTAATCAGGTTCTTGCTGGTGCTATAAATCTGCCCTTAAATACAGTTTCAGGTCTCTCACATCTTTACAGGGGCCAGATAAAAATCTTGGGGTACTCTTGCTGCATTAAGGTCACCTTTACACAGAGAGACATCACAATGCTCTACTTAGCAGCATCAGAACAAATGATGCATAAATCTTGGGCTCTTCAGGAGTTATTTTCACCCTCTCTGTATGAGAAGAAAAGCAAGTAGTTCCTTTAATCCTGTGTGGCTTCTGTATTAAAATAAGCCTTGATACTAATCCCTGGCTATCTGGATTTAAACTGACATATATCCTACAGCTTCAAATATCAGAACATTTGAGTTACCAATGTGACCTTAAACCCAGAGCATTTATGCGCTTAATCACACCAAAGGACAGAAAAGTCATTATCCTTGTAGTGTTTCCCTAATACTGCAGTGGGTTCCTTCAAAAACCCAGGCAGTTTTCCTCACATTATTTCCTTTTGATGCAGTGTTTGCATTGTTCCCCACTGTGACTCGAAAAACATGATGAGCAAGGTAAATGTCACAGAGCGACACGTCAAGGCTGTGTTGCATCTTGCGTAAATTCAACTACATAACTTACAAACTGGAGTTTGCACTGAACTTTCAGAAAAGGCAGGTGGCTTCCCTTGTACATGAGCAGATTTTCTCCCTGAAAGAAACATTCCTAGGCCCTGATCCTAATACAGTCATCAAGCTTGACCAAAAACAAATATTAGTAAATGATAAAGCATCCATTGTTCTGTTTCTTATTAATATATATGTGATGGTAATTTATCAGAACAATGCTCCTGTACTGATAACTTCAGCAATGTCACTTCCTTGATGTACTGTGCACATTATGTCACATAAATAAGCCACCAACTTCTATCTCCTTGTGACCCTGAAAGTGCAGAGGTACTGCTTAAGATGCTGCTGCTCTGTTTGAGTGTAAATGACCAAACTAAGCTTTGCCTTCTATGCTGTTCTGGGTACAGGGTGAATGCTGAACAGAACCAGAGCCACTACGCTGGGACTTGGAAGTTGTTTGTGACTGTCAAGGCTCAGCACCGAAAACTGGTGCTGGCAAAGGCATTCTTGACATGAAGTTCATGCTTTATAGGCCTCACAGGTGAACTTCACTGGAGTCAACCAGTGGGAAAGAGGACAGAGCTGAAGCTAATGAAGGGATGACACCACAGGTCAAGGACTGGGGTTCACAAAGAAATGACCTGATACCAAGATTATATGACTGCTCATTGTCAAGGATCAGGAGTTCCTCAGCCAGGCAGTGCTCAAAGTATTTAGCTCCTTCTGGGTGTCACAGTAGTCTTCAGCCCTGCATTGTTTAGTCACTGGAAAAGAAATATTAACTATGTGGGAGACTGTGTCCTACTTATTCCCTACTCCATGCTTTGTCACAAGAGGAAGAAGATGATCCTGGAATTTCAAAAGCTGTTGCAATTATTCGTAGGTTGAGGTGTAGATACTTTCTTGAAAAGAAAGATGCACGATTTTTCCAAAGGCTCTTTTGGCAACTTTCATTTGTTCTGTTTGAAATTCAAGGATTTTTGCTTTTTGATTCAAAACAAAGCATGTTTAGAGAAAATTACAATCTTGTGAGAGAGGAGAGGGTTAGTGGCTGACAGTGATGGAGAGCCTCAAAGTTACCAAAATTCTTTCCTTGCTAAAACTGTAGCATTTGTAACATTTGAAAAGCTATATCTTAGAAAACAAAATACATGAAAATCAAAGACAGTCTATTACTGTGTCAATTCCAAGAGTGGCTTTATTTCTTGGATATACTAGCTGATTATATATCCAGTGAATACCTATATCTAAAGTGGAAAGTGACTGATCTCTAAGACTATACTTCTGGTCCTCAGGAATTTGTGGTTCAATACTCATGTGAGATTTACTTCTGCTTGTTATTAACCGATTATTTGATCCAGTTACCTGACAAAAAAAAAAAATCAACACCAGATATTCCATGTTTAAATAGTCTCTGCAGCACAGAATTTTTATGATGGTCACAGAGAAGTGTGAAAGCAAATGGAGCACTCACTCTTTCAAGTTTCATTATCTTAATTTTTCTCTCCAACCATATATGTCTTGGCTGCAGTATTTGACCATTTAGCTCTTTAGAACCTGCTGAAATTGTCCCAACTATCCAGTCTTCTGATCCAGCATTGTCACTGTTAAGACCTTTCTGATTGAACAGTTATTACTAAGAAAAAACCCAAGCCCGTGTTTCTCAGTGTAACACAGAACTAGAGAGAAAACAGTGGCTTTAACCATGATGTGTGCCTTTGGTAGCAACAGTCTGTTTGGCAACATTTATGGAATTTCTCCAGTTCCATCTTTGTCAAAAAAGCCACAGTCCAGTGAGTAATTCTGTGACAGCTAAGAGATGTCCCTTACACTAAAGTTTGAAGAAAATTGAGGTAAAGAGTATAAGTTTTAGAAGTTATGTGCAGGTGGTGGATATACCCAGAGAAGGGAAACTGAATATTTTGGTCAACTATGACTCAAGATTTATGGAACCACCTTATTTGATATGGACGGGATCTCCTCTGTTGTGATCATGAGGCTCTGCAGGGCTGCAGAGGTAATAAGACAAAAGAAGGGAGACAAACAAAAACTGAGCCATAAAGAAAATCTATTAAAATGAAAGAAAATAATAGACTTTGACAAACTCTCATTCAAAGACAGCATTTCAGACTTAGTGCCTCCCTGAGGCAGTTACAACTTTTACAGTGAGAAATGTTATTGTTCTAACACATTCCACAAAATAGTTTAAAAATGGGCAGCTACCATTAAAACCACTGCACAATATTTGTTTCTTCTTCCTCTCTCTTATGCAGAGTGCTTCTAAAAGAACAGTGTATGCCCAAAACTGTATTCAGGACTGCACCCACAAAATTTTTAATGCTACAAAATCAGTGGTTTCTCTACCTTTGCTGAGCCTGAGTATTCAAAAATCATGACTGAGAATTCAAAATCATGATTGGTTTAAAACTCCTGAATTTTCTCTTTAAGCAAGTAAGTGCCTCAGAGCTTTTAAAATAGTCATCTGGTTTCTGGGCTTCTTGTTCTGAAGTTTTCATAACTATGAGAGCTGGAAACTTGAAAAGAAAGTGTTTATTGTGTAATGTGTGATTGCCTGACTGGTGGCTGTGATTTACAGTAAAATCTTTAAAAGCCAGCAGTACTGGTTTTGATTTGTATACCCAGTTTTCACAGTAGAAAAAAAAGAAATTGAAGAAATTGGGCTTCTACAGCCTAGTGCTGAAGAGAGACCTAAAGGATTTTACACTCAGTTACTCGGTTTATGCATTTCAGGCAAGAGAGGAATGATTGCAGTCAGGAGAAAAAAATTATCTGGTTACCTTTGGAGTCATGCTCTGGAGTCCTGCAGGGGCCGCAACAACTCTTAGTGTGAGCCAGAGCTTCCCCAGAGCCAGTGTCATTTGTGTTGTGCCTCTTAGGTCCTGTGAAGCAGAGACTATCCAGGGCTTAGCGACTACCAGGTGGGCTCCTGATCTTCCCTGTGTGCTGGAGCTGGGAGAAGAGCTAATGTGTCGTTCCTAAACTAGTTTTTCATAGCCCAGAGGGGCCCTTGGAGCAGAGGGTACTCTCAGCAGATTACTTATCACTGTGTGATAATGCCAGAACAAATTTCAAGGAAGGAAATGCCCAAGTAAAATCTGCAGTGTTCTTAGATGAGCTGGCTGAAATATGCCAATTATTTTGCATTTGCTATTTTCCAATACAGGTTTCTTTTTGAAATGGAAGTAGAAATAGTAAATTTCCTGAAAGCCAGAAAGTAATGATAAAAATGAAAAAACATTTTATTAAAAAACACTTTGTTTTAAATTTTACATAAAAGAGCTCAGATTTTTTAGCCCATATACACATTTCACACACACACACACGCACACACACACACAGAGGCAAAAAGTCTGTTGTTAAAGTGACTTTACCTTTTGTTGAAAAAATATAGTGAATCCAAAACATAAACATACTGTTACCTAACTGTATTTTGAGACAAATGAGCTTTGAATCAGGTCCTGTTTTAGAAATGAACAGATGTGGACACTGCATTTAAATGATTTGATGAGGGTTTATAGAAGGAGCCCACGTACTTTAAGGAGTGAAGCCTCAGAGCCCTGCCTGTTAGCTTTCTTACACTGAAGTCTTCACCATTGGCTGCTGCTGTGAGGCAACTGTAGAAAAATATACCACCTCTGGTCTCCACACAAGGTTTGGGTTTGCTGCTCTAAAGCAACAGGAGGTCCTGAGTCATTTTGGTCTGGTTCAAGAGCAGTGATGTAGGGCAGCAGCATCTAAGGCACAGATTAGTCCCTAAACCTTTGAAGTTGCTTGGGAGAGTGTTTCTCCTGGGAAGGTTATGTCTTGCCATCCAGGTAGGGGTGCCATTAACAGTGGCAACTGATAAAAGAGCCTCAGAAAAATAATTACTTTAATGGTGATGGCTAATTTTAGCTTTTCTGATCTTTATCCCTATACATGTTCTCAGCCTTATACATACACTCTGATAGGAGAGCATGCCACTGAATAATGCCACTAAGCCTTCCTGAAGCACAAAAAATGAGCTCCCTGAAAGCATCAGAGGTCTGCTTAGGCAAAGCTGATTTGAGTTTGTGATTTTGGATCAAAGGTCCCAAAGGGGTGTCTGAGCACTAATGATGGTGCAATACCCCTGTTAGGCTGATGATTTTGAAACTTTGGCTTAGATAACTTGTCTGGAGACAAGTAAAGGAGCCAGTGGAATAAGCAAAATCCAAGCTCAGGTATTGTAGTTGTTGAGGCCTGCCTACTACCCGCCTTAACAAATCTGACATCCATCAGTTATGACAGAGGGCAAATGGAAAGGTTGCAATGATGTATGTCAGTTCTCTTTTTAAACCTCATTTTAAGGTCAGAAGAAGATGATAGTGTAATAACCAACCCCATTTTATGAAGGATTAAAAAGGCCATAGATTCTAGACTGTTCAAATCAATCTGTTATTCATTGTCCTGTTAATAACCTTTCAAACACAGACTGAGAAGTATGTGCTAAGTCATAATTATGCTTGCTGGCATAACTTTGTAACTCTAGTAAGTAAAAGCCATATTTGTTGATGTCTATATATATGGGGGGATATACATATACATATATATATATTCATACATACACACATATGTATATGTAAATTTATCCCCTTTTATCCAAAAAAATGACTTTATAACTCTAATGAGTAAAAGTCATATTCGTAGATATCTACACATATGGGGTGTACACACATACATAATCCCTTTTTATCCTGAGATCAGGCTTTTTGTTTTCCTCTTAATATATACAACTTCAATGCCATGCTAATAAAAATCTGTTTTTCCACTTGGTAGGCACTGCCCTCAGCACTCACTCCAATGTTTACAACGAAAAACCTGCACGGATGATCCATGTTTGAGTAAGAGAGTCTCTGTCATTAATTTAAGTCACAATGATCCACACAGCACCTCTCAATTTTGTTTTGCAGTCAACAAGTCTCTCTATTTGCTCAGCAAACTGCATTCTGCACAGATCTTTCTCTGCTTAATTAAAACCACACCGGCTCAATGACTCAATTTGCATTCATTCTTATTATCTGATTGGATAGCTACAGTACTCAGCATCACCCATGGGAATTGCTTAAGAGTTGTCTAAATCGGTGGCTGTAAATGAAAGTAATGATGTAATATTACTTTTTAAACTATTTAAATATAAATCACTCAACTCAAACAAAACCAAAAAAATTAAATTCTGTGCATCACTTAAGACCATAAAACCATGTAGTCTAAATTTTCAGAAATACTCAGTGTAGGAAATTTTGCAAGACTATTTTGTATTAACAGTGTAGCAAATCTCATTGCTGAACCCTATGGGTGAGGAAGGTAATTTTGTTGTAAAATCAAAACCTGAAACAAAAGAGATGTCATTCATTCACATATGTGCTCTCCCAACCATGTAAAAGCACCAGGATGTGTGCATCCAAGCAACCTGCTGAGCAGTCAGGCACTGGGGGTGTGCATGCAAGTGTTCAAGCAGTCTGTCCAGCACACTAGCACCAAGCCATGAGAATTCAGGCAGTCTGGCTAGGACTCCTTGCAGTGATGCAGGGGACAGGGGCATCAGCTACTGAGTCCTCCTCACATCTATGTCCATTACCAGTTGGCAACCATGTGCTGGTTTTGCATATGCCTTTTTATATTTTGGAGCTGACAGATATCCACCTGTCCATTCTGTCCCACCTCTCTGAGTAAACCAGGATTTACTGTCCTTTGTCTCTCAACATGGATGTTCTGAGAAGTTGCACAGGTAGTGTGCCAGGGCCCTGATGACTTGCTAATTTAGGTGCCATCAAAACAGGGCATTCCTGCCTTCTATCCTTTATGACCTTCTGTCCCTTCCAGAAATTCCACACTCAGACAGTTCATGTTCATACCACCCTTAGCATTTCTGTTACAGTTCTCCACACAGCACTACAACTGTAAAGAAATCATTTTTCCAGGCCATTAAAATTTCAGAAAACTGAAGGTATTTCTCCATTTCATATGACATGATCCCATGAACTTTCCAGAAAGCAAGTTTTAGATCTAGTAACTGGGTCAGAGGGAAAACAGACCATTAAAGATGATGCAGGAGCAGATGAACCAAGTTCCCTCTTGCAGTCTTAATTGAACTGGACAAGTATGTTCCAGATGGATCTGGTAAGTCTAAGCATGGTAGCTAAAGTATTCACCTGGCTTACAAGAGAACTTTGTTCAAGATTACATCCTGAGTCCAGAAGGCCAGAGTCTCATGAGTCTCAGACATCCTAGAAGGCCGCTCTTGTCAACTAGCTGTAAGGTCAGACTATTGCTGCCTTTTTCAATGCCTTATTTTCTTTTTGTTTCACAACAGAAATTGCCCCAGAAGGAGAAGCTCCCATCCTAGAATCACCTATTGCCTATGGATTAGGACACTCACCTAAAAGGTAGAAGACACAACTTGTCCCTTCTCTAAATCAGGTTGTTTTCTTATCTCTCAGATGAGGTCCCTGTTACCAGACTACAGGCTTTCTGCTTATTTGTGAAGAGGCATTACTTGGCTTTGTAGGAAAAATCCTTCCTTTAAATTTAAAAACAGAAAAAAATATACCTGTAGGACAAGGAAAGTGTGGCAAGAATTTCTTTATTGCAGCGTACTGGGTGGACTCCAAGTCACATGGACCTAAAGGCACACCAACCATTTGAAAGTTGCGCCTTTTGTATTCTCTCATTACATCATCATCATGGCTGGGCTTCGCAAACGAAGATTTGGGAAGGGCTCTACCCATGTTTGTTACAAGCACGCTGGTGGCTAAAAAGGCCAATACGAGACAGGCATGTCTGGTTGCAAAAGGCACAGCTGAAAGACTCCTTAGGTGCTGTATTCTGCAGGGCACGATTCTTTCTGCATTGTCTTTTCTCCTCAAGGGTGATCCTGTGTGCTTTCTCAAAGGCATCAGCAGCGTTATAGATGCTGTGTCTCCAGACCTCCCGATTGGAGGCCAGAGTAGACCAGTGATGTTGATCAATGTGGCCAAGGCTGAGATGTTGTTTCAGGGAGTCCTTGTATCTTCTCTTTGGGGCTCCTCTCATGCGGCAGCCGGTGGCAAGTTCACCATAAAGCAAGATCTTAGGGAGGTGGTGGTCCTTCATCCTTGAGACGTGCCCTGCCCATCGCAGCTGTGTTCTCAGCAACATGGCCTCAGTACTTGTGACTGCTGCTTGTTCTAGAACAGATGTATTGGTCACAAAATCTGACCAGCGGATGTTTAGGATTGTACGAAGGCGGTGTTGATGGAAGCATTCTAGGAGATGCAGGTGGTGGTGGTAGATGACCCATGATTCAGATCCATATAAGAGAACAGACAGCACTATGGCTCTGTAAACACTGATCTTTGTACTTTTCTTCAAGTGTTTATTTCGCCAGACTCTTTTATGAAGCTTTCCGAAGGCACTGTATGCCTTTGCTAACCTGTTGTCTATCTCCCCGTCAATCTTACCATCCGAGAAGATGAGGCTACCTAGGTAATTAAACTGCTGGACTGATTTGAGCTCTGATTGGCCAATGGTGATATGGGGATGAAGGAAGACTTCCTGAGGTACAGGTTGATGGAGAACTTCTGTCTTCTTTAAGCTGACTTCCAGCCCAAAGAGCTCAGCAGCGTCTGCAAAGCAGGATGTTAAACGCTGCAGAGCTGCTTCTGTGTGGGTGACAAGGGCGGCCTCATCAGCATAAAGCAGCTCCCGGACAAGATGGTTTAAGGTCTTGGTGTGGGCCTTCAGTCGCCTTAGGTTGAAAAGGCTTCCATCAGTACGGTATTGAATGTAGATACCATCCTGATGATCGAGGTCTGCCGTGGCCCTTTGGAGCATCATGCTGAAAAAGACTGTGAATAGAGCTGTTAAATATTCAGTGACCACTGGTTTTTTACCTTAAAAGGTAATTTCTCGGACTCAGGAGGGGGTATTACCTTCCCTCTTGATTGATTTATGACATACCCCTCTGTATGGCACAGAGGGGTCTCTCCGTACACAATGGATGGCCATGTGGCAGAGGATACATTTTTATTTTTATACTTTTCCCTCTTCCCGACCGCAAAAGTTCCCTGGCATCAGACCCAGACAGGACCCTCCACCTTACAGTTTTCACGATACGCCTGAAAAAACCCTTGGAACTAAATGAAAAAGAAAACCCCACGCTCTTCTGTTTTTCCACTAAATTCATTTGCTTATAATAAACCCAGGTTATTTATTTCTCATAGCTTTTACTTCTGACACCGCATGCCTGAATAACTTGTAGAGAGAAACATGTTTTTGGTATAGAGATAGGTATTTAATGGCTTTTGGGGAGCTCCTGTTTTCCTCTGCTTCCTGTCAGCTACTTTCAGCTAAGCCGTGAGACTTTTAATGTATTTTCAAGCATGTTGCATGCAAACCGCAATTTCTGCATTTATAAAAATGTTTACATTTCATAGCTGAAAATAGAAAGCACATAAGCTTCTCCCTGTAGACGGAGTCTGAATGAGTCAACAGTGCAAGGCTGAGTGAATGACTAAGGTCACCAAGAGATAAAGTCCTTAAAAACTACCTGTTGCCTATTTTATATCATGGTTTAGCATGGTCCTCATGTCTGAAAACATTGTGTGATCATTTAAAACTTGTGGCTTCAATTTTTTTGTCCGTTGTTATTGACAAATATGCCTTATTTAATCAGACATCTAGGGACCTTATTGCTCTTATACAAGAAATGCCTAGTTATCAGTGCAACCTAAGCTATACTCTGAACAGTTAAAAAGCACAATTTGCACCTGTGATTAAATGTACTTTAATTTACATTTATGAGTATTTTTATTTGGTGGCTCAGTTCCCATGGCTTCTCTTTACATCTAATGCCCAGTCCGGAGATAATGAAAATCCAAGTGCAGCAGCACCAATTTTTGTAATTTTTATTGGGTTTTTTTTCTTCCCTGCCCCCTCCCCCCCCCCCCCCCCAGCCATTTCTGTAAGTCTCTGGCACCATCTTTCTCCTAAAGCTTTGAGCTGCTTTTTTCCCTCTGACTAACAAAGCTCTTCCAGTCCTTAAAACCTCAGTAGCTAACCACTCCAGCAGTGCCTCTCCTTCCTTCCTGTTGCCATTAGTTAAAGAACAGGGTGCTGAACTGCCTGCCAGTGTCCAGTGTGTCAGCACTGAAAACCTGAGATGGTGCTTGGCAAGTCTTCACTGGGGCTGAGAGTTGCACAGGGGGGCCAAAACAGGGCTGTCTGCACCCTCTGCTTGCTCTCTGCAAACACAGCTGCATTCCCCAGTGACGGGTCCTGGCTGCACCAGGGCTCAGTTTTCCTCGCAAGGGGAAGATAAAACTGAGGTTTCCACTGCTAAAGGGTGTAGATATGGTCATTCCAGCCCTGCAGTGACACTGAAGAAACAGCTTCCTAAACGGTGCTCTGTTTTGCTTCAGTGTACTCACAACACCAGGAAATCACCAGCTGAAAGGTTAATGTGAAGATGCTCCTTTCCCTATTACCATTTTACCTTGCTGTCTGGGTTCCTATCACAGCTCAGCACTTATTCTGCTTTCTGTAGGGTGATGCGGCCAGAGTAGGTGGTTATTAACAGACAAATTGTGATGACTGTAGCTTGTCCCTAGGGCTACTCTGCCTGGAGAGTACTTTGCAAGAGGAGTTGTTGGCCAAGACCAGGTAATTTAGAACAGTCACCTTAATACAGTAAGACAGAAGATACAGGAAACTGGAAGATGGAAGAAAGCAAGCTCTCGAAACAACAGCAAACCAAAGATACACAAGTTTTCAGATTTCTTGGGTAAAAAAAACATTTCTACCTATAAGGGAGACACGTCTTTTAGTTTCTGTAGAAAGATTTCGCTGCAGACATTCAGAGTTCCTGCATCTCTCCATAAGAGCCATATTCACATGCCTCATCTTTTTCACATGTTCTTCCTTTGAATCTGCTTAGCTTCATGTTTTTCTCTCCTACCTCTTCCCTCCCAAGAGAGAGGCTGCCACAAACTCTCTATGTATGTTCCAAATCCCATGTCCTTCTCCCAGAACAAGGTACCTTTTCCTTTTCCTAGTACAATTGTCAAAAGACTTCCCTTGGTCAGTGTGCTCCTTTGAGTCCCTTGAACATCCGTATTTTCAAAAGCCACTTCCTGCTCTTTGTTCCTTCTTTTTTTCTGGGATTTTTCCATGACACATCCCCAGCTCTTACAGACCACTGGGTGCAAGAGCAGTCATACATTTCTTCTAAGACAGTCCCTTTTAAATGGAAGACTATTAATGGAAGTGACTCACTTAGATTTTTTTCCCTTTTCAGGGAATTATAAGACACCAGCTGTGGTAGCAAATTGCTGATTCCCTATAATCTTAACCTTTCCATGATACAGCAATTTTTTAACCTTATCCAGCATTCATAAATTTATCAATTCCAAATAAATGGGTTTTCTGACCTGTCATTCTTAATTATTTAAGACAAGCTTTGGCCTCACATGAATTTATAGAATTGTTTGATGCAGGCATAAATACAAACATGACTACTGCCTAGAAATATGGGGAAATTGTACTGTATGTGCCAAAATGTGAAGCCTAGAGTGTGTGAGAAAGGATACAATATACCATGCTGCAGCGCTTTGCATTTGACTTATAAAGATCCAGAAGGTTTACACAACCATTTCACTTGGTGGTGGTAGCAATGGTGTAAGTGATATGATGTCAACAATACAGAGTCCAGACCAGAGATTTTTTCTGCTGTATGTGCTGTATCAACATGATGAATGCCTCACGGAAAGGAAAGATGATGTCTCCTGTAGGAAACAGGTTGCTTAAAACCATTTTTTTTCAGTTCTTTAATTTCATTTCCCAGGCAAAGGACTGAGGTGTGGAGATTTGTTTGTAGAAACATAGTATCAAAAATTATGAGGTAAGGCTGTCCAATAACTAACCTGTAACAAAATTGCATGTAAACAGATGCCATTCCATGGGAAATGTCTTCTTTCCGGTTGCCTGACAGCCTTTCATGGCTCAGGAAGTCTCAAACACCATGAGACTAAAATGAACTACTATTTTTCCAGTGGAGAAAACTGACAAAAAGGAACTCCCTTGTACTAACCCCGTAGCAAATCAATGGAAGAATTGCGATAGACTCCCAGGGTTTACCCAGCACCATAGAAGAAGGTCAGATTCAGCTTATCACTAAATAGAGTGCTGTGGGTATCAGAAGTGCTAGAAAGTACTGGGGCTCTGCTGGGCTCTTGTAACACTTCAAGGAAGAAGTTGGGTATTCAAGGAACAGAAACATAACCTGCAGGGGGAAAGTGACAAGAACAGAGAACCCATAAAAGACTGATGTGTTATTTGTTCTACACATTTATTTTTTTTAACCCAGAACTCTGACAAAATGGGAGATTGATGGTTTCTAGGTGAGAAGATTTGTAAGTGTCTTAGGTTTGCCTGAGACCGTAGGGTTGGGGTGTGGAACATGAAGGATTGCATAACAGCAGGGACAGACTTCATCTGAGGTAGACCAACACATTTCCTTTGATGAATTCTTAAAAGTCTGTCACTGTGTTTTGCCAGGTTTTGGGGTTTTATTATGGGCCAAGCTTAGCAAAGGAAAGTGTCTGCCTTTTCATTAGATTGTTTGTATTTACAGGCTTATGCTGACAGTATGGACAAATATCTGGAAAGCATGGCCAATGAACGAGGGCAAAGTAATAGACTTTTTCATTTTTTTTTGAATGTAAATGAAGACTTTTTGGTTGAATGTAAATGAAGAACTTGCATTCACTGTGGTAAGAAGAGAATTTAGGGTTACTGTGGTTTTCTTTCGATTCTACCACTTATTCACATGGCCTGTTTTTCAGTTACACTCTTCTTTCACTCAGGGGGAAAACTCTTCCATTATTCTGATGTCCTCAAACAAAAGGCTGCTTTAATTGACATAGCAGCTTCTGATTATTTTGTATTATCTCCAGGATATAAAGAATGCTGTATTACAGTACAACATAGGCCACCCCCAAGAAGCTGACAGGGCCCTCATCCTGTCTTAGGCAGTGAACAGTTCTTAAAGCATGCAGGTATAGACCTCTTACTTGTTGCTCTAAGAAAGCTTTTTACATGGTGTTTGCACTTCAGAGCTTCTACGTGTTACTAGTTAAGCCCAATGGAGCTTTGTGATTACTGAAAAGAAAACCTTTGGAATAGACTCGTACCAGATACTCAGCCTCTCTATATGTCAGTCTTCCTAGTTCAACATAAAGCCAATAATACCTGTTTAGCTTTTTCCTGAGTGATAGATATGTTTGCGCAGCTGTTGGAGATCCTTGCCTAACCACATTAGAAATGTCATTACTGTTTATGTATTTACTTTCTGGCATGATTTATCTCTGCAATATCTAGACACTACCAGCCCATCTATGAGAAGATTGGAAAGGACACCCTGCTCAAGTCCAGTTCCCCTGCTACTGCAAATATATATATAATTTCGATCATTAACTGATAGAGCTCTAGCTAGCCAAGTATTCAGTATTCTTCCTCCTACTTCCATAGAAAGGCTGTTGCAGGATATGACTCTTTTAAGGAAAAAAGTATCTACTGATTTCCAACTAAAACATTTGCAACATGTTTACACCTTGATTGTTTTTGTGCAAACGCTTCACCTTTAGTTTACATAAATCTTGTCCCTTTTCAGGCTCAAGTCACCAAGATATTTATGCAACAGTGATCGTGTGGTATCTGCTCTCAGTCTTTGGTTTGGAAAAGCTTCCCTTCTCTTTATCTGGCTTTTAAATCTTCTCAGCAGGCATACAAGTCACAGTTCACCTCTATTTGAATGTGAGTGACCAGAATTGCATGACTGAAACAGAGTTGCAGGTAGCATCTCAGCTATGGCCTACTGAATATCTGTACTTCTGCTATGGCATTTCATACTGGGAATACCTAGGATCACATTTCACAGAATCACAGAATTGTTGGGTTGGAAGTGACCTCTGGAGATCATCCAGTCCAACCCCCCTGCCAAAGAAGGGTCACCTAGAGCAGGTTACACAGGAACACATCCAGGCGGGGTTTGAAAGTCTCCAGAGAGAGAGAATTCATGACCTCCCTGAGCAGCCTGTTCAGTGCTCTGCCACCCTCAATGGAAAGTTCTTCTGCATGCTGAAGTGAAACTTCTTGTGTTATAGTTTATGGCCATTGCTCCTCATCCTGTCACTGGGCACCACTGAAAAGAGTCTGGCACCATCCTCTTGCCACCCACCTTTGAGATATTTATATGCATTGAGATCCCCTCTCAGTCTTCTCTGGACTAAACAGGCCCAGCTCTCGCAGTGTCTCCTCACAAGAGAGATGCTCCGGACCCCAGTCGTCTTTGTTGCCCTCCACTGGACCCTCTCCAGTAGCTCCTTGTCTTTTTTATACTGAGGAGCCCAGAATGGACACAGTATCCTTTTTTCACACCTGCAACCATGACAGCTCACAGCCTGGATCCTTCCTTCTCGGTCGCTTCCAAACTGATGACTCCCCACTTTCTAGCACAAACTGTAATTATTCATCCCTAAAACAGTACAGACTTGGCACTCATCCCAGTTCTATGATCTCAGCCTCGGCAGGCCCGCACTTCTTCCTGCGCCATGCCCACCTCCTCTCTTACGGATTGCTCATCCCGGCACTGCCCCGTGCCCGGATTCCCTCGGTGGGGTCCGGCTGCGTGTCCCAGGGCCGCGGAGGAGGGGCTCCTGCGGCCGGCTCTGGGCTCCCCCGCCGCGGGCGCTGCCGGCGCTCACGTAGCCGGGGGGGCGGCCCCGGGAAGCGGCGGCCGCGGCCGCACGTAGCGGGACCGACACCGCGCCGCGCCGGTCACGTCGGCAGGGCCGGGCCGGGCCCCCCGCCCGCGGCGGCGCCTCGGAGGGCAGTAAATCGGGCCCTGTGTGTGTGTCTGTGTGTCTGTGTCTGTGTGTGTGTCGGTGTGTGTGTGTGCGCGCCGCCGGCTGCCCTCTCTCAGGCTCTGGCCGCCGGCACCTCCTGCCCTCCCCGCTTGCTCCCGGTGCGGCGCCTGCACGTGTGAGATGCCCCAGCCCGGGGCTTGGATGCTCCGTCCAACGACCGTCCCCTCCCGACCCAGGCTGTCCCTGGGAGCCGAAAAACGGGTCTTCGCGTTCCGCCGGGAAAGCGGAGTCGCGGCTCAAAAGACCGTGCTTAGTATTACAAAATTCTTAGGAAACACACCGAATTTTCACGTCGGCACAGCTGTTTTTTCACTCATGAGGTCCTGTATTGCACTGAGCTCAGGGAGGCATCTTGAGCAGAATAAGGCCTTTTCTACTGTGTATTAATATATAAAACAGGTTCCAAAATGGATTTTGTATCAAGACACATTTAGTAGCTAGCTGTTACACGGGTTTTATACATATACCTGTCTCTCCATATACCAAGTAAGCTCTCAAAATAAAGTGGCATCTGGAAAAAACAAAATCATTTGGCTTGAAATGGTGAAAAGTATTTTAAAATGCTGGCAACTTATTTTTCCTGCTTTATTACCCTTATATCCCAGAGGAAATGCTTCACCTCATGGGCATTCTGATAAAGGCTGTTTCAATCCTCATTTTTTGGTTATGTATAACTTATGTATGCTGAACAGCATGCCATTTCCTCTTTTCTTATAGCATCATCATGCCTGTCACCCTAAATCTGCTGCTTAATTCTTTCCTGTCCTCCTGGAGCTGCTGCTTCTTTTAATTTCTTCTTTATTATAGCAGCTTTCATCCCCTTTTCCTGTTCCTATACACACTTCCACTACACATGCCAGCACCTGCCATTTAGCTCATCTCATCACCCAGGAAAGTGAATAAACAATGGAGGAGTAACAAGCTGGTTTCCTGTCCTGAAAGGAATCCTTAATAATGTGTGTAGAACATGACTCTTGGGCCTACTTCAGCTGCCATCATTCTGCACAGATAATTGACAGGGTTCCCTAAGAGGAAAAAAACTAAACTGCTCTATTGCAAGAAGATAATCAACCTTATTCATCCACAAAGGTGACATCCGTTAGAGTAAGGAAGTAGGACAAGAGACAATTCCACAAAGGCCACTGGCTCAGTGAAGCAGGTTCTAGTTGTAAGAAGATAGGAGGTTGCTCTGAATCATGCCAGAGACCAGACTGGATCCTTTCTGCCCCCAGATTTAAAGAAAATAGGAAGGCGTAGAATGACTTGTGCCTGACCCTGGTTCTGTTCCTGCTGTTTATTGAAGCATCTAAGTTTAGACTTTAATGGGAATGGATACTGTGCAAATAGTCATCTCAGAGCTCAGCCTGAACAGCTGGACAATGTTCTGTGTTTGGGAAATAATTACGAAACTGTCACAGTTCACCAATGCTTTTAGAACTTATTGACAATGGACTCCAGGAAGACCTGCCTGGAGAGACCATATTGCTTAGTTTCTGTTTTTCTGCAGTGGCAATCCTACCTCATGCTCTGACTTCAGCTTTCAAACAGTTAGCGTTCTTCCTCTGTATTGCAAAGATGCTTACAGAAATCCCTTGGTTTAAGGTTGGTCAGGACCTCTCAGTCTTTTACCCTGCAAAGAAAGAGGAAGTAGTCTCCATGCATCTCACCAAACAAGGTCTTCTAATAGACATGGTGTTTGATAATAGGCAGGTGTTTGCCCGGAAACAATTTTGGCTTTCTGTTATGGCAAGATGTTTAGGCTTTTGTCAGTGTCTTTACTGTGTCCCCAAAAGTTTGTGCTCTTTAATATAGCTGAGAATTCTTGCTGTTTCGTTGTGCTTAGGGCAAGATGCCTATCCTTTAGTCCCCCATAAGTTGTGTTTCAGCTGTAATTTAGAAGTCATAGGACTGGTAGATGTTTATAATTGTAGATAATAAGGTGGTTATTGTCTACACTGAAAAGCATATGCAGCCATAAAGCTTTCCGTGGGATAGCTCTGATCATGGTTTCTCTGTAAGAACATAATTTTTTTCAGTGAGATGATAAAAAAAAACCTCATCAATGGGATTGTTCTAAGAAAAGTCTGTATCACAATACCTTCATAAAAGGGACTAAGATGGAGATAAGACCACAGGCCATATCTAAAACTGGCAGCATATGTCTTCACTCTTTAACTAAAGGTAAAGCTCTCTCACTGCCATCCATGGTCCTCTAGATCAGCTAGAGTTGTTTCTTACATGTGGTAAGAAGTTCTTCAGGATTTCAGATCCTGAATGGCCTAGATCCTCAACACAATTTTCTTTAAGGCCCTCTGCTGAAACTGAGGTTATTGTTTCAATAAATCAAATAACCTGTTTGAGCTTGATTTGGTTTATTTTTTTCAAAATGAAGTGTGTATATGGAGATCAGAGTCTGACCAGGAAACCATGCCTAGCATTCCTCTTTCTTCTATATTTTTTTTAGAGATTGGCTGATTATGAAATATTCATATTTATCCTCAGGAGAGAGGTTTTAGTAGACAGTGAACAATTGGATGGACCAGAAAGTTCTGGAGGGCTTGGAAAGAGAAAAAGATTGTAGAGATCTTATAAGCCACAAAGACTCCCACAAGGGGAATGAGAGAGACACTCAAAAATGCAAAGGGATGATATGGTTGAACACTGGGTATCTAGATTTCCTCTTGCAGGAGCAAATTAGTGGACTGAAACTGCAATATGTCAGTAACTTTCCTGAAGGGAAGAGTGGCAACCTAGCTTCAAAGCAAAAGCATCCAGCCAGTAATACAGATGTAAAATCTGTTTGTTCTGCCTCAAACTCTAATTCAAGCATAACATTCCTAATTAGCATTCTGGCTGCTGTAAGAGTCCTTCCTCTTTACTAGTGTGCGTGTGTTAGCTGATAACCCAGACGTGTGTGGGTGATAAAGTTAAAGAACCAGTCAAGAACATTTTCAGGATTTATGGATTGTTCTATTTGCCAAACTGAGTTTAGGAGTAGGGAATGAGGTTTTGATATATGCTTCTTCTTTTTCTTGCAATAGTCTAAGCTTGCATAATCTAAATAGGTTTACAGTGATGCCAAGCTGAGGCTCATAGAGAACTTTTAGAAATGAGCAATATGATTTATGACTGGGGACAGGTATGAATATTCTCTTTCTAAATGGTTTCTAGACTCACTGTAGGGATTTTGTGTAACGCAGGTTGAATTACAAAGATGGGTGTAGAATTGATTTCTTCAGTTTTGTTCTCAGATATTGTATGCAGCCATGCCTTGTAATCCTTTTTATACCCTTCAGTTGGCTCTAATCAGTATAAAAATAATGAAGATTGTCTCAGTGAACTGGTGCAGCCTCCCAAATAACTATGCTATGCTCTGTTGATCCCAGCATGTCATATCACTTCTTATTTGGGAAACTGACTCCCACCTCACTACAACCTTCTTTCAGGTAGTTGTGGGGTTTACACAGTTTCTAGGAACTTGTATGTGAAGTCACTTGAGGTCATTACTGCTACTCATTTTTCACTCCTTTGGAGACTGCTTTTTGGTTCCATAGCCCACCCTGCCAGATGAGACTTCTGGGACAGACATTTAGCACACTGTTCTAGAACTGAAACACTGCTCCACATAATTCTTGTTACTGTGAGAACAGCATCATGCTGTATATTGGGTAGCTAGTAGTTAGTAATCTAACATGAGAGCACTGGTGTCCCTGAAGAGTTGCTCTGTTTCGGATGACAATTTACTTAGATTAGCATTAAGTTTTTCCTTTGTCATTTTTGTCACTGCTATGCTATAAACATTCACAGATATCACAGATATTATATATTACTACATTTTGAAACTATTTCACAACACTGCTTTATGGATTAATTTTCCTATTTTCACAGAGCCATCCATGTAGATATTACATGGTCTCAAAAGACTTCCTGTAACCAATGTCAACTGTATAATCCAGTACAGAGTAAAGTTATTAGGTGTTGTGTTACTTAAGGTTCAAGTTATATTTCTACTTTCTAAAGTATCTCTAAATCTCTGTCATTGGAAGAAAGAGAGGCCATGGACATTCTCCTATGGCTCCTCATCAGACGTGCTGTAATAGACTTCTTAGTATCACCTGCTCCACTTTGCTTTCAATTGGGTAATTGTTAACAAACTGCCACTTGCTTGAGACAACCAGAGCTTGTTTTGCAGTCAGTGGCTTGGATCTGCAGTCAGCAGTCTGAATGACTGAAGACTCATTTCAGAGCTAGCGGAGTTTCCCCACAGCTGTACTGCCATCTGGCCTGTTTCTGTTACATCATGCTCCATGTCTCATTATTCTTTTCCTATGAGCTGCCCTTGTGTCTATTAACCATCACAACTGCTTGTTTTCCCTTGCCTGGGATTTGTTCCTCTAATCTCCTCTTCAGTTTCTTCAGAATTTATTCAGTAACACAGTATTTTTGAGCTGACTGAATGAGTATTCCCTTGCCTCGGAAAAAAATGTGGCCTCTGTAACATAGGTTCCAACCTCTGTCATGCAAAGAAATTTTGCCCTATACACTCCAGGCAGGCAGTCACAGCAAGGACTTCTGGAAAGATGAGTGAATGGGCTGTGGACCTCTTCTCCTTGGAGAGGGTATGGCAGTATATTCAAGGTATCGCAGCAAGTTAGCTGAAAAGGAAAATACAGAAGTTGCCTGTTGGAGGATGCTGATGAGTCAGCAGGCATCTGGGAAGGGTGATAGTCTTGAAAAAGGAAGGGAAAAGGACCTTTCTTTCTTTAAGCTGATCTAGACTGTGACAAGTAACAGGAAGCTTCCTACAGCTCTGTTGGGCTAGAGGGAAAAGGGAATCTCTGCTTGTCAGGAGGAAACCATGCTGAGGAGTGAGAGAGGAACTTCTGCTGGTTTCTCTGCCGCTTTGTCTTTTATCCATTTTGTTACTGTTCAGGATAAGAAGACTCAGACACCTAACATCAGGGCGGAAAAGGCAGAGGCATCACAGTGAAGGAAACTGATAATGAGATAGAAGTCAAATTTCTCATTGGTACAAATCTAGTGAATGATGTTATGCAGGGTGCAGATTTAACCCAAGGCTTTCCCTTTACAATCCTGGTACAGCAGGAACCAGACATACAGAATCCAGTGTCATTAATATGCCTACCCTCTCAATATAAGAAAGTTTTAGTTTATTAATGCTACAGTATTTTTTTAACTGGAATTAGACTGTATTTTATATTCTTACATTGTAGGTTTTTGCATTTTTCTTGGTATTTTATCCTCTCTAAAGTGCATGGAGTAGAGCTTTTCAATGTTAACTAGTTTATTGACTGTCATTTTCACAAATTTAATTACCTGTTTTAGAGGCTCTTATCCCTTCCATTGCTCAGAATGTCTTTCCCTGTCATCTGTGCCAAACATCAAATGTGGGACTGAGCTCTAGGTGATGGTAGAAACATCTGGCAGGATAACTATGGAATGCTTACCTTCCTTTTCTCAAATCAAAGGTCAATTGTGCTTATAAGTAGAAAAAAAAATAGAGAAAACTATACTGTTTTCTATCCCACCTAACTTTTTGAAGTTTATCTCACTTCTGAGTCCTGCTATATCAGAATGAGTCTTCTGCTTTGGATCCTCTTCTGTCTTCCAGGTCCTGAATCATCATGACTAAACCTTAAAAGTCTTTCTCATTGTTTTCAGAATGTAGGTATTTAGTTAGAACAGTATATAAAGTTTTAAAGAAAGTATTAGGTATTATCATCATGTGCAAGGTTGCATAATTCTGTGCTCTTTCAAAGTGATGTCAGTTGAAGTAAGATGATGGATGTTGCCTGAAGATCTGTTTATTTAGCAGGTGCAGGAAACCTGGACAAGAACTTTCACTAAAAAAGATCAAGCAGAAAAAGTGAACTCTGCCTGTCACAGGTGTTAAATTCTGCTGTAGTTCAAAATTGACATAAAAAAAGTGTGAGTAAACATGAAACTAGACAGTATTACTCTTACCACTGAGCAGTTAGATACAAGGTCAGAGAAACAGTAGCCTCTGTCTCTCAAGCCTTTCATTCTCCCTGTGGAGGACTCCGTGAAGCCTGTCTAAGGTCAGCCAGCACCCTGCATCCAAGCCCGGCACCAGGTGTGGGAAGTGGCCATGCTGACCTCACTGGCCATTGTGCTGCTTGCCCACTCCACCATGGTTGTCCCCGTGGGGTTGCAGAACCATTTGTCCTTCATATCCCCAGCTTGGAAAACTGGATGACACTGAGTTTCCTCGATATATGCAACCTGAAGTACAGCCAGGTCAGGATGCTGTGATTACTAAGCCATCTTTACTATTTTCTCTCCTGCCTGTCTCCTGTTTCTTGTCTTCTGCAGTGGAGGAGGTGCAGTTTTGTCCATGTACTTCTGTGTGCCACAGAGTGGTCTTAATTCACCATCCAAAATACTCATGATTAACCAGAAGACCTGGAGAAGAACAGACTTAAGAAGGAAACTGCACTAGTGAAGTTTTCCTGAGTTCTGGAAGGGATTTTCATATCATGTCCCATATCAGTCAGTACAGATCAGGAAAGTTATTCACAGAGGTGTTTGTCAGCAGAATATGAACCAGCTGTTGTCATTTCTCTATCAAAGGAGATTTATGCTGTTACCTTGTAGAGTCTTTAAAGCCTTAAGAAAGAAGCTTATGTTTGAAGTAGCCAGATGGTAAATTGAAAGCAAGGTGGAACTGGTGACATAAGCAAAAGGCAAAGTAGAAAATAGTATAGACATTTTGGCATAGACAAAGTGGCAAAAGGACGAGAGGCAACAGAGGTGGAAAAGTGGAGGTGACCGTAGTCAAGCAACAAGCCCATTGACTAACACTTTGGCAGACTCTCAGACAAGACATGATGGTCTTTGCAAAGCTGGAGAGGAAGGAGTAATAATTTAAACAGAGCTGAGATATAAGGGAATCTAGGAGGGGGATAATGAAAGATGGTGCCCTCCTTATGCTTGATGAGTAGGAACATGATGCTGTCATCCCTGATGAGAGAAGGAGACAGAAAGGAAAATGGGAAGAATCTTAGTCAGACCGTAATAACAGACCAGCAGCAAACTCTAAAGTGTTCTGATCATTAGATAGACAATCACTGTCTATCTATGTTTTTAAGTGGGTTTCACAATGTGTTTCTAAGGTATTGATTCCTTCATGTCATTTCTCTCCTCCTTGTGAACTGAACAGCGAAGCACAAATGTCCTTTTGAAATATCTGATTATTCTGTGCCATCCTAGATTCTCCATTTCTTATGAACAGTTTTAATCAAGAGAACAGAGAACATCAAAAGAAGAAAAGAAAAGCAGTGTTCTCTTTTGCAGAATATAAAGTGAAACAGACTTTAAGAACTGAACAAAGAGAAAGTAATTATGAGAGCTGTTCTTCAAAGGAACTGAGACAAGAAAATGTCTGACGGGCAGGCAATTTTCTTTTGTAATAGACATTGCATGAAAAGAAATCCCAGAAGATCATGTACAGAAACAGAGAGAACTGATGAGGATGTTCATACTACTCAAAACCTGTTGTTTTCCACACGGAAAACTGTAAAAGCTTGGTCTTTTACAGATGTACTTGTTGGATAATTTCATGGATGTCCAAAAGAAATACAGAAAAAACCCCAAGATTAAATGAGGAACAAAATCAGTGTCAAAGCTGTTTCAGAAGAGCAGATGAAAGTACTCAGTAGCACCATCACAATGTACGTATAATAGAAATGTGAATATAACGAGCAATCAGACTTACCATGAAGAAAGGCATAAGGAAACTACTGGTAGGTGCCAACCATGCCCATCATTATAAAATAAAAATCATGTAAAGACACAGAGACAGAAGGTTTACAATAGTTGCCTCATGTACAGCAAACAGGAATGTCATACACATGAGAAAATATGTAAAATATGTATGGAGTGCAAAATGGTTTTCAGTTTCACAAATACATATCATGCAGAAAAATATAGAGTGTATCCAACTAGAGAACAGTTCAAGAGATACAATCAACAATGATGATACTGTCATATTTTTATCAAGCAATGATGAAGTATGTGGATTTTTTTAAGGGATGCAGAAAAGCACCATATTGAGTGAGTACCATATTAAGTTCCATTTATATGGAAATAAAGTGAGATAGCATCTAAAGAAGCATGGCCCATTCTAAAACACTGGCATTACCAATATCAGCAAGACTCACAGGATGCAGAATATATCTATTCCATATAGCTGAAGTGTGCAACCAAAACTTAGGTTCCTGTGTAATGAATATGTACTAGCAAAAAGAATGGTACTGAAAGGCCTTGAGATTATAAAGCTGGTTAGATCTCAATGACAGCAGAATTCTTTGGAGGATTGCATGGTGGAAGACAGTTTTGGAACATTCCCTTAATGTTTCTGGAAGTGTATCTCCTGTGACATTGCATCACTGAAATTTCTAAATGCACAGTCTGCCATGTTGTTATGACCCGCCCCAGGAAAAGGGGAGGGGGGGTAACTCAGGTTTTTATCAATAATTCTCTTGGGGTGGATTAAAGTGAAACGACACTAAATAATCAGTGTCTGAAAACAAAGTTTATTTTAACAATTTTGTATCAACAAGTATGCTAGCATTTTGGGTGTTGTCATAAAACAATGCAACATAGAAATAACTTTTGGGGGGGGAGAAACTGTTTAGGGGAAAGGAGAAATAGGATGAGAGTAAGGGAAAAGAGAAGCTGAGAGTGCAAAAGAAATGGACATAGTCACCGCCCACTGGATCCAGCGATGCTTGAGAGCGATGGTCTTGATTCGCAGGCGGTGGGGGAGAAGGAAAACCCAAATTCCCAAAGTCATCAGTCAGTTTATATACCCTCAGCATACTTTTGCACCTCCCTGGGATGAGGAGTTGTTTGCCTTTTTAGGGCTTAGCACTGGAGGGAGGGATGGGCTCGATTTCCCACCTGAGGTATCTTCTTGCTTTCTTAGGGCTTAGCCCATCTGAGGTATCTTCTTGCCTTTTTAGGGCAAAAGTCAAAGCCTGCAAACTCCTGGAATGCATAAATCGTTAACCATTTCAGTCTCTGACACGTGTGCACTGAAGTAATCACTGTTGAGAAAGCAACCTAAGGAAGTACCATTTACAGCATCTGGTGTATTTGAGAATGAAAGAAAAAGTGGAGGATTCATTCCAGGGCAAAATAAGCCAGCCCTTTTATCCACAGTTGAAGGCTGTAGTACAGACTTAATGGAATCAAATGAAATTAAAAGGAAGTATCGTTTATACTCTCAGTTTATTATAAGAAGCAAGTACTAGAAAACCTGTATGTGGGTGGTGCAAAGCAGCAGACAGAAACACCATGTGGGGTTGCTGCTACCCACTCAGTTTGGTTGACTTTGGTTTGCACATTGTACAGAGCAGGTCTAGATGCTCAGTGAGGATGACTTCTGTCCCAAGCTACACAAAGAGTCTATTTCCAGGACTCAGATGGAAACCAGTGTTTCCAGGGAAAGTCTTATTGATCTATGACCTACATTAGAGCTATGACAGAATGAAAATTTGAGATCTTAGCCCAACTGATGACATCCTTGTAGACATCTCCTGAACTAGTAGGACAGAGCTCATATAATATGGGTAACATTAGGACAGTTACTGAAGTGAATCTCTGCCAAAATACACTGCTTTTGGTGGAAACCTTTCTCTTTATTTCAGTGGACACTGGATCAGACTTTGACCTGCTGATTTCTTCTCTTCAAAGTAGTGTGTATCAATCTTTGTGGAAAAATACCTCAGTATTCAAAAACATTGGCAATGTTTTTTAGAATGTTGAAAAGCTTCAGGAGTAGATTGAGTCCTGCAAGGAAAATATCAACTGGAAAGAGATAGTTTTGATTGACTTTGTGTGACAAACACAAAGGAAAACAAGGGATTGGTGATTTCTCCCATTTTTAACAAAGGTGCTAAGAACTATTTGTATGAAATTGTGATGAGCAATAATAAAAGAAAGCCTAGATAAAATTTCCAAACTATATAAAGTCATGCAATACTGTGTTGGCAGAGCAAGAAAATGCACACTAACCTTAACTACATGAAGAGAGTCTGATAAATTTCATGAAAGCATGTCAAAAAAGTTCCTATGGAATTCGCTATGGAGGAAGAATAATGTACCCTTTTGGGGGGGAAATGACCTACTGTAACTGAATCATTCTCAAAAGATTTAAAAATAAATCTTATTTGCCTCTCCCCCGTGTGTTACATTTTTGACTGACAGTAAATTACATAGAGCTGCTAAATACAGCAGTGGCATTGTCTGGGTTTTTGTTTTTTGCTTTTTTTTTCAATTTTTTAAAAACTGAAGCAAGTGTCAACTCATTTGTGGATCTCATTAGATGATCATATGGATTAAATACTGCAATAGACTCAGATGTTTTTGTTTCATTGTCCAGACCTCCACAGACTTTCTCTTCAGCTTGGACGACCTAAGGTTAACACCAAGAACCGACAAATATCAATTGAATTCTGAGAGCTTTGTGTCAATTCTTCATCTTTTATACACTGAGTTATAGTATTTCTTCTTAGTCTTGTCCATTAGCTCCACAGTATGCATGTTTTTTGTCATCTTTAACTGTACACATACAAATATCCTGTTAATGATTTGACATCTCTGTTTTTTTAGCTAATGAGAATCAAACACCTACACTGGTTGGTTGCTCTTGAAAAATAATATTGACTAAACCTTCACATGATCATGGAAATGTCATTAGGTGTCCTGATACTTTTAGAAACCTGCCTCCTAGCTTCTGAGACAGATATAAGAAGGCCAAAACCCAGAAAGGGACTTAGGAACTATAGCATTCAACGGTAACTCAACGGAATTTAAAAGTTGCTGATCGGTATCCTGACACTTGAAGATAACCATCTGGAAATGCTAAGGGGAGGAATAGACTTTGTTTTGTTTCTTCAGAAACAGATTATCACTCTCTCCTTAGGATTCACATTTGCTGGAGCTGCAAGTTTCAAACTGTGACATTTTTCAGAAAATTGAAATATAGAATTTGGGTTTATTTGAATCCTTCATCTGATTTGAAGTGCAGATATGAATTTAGATCTCTACACCTGTCCAAGTGAGCAGTCTAATCACTGGATTAGTAGATATTAGGATTGTCAAAGAAGGAGGCAGCTTTCATGGTTCTATTTTGTGCAAAATAGACAAAATACATGATAGGCCCATGTCAACAGGAGTTAGAGTTCTGATGCTTTGTTAAGCAAGGGGGAATGAGGACCTGAGGACCTGATGGCATAAGGCCTTGAACAGTCCATGTCAGGTGATCACTTTCCTTAGGAGATAAGTAAAAAACTGAAGTCATCCATCAAGTGAATTATCTCAGCAGTCTGAATATAATTTTTCTGTTTTAATTTATTTTCTTCTGAACTTTTAATCTTCCTTCTTCAGGGCAGAACTCATACTTTAATAATCTACCTCATCTACTTGAACTTGTCAAGGAGTGTTTTGGCTTTGTCTATGAATATGTTTGCACTATTGGCCTATTTCCTGATCTAATTTAAAACAGCCTAAGAGGAATTCTGAAAAGTATTTATTGAAGGAAGGAGATGTTAGCAAAATGCAGAACCATTCAACAACTGAGCTGAGTGTGTGTTCCTTCTGTGTCCTGCCCAATCTTCCTTTTCCCATCCTTGCTTACTGATTTGTCTTACTGCTGACTATTGACATGTCTTCTCCATTTCCTCCTCAAACACTTTTACAATTAGGGACTTTTTTTGCTTGTTTGTTTGTTTCTGATTCCCACCACATCCTTGCCAGATCTATATCATATTCTGTGCTTTTCATGCTTCAAAGATGTTCTAAGTCTTTCAGATTTTTTGGCAGCAAAAGCACTTTAATCAGCTTTGCCAAACGTTCATTTAGACATATTTTTCCGTATATTATCCTGACAGGATACCTACAGGTAAATCAAATGACCTATTCACCTTGCTTTTCTCCTTTTTAGAAAATATCAGACTATACATGTAAAGACTGAAAGGCCTCTGACACTGTTCATAGCAACAGGCTTATCTGAGCTGATAGAGTCCATCACCCATTTTTAAGAGCTGGTACAGGTTCCTTTCTCTTTTGTAGGTATTTCCTTCTGAGAATAATTTCTTTTCTCTTTCAACTTCCATCAGATTTTGAGTGTGAAACAGCTGTAACTCTGCTTCAAAATTTCTTCCCTTCTATTTTAATTTTTTATCTCCTCTTACAGCTGCCAGCATAGAACCTGCAACCTCACCTCTACTTTCTGAAAGCCCAATGCTAGCACATCATATGTCTATGGTCTGAACAGGCACTTATCACCAAAATGGCACTAAAATCAAGAGCTGTTATGGGTGCAAAAGGTATATTCTCATTCCTAGTTAATTGGTTTCTGGGGAATACCGTGGTTTACACAAAAGGTGTATATCAGATGATGGCCACAATACTATTGATAAAGACATTTTTCTAATATTTACAAAATAGCCTTTATGTTCTTTGATTTTCATAATAACATAAATGTATTTTCTTCTTCCCCTTTCTTCAGAGTAGGTGATTGAAAAAACATAAGACTTTCAAATCTGACTTATGAAACACTTCTGGGTATTTTTTACTCCTTCCATGAGAGAAAATGCATATACATAGAAAAAGAAAGCCCTCTTTTATAGTCTGCTGTATTTCTTTACTCCTACAAATTGGCATCTCAGCTCAGGATGTGGACCTGCACCACCCCCATATCTCACACCTCTTTCCCTCTCATTCACACACCAGCAACCCACATCCTCCCACATCCTGAACCAGAAGTGCAGCTCCCAGCACAGGCTGAGCTCCTCCACAAACACTGCAAGGGAAGCAGCCAGTCAGCGTGGAGCCACTGGCACACACAGAAACAAGTTGTTATTAATTGGTGGGCTGGATGTAGCTCCCTCCGTACAGTGATGGTTAAAGCTCAGATCAGCTCAGTGCTTCCCCACAAATGGAGCTGGAAATTGCTTTTCCCACCTAAAATTGACTCTGAGCCCATGATCACAAGGACCTTTCTGGGCACAGCTTCAGTCCTGGACCATTCTCACTGAGAAGTTGTTTTGCTAGTATTGACCAGAATTTCCCTGGCTGTGATCTGTGCTCCTTGCCTCTCAGCCTTTCCAAGTGTGCTTCTGAGAAGGATCTGGCTTGGTCTTTTTTACCACTCCCCATTATATAGTTAATACAACAGGTAGATACCCCCATGGCCTTTTCTTCTGTAGGCTGAACAAACCCATGTCTCTCATTCAGAGTGTTGTATTCAGACAGTGTTGCAGTTCTCTAGTCATCCTAGGATATGATACCTCTGTTGGACTTCCTCTGGTTTTAGCATGTCTTTTGTGTACTGAGAAACTCAGACTGAGTACAGTACTCGAGATGTCATCTCAGAAGTGCTGAAGAGAGAGAATAAGCACTTTCCTTGACCTGCTGTCTGCACTTTCACTAATACAGCCTGGTATGCCATTGACCCTCCTCCCCCATTAAGGCATATTGCTGACTCATTTTCAGCTTGTCTGCAAACACCAAATATCCTGTCTACTTCATGAACTGGCAGCTGTGCAATGTAGCACTGCAGCAGATGTTCTCTACTTTCTCAACAAGACTGGTTTTTCTGAGTTTCCTTTCCATGATCTAGATGAAATACTATTCTTTTACCTTCCCCACTTGGGAGGGAGCGGGGAGAGGAAGGTAAATTGTGTCTGAGAGTAAGTTCATGAACTTCCCACATATAGTGATGCTGTTTCTTGGTTTGGATACTGATAATTATTATGTGACTACCTAGACAATATAGGCTAAATTTAGGCATATGATTCACATGCACACATACAGAGCACCAGACTCTACTGGTGAATGTAGAGTACTTTTGCAGAAAGCTCAGTAATGGAGAAAACTCTCCTATAGGCTGTTACTGTCCAGTTAATGTCCACATCCACTCTGGAGCGGTCTAATTGCTATTTAACTGGAGACACAGAGCATGACGCTATTCAGCATTGTGTGTGCTCCATCTTCCAATACTACAAATATTTGTAACTGCACTGGTGATGGACACTTCTCTGAAGTTTGTTCTGTCTTTGTCTGTGCAGCCTAGTCACTTCATGGTGCTACATCTGGCTGTCCAAGCCCATCTGTCATTCCTGGACTCACTCCAGAATGGTTTGCCAAGTCTTACAGACTGATATGTTTTCTTCACTGTTATTATGTTGCCACAGTAGTTTATCTGGCAGCAAGACTGGCAACTGCAGCAGGTCACTTTAGGGTCATATATTCTTCTTCTTCATTATGTAAGACTGCCCTTGCCTCGAGGTATTGTCTTTAAAACTGGGGGGTAAAGGAGGCTTTACTGTGTTGTGATGGTCAGCACTGTTCCTGACATATGCTGCACAAGGCTTTGGTATGAGCTTTCACTCTCTGCTATCCGACAGTTGCATGATGTTGCCATTTGAAGAGGTGGCTGCTTGGAGCAGCAGCAGAGAAGATGGGGAATGGGGCCAAGTGCTAACCAGCTTAGAGACCTCCCAATCAATATCAGAGGGACAGCTGGTAGATGCCTCAGAGAAGAATTGAAGGAGAAACTCTGGGGTTTGCTTCTTTAAAAAAATTGTGTGCTTAGGAAGTTTCTCTAGAGATTTTAGGTGACAGAGAATCTGTAAGTATTTGGCTTCAGGAAACAGGAGGTTGATAGCCTGAATGATGAAGATGAGTTGTGATGGTAGAAAACCTCAGAATTATATTAAAGGCTAAGTATGAAGACTTAGAGCAAGTTGGAAAGGCTGGATGGATATTCTTGTGTTGCTTGTTACGTTTTTCAGTAAATGCAAATCCCCAAAAGGCAAATGTTCTCTAGGACTTGTTTAACTTGCTGGGAGAATGTGAAGGGAGCTGAGACACACAATGTTTGCAGGGTTACACTCTGCCAAGGGGATGTGTGCCCTGGGATGGTGCAATGCTGGCTTCCTCCCCATGCAATGCACACAAATGCAGATTGAAGACAGAGACTGCCTTTCACATCAAGAGTGTCTATGTTCAGTTAATATTTCACTGCTCTTTTGCTCTTCTCTGAGTCATCTATTGTCCTTTGTTTCTAGAGCTTCTCCATGAGGGAGTCCAGTCTTGGTGATATTAGTTTGCTTTGTTTTTTTGGGGAGCAATAGCTGTTTAAAGCTATTTGTTAGCTTCCTTTCTTTATTCAGTACAAGTAATTGACTTGTTTCTTCTGTTATGTCTTTGTCCTGCATAGATTTTCATGCCTTTCTTTTTTGGCTTACTTCTCTAAAATGCCAAGCATCATCTCCCAAATTGCTCTTTATATATGTGTTCTGAATTATCAACTTCCACCCACTGGACTAAGAAGTACTGTTGTTCTTCCTTTGCTCTTACTGTAATTCTGTACTTTTTTTTGAGAAAAAAAAGGTCAAGTAGGATAAATAAGTAATGTACTCCTTTAGAGAAGCAGAGCTGTGCCAGGAACAATTTGGATTTTAACTGAATCATCTGACCTTGGTTTATATGATAATGTCCTGGGAGAAGGGACTCATCTACATATGCATACAAGACAGACATATTATTAATGTTCAGTAAAGTTAGTCATAAAGAGGAAAGCATCATCCAAAAAAAACTTACAGAAATGTCAGATGTGTATGTAAATATATATCAAAAAAAGAAGAAATGTAGAATATTCACAGTGTGTCATATCCAAATATAAAGGGATGCTGTAGTCTTGATAGCTTGAGAACCGATTTTTTTCTCTATAAAGTAATAACTATCTTTTTTTGGAGAAGGATTGCTGATAAGTGAGAAACACATTTCAAATGTTAATGTCATACTGAGGCAGTTCTGACTACCTAGTATGAGATGGAGCAGGCTGAGTAACTAGGATGACATTTAATGTGAGTTGTATTAGTGTGGGGGTGCCTCTAAGTACAGCTATCATGATGAGCCAACTCCCAGGGTAGGAGGAGGATAAGAGCAGGTGTCCAAACAAACCATGGTGTCAGCTGTTTGGTGGTGTCTCAGCCTTGAGCAGAGGTCCGGTTGCTAACAGCATGTGTGGTACACTGGAGATGGCTTCTCAAGCAGCTATGTTTCCTTCTCCCTCCTTTCTCAGTGTATATGCTAAGTTTTCTAAACAGAGATATGGTACACTCTAATTTTAGTGAATTGTCTCATTTGAACACAGATATCCTGATTATTCAAAAAAAATGAGATTTGCCAGCTGGTGAAAGTGCTCCTATCCCCTATAATGAACGCAGTAAGCTGTGGCTCTAAAGAGAAAAGTAGAACTACCTCAAACATGAGACACCACCCAACCAACATCTACATAGGAAGAAATGACATTTTGTCAGTTGTCACACTCTGAAGGGATCTGATATTCCAACGGAGCTGCAGGCTTCAGTAATTGATATGCTGGCTGCAGTGAAACCAGCAGCAAAAGTAGCTCAGATTTTGTAAATAATTTTACGTTTATTCAGACCTCATTTCTAATATTACCTGGGATAGCTGCCGAAATTAGTCCAGAATTTCAAGAAAACCAAACTAGTGCTGCTTTTGCGCTGGCTGTTGACACTTGTTGGCTTTCTCTGCTTATTCAGAGGAGTCAGACACAACACACACAGCCTTCTGCTCTCATCTTTCCACTCTCTTTCAAGCTTAGACAGCTTGACAGCATTGTTCTAATACCTGCACTGCTAGAAGCTAAGCTGCATCTTTTCACCAGAGTGAGTGGAGTTGGATTCAGGCTTCAAGAAATTATGTTTTCTGGAGCGTAGTTAGAGTTTTAATGTGTACAAAGTAAAGTCTGAAATTAAGGAAGTACCAAAATGTAGGCCTAATGAAACAGATCTGTCATTCCATAAAACACTGGTATAAGAAGCTACCTGGATTTGTGTATGCTAATATTATTTGTCAGGTAAAAGAAGACTACTTTACCTATAGTGCCTCAGAATAGTTGTGAAATATTCTAGGTGAAATTCTCAGGTGATGAAAAATAGCAGAATGTTATGGAAGGAAATGAGGTTTGGTAAACTAGTCTAAATCATAATCTGATTCCTGGAGGGTTTTCATATATTTATAAATTACTGAAACACCAGTATCATTCAACCAAATCATCACTCAGAAAATTATTTAGCCCTAATGGGTCACATGAATATTCTTATTTCCTCTTCTATTCTCCATGATATACGAACATCTTAAAATAATCATGTATGTATATATGCATGTATGTTTGTATGTGGTAATTGGATATTACAGGTGAATAGTTTTGCACTCTTTTAACAAAATGGAAGAGCTCTTTTCTTGGCGCACAAAGAACAGAAACTATGATAAATCAGCTCATGAAAATGGAGTATCCCAGTGCTGACAAAGGAACAGATCCTGAGTTCATTAGGCAAGCTGTAGAAAAATCAAAAGAATGGGATTTATTGTAAAATTAGATTACTAGCTATCAGTAGACCTTAAATAGTATTGTCCTTTTTATCCAGCATGTACATCCAGAGTGTTTTGTGATTATCTTAAGGAAATTAAAATGTATATCAAAATTCACTAAAAGAAACAGTGAAGCAGAGTTGGCTTGGATGATTTGAAATGTTTAATGGGAATTGATCAAAAACTACATAGAGGAGGCAGCTTAGCCTTTAAAGAGTTTGGGAATGTTGGTGACCATAATTTTTTGGCCTTTATATTTGATTAGATTAAGTGTATTTTAATTTCACTGAAATGTGTACTCTTTTCTTGGATGTAAGTTTTGTCCGAGAAAAAAAAAAAAAAGAACTTGGCCATTTGTCCGGATTTTCTAAATGTTTGGCATCCTGGAAGTCCTAGTGATGTTGCCTATATACACAGATTGACTGTCCAGTGCATGCACAAGACCTGCGGTGTGATTCCAACATGAGAATGATTGTACATGTGTTAGTTGTTGCATCCACTCAGCATTTGCATATGCATGCTGTTCCCTCTGGTTTTAATGCCTCTGTGCATCAGTAACTTTTTGTCTGCTTTCAAAAGGCAATGCATGTAGGAGAATTGTGATACTTGTTTCCTTTCTAAGAATTTTATTTTGACTACTGCTGCACTATTGGAAAGGAGAAAATATGAACAAAGAAGGATGGTTGCACAGATAGGGCATAAAACTAAGGATCAGGCTTGGGTATGTCATTTGTTTTAGCCAGTGACACAATTCCCCATTCGTAAAGAGGAGATAACTCCTCTTGCCATACCATTAATTAATGGTTATTGATTAATTCGTTAACCACAAATTAACCCAAGCGCATAAAAATCTATAGCAATAGTGTGTGTCCTGCAAAGCAGGTACTCATTTATTTCCTAAGAGGCCTCTAAGGAAGATTACCTGACTACTTTAACAGCCTAAAAGCTGCAGTCTAAGGAAATATTTTGCCAGCCCTATTCCATTTTTCCAAACAACAGCACTTTGATCCAGTGTATTGGAAAGTTGCCTAACCTGAGTGGTTTGAAACAGCTGGTGTCTACACACAACTCTATTTGCTGACTTTCCCATCTACTTAATATTATATAGTGCCTGACTACCAGAAATTCAACCTCTGAAATACCTTTGGAATTCTTTTTACCTGCTCACAGTCTCTTATTACTAACATCCTGCTCTAAATCTGGCCTCCAGCATAGCTGCTTATATGAAATGCACTAGGCTTTATAGAGAAATTATCTTCAGATATTGAAATGCATTATGAAGTGAGACTTCATACTCAAGCATGAATATCTCTCTCTCTAAACATAAGCAGTTGTCTCAGCTGTTATATACCTTACTATGTTGTGTACATGGAGAATGAATGATTTTACAAGTACTTATTTACTGCAGGAAGTTTACTGTTTATTTAATGTCTACCAAATGGTATCCTATGCCTCCCACTTGCCAGTTAAGTCATTCAGCAAAACCAAATTGATTTCCTGACTTCACTACCAGGTTTGGTCCCTGGACAGAGATGAAAATCCTTTTTGCAGTTCTTTAAGATTTGTGGGGAAAGAAATTAATGTGATTGTCTTGAGACTGTCTGAAGAAATACATAATTAGAAAGCGTTTAAAGCATTACAATATTTGCATTCTCCATAAGGAATTCAGGAAAATTAACTGCAATAAAAGCAAAAAAACTGCCACAGCTTCATTTCAGTGTCTCCTTAGAAAATACACATTACCTTTGGAAATCATAAGGTAAATGTGCAAATACAGATGTACCCTACATCCCTTCTTACTCCTTTTCTGATTATTCAATAACAAGAACCTATGTTTAACTCAGTAATTGGATCATTGGCACCAAAAGCAATTAAAAACTCCCTAGTATATTCAGTCAAAACTAATGATGGAATTCTAGAGCACTTTGTGTCATTCTCTCTTCAGTGTACCTTGGGATTTGAAAATCTGTAAACTGACAAAACACTTGATAAATGATGCAACAGGAAGTGGTCTCAGTAACTTCATTAGTTTTTCTTATCTTCACTGGCTGTCATCCTCCTCTCCACATATCACCTACTGAGCAAATGTACTGACTTTGCATTGGTGTATATGATACATAGAACAGGGCAAAAAGCAGTTGAGGTCCTGTGTTTATTTATATGATATAATCTGTAATTGATAAATCCTTTTCTGAAAGGTGCTTTATATAGACTAATAACAGTAGAAAAACTTTGTCTCCCTATGCCTGAATATCAGAGACAGTTCTCTGCAAGATTCTTAAAGGGCTCATGTTACCTCATACCATATCACAAAGTCATTGTAAACTTGTGACCAGGCCCTTCAAAGAATTCCAGTTTATAGCTGGGAATTAAAATTATGGCACATCTACAGTAAGGAATAGAGAACAGTGCAGAGATTGTTGAGCTAATTACATCCACAAGATTCAGTGCAACACCTTGAAGAGAAACTATTCAGGAACACCAAAAGGGGACAGCCATATTCATGGTGCTTTATCTGATCCAATAAACCTGGCTCCCAGAAAAAACTAATTTGCTTGCACACAAGGACATTCTGGGAGTACACAAATTTGGCAGAAAGTTTTGCTGCAAAATATAGATGTATATACAAAGGAGAAAACAGTAACCGAGTAGAGTGTGTGTGACAGAGGAGGTGGTAAGCTCAATCCCCCTTGAAGAGCCTGGATACTGCCCCAGGGGTCAAAAAGAAATGTGACAGAATGTGACCTTGCCAACAACGAGCATCAGTTTGTTGTGGCAACATAACAGTTATGAGGTCAGCCAAGGTCAGAATCTCTGTGGTGGTTGTGTCCTGGCCCTTGAACTGGGACAGCTGGTTTGACATCTTCTGTATGGAAAAGCTGTGAAGAGGAGACTGTTGCCTTGTGTTTATCCTGCTGCCTACCCTGCCTTTGGACATCAGTTACCCATGATAATAAGTTTTCTTTATTTTCTTCCTCTTCTGCTCCTCTTCCTCAAACTCAACAAACAATTTAATTGTCTCTCTTGTCTAAATATATTCTCAGATGTGAAATCTATGCCTTATGCCTATTTTTATAAAATGCAGCAAGTACTATAAACCTGGAAACAAGATGTTAAACTCCTAGATTACATGCTGAAATGTCAACATAGTTCTAGTCAGTTAAAAGGATAGTGTTGACTTCTAGTTAATCTCTAGACATACTGTGTAAGTTGTGATCTTACTGTACTGGAGGTGGTAAGAAACGCCCCAGTCTAAGGTAGATTTCCATGAAAGAAAAGCCATCCCTCTTTGAGCTGCAGAAGGATATTGATTATATTACATTTCAAAGTGTGATATACCCTTCTTAGTTCCTGAGGGCCTCTAGCCAAATCTGCAAGTTACTGTAAAAGGAATTGTTGACAAATTATCTCTTAAGAAGGCTACAGGTGAGATTCCTGGAACATCTACCTACAGGCCAATATCCAGTGATTTATTTTTTTTATTCATATCTAGGCAAGGGACGTGATGGAATACAAAGGAGGGTTAAGCTCCTGGCCACTTTCCTATAGGCACCAGTTTGCCCTATGTGTATATGCCTACCTTATTCTCAGCCACTCCTTTTCTTATACCTTTGTCAATTGATAGATATCCCCATTCATTCCAGAACATCCCTGGAGATGCTCTAGTATCAGTGAAAAGCTTGCCCCCAAAACAGTATGCCTTGTTCCTACAACTGCTTCATCTGTATTCGTGTAATTTACATAGTAAAGGAGCTGGCCTTCTACATTTTACAAACCCATTACCTGTTTTGCTATTGTGTTCTTTTACATTCTCAAAAAGCTTTCCAGAATTACAAAAAAAAAAAAAAAAAAAGAAAAAAATGTTCTTTAAAAAGGTAGCATGTTGTACTCTCTTGGCCCCGTTTTTTTCTGCTTTTTAATTATTTTTTTTCCTCATTACACCAATCATACATATAGGATTTCAGCTATTATGTGTACAGTAGCCTAATTATGGAAAATTAACTGATTGTCTCAAGAAAACTGCAACTGAATGATGTAATTTGACTTCATGCTGTCTCAACAACGTTTGACATCATACAAGGGCATTCATCTATCCAAATAAAGTTACACACAATAAGAAATCATTTTGGAATGTGTTCTATTTTATCTCCTTAGATTAACATGGTGACTTGGGCATACCTTTAACAAAATTATCACAGAGGGGTTTCAGAGCTGGGTTTATTATCCTGGATGGAGGTGCTGAGGAGAATTTAATATTCTGCTATGTGCTTACTACCATAAGCTGGGCAGAACAGAAACATTCTCCTCTGTGCTGCAATTACACACAGTCTCTATCAGCAATAGACCAGCAAGCACTGGTCTGTGCATATATACATTCTTTTTAATTGAGGTATTGTGATTCCTGAAGTTTCCACACTAATAAGGAAAGATATCAAATATAGCCCCAGTAAAAGGCATTTTGTCTAGTGGGAATATGACTAGACCTTTTTCATACAACTTTAGTCATGCAGTAGAGGATATTTCCAGCTGAGAAAAGGTAAAGAGTCATCTACCATATGGTATGTCAGGTTAGAGTAAGTACAATCTTATCAACCTTCCTGTGTGGTTAGGATCAGAGCATAATTCATCCATATATCCTCATGCACATGCCTTACTGTGTTTTATTTAAATAAGTCTTGTCTCAGTCTGCATTCTTTTTGCATAGTGTTCTTAACAGGAAAATCACTTTAGGCCCCCTCACCATTTCAGTATTTCTGTGGGAGGTAGTGATTTGACTTTATTTTTTAAAATTACTTAGGAGTAAGACCTGTAAATAAGCTGATTTCAAATCTGTGTTTTTCTTTCAATGAAATAATAAGAATGTCACCCAGAAACTGGGTGACAAAGTCTGTGCTTTGTTTTCTGCTGAATCTGACAACACTTCCTGTAGATAACCTGTATAGAAATATGATTTGCAATACCACTTCAAATACTTCTCTTCACAGTTTGTAACTCTTGGGTTTCCATCAGCAGGAGAGTAATTCAAATGACAGTTAGAATTAGTCACAGATGTGAGACCACTGGAAGTTCCACAGTAGAGTTTGCACTGAAGCATTATTTTTATTACTCATTCAATGCTAATTTTTGGGGATGGGAAGAAGGAGCCTCTTGCATTTTAGTTTCTGCGCACAGGAAGTAATACTAAATAGTCTTAAACATATTCCAAAATCATAAAACCAAGGAGCAAAATAGGTTAGCCTTTTCCTGATAGATGCTCTCTGAGCTGTTGTGGGTACCCATCTTAATGTTATTCCCATATTGATGAGAGCCAGATTCTTTTTTTTTTTTTTTTTTTTGAGTTTTGTAGCTGTCTAGCTTCTGGGAGCTGCAGCTCAAAAATTGTTGATAAAGTCATGAGAAGTAGTGATACAGCATAGAACAGAAAAATCCAAGCTCCTCTCTAACTGCTTCAGGTCCTTCTGAGCTTTCACCAGCTCCTGCACGTCACTGGGCTGACAAACACCCCTTTTGAGTTGCCTGGCCATGCCCTATACCCTTATTTTACAACAGTAGGCACACTCATCATGAAGTGTATGGTTTCATGTGAAACCACAGGAAATGGTGCTTTCAGCTATTTTAAGCCTAAAAGTAGGCAGTATTTTACAGCTGGTTTGATTTCAAGAGAACCACAACAGGTAAAAAAAAAAATATTTTAACCCTCAGAGCTGTAATAACATACAGCTAAAATTTCAGAAGCCACTATGAAGAGCCTCAAATTAATGATTAAAAATAATATTAATTCCCACAGGTTTTGGCAGCTAGTTTGTGATTTATTAGTACCTGAATTGGGAATTGATGATCTTGGCAAAACAAAAAGTTTTCTAATTCACCTGTTAATCAAAGCTACATTTCATAGCTTTCATTTGTCATTCTCCCATAGGCTGTGCCAAATCAAAGGGCAAACTCACTTGGAAGTGAAAGGAAGGCACTGACTCATTATTTAACTGAAACTTATTTTGTACTAAGCAACTTCATTCTGAAGCCAGAAATTTCTCTAAACTCAAAGCTGGGGGTGGGCTTTAGAAGGCTGTAAGGTCAGCTTTGTTGCAAAAAGTTTGCTCAGACTCTTACCAGTGAATTGGTGGCTTCAGATCTCGGATGGACGTTTGGAGCCCAAGGTGAGTTCCTACCTCTATACAGGCTTAACCAAACTGATTAAAACTCAACACCACCCCCCACCCCCCAAATTCTGCGTGGAAGGCTAAGGAGAGGGGGCGAGGAAAAGGGCAGTGCAGCAGAAAGGAAGTTCTTGCCAGAAGGTCGCCCACAGTTTTCGGTCCCAGCGCGGCAGGGCTCAGCCGGCCAGGCGAGCCCCGGCTGAAGGCGCCCGGAGCATCAGCCGGAGCCTTGGCTCCCGCCGTGCCCGCCCAGCAAAGCTCATCCAGAGGCAGCCAGGCGCCTGTTGGCTTTGCGGGAACGCGGGACAACACACTGATTCCGTCGATCCAGCAGCTCCCTTGCCTTGCCTTGCCAGAGAGCCCGGGATGCCCCGGGACTGCCCCAGGACAGGGGCGGAGGGAGCCCCGCCCCGGCCCCGCAGGCAGAGCAGAGCAGAGAGGGCAGGGCAGGGCAGGGCAAGCCAAGCTGCTCTTAGGGGCAGGCTGAGAGCAGCGGGAATGACAGCCGGAGGGAAAGCGCTGGCTGGCCCTGGGAGCAAGACACGAAGAAACTTTGGAGACCTTCAGTACGAGCAAGGGTGAGTGATTCGAGCCCTGCTGTAAGAGGAAGGAGGATCCTTTGGGTGGGTTTTCATGCTCTGAAGAGTGTAATGCTAACTTTACTTATTTTCACTAGTGCAATCCCAGAAGTGTTGCTCAGAAAAAAACCCCAAGCCCACAACAGTAATAATTTGTGAATAATGATTTGCAAGTTGCAGTTATGTGGGGTGAGGTGGGATAGGAGGAGAAAAAAAATTGTTTTTTTTTTTACTGAACTGCAGCAGTGTCACAGCTGCTTGGCAGTGCCTGGGTGCTCAGGTGTGCTGCTTGCCACCCTGAGCATGGCAGGCACAGGTGAGGAAAGAGGGTGTTAGTAAAGGCAGATGGTGGGACTCCTGTCTCACCAGTTTTATGGAAAAATTTGCCTGTAGCAAAGTGTCAGGTGCAGTTCTGCTAGTTAAATAAGGGGTTGCTGTTGCTCTGGATTGAATACTTTTGCTCCAAGACCTTTCGGGACTGGCTTAAAGGCCAGTACTACACTTGTTACCAGTCGTGAGTAGCCATCTTCTAGGTGTAAAATACATCTTCTGGTTTTGACATGTGTTGCATGTTTAAAAGCAAGACACTTCACCTCTTTGCAGAGATGCACTATATCTGCATAAACACTTGTTTTCTTGGCTTTTCTCTAAAAAATAAGGTGTTTGTAGCACTGTGGTTAGGTTAATTAACTCTGCACTTCTGGGACTCCTTTCTTGTTTGAAGCCTGGGAGCTCTAATTGCTTAGCATTTCACATACTCAACTCCTTTCAAACTACTTAACACCCATCCAAAGTCGGGTATTTTATTGAAATAGTGATTTGGCTTCTTAAAAGCCATGATCTCTTGAGATATGTTGTTACTTTATTGTTGCAAAGAGAATTTTAAAATCCTGCCTCGGTGCTTTTGTCCAAGGACCTTCCCATGTAGACAGATCAGGCTGTAGCATTGAGGCTAACTTTCCCTGAAACCAGTGAAAATGATTCTGTTAACCTCAGTGGTAGCTGGGTTAGCTGTTCTGGCTTGCAAAAGTACTTGAGAGGATTACCACTGTAGGTGGTGATGGCATCCTGTAGGTGTAAAAGTCTCATTACAGCCACAAAACTTTGCAGGTATGTACAATGAGCAGCAACTTACATCAAAGTTGTTTGGTGTTTCCCATAGTGGTGTTCTGTCGCAGCAGGACCTGGTGGAGTGTTTGTTTGTTAGGGAGATTTTTGAGTACCTCAGTGAGGGAAGCAAGAAAATAGGTCCTTGATTGCTTTCTTATGCAGCCTTGAAATGACAGTAAAGAAGTTCAATTTTCACTAAGAAATCTCTCCCCTGCATTCTTTTTTTTTGCGTTCTGCCTCTGCAGGTTTCACTGCTGTTTGCAACTCCTGATATCCAAGTGGGTTAAACTTACTGAACAAAAAAAAAAAATGAACATATGACTTTTTTCACCATCTTAGTAAAATTAATGAAATTGAACTTCAATGAAGTTGGTCACCAGCATGAACAAAGATGGCTTCATGTGAATGCTTGCGGGAAAGGGATGGGAAAAAAGTATGAGGTGCATTTCTGAGATGATGAGGGTGATTCTGGTTGAAGGAACAACATTCACTGGACTCCAGTTCCTCTGACTGGAGTGAACCTTTCTATGGGCTTTGCCATCTGTAAGGCAAGGGCAGATGAATCTCACAGGTATTAAGTGTGATGGTGTGCAACTGTACTAAAGGCCTTAGCAGGAGGTTCAGGTACACAAATTAGGATCTTGTTACCTAAATAATTTGAAGTAGTACCATGATTCCAGTTTGCTAACTCCATTCCTAGTTTGGTAAGCGTTTCTCCAGTGCTCCTGCAGGACAGCCTGTGTCTGTCCCCAGTGCACTGCTGCACCACCTGGCTCCAATACCACCACTGCCCCTCATCCCCAGAGCTCTGGGTGCTGCTTCCTGAGTGTCAGCTGGTGCCTCTGCCTTCAGCATTGGTGTAAGTAGACATAAATGGCTTATAGGGCTTGGGTTATTTCCAACCAGGTTGTCCCCTGAAATGTGGTGTCTCTCTGGGGCCTGGCGACCACCATCAGCCAGCTGGTGCTTAGGCTGGAAGTATCAGTGTTAAATGGATGGATCTAAAGCTTGGAAGAGTTGAAAGCAGTGAGAATTAGTGGAAAGGTTTGCATCTTTCTGGAAGCCAGTCTGCTCAGTGGCAAGAAAGAAGATACTTCTCTAGCCCCTTTTTCCTTCATTAAGGCTTTGAAGAAAAGTAGATGAGGCCACAGTCTGGTAATATTTTTCTCCCTAATTGCTTGGGTAGTCAAGCCTGTGCTCAGAAGGAAAAGCAGACAGTAGGGCTGGCATAGTCTATCTGGCTCATAGTGACTTAAAAAAAAAATCCTGGAAGAACCTTTGTCTTTGAGGGGAAATGCTACATAAATTGCAACTTTTTAAATAAATGTTTTTGCTATGCTGGTATTTGATCTTGCAGACTCTATGTGATTGCATCTCACCATGACCTTGTTGCTGGTGAACTTGGAAGCAAAGTGAGTTGACCTCTGTAAAATTGATGGTGTGTTTAAAGATGAGCATGTGCTTAACTGTATACTTTTTTTGTTGGTCTAAATCCCTGTGTGGACCACTGTTCCTTATGTTATAGCATCCATAAAAAGGAAATAATATTTCCCTCCCTTTTGAAATTTGCAGGAGACCAACTTGTCACTTTTGACTTATATTCAAAATTTTTTGATGGATTGTGCTATGTAAACATGAAGCTTCTTAAATACATACATTAAAATACATAAATACATACGTAAAATGTGGAAGAAAATAGGTGTAACAGTAACATCCTCTTTGAATCATCCCTGGTCTGAGACTGCCCTCTCTTGGAGGCCATCAGTTTCTTTTCCTTTTTATGTTGGTTCTTCTGGAGAAATCACTAGAAAGGTGCAAAATAATTTGAGATATCTGCTACTGTGTTCACCCCAGGGTAGACAACTGTGTTCTAGGTGATTTTTTTTATTATTTTATTTTTTCTTTTCCTTTAGAAACAAGGGAAATTGATGGAAGATTAGAGAGAAACCAAATTTTCAAAGCATTTGTTTTGAATCTAGCGGAGGTAGAGTTCCAAGAAGCCACAGGGATGTAGATGACCAAGCATTGCTGAATTTTTTGAGGGATTTCAACATCAAAGTACACCAACACCATAGGAAATCTTCTTATGATACTATGAGTGTCCTAAATCTAGCTGATCATACGTGCTTTTGAATTGCATTCTACTTAAACATCTCTTTAGTAATATGATCAGGGTAACAAGTAGTTATATGGACTAAAAGTTTTCTTTGGCTAAAATAATGCTGAAATATTTGTTTAACTAGACTGGCAAGATAGGTTGGTAGACCTGTTTATCCAGCTTCATTCTGGTGGCTAGAAAATGTTTACTTTATTCACCTCTCCAGGTTTAAAAAAAATAATTCTCCCAGATGATTTAATGTGATATAAACCTGGTATGGTTGGTACAGAGAACCCTCTCCTATCTTGCTATTAAAGCCTGTCTTGATACATTTTGGTGAGTAGCTTATTATTTGTTTTAAGGAGAAAACAAATTTTAATGTTTCTCCTGGCCTAGGAGCTTATCCATTTTACTTTATACTACAACACTCGCCTGGAGCCTGGTTTTTGTCCCATTTCATGGGATATCCTGAGACCAGAGGAGAGATTCTTGCCCTGATCTGTGTTCCTGGCCAAACCAAATATGCCCTTGACATTGAGAGTAAACCAACAGGCAGAAGACAGTCAGAGTTGTGGAAGGGAGGCAATCCAGAGCAGTGCTGAAGGCAGCTCCGTGAGACCACAACAACTTCAACTGGTTTTGTTTCACATGTTTTCAGGGGCATTTCTCAAAGTGAGCCTACCTGCCTTTGAGTTGGGAAAGGGCTAAATTACTTTTTGATTTGTCTGTGGACACATTGTTTGGCACCTCTTAATAGAATACTGGAAACATGGGAACACCTCAGAGCTTGTGTCCGTGCTGAACAAACCTTTAGCTGTCACATATTCCCAACAGTGTTCTTCAGCTAACTGAGTTGGTATCTGTTGTTGCTTTGCTACAGCAATTCCAACAGAGAAAATGCTTTATCTTTTCCCAGGAGAACAAGGAAATTAATTGATTAACTCTTGTTGGCTCACCAAAATTGTAGCAGCCTTCAAAGTTGTCCAACTTAAAAAAGTATTCTAAATCTCTGTCTCTGACAAGATTAGCTTTTCAAGGGTGAAATAAGTTGTCTTCTGTGTTCTTCCTGTGCGATGAAAAATCCCTCTGTCTATTAAGACAAGAAAATGCCTGACTTTTGGAGCTATTTTGCACAAGCTGATGTCTGAGAACTTTCTCCCGTGGTGGTGGAAGCACATTCCTTCCAGAGCCTCTAGGGGGTGAAAAATTATTTTGGCCTCAAACCTTAATTCAGAGGTGCTGAATATGCAGCCGTTCTAATAGTGGTTTTAAGAACATCCTTCCCTAAGATACTTTAGACTTTTAGATATGGTGGAAAAAATATTTTAAGTTCTGTTATTCTCCTGACCCCTGGATACCATTAAAATTGTAACAAGTGCCGTTCTGATTGGATATAATCTAGAATAGCTGCTACAAAATTTGGCTGGGGCTTTGCATTTATATGGGCTTCAGCTGCTTGTAGCCACCATAGTATTTTAGCATAGAAAATGGAAATAACTAGCTAGTCAGTGTTCTGTAGTGTTTAATGCATCTCGCTGCGTTTTAAAGACTAGGACAGCTTGTAGTGATTTATATAGAGGTATGTGGTGTTCTTCTGATGTTTCCAGATCTGAGCATTGTGGCTTCTAACCAGTGAACTCTCAGCATGTTGCAAGTGAGACAGGAGGCTAAATTCTTTATTCTTTTGTCTCCCCTTTCTTGCTGTAGAGGAAAATCATCAGCACAGGAAGACCAGGGTGCCTTTTAGCTTCTGTTCCACTGAGCTGCTGGATCTGGCATGGCTGCATCTAAATACTTTTTTTCCTCCAATGCCCACTGCAGCCTGGGGATAAGAAGCAAGATGGGAGAGAACAAGGAGGTAGCAGCCTAACAGGAACAGCAGCTGGGACAGATTGCTCTGGGAGACATACTGGATGACTCTTGTGCCTTATTCCCTTTCGTAGTGTAAGGGCAGCATGTAGGTGCTTTTGACCTTCTGAAAGTCCTTGCAGTCTCCTTTACGGTGACAGAAGAGAGAATCTTACAGGGTTGGAAGGTAGTTTAGTTGAATGATCAGGCTCCTGTGAAACGTGTCCCTTGCCATCACTGCCCCCAGGAGCTGTACAGATTTCTGCTGTGATTTGAAACTGCACAGTTCTCTGTTTGAGAAAGGAAGTGAGGGAGAGAGCAAGTGAGGGAGATCCAGTGTCAGTGCAGAGACTGTTTTTTATACAAACAGAAAGAGGCAGATTAGGAGAGGGATTTCAGTGGGGTGCAGCTACAGATTGTGCTGTGAGATAAAAGGTGATGCCTGGTTTCCTGCACAGCCCCTTGTGTCTAATGGTTTGGCGTAGTTCTGGCTGCAGCCTGCCCTTCCATGAGATATTGAGGCTCTTTCTTTTCCTACCTATTGCCAGGACTCTTACAAGGATCTAATATCCCTGAAGTCTTTGTCAAAATTGTGGTTGAAATTAGGCAGCTATATTTAAAAAGGGAAAATAAAATCCAAACCATTCTGTCAAGAGAGGCAAGTACAGCAGAAATTACTGAATTTCTGCTTCTACTTCAACAGATGTGGTAAGATATTTTTTTTCTTAATGACTGCTCTTTTTTCTGCATTTTGGGTTTTTTTTAAGCCAAACAACATATTTTGATGTCAGAGTGTAGGTAAAATATATCCGAAAATCCTAAGCCAGTATCTTAACAATGGTGTTTCACACACGATATAAAATCATCCATAAGAAAACACATATGAAGAGTGGAAAGTATTTAGTTTTCTCCATGTGGGCATTATCCCTGTTTATAAGAAGACAAGCCACCAAAAGAGTAGTAGAGTCAATGATGTTTTAATCCAATTGACCTGTCATCTATTTTGCTACCTGCTCACCTACTGTAATGACTCCCATGCTTGAGTGTCTGGGGTAAGAAAGAGTATTTGCCGTGGCTAGTTGAGAGCCACATCCATACTGCCAGCTGCCAGCCAAGAAGAGTCCTAGTTAAGTTTCTCCTTTGGTCTCCCCAGGTGAGGCATGAATTTGAATGTACCTCATTTGCTCAGCTGCTAATTCTCAGGAAACGAACTGGGATTTGGTATTCTGTGAAATTTGACTGAGATTTGCTAACTCAAATGGTATGAATCATTAGTATTAATCATCAGTATAGAATCATTAGTGAGATTTTTGAGATTCAAAAATGCTAGCAGCAGCAGAGATTAACAGACTGTACAAAATATACTTTCTTTAGAAACAAAGGAAAAACCTAGCAGAGCTCAGGGATCCTCCTGTAATTGTTCTTTTTTTAGTTCTCCTGGAACTTAGTTGAGAAATTAAAGCCATTTGACTCTGACGTACATATGAATACAGAATCAAGCTTGGAAATTTATGGGAAAGGTGGAGCAACCTCTTCGCTCGGCCTCTGAAGCTGTTCCCCGAAAGGTGGCAGTCTCTGCTAGCAGGAATGTGCCTCTTGCTGGCAGATGGATGCTATTCCTTAGGGTTCATTCAGTTCAATGTTCTGTATGGGTTGTGTTTTTTCCCCTCCCCTCCTCCCCGCATAACCTTTATCTTTCAAACGAGACCAGCAGCCTGTATATTTGACAAATATTTGTCTAGCACTGAAAATGCACACAGACTTAAAAATGACCTTTGAGTTAAACCAGAGCAGATTCCCACACAAAAAGGAATTAGTTTTAGTTGGGTTTTTTTCCTAAGCTGTGTAAACAGAAATTATTAGAATGCACACTATGAATTCTTCATCTCTGCATCTGTGGCTGGGCTTCCACAGCTTTTTAAAATGTCATCACAGCTACAACCATTCCCTGAAAACCATGCCAAAGGCCTGGACTTGTATTGTCCAGTTATAAGGAATGTTTCCTGACTTATTCAGTGTTTGCTTGGTTTGGGGTGAGATCTGAAGGACCTGATATTGTCCCTGTGTTGTAATTCACAACCCATGGAGCTGGGACTCTGCTTACTGATGTTTTTCTGGTGGAGTTGTATTTATGTGCCAGCCTGGACTCCACATATCCACGAGCACAGTTTTTCCCAAACCACTGCTGGGTCTGAAGGCAGTAACAAGCCTGTCAATCCACCTACAAGATCCAGCCAGTGGTTATTATGGGACAAGGCAGAATGCAGATCATATCCTGATGTTTCCATTCCCCACCCACTTTACATCCTCATACACATGATTTCCTCATCTAGTTATGTAGTCTTCTCAATGAAGAGCTCAATGAAGCTAAGAAAAGGAGTGGAAAATGTCTGCAGAAGCAGATAATTCTGTCCTTTCATTTGGGGACAGAAACTGGAGTTTACCTCTTGGGATATTCAAAGGCATGTGTTGGTTATTCCTTAAAAACAAATGCAAAACCAGATTTTTCAGAATGGATATTTTGCAGTTAGGAGCCTGACATTATATTTCAGGTCTTTTTTGAGGCAAAGTTAAACTAGAGACAAGTTCATTGGGACTGAGTTGTTTCTGCTGTGCAGGCACTCTAAAGTAGCTTTGTTTTTACACCATAACAATTTCCATGTCAATCTTGTTGGAATAAAAGGATCTTCATATTAACAATAATTCAAACTAACATGGTACTATTAGAAATTTCATTTAACTAATCTGTTTATATAATTGAGTCTCTTCTAAGATCATCTTCTGTTCTTTAAAAGAAAAAAAGTCATTGGTTAACAAATCTGACTCACCCTCACTCAAAAATTATATGACTTGGAATGAAAATCTGGTTTTGTTTTGGGTTTTTTTTTTGGTGGGGGATAGAGTTTGAGGGTACAATGTTTGTTTTCAAGAATGCATTTGTTTTCCAGACCCTGAGGAAGTGTTGAGTGTAAAATCCAGATGCTTGCCTCACTACTGATTTTTGGAAGGTTCCACTGTTGTCTGCATTGAATCTTTACACAATGGGATAAGTAGCCAAAAGCCAACAGCACAGAAAAGGTCTTGGGGCGTTGCCACATCAGAGAAAGTAGATCAGAGCTGGAGAAGATTCAGATCACAGAAGTGGTAATTGTCAAAGGCACCAAACAGCTTCTCTCCAGTGGCACATAGGCTTGGGACTTTCTTTCTTGGGAAAGAAGCTACTGACAAAAGATAGACAAAACTCTTTTGATGCCACAGGGAAGGAGAGGATGAAAAGAAATAAGTTTTTTGCTGCTTATAATAGGAGGTCCAGAGAGACGTGGAAAATATTAGTGGGTTTGGGATTTAAAGCAAGGGAAGGTGGTTTGTAATGTCATCTAAGCTGTTGAGCAGAGGCTGGTGGTGCTAGAACTTCACATGGGTTCAGGAGTCTGTGGTTAAGGAGTCTCAGAAGAGACCTGTGAATTGTGCTGATCTTGGCGGAGTAATCTGGTGAGGTGTTAACACATGCTTGCACTAGTCTTGCTTTTGTTTTTCCCCCTGATCATCTGGTATTGACCAGTGTTGGAAACAGACTAACCTAGGCTGCAGAGACTCATGTGTCCAAAAGATGATCCCATCTACTATGGGTGTTAGTGATTTTTAAATGCCTTACTAACTAATTTTCATCTAGATACAACTAGTTTGAAAGTCAGATTAGTACAGTCTTTAAAAGTTGTCTTTTTCTTTAAGCAATCACAACTTCTAGGTAACTTCTCTCCTTTTAAAGAAGTATTTCATATTTCTAATAGGAAATTAGATGATTATTTCATAATCGATGCAGAATTTGCTCCCATTTTTTTTTTACCCTTCCCTCTTTTCTTGGCTTGGCACACTGCAGTTTCTCACTAGGAGTCAGATTCTAGGAGATGAATATCCTAACTCCCACAGAAAGTTTCCTGGAGGCATTTGACAGAGGAAAAAAACCCCGTTTTTTATTATTAGAGAAGGATTTTCCCATGTTTTCATTTTCTCTTCCCCCCCTCTTTTTTTTTTTTTTTTTTTCCCAACTGATCACATTCTGGAGCATTTATTTTGCTCATCTTGATTAAACAAAAAAAAAAGAAAAATAAACACCCAAACAACAACAATAACAAAAAAAATCTAGTAGGTTGTTCCTTCCCTGCTGACACAAGTACGATGTCCACACATTGGCCCTGCTCACACTGAAGAGGTACTTAGATGCAGACAAGCTACTGCTGTCATTATTCATAAGATTATTTCCATTAAAGTTTTTCAAAACTCTCATTTTTCTTCTTTCCAAATTAAATTTTGTTTGCTTTTGTCAGCTGACATTCGAGACCCATTGAAACACTGGAAACAGGCTTGGTTAGGTGCTGCCTAAAACTTCCCAGGGTAGTGGAATGGTCAATAAACTTTGTCCTGAAGATTTTTTGGTTTAAGTTAGATAAGAATAACCCTTCTTAAAAGAAAAAAAGAAAAAACAGTTCAACAACAAACTAGCCCAGCCATAAATTATACGGCATTAATAAAGTTACGTAACTATAATTTTTTTCTTACATTTGTATAATCTACCAGGGAATAATTTCCTAATCAGATAAGGAGAAGAATGAATGTTAAACACACATTGCTTTAAAATAGACCTGGAGTTTTAGTTTCTTTGGATCTCTGTTGCAAAGATGTTTGGATCAAAGCTTATTTCTTTAATGACAAATAAATTGCATTAAACACAATTATATGCCTTTCATAAAGATTCAAAGACAGAGCTTGTCAGCCATGCAAATATTTTGGTACATGCATTACAGGTTTCTTCTGGGCTGGGCAACCTCTAATTTAATTTAAGAAATGAGTGGGGGAGAATCATATTTATAATAATAAAATCACTGTTTCAGAAGAAAAGAGTAGGAGCCTGTTTACTGCCTTCAGTGGGCTTTAGATCAGAAGCAAAATTATCACAGTTATCTCTAATGCCCTTAGAATTATTGTAATAAACTTCCTTTTCTTCTCTTCGGTATCCACGTGGAAAATCTCGTAATCTCTGCTAATTTTGAGGCAACAGTTTCCCTGACTTTATTAGACGCTTTCCAGAACTGTGTTAATGAAACAATGATACATGACAGGTTGAGTGTTATGGTCTAATAATGATCTGCCTTGGAGGTTAATGGCATTTGGCTGGAGCCTTTTAGTAATAGGCAGCGTGTGCACTCATTGCCCAGGTGTAGCGTTTTTAATTCACTTTGGTTTACTCCAGGCTGTGTGTGTATCATCGAAACACTCGCCCCTTCGTTCTTCAGCCCCAGAGTAGCCTGAGATTTGAGGAGAATGGCAAGATTTTGCCAAATACGAGTAATGCATCTCAAAACAGAGACGGGTGAGAGGAGCCTTCCCCCTCCTCGTCTCCTGGCCGCAGCCTGCCCGGCCCGCCTGGTGCCGTGCTCCCTTGCCTGGTGCCAGGCTGCAGCTGGGCACAGAGCCGTGCTTTGCTGGCCTCTCCCCCTGCCCCGCTCTCCTCAGGAGGAGACAGCCTGGGCTGTGCCACTTGTGCTACATGCCTTGCAGAGAGGGTTCAGCTTTGACAATTAAACCTCGAGCATGCAGGGGCTGAAAGGCCGTGGGAAGCAGGCAAGAGCAGTCTGCTCCTAGGGTTTGGAGGCTTTTCAGGTGGATTAACTTCAGCCAGGGGGTTGGAATGAGCAGGATGGAGGCAGGGGCAGAAGCAGAGTAGCACGGGCTGGCATGAGGCAGGACATGCTACCAGTATCACTGATGTGGTGGTGGTGTGTGTGTCTGTGCACTGAGGCAGTGTGCATTTACAAATGTTATGCTTTTTGATACTTGAATGACTATTGTTACTGTAAAGAGAGGTAACAACATGTGAGTACTGAATAACATATGTGTAATTAGCTCAAACCTGGGAGAGAAGGAGGAGGCATTTTACTTAGCTGAGGTGTGCTCACTCTGGAAGAGAAAGCAGCCCAGAGGCTTAAGAACAAACTTTATATATAATTTCCTTAGATTACAATTCAAACCCTCCCTCAAATCCTTCTGCTACAGTAAGAATAAGAAAACTGAAACCACCTACTTCCTTATTGAGTTAACACAGCCAAACAGTCCTGGGGGTATGAAGTAGAGCACTGAGTACAGACGCTGCTGGGTGGGAGGGACGCAGATGCTGCTCTTGAATGAGACACCACTGCCTGCAACTCTGCTTTTCTGAGTTACTTAATGAACCCAAGCGCTGCCCTGCATCTGGTAGAAAAGGACCAAGAAGAACAAATCCGGGTCTGATTCTCACTGGATGAATTTTGCTTGTGGGTAAACAGGCTTCGGGTCCCAGCATTCACTTCACTGAGAATGACTTCCAGGGTGAAATGCCCCACTGTTCAGAGGAAAGGGCATACAAAAGTGCTGTATATTTGGTTTGATGTTTGTCTAGTAGAGTGATTTCTTTTGTGCTCTGATTTTTGGTTTATTAGGGCTTAAAATGTGAGCTTTTTTTAGCAGACATATTACTAGACTCTGCAGTGATGTTGTGCAGTGGTTAAAAATAGCCTCTTACATAGTAGGAGAAACTATGAGTTTATGGTGCAAAACGTATCCCTTAAATACTATCCAGACAACTGATTTGGAGCAAGGAATATTAAAATATCATCCTTGTTGTCTAATATGTCCTGGCCCAGTTCTTTCTGCTAAAACCTCAGTTCCTGAAAAGAGTAAAGATGCTGCTCCTGTGAGGTTGTTGCTGCTCTGTTCTCCAGAGCCACTGATGTCTGAAAGGGTGTCTCTAGACGAGACCAATGTCTGCAGGGTAACCGTGTGGGAGACTCCGTGTGGGAGACCAGGTGTGCTGTCGGATAGAGGGGGCTCAGGAAGTCAGAGTGCTATTTCTGACTTTGTCAGGGTCCTGGTGCATGACCTGGGGAAAGGCACTCAGCCTCTCCCTGCCTGTGTTTCCTTTCCTGTTTATATAGCCTGCACAGGCTTCAGGCAGAGTCTTCTCTGTGTTCAGTATTGAAAGTCTACTTTTCATCTTCTCTGAAGGGCTACGGTCCTTAACGTGTGATGGTGGATAAATTAAGAGGTTCATCGTGATCCTGATCAGGCAGTTGCCTATGAACAGCAAACTCGTCTGTGTGTTTTCCTGTGGAAAATAGATGTGTTTTTTTTTTTCTGTTACGACTCTTAAGTTGCGCTTTTTTCCAGTTAAGTTACGTTGATCTAAATTCCAGAGAAGTAATAATACAGTAGTCATTGCATATTTTTTTTAAAAGTCAGAATGAACTTTAGGTGACAAGGTGCTGAAGCAATACTTTGTTCCATATGAGTCCCTCTTTACAGTTAGAGTATATCATGAAACATACCTGTGGTATGGAGTAGGAACAACAATTTTTGTGCAAGTAATAATAATTCAGAAAAGATACTTTATTGGGGGAAAATACATCACCAGCAGCCTGAGATGGGGGAGGCAGCTTTATTCCCAGGTCCAGCCAGCAGAAGGTTAGTCATGTATTCCCAGGAATTAGTAAAGACTGCACACTGTTCCCTTATCCAGCTGAGGAGGACAGAGGTTCTCTAGTGAGGGATGGCAGGAAAAGTATATATATTTTTGGCCTTGGTCTCCAGTAGCCAATCCCCTTGTATTCTTGCCCCTATAGACATCCCTGGCTCTCAGACTGGTTCACCTCTGCACTGGTTAGTTTAGTTCAGGCTTTGTTTGTGCTCACATACTCCCTCCCACACCCGTACTCACTCCATGGACACACGGATACTCACACTCTGGTCTCACTCCAGTAGCTGCACTCAAACCCCTATACAAACACACACACACACACACAAAACAGAATCCCTAAACCAGTACAAAAGCTAGAAATTAATGAGACGGTGAGTGCAGCCAGACAAGTGTACCAAGGAGCCAGCTGCTTACATGACCAATCTTTTATATTCTTTATCTCTCTGTTTTCCTCACATCTGTCCACCTCCTGTCCAAATCACCTAAATCCATTTCTTTCTCTACCTCTGGTGCCTTTCCTAAACATCCTGTAGTAAGTCTTGTGCAATCCCAAAGTGCTCTTCCCCAGTATCCCATAATGTGTCCCATTCCTCTGGGCAGCAACCCCTCTCCATCCAAAAGGCATTCTAGTGTTGACCTGTCTTGATGGGTTTCATGCTTGGGCACTGGAGCTGAAGCCCTGCTGGCACAGCCCCAGGAGGGGTCCGGATAGAGCACCTCTTCTTAATTTGGGTTTCTACCTGACCTTGAGCCCCTGTACTCTTCTAGGATTGTGAAGATCAGGCTGTGGTGAGCTGATAGCTCCTGTGGCTAGCCAGGGCACAGTATTAATTGGGTTTTCCCTCCTGCCACTACCTCTCTGTGCTCATTTGGGGGCATGCAAATGAATTTTTATAACATAACCTAGCACTCTTGAGATTTTCTTTTCAACTTCATAAATAACTAAGGGAAAAAATGTGAGCAAGCAGGAACCCCCAAATCTGTAGCTGGCTAATTCATAGCCAACCAATATGCCTGAGAAACATATGTATCACCCTTGTCAAAACCATATAGGTAAACCTAAGGAAAACTACTTTTTCATATTAGCAATTCAGCTCTTGCTTGCTATTTCTTTTGAACATCATTCTTCAAACTGGAAGTACAAAACCATAATTAGTACGCAGAGCAGATACAGCAACTTCAAAAACAGAAATCAAGGAATAACCCCCGAGGCAACATAACCACATCTTGGTTGTCACTAGCATGTTACAGAGGCAGTAATGATATACGGAAGTGTATGGCTTCATGGGGAGATGAGATAGGAGGCATTTATGAAGGTTAACACAATTTCTGCGCAAAAATTGAAGGGCTTTATCTGATGATGATGGCAAGTTTTGTTCTTGTGGTGGGTTAAGTTGCTTATCTGCTGGTTGTTTGTCAGGCTGTTGTTTGGAGCAAGGTGAAAGCTAGCAGGTTCCCTTTCCCACTCCTGTATCATCTAGTTACCAAATTCTTCTACAAGCTACCAACCTCCTTGTTGACCTGATAACCAGTCTACCAACCTCCTTGTTGACCTGATAACCAGTCTGATTTTCACCCTCAGCTTTTGCAGAAATGGTTTCTTTTCCAAATAAAAAAAGCAAGCTGGAAGAAAGAAAGGAATCGTAAGTCTTTGTCTTCCATGTGGTGCTGGGCAGTGGTTGCGTGTCTAGCACAGAGCAGCCTTTTATGAAGAGGCACTTACTTCAGTTTGAGCAGGCTGAGCTGAGCTGAGGGCTGTGCCCGGTCAGAGCTTGTGCAAAAGCTCGGTGTGGATGTACAAAGGGACTAGTTGACTGCAAGCCAGAATCTCATAATCACAGTATTTTTGGTCTTGCCTGTGCTAAAAAAAAGAAACAAACAAACAAACAAACAAACAAACAACAACAAAAAAAAACCAAACAAAAAAAAAGGCACAGCCTTAACTGTTCCAGAGAACAGTGTTTTACGGAACCCACAAATACAGTTGAACTGGTAGGGCCAGTGTCATAGTATTTTATATTAGAGTATCTTTCCCATTCATTCCTGTATACAAAACCATGAATCATGCTGGTAGAAGATACTTAAATAAAGCTGTTTCCATGTCACCGTACCAATGGTCTCAAGCAAATGCACTTTCTCACTGTCACAGTGACTGCCTGATACCCAGGGAGGTACACACATACACATGTACACTTTGCATGTGTGTGTGCATCAGTACATACAAAGACCCCGGATGCAGTCATCCCCCTACACCTTTGGTGGGAAAGGAGCTGGGTGTGCTGCTCGGACAGGGAGCAGAAATCCAACTCTGCTTCATCAAGGAGCTCTGAAAAAGGAATGAGTGGAGATGCGGATGAGACCAAAATGGGTTACTTGGAGAGTAATGTAAACTATGATCACAAAATTTGACCCTAAAACATAACCTGGAAGAAGAAAACTGTATTAGTAACAATGCTTTGAGGCACAAGGGAAAAGAGGAATAGGGTAAACCACTCAGCTCTTTCTTAAAAAACAAACGAAAAAACAAAAAACCCAAAAAACCAAACCAAACCTTGTATTTTTTCACTGATGTTATTTTCCAGGTGCAAACACATAAGAGAGTTGTTAGAGCAACTCTATGAGGTGCCCTGTGCCAGAAGACTTCTGTTCTCTCCCCAGATGGGAATTAGTTATATTGTTCTGAGCAGTTGTTGAGGAATACTACAATGTTTACCCTCAGAGAACTTATTATCTATGATAATCTGGGTAAAACAACAGCACTTCAAAGTAAAGATAAAACATAGATAAAGATATTTTTCCACCTGTGACTCTATTATCCTACTCTATTATTCTGTGTTTTGACCGAGTAGTTTCTAATTTCTTTTCTGTTTTTCTGATAAAATAATTGGTAGGTTTAGTTGAGGTTTTCTGAACTAAAAAGTGATGTCTAGCACTTTTTTCTTTTCTTTTTTTTCCCATGAGAACCTCTTACTTTGTGGTTGCTTGAGGAAGTTGACTTAAGCAATTTAAGATGTAGTCGTGGCTTATTTAGAAAGAGACACTGGCTGTTAACACAAAAATATATGCCTAAATATGCCAACAGGTGCAAGGGCTGCCTAATCACATGATGATCACAGGAAACCTATTAACCATACTGTTTGGGTTAAGGACAGGTCATACTGATGATTAAATACAGAAAGTAAACTTTTTTCTGTATTTTTTTCCTCCCCCCGTGTTCTATGTTTCTATGTTCTAGATTTAACATGAAAGGTTGTGACACTGATTAAAATCAGTGATAGTCATACCTGTAGTAGGAACAGAAATAGAGGTGTGAGGTTAAGCAAATGTCAGCATTCATTATGAACTTCTGTGCTCTTTCAGGTCACAGCTTTCAAATAATTTCTACATATTTCTAAAATAAAGCTCTTGAAAATATATTGTGAAAAATACAAAACTATTGTCTAAATTATTGCTTGGATCGCTTTTGGCTCCACAGGTCTTATGTAAGGCACCATTTGGATTTTGTTGCTAGGGCTAGAACTTCTCTTCCTCACTGTAAGGAGAGAGCACACAAACACAAAATAATCTTTGGAGTAGATTTCAACTTTAGTAAGGAGGGGCTCTCTTCTATGCTACCTGTTCTATCAGGTCTATAGTCTGTGCATGTAAGTATATATACGGCCCATCTCAAAGCCCTCTAGCAGCTGAGTGAAAATCTGTTAGCTTTCTGCATCACAGATTTCTTTAGGCAGGGTAGCCTTGTCAATTCATCCTTAGCTGTGATCCAAAGCATTTCACGCTCTTGATATTGTTGTGCTTGCTGGTTTGATGTGCAGGTTACAATTTGACTCTTACTTTTTCCCCTCTGATCATGGCTTCTAGATGATATAAATTGCCTTTGAGTTAGTTGGTGCCATCTTGCTGCTATACCTAATTTTGAATCATCAAAACCTGTCTGTGGAGCATGTAGCTACATCTGGTACTTAGCATAGCGACGTTTCTGTTTGAAATCTGCTTCCTAAGAGTGCTTAGAGAAAAATCCCAAGCAGTGTTCTCCAGCACCTATCCTTTCCAGGGCAGAAAGCACATCTGCCTGTCTACAGCAAAGGCAGTGCTTCTTAGAGGTTAGGTCCACCATGCCTGCGTGTCAGGGGAAGTCTTTCAGCAGCAAACAAGGTGTAGGGGATTCTGTCCTACAAATGGAAAAAAAATAAGCGATTCATCTGGTTAGAAGGCTTCTTATTGTGCTCATCTGCCCTCATCCCCAGCAGAGCAAGGTGACATGAAAAGCAAGATTTTTATTTTCCAAGGTGCCTTCTGACATGGTAAGGTAAATTCATTCCTGTCTGGCCTCTGCCTGCTGTTGACTACACTGGCCTGCAGTGTATCCTCTGTCTCCCTACCGAAATCTGCATTTGCAGTTCAAAGGTCTTACTTTGTTAGTCAGCTGGTGCTACTGTCCACACCTTTGAAACTCTACAGCAAATAGAAGTTGCTGGTGGGTGTTCCCCTCAGGATCTTAATCATCCTACTTCTTTCAGTTTTATGGTGGAAAGTTAATGGTGAGGTAAAATTAGTTAGAAAACATGAAAGCTAGACTTAAGTGACAAATCTGTAGATTTTCATACTTCTACTTGATGCTTCTTATTTGCAAGGTGGGAGCATGTGAACCCCAGTTCTGTAACATTCTGTAATACAACAAAGCTCTTGCAATCTTTAGAAATCATTTCCCTTGGTGTAAAATCCCCCACACGGTAATGCTGCAGGGTACAACTAACCTCTGTTCATCCACTAAATGGTCTTCCTCTTTAAACTGTCATAAAAGGATCTTTAAATTGCAAGTGTTGGTAAGCAGTGATGACCCAATGATTAAGAGATTGAGTTCAGTTTGTTTTGTTACAAATTTCTTCTTAGCCTTCAACATATTACCTAGACTGTTTGACTTCAGAGTATATCCTCCTTGTCTGGCAAGATATCTTAAAAGATAAGGATGATATGAGAAACTCCTTCCTTGTAGTCAAGCAGTCTGTTGTTCTTCCTACCTGGTTTGTCACCCACTGACATTTCAGGAACTCACCTATGTGTTGGATAACCCAACCCTTTATTATACAACTGCTTTCGCAAGAATAAAATTTGGTATTACTGTTTCAGTAAGCACTCACTTTTATTCTCTTAACTATTCCTTCCCTATGTTGCTTAAACATTCTGATTTGTATAAACCTGATTTGCTTACCTGATTATTTTTAAGATTTTAGTATATTTAAGCACTTTTTCCATCTGATACTTGTGTTACTTACCTAAGATGGAAAACATGTCTAAGGTAGAGTATCTTCTGAATGTTCCTTGGAGATTAGAGTAACGTGTTTACTTCTCTGGATTCTCCATCCTTTTTGTGTCTTTGCTTGAAGCTGCAAAGCACCCACCCAGATGTGCCCACTCCTGATTATATATAGATTTTAATTGTGTATTTAGCTGTAGGAGAAATTGTAGAGAAGGGGGCAAAGTGGTGACTTAATATCATTTCAGCTTATTCTGTTGGGGGTCTCTCTTGTCACAAATCCATTGCCATGCATGATTGGATAAAGTATTATGAAAGGCTCTGCATTTTAGAAAAGGGAAACATAAACAGTATTTTGAGTTACATTTACATCAATAATAGTAGAATTTTTTTTTTGTTAGCAGAAAGTAAGAGTAGAAACAAAGTTATTGGAACATTATATCATGAGCTGAAAATAGGGCTGATCCAGGCAAATGAGAGGGGGAAAAAGGTATTTGCATTACAAAAGGTGCACAGTTCTCTACTGCTCAGCTTAGTATTGAATAAAGCCACAACAGCTGCAGCGACATCAAATCTGTTCCCCAGAAAGGAAGAAACCACCTTTTTTCAGTTAATGACAAATCTTGGATGGAACAAAAAGACTTCATTTTGTCTGCATTTCAACATTGTCTTTTGTTTTTATGTCAGCTTTAAAACATATTCCTCCTGTGGCTCATCTTACATAGCTTCGTCTGTTCTGTGCATAAGCAAGGAAACCTTACATCTCAGAGATACAAATTTCTTGTCAATAGCTTGAGGGAGGCTTTGAGGTTGACCATACCAAAAAACACTTGTCTGTGGCAATCATGCTGCACCTATCTCAAGGCAGCTTTACAGAAGACCTGTTGATGTGAAATACAGAAATTAAAGAGCATGTTTATATCAGTCACAGAGGGCTGAGCTAGAGCCTTTAGTTTCTAAATACATGTTCATCTTATGAGGATTCACAGGAAGCCTGTGCAGAGCTGTTATTGCTGACTCAGTATCTGGGCTGTGTTTTCCTGGAAGTACTTGCATAGCCTGTCGATGCCTTTGCCTGTGTATTCCCATCCCTCCATTACAGACCTCCATCAAATGCAGTACTTAGTATAAACTTCTGAAGTTTGAGTGCAGGTTACTGGCAAGCATAATAGAAATCCAGGACTTGACTGTGATGGAAAAGAGATTGCACTTTTCATGTGGGATTGGAGCCCACCCCAGTGATGTAGCAGACCTCAGTGACCCTTTCCACCTGCTGTGTTCTCTTTTTTCACTCTCTCCTCCTCTAGTATCACTCAGCCTGTCACTCCTGCTCTTCCCACCAAGAAACTGAGCGTTGAACAGCATTTTCTGAAGATACAGCTTCCACACTTCTCCTTTTATTCCCAGCTTGGATAGTCCCAACAGTGGCATTAGTCTTTGTTCTTGAGAAAAGGAAGCCCTTGGAGAGTTGGAGAAGGGATAGATGCAGCTGTGGTTCTGTCCCTCTGCAATGCAAACAAAGAGTGTTTGGATATTTGTACAGCTCTCTGCCTGCAGTGACCATAGCACCCCGGAGATAGATCAGAGGTTAAAAACCAACACCCTATTGTGCTCTTGCCTGCCTGAACACAGTGTAGGAAGTCTGAATTGCCTGGAGCTGAGGTCCATGTTATTCCTTGCTAACAGAGAAACTGTGCTAATATAGAGAAGTCAATATAAATGCTGAAGGGTAGGTAATGTATTTGGCCTCCTGGAAAAGGGAAGATATTTTGTTACATGGTGGACAATACAGCTTGCTTAAGCAACCTTTGTGAGCCAAGAGGCTTAGGACAGGTGATCTTTTAGGTGTATGAGATTTGCCAATGAACCTGAATGTGGCTGTCTGAATAGACATGAATCAAGTTCACCCAGTTCACTGAAGGTGAATCAGGACTGAGACATGACTACTAAAAGCAACAGATGTATCATAAGATACTAAAGCCAGAGTATGAAAGTATTGGAACATTGCTATGATCCTGTTGACACAAGAAAATACCTTTGTGCTCTACTGAATCCACGCTATTCCATAAGTAGAGGCAGAATTGAAAGCCATAGGTTTACAAGATCAGTATCTGATGTTCTTGGTCCTGTTGAGCTGCTCTTTTGTTGGCATTGGCCCAGTCAAATATTTATCTTCTGGGGAAAAAAAATTCATTTCTTGTCTAAAATACTGAACTTCCATGAGATGGGCTCTATGTTTGGAAATAATTAGAAAAACAGTAGAGAAAAACAGTGACAAAACACTGAAATACCTGACTTAGAAAGAGGTTACACAAGTTGACTGTAAACTGAAATCTGGGTGTAGTTCTCACATCCACACTTATTTCGGGTTTCAATCAATAGCAGTATTCACCTATGTCCTGAACATATCCACAATAAAACCAGCTTGAGAAGTATTTTTCTTATTCCACGCTGACAGCCGCATTTGGGAGAAGAGTTTAACGATGTGCTCTTCGAGTTCATAGCCTTTAAATGTGTGTTGTCAATATTGAAGGTGGAAGAATATTACATAGAGCACTTTTGTCTCTAAACACTTTATCTTATTCAATAACAACAAATGCTTATTTTCACTTTACTTCCTGAAAAACTGAAGCAAAAAGAGTTTGTGTAATTTCTTCTCTGAGCTACGTGCTGGCATAAGGGATAAATTTTATTCTCACAAGTAGAAGTCTACATTACTACATTTTATATTTCATCTTATATTTTAGCTGTGTATTAAATAAAATAAAAAATTGCTTGAATGCTATTTTGATCAGAACTTAATAACTCTTTGTTCAATTTTTCCATTTATGCCAAGCAGACAGGATCACTAACAAAGTCTCCACAATGGTTTGGCAACACTTGTACTTTCAAAAGACATTGCACATGAAGACATTGTAGGATCAGTAAACAAAAGAATAGCTAGACTAATTTAAGTAGTTTATAGCTTTGAAACACCTTGTAAGATATGAGAATCCCCAGTGGGTATAGGAATGAAGGAGGTTGCTTTTGGGCATGCTAACTTCACGTTCCTAGCCAGCCATGGTTATAGTCTGTGAACTCAAGCTTGAAAAACCTTGAACATAATGAAAAACACAGGAGGTGAATACTTCAACTTTGCAAAAACCACTAAATTTAAGAAAGGAAGTTAATGGTCGTACTTGATAAGAAAGAATACAGTTTTCAAATTGGGCTAGTACCACTCAACTCTGCATTAGAGCTTACTTTACACAGGATACATAGAAGAGAGTTGATCTGGGGAGGTGGGAAAGAGGTAGAAGAATAGCTCTGGCGATGGTTTTACATCCTTTTGTCCCCAGTAACAAGGTTATGTAGGTGACCTAATGAATAAAAACAAAGACAGTTTATGGAGACAAGGTACCAGTGAATTCAAGATAGGCATGCCTTTGGCCAGGAACTGTGATTGATGTTTGAGTCTGGGTAATAGGATCACTTTTAGCAAAGAAGAGCTCATGTTCAGAAAAGATGTCAATATCCTGGACAGAAACCTGCCTAATGGACAGGAAAACATGTGAAAGGGGAATAATTTCTAACTTGCTTATTTACCAAATAAATGTTAAACTGTGTAACACAAAGTTATTGCCTGACCAGCAGTTTCTTAGCAATATTAGAAGTTCATTTGCTCCTTTCCCTTCTCGTCTTCTTTCTCCATCATAAATTTGCTTTCGGCTGAGGAAATTATCTAAACTATATCAAATGTTACACTGGCAGCAATTCACACTCTCGTATTCTAGACAGAAGAAACCCCGATTCTGGTTTTGGGAGTAATATTGGTCCTAGTATGCCCTCAAAACCCGTGGGACTGTTAAAGTCAATCCTGTGTGGAACATGAAAAATTTGAGACACCAGAGAGATTTTATCTGCTATGCAAAGGATGAGAGTGTGAAAACAAATAGGCAAAATTAACAATAAAATAGCTAGTCCAAGGATCTTTCATCTTTTTTAATTATGACTGGGTGCTTTATCAGGCCTTTGTACATACCATCAAGATTAAAGGCAGGCCCTTTCTCAGGGCAGTTCAGAGGTGACTCTCAGTAGCCCAGTGTAATAATCTGCCTCTTGTCATTGCCAATAGAATGAACCAGGAGAAAGATTGGTATTCAGCAAGTAATGTTTGGTGGTTTGTTTTTTGTTTGTTTGTTTTTTTTTAATACTGTGCCCAAAATATGTGCTAAGTCATATCTCGAGATGACAATTTTTGCCACTTAGGTCTAGAAGGGAAGGATTTCTCTAGTCTCTAGTTTATCTTGGGTATTTGTTGTCCAATATATGGGTAAAAAAGGAACATAAGAGAAATCGTGATTCTTGCCAGCATCTCGGGCAGTTGAGCATTTTAAGTGATAATTATGCTCCTGGCAACGGGTTAAGCCAGATGTTCAGGAGCAGCTGCTGTCGACCTGTTGGCAAAGACAGTTGCTTCATGGTATGTTGGAGTGATTCTTGGCATCCTTCTATGGGGCCAGGGCATAAAACTGAGAGGAAGTTAGGCTGAGTATAAGTTGCAACAATATGCCATGGTGATAGAAATGTACATCAGTAGTCGGTAATGGAGAATCTTGAGAATGATGCTAATAACTCTGCAGAGGATGGAAAAATACCTCCTGGGCATCATTAGTCAGTGATTTTTGCTCATCAAAATCACTATTAGGAGTGGCATCTGGATCAGATTCAAATAGTCTAGCTCTGGATTGTGGGAATATGACCTAAGGCTTTTCTTCCATCACAGGTACTCAAAATTCAGAGACTTGAGATTTCTTTGCTAGCAAGTTTTGTGAGGAAAGGAAACACAAGGTTACAGTGGAAGGTCACAGCACAGTGAAGAGGAAACATACAATAATCTTGGGTCTAGCATAATTTCTTCAACCCTTATGTACTTGTGTAATTCCTCTGATTCTCCTTCATGAACAGCCCAGAAGGCATCTCGGTGATTGTGGGAGCTGTTGCCATGATGATCACTTGTTATCACAATAAGGACTTTATGAGTTTCCCGTAGATAAGCAGGCCATGCCAAGAAAGGTTTTGAAGGAGCTTTAGTCCTCTGCTCACTCTAATGGATTCAGAAGCCAGTTTTAAAAACTTGCCTGTATGGACAGCGAAATTAATGAGGTTTTGTTTTCTTTGCATTTCATACCACGACTGGAAATGTTCTGAATAGGATGGTTTGCATCTGTAAGTATGCTCAAAAGGCCATATTGTCTTAATCGTACATTTGCATAGATAATTCAGTCTCCAGACCAGAGTCCGTTTGTGTTTTGTCACCCCTGAGAAGGGTAAACAATTCACTCTGTCAGTGAAATGCAACTTTTCTATGTGGTCTAGGAAAACCGAGTAGCACAAAGAAGAGGGGAAAAAAGTGTTAAAGTGTTTTTGCAAATATTAAACCGAAAGTGGGCAAGCTTTACTTATCGGCGGATCTATAACTAAATTCAATGTAATTTAGCTGTATGTATGTCTGAGATTTACTTAACTAAATTTTCAGCGTTTATATATGCAAAACACTTGATGCCTTCAGAAACCAAATATTGACTCTGGCTGCATGTCATCCTGACCGAGTCCGATTTCTCACCGTGGAAGTTCCCGTACCCAGAACCTCAGGTGTTAAGATCTTGTTGAACGAAGCCTGAGACATTTGCACTCAAAGTACCTTAGAATGAGATCCCAAGTCTCAGCCTTGGGTATTTATGCGCATGTTTGCACACGAATGGGCTTACATAAACAGGCATTTGTGTGCTTCATTGCTTCACTTTTCTTAGGTAACGCTTCTGAAAAAATATGCGTGCTTCTGGGAAGAGCCCATTAAGAACTTTTCGTCAGGGTTAAACTGTTTCAGGGATCCTTGGGGGATGACTGAGTTCGTTTGCCCGTGGTTTTCTGTCCTTCAAACGAATATTGCTAAATGGCAAGCTGTGTAGAAAAAATAAGGTCATTTTTCCCACTGCTTACTGGAGAGGCATAAAGTTTGTGTTTTGAACTCAGTGCTGCACAGTTGTTTTAACGAAGAAAGATATGGCATAGTTGCACAGGTCTAGATTTTCATTTCTGCTTACTCATCCCAGAGGGCTTAGTCTGTTAGGAGGTTTTTTTATTGTGAGTATAAACACTGCCTAACCATTTGTCGTGATCAGATCTGCTGCTGCTAACGTTTCCTTGAGGAATGAATAAGAATACCTCAAGAAAAATGTTTCTATCGTGAGGGAAGATTGCAGAGTAAAATATACACACATTATTGCTGTTCCTGGAATAAGTATGAAGGGTGGATGGGTGAGAACATGTAACACAAAGTTCCAAGAATAAATGAGATAATGTTGTGATGTTCCTTTATTGTTATTGTTGTTAAACTATATTGGTCTGTTTCATAACATATTTGTGTTGTTCTGTTCCCTGAAAAGTAACTAATTTTGGACTGTGTAAATGCTTCTTCAGATCTTGCCTGAATATATGGGGGGGGGAAGAAGGAACCTGTCTCTTCCCTCCCACACACAGTTAATCATTAAAGTGTATTACTCTATATATTTCCTGCTGCATATGTATTCTGCCTTTAAAGCTGTTCTTTTACATCTAAACCAATTGAGGGGAGAGATGGTAATTTGGGAGTTTCAGTGTTTATTTTTCCTTTGTTTCCAAGTGCCTGCCCTTCATGATACTCTGTAACATTTCTTGACAATTTCTCTGCAGAAAATATTGAAAAAAAATTTGGAATAAACTTTAAAATTTATTGAAGAACTGTAACTGAAAATCTTTTAGTAGTACAATATCTCTTGTTTCTTGCTTTCCTAAGGTGGTTGACAGTTCAGGACAGTTTTTAGGTCGATTTCCTATGTTTAAATCAGTGAAATAGGCTCCCATTCTTTCACACGTTTCTGCTGAATTTTAGAAGTCTCCACGCTGAGATCAGACTGCACTGTCTGAGGATGTGGAAGGAAAAAGCAAATGAGATGGTAAGGGTTAAGCACGAAAAATAACCATAACAATGTGGCCTTTTCTACTGGTGGACTGTAGACTATCGTTTGTTCTGCAAATGGTTTTGCTTGTCAAAGCTATATGTGGTTGTTAGTTTTGACATGGAATCGAGGCACTGTTTGTTACTTAGTTTTGTTTGCCTTTGCTCACTTTGTGCAGCTGAACTTCCTTCAGAAAGATATGGTGGGTCCTCCAGAGTATTAAAAACCTGCAAGAACAGCAGCTGGACTGGGATATTGTGTAGGAACATCTGCAAGACTGGAACTCTAGATGAAATTCAGCATTTTAACTTCACAGGGGCAGGTCTGTTAGGGTGCGTGAGGCAGCGGGTGGGGTGTCTTCTAACTGTCCTGGGCCTCATTGTGTCCAGGGTGGTCAGTGCATCAGGCTGTGATTTGTGTGGTTTAAATTAATATGTATTAACTGAGGCTCACAGCATCACCCCTGCCACTATCTATGATTAGGATTTGGGAGCTTAGCTGTTAGCTATAATTGCTTAGCTATAATGACATATGTGCTGAAGACAGAAGGTTGTCCATCAAACAGGGAGCGTGCTACGCCCTTGGAAATGCAAGGGACAAGGGTGAACCTGTGATGCTTTCTCTCTAGCTAGGAAGTGCTCCAGTCAGCAGGCCTGTGGATTATTTTGTGTTAAATTCTAGTTTTGTTGATGCAAGAAAAGATGGGCTGGGCATGAAGAGGTAAGCAAAAATTGCGCAGGAGATTTATATGTAATGCTGTTAACATTGTTAAACCAAAAAGAAGTGCACACCAGTAAGGTGAAAGCATTACTGGTAAATGTAAGTGCTTAGAGGCAGAGGCTGATTTAAATACCTCCTCTATGTTGTCATCCCATGACTAAAATTTCTCTGTCATGTTTAGTATTATTTATATCTAAGGAAATTTCTGTAGAATCACAAATGCCTTCAAGGTTCCATTCTTGGAGGTTCTTTGAAAATGAACACAGAAAGAAAAATCCCTGCAACCAGAGAGCTTCAAATCTGAATGGACTAGTGAGGTAATGAAAAAAGGGGTTGCTATCCCTGTCTTCCTTCCACACCTTTGGTTCCTTCCTGTGTGGCTGCAGAGCCTTCTTTCCTCCCCCAGTCAGCATTCTGGAACCTGTTGTCCCCCATGCAGCATACAGTCTCAGTTTTCAAATGTAGTCTCAAGACTAACTTCAGGACCTTCCTCAGCACCCTCAGAAGGTCTGCAGACCTGGTGCTAAAACGAAGCAAATGCTGCTGTAGAGGATTGGCTGGCCTGGTCTCCATTTCTCAGTCCTCCTGCTAAAACTGATGCTCCTGCCACTTGCTCCGGCACCTTTTGGTGCACCCAGCAGGCTCTTGTGGCCATGGAGGGGGAAAGTGAGACCCTGTGGCTTTCTGGAGCACAGGCTTTCTAAGAAGAGGTGCAATGTTGTGGTGGGAGCGCTGTTGTTCACTTCTCCACTATCTCCATGCTGCTTTTTGGCCCTCTCAGTTGTGCCCGCCCTCCTTCCCGTGCCAGTGCGTGCCAGTCCCCCCTGGCCAGAGCAGTGCCCAGCTGGGCCGTGCAGCTGGTGTGGTGGGGGCAGGATGGGAGAGCAGCCCCCGTGCCAGCTGAGCCCTCACACAGGAAGGTCTCCACAGGCTGTTTCCACATCTGCCGGAGTGGCGACGTGTCTGCCGGTTTACCCGTGGCGTGTGGCTTGCTGCCCTTACAGCTGCGTGGGAGCCACGGGACTCTGTCCGGTCCTATCCCCCGGGCCCCCCCGGATGAGGATGAGCGTGCCTGGGAAATGCTCACGAGGTGGTGACTATCCCCTCCTCTGCTGAGCGTGGGAGCTTCATCCAGCAGCACAGAGAGGACATTCTTCAGGTCGGCAAAACATGGATTGTGCCAAAAACCAGAGAGAAGTTGGGAGGTGTAGTAGGGTGGCAAAGGCTCCACTTCCATCATCCTTTTCCATTGCTCTTCCTGTATCCCTGATGGCTCTAAACAGTATTCCATCTTCCATCTTCAAAGCTGCTTGAGAATAGGTTGCCATGTCTCCTTTTCAGTGAACTTTCCCTTGCAGTACTCCCAGTGACATAACTCACCTCTTTTCGACAGAAGGTAGTTTGTCTTAGGGGAGTATTTATTAAATGTGATACTGTCTTGAATTAACATCTGACCTAAGCACTGCTGAAAGAAAATGGATCCCACCTATTGTGCAGCAGGTATAATGGGGCTTCTTGAACAGCACAGTTTGGGAATAACCCAACTCCTTAATTAACCCTCTTTTTCTATGCCAAATACAAGCTGCTCAGGCAGTTTTATTCTTTTCTCATGTCTAGGAGGCACTACAAGTCTAGGAGGCACTACAATGTTTAAAGATTTCAAATGTAAAGTTACATGTTGATTTTTAATAACACCTATGTCTTGAGGCTGGTTGTGAGGGATCACGGTTTGTCATTAGTCAGTCATCTTGTTTCAGCTTACTAACCAGTTTGTTGACCAAAAAAAAAAAATTTTGGAAGAAATCGGACACCTTTTTGCTCTATTTCTTTAACAGATTAGTTTGTTTTTCTTCGACTCCTGTGCAAAGGGAGTCTGCCACCCTAGAACTGAGCTCCTGTTCGAAATAACTAGCATATACTTATGAAGTATTCATGAAAGGATTCAGGCTTTTTTTTTTACTCTTTAATTATTCTTAATTAAACATCAGAGGATCATTTGAGATACTTGAAAGCTAAAATGCTTTTTCTACACAGAATTCTTCAGATCCATCATCTCTCTTATTTACCTGCCAAGGTACTGCTGATGAGTGGCTCAAGTTGGTCTCCTATGAAGGAGGAAAACAAAAGCACTTTCAAATGTCTCATTTCTCTGGATGGATGTAGGCGCTGGCTAATAGTCACACACATATGTTGTGGTAGTAGCAGCCATCAGACTGGTACCGTAACCCACCATGAGCTCTGCCTCAGTCCTTCCACATTTCTTTCCACAACCAGGCTCCACCTGATACATGATGGGTATCACATATCAACAAAGACTCCTGTCTTTGTTCCAGGAGTGGGAAAGGACAGGATATGAAAAGCCTTCTTCTGTCTTCTGACCAGTGGTACTCCTTTCCCTGAGGGAAGTGCTGAAGGTTAACCAGGCAGAGCCTATATGGAGGTAGTGTTGGCCCCTGCTGTGCAATGATAAATCTGTCATCTGCCATCTTCATTCCTTCCCTATGGACTGGTTGAGAACAGGAGGGTCAGTAAGTGGTACCACTAATTCCCTAAAGCCCCACTGACTTTCAGTTCAGAATGTTCTAGATGACATGTGAAGGACTTAAAACTTCTGTCATAGCCTAGAATGTATTGTAGCAGTAGTGTGTTTTTGTGTTTGGCTTTTAGCTTTAGGAGGAAATGGGTTGTCTGGATTTTGTCTGTATATACACTGTGCTTTGAATGGGAGCCATCCTCAGGTGTAAACCGTGGCACTATGCTGCTTGTGCTGTCACCGTGCTACATGCTAAACTTGCCCCCTCCCTGTCTCCATGCTCTTTTACAGGTATATCCAGAATCATTCGGAGAACTCTGAACCATGGTTGAACCTTATATATTCATACTGAGCAAGTCTAGTGACAGTCACAGTAACCTTGATGGTAAACATGGAGTGCTCTGTGACCCTAACTCTGCAATGTACTTGTCACTTGTTCCACAGGCGGTCTGGGCAGTTCCTTAGGCATTTAGAGGATTAGAAACAAAGTATTTTGTGGTTACTATTACATGCTGGGACTACTGCTTCGCTGTCCAAAGCAAGGATTGGGATGGAGATTTGTGTGTGATGTTAAACAAAAAAAACCTCCAACCTTGGAATAAGCAAGTTCAAGTCAAGACAGTTTTGAGATTACGATTTCAAATTTATCAGAGTTGGGGGGGGGGGTGGCAGTGTCACTTCTTGTGGCACTGTCCCATAATTGAATGTATACCCTGGTGAATCTCTTGGTGAGTCTCTCAGTATCCTATTGACGTGTGACAAAAAGCTCTGAGGAGCACTGGCGGGTTTGTATTGCAGCCCGGGATGGCTCTGTAACAAATCCCCAAGCAAGAATTTCCATCTTTACCTCTATCTTCTGTCTTGTACCACGGACTGCCTTTATACATGTGGTTCATGGTTTAGACAGGTTAAGGAACCAGGAAGATCCCAGTCTCTGTGGAGGTCCTAGACACGTTGTACACAGTCACACAGGGAACCAACAGCTCCATGTGGGAGTGTGGTCAGGCCAGCATAAATTCTCTGATGCCTGCAGAAAGACATTTGCTCACTGGACCGTCTTAAGCCACCGCTTTGGAACATATGGAGCATATTCTTGACCCTACCAAAGCAGTTAATAAGATTTTACTTTCATTTAAGCATGTTCACAAAGCGGAAAGCACTGTGACTCCCTTACATGAATATACATCCTGAGCTCCCGTAAATTACAGGGGACACAGTACTAAGATGGCTTTTTGCCTTTAGGGTTTAGCAGAAAAATTCTGTAATGCCTTTTTTTTTTTTTTTTTGCTCTTACTAGCAAACAGGAAATGAATAAGCAAAGAAAGGCCATTATAACTGTGGTTTCAGAGGCTGTTCAGCTTGAAACAAAGGGATTTCTTCACATTCACACTCATTAGTCTGATTAGTGGGCTTGTAAAATGAAGCATGAAAATGAAACATGACATAGACATGAATTGATTGTACTAAAATCTACACAAACTGCTGCTTGGAAATGAGAGGATGACAGCCGTCTTCTCTGAGCTGTTTAAAAAGTTAAGTTTTCAAAGTAGCTTGTTTTTTTTAGAGCCTGTAAATTACATTTCAGTAGCTGCTAATGGGAAACACCAAGAAGCTGAAATGAGTCTGTCAGGTGATTTATTTACTTATTTATTTATTTTTAAATAGGGCAGAAAAAATGAAGATGTAATAAATTAAAATGTTGGGCAGGAACATGTTATGATTGGGTAGAAATGGATGACAGGCTACTTGTTTCCATTTTAAAATTTGAGAGAATACTTGGCACTATTTTCAGAAAGGCCTCTTTGTATCCTACTGACTTCTGCCTTCAAATGCACTCTGTCCTGTTTCTTTGACTGTTGCAAAAATACCTGTTTGGTTGGATCTTGATGGGAGATGCTGAAGGGAGGATGAATTTACTCTTTCAGCATTACTTTGGTTACTGGCACCGTGTGGTGTAGGTGCAGCAGTCTCCTGTTTCTAGTACAAGTTGTACAGCTACAACACATTATCTTTAAAATTTGATTTTGAATGCCTAGTTTTTTGACAGAGCTTAGTCCCACAAGCACATATCTCTTTGCTTATAAAAGGATGTAGTTATACGTATGTCTCATACTGTCAAAACTAGGCCTGTCCAAATGCAGTGTGTGTGCTAATGCATGTGACTGCACATCCTTTTTCTTCTGTAACTCACTTAAAAAAAAAACAAAGCCCAATTTGAAGGCATGTGTCATTGTATTTCAAAGTAGTATTTTGAAATACTACTTTCAAAGATTAGTCATGTTGGTACAGATAAGATCCCCAGAACTCCTTTTGTAATTGTGTGGTCTGCATTTCCAATAAAAGCATCTGGAAAAGGATTTCTGAATACTGTTGGACATTGCGAAAATACAACTCAAGAGAAGAATTTGGTATCTTGGTAGTGAGAAAAGGGAGGTATGGCTGGGGGATTCTAGAAAATTGAAGAGGTATGTGATAGTGCTGAGCACGAGTGTGCTTGAGGGACCCTGCAATACTGTTTTTGGCCCTAGCAACTTGCTGCCATTACCATTTGGCTCCCTGGGAAGAGTGGACTTGGACACTGGTGTAGTGGGTATGCTAAGCTGTCACTCTTCGGGTAGTCAAGCTCGGGGGTCTGGTGTGGAAGTGGAATGTATGGGATTTGGAAAGCTTCCTCGGGCAATTTCCTGTTAAGCAACTTTTGGCATGAGTGACGTTGCTCTGTGATGCACAACCACAGAGTATTTCCATGAACCATGGAAATGCATTGCCAGGCTTATTTACCCTCTTGCTCCCTGTATAAGTGAATTGTGTGTCACCTGTGCTAAATCTAAGTACATGGATTTTGTAGAGGTGACATGTGTTGGGGACAGCACATGAAATGTGCAGCTTGTTCAGCCACTGCACTTGTGACCCATGACTCGAGGAGCTGCAGTGTCTGCTGGGTATGGCCGCAGCCTGTCATATAACACACTGGGTGCTCCTATGCTGGGGTTGGAAGTGCCTGTGGAGAGCACGAGCTCTCCAGAAGACTCATTTTTCAGGGTCTTTTGAATGCTCACCCCTTAGCAACTCCTTTGTAGTGTGCATTTTATAGACACATGGGATTTATTTCCTAGGTATGAGTCAGGATATGATTTTGTCTATAAGAATCAAAATATTCTTTGAGACATTTCCATGGAAAGGAGGCAGTATGTGGGGAAAAGGGAAGGGAAGGAAGAAGGGTCACTTTTTTGAGCAGGTTTCAGAAGTGTTTTGAGTATGACCATTGTGGCAGTCTGCCATCCAGAGGCACCTGTTGTGGCTCTTGAGCACTGGGCCTGGGCACTTTTAACCCTGTTTATTATTTTCAACATAAGTTTGCAGAATTTGTGTAATTTAGCTAAGTGTGTGTGTTTCTAATACAAAATCTCAGTGCAAAGAAACTCTGCCCAGCAAGGACTGTGTTGCAGAAGGAAGAATGAGAGTACTGTTGACTTGAATGTTCCCTATCTTACCAGTGAGTTCCAGATATTTTATTAATTCCTGGTTCCTCTGTTAGTTACCCAGACAAGTATTTTAGTGACTTTCTTTTTTTTTTTTAAAGATACTTTCTTCTTTGTTTTGCATGAAGTGAGAAAGAACATGCAAAGGAGGGTGGTGGCCAGGGTTGGAGAAGTCCCTCTAAAAATCAAAGCACGAGTTAAAGTGCTTATTTGGTATATTAAGATACAGATGATGGTTACAAAAGCTAGGTTTAGGTCCACTTCTCAGTGCTTGGGTGGCTGTTTGCTGTGGATCGGGGGAAGGCAAAAAGGGGTGCTAGAGAAGAGCAAACAGAGGACATAATTGTTCAAGATGTTGTCTATCATTAAACAGAATCTCTTCTACAGAAGAGAGGTTTTGAGAGGAGAGAAGGAAGTTGACCAAAAATTATTCAGTGCTGGCATCTCCTTTAAGATTTCTGTGGTGATCAGAATGGCCCTGAAAGAGACCACAGTATGCACTCCAAAAACTGACGAAAGATTAAAACTAAACTTGTGAACAAGCTGTGTTAGAAGGTGTAAATATGCTTAAAAATAGCACCTCTGTAGTTGTGCAAGGCATGGGAAAACTCATTGAGATGTTTGCAACCGAAGTTAAAATAATGAAGATCAACCTGTTTTCCCAGTAAACTTCCATCGGTTTGATTTCTGTGAACTCCGGTGTGTTTTGGGGGCTGCAGTTAAGGACAGCCCTATCTATGTTAGCAGTAAAGCGATGGACACAATTAGTACTGCCTGCTCTTCCAGGAAAAAAGCCAATAGATGTCATGCGACGTATCTAAAAATGGGTGGTGACGACACCCATTTTATGCTTCGTTTGATCCAGTGTAATACTGTTGTGGTGCTGCTGTGTGGAGGAGGGGCTGAACTAAATTAATATATATTTGTATTGATCACGAGGCTCATTATATGAGTCAATTTTTGCAGTTTGCCACTTAGAAGTTTGTGCAACTTCTGCTACAAAATTATGCCAGAGAGCTGTGTGCTCTGGTCTGGGTTTTTGACAGCTGTGGGTTTTTTGTGTTTGTACTTTCCCTTTCTATCTCAAATTTGGTGTTTATCAACATCTTGAGAAAGAGAAAGCAAGATTTTCAAGTTGCTGGGTTTGTTTGGGGTCTCTCTCCCCCCCTCTCCCCTGAGAATATAAAATAAAATTTAGTTGCATAAACAGTTGTAACTGGGAAAATGCATTCCTGCCAATGTCTTTAGAAAGAGCTTTATTCTGAAAAATTCTGCTGAATTGCCATAGTAATCACTTTACTGTCACTCTCTCCAGTGGACATGTGAGTGGGTTTTAGTTTGCCCGTAGGAATGTTAACCTTTGATTTTTCCGACTGGACAGAGGGAGATCCCCATGGATCACTGTTCTCTGTGGCACCACAGGGTTCCCCAAGTTCTGGACATCCAAACTCTGGAGTGATTGCCCAGGGTTGAAAACACTGAGGGATAAGCTGGAAATCATACCCTAAGTGAGCTTGTGAGTCAAGCACATAGCAGCATCTGGAAGCACTGTAACAAGTGTACGTGCCTCTCTCTGTCTCAGGCTTAACTGTTGTCCTGAACAAACAACTATTTGTATGGGAAGACAGTTTGGGGAACCAAAAATATGGATACTCTTGCCACTACTGTTAGCTCTATGGTGACAGGACTAAAAGAGCAAACCCATCCTGCTCCTCTTATGGCTGAGAAATTGTTCTGGCTTTACAGACCAGAGTTCAACCATCTGGGGAATTGCTCAACTCTGCTCTCATTTCCAGAACTGCAGGATAAATTATACGCGCATCTGAAATTTGTTGGGATTTTTCTCGAAGCACAGTGTCAAGGGGCTGATGAAAGAGACTATGTTATCTGTGAGCCAGCAGAATCTTTTTCATTCATACCCCACCATTGCTTGCTTGAACGGAAACAGGCATCTAAGAGCTGAGGAAAACATCTGACATGGCTTGGGGGTGGTGTTGCAGCTCTTGGGGGGGTTGCACTAGCTTCTTATGAGTCGGAGCATTAAATCTGCTTTCATGTCAGGGCAAAGACTGTGGTTTGTTATGCCCAGCAGCTAGAGTGGGAATGGGGTTTGGACATTTTCAACATGAGCTCAATTCAATAATCAGAGCAGCTGAGCATTTGGCCAAAAAGGGCTGAGAGTCTGCCTGATAGTTGTATCAAAGAGACAGCCAAGGCAAACACATGACAAGAAAAAACCTACAGTGGAAGTCTCCAAATTTGTGCTAAAAACTGCTGCCTGCATGGAGGTGTATGTAGAGTTGGGGCAGATTGGAGCAGGCTTGTCAGGAGGGGAAGGTGAGCTGGAGAAGAGGAAGGCAGCATGAGGTAGAAATCTGAATGATGAAACCATAGACCTAGGTAAAGACTAAGGGCTAGTGGGACAAATGGCATTGGGATTAGAGGAAAGGACAGGAATCAAGACTAAACAATAAAGGTTGCTTGCTGCAGCCAAGAAACATGTTCAGGTGTTGAGAGACTAGAGGACATTCAACATTTGATGGATAAACAAGCTGTCAAGATGCTGCTCCTGTGTTGGTGTGGTTTATCGTGGAACTTTAGTCCTTCTAGAACTACATGCTGGAGGATGACATCAATATGCCTGGAGGAAACAGTGCTTGGGGTAGTTCTCTTCTGCCATAAAAGACTTCCCTGTTGTTTTGCCTTTGCCAGTGCTGTGGGGAGACAGAGCTTCAGTCACCAGAGCCAGTGGCAGTCCTTCAAAGATCAACAGCTAGACTCTAAATCATTAGCTTAAAAAATATATAATATTAAAAGTATGCCTGGTGGGGGGAAGTCTTTCTGATGCTGGTGCCTTTGAGTTTCTAGCTTGCCAGCTTTGTCTGTAGTTCCGAGAGCTAAACACAGACTTTTCAAGTGAGGAGTTTGGAGGATAGTTTATTTTTTTTCTTTTTTAATGAAGCTAAAGTGATTTGGGTTTTTTGAGATGCAACCCAAGTGCGTTTAAGGTGCAGCAATTTCCACAGCAGATGGTGGACAAGGGGTGACGCAGCAGCTGCTGCCTCCAACTGCCTTTTACTGTCCAGTGTCAAAGGCAGGTGCTGGTTGTCTCACAGGTAGCCTTTGCAAGCCAAGCTCATGTATGTGCTGCTGATCCCTAATGAGACATCTTAACCACATTACTAACTGGAAGGTGTGACTGAAGAGAATTAACTCCTTGGTTACAGGAAGTTAGGCCTTCTTCATGGAAAATGTTCCATGTGAGACCTGAGGCACATCACAAGCTGCCAAAACTGCAGGCTGATCAGACCAAAAAAAAAATGTTTGAGTAGCTAAGGTTTTTGTCACTTTTGTTTTATTTTTGTTTGAAGGCATTTTTAATGTGAACACCCAAAACTGGGGTATGTCCAGGTTACTGGAGCCTTCCCATGGTGCTTTTGTTGCATCAGTTAACTAAAGAAAGCAGCAGTGATCTGAGCCTGGAATCCACTCCTGAATCCTCTGCAGGCAGGGGTGGGCTCAGACGTAGCTGTTGGCTTGTACTAAGGGAGCAGGACAGGGATGTGTGATAGACCTTGTTGTCCTAAGAAAATATTGTTAAGGATCTACTTTTTTCTTGGAAGTTATTTCTTCCTCTCTTGGAAAACCTATAATTAGGAGTTGGAGGGGAAAAAAAAAAAAAAAAGAATTATTTTTTTTAGATGTAGATGAATATTTCCAGTTCTCCACTGTAGCTCTTAAAAAGAAATAAATCTGTGTGTGTGTGTGTGTGTGTGTATGGCATGTCTGTGAATAGCTTAGGGAGAAGTAACAGATGAAACCTTCACCATCTAGTATCAGAGCAGTTGTTAGTTTTCCTGGGCTTTGCCTACTGCTGCAAGTGAGTGTGATGTATCACCTGATGTCCACAGATCTCAATATGGTTTAGGACTTTGTGTCTTGACTGAAAAGATAGTTATCCAAGTTCTCTGGGATTTTTTGTATTTTTATTAGTAATCACCTATTGAGGATTTCCTATTGTATTTATGTTCTAAAAAAATGTTTGCTTGATCATTTTAAGATGATGATAGAATTGACAATCAGCCAGAGATGGAGACCAGCCCAAGTCATGAGAGCTTGGCGAAACAGGCTGATTTTTCAGTAGAATATAATGAGTGCTGAACAACATCATTGGGTGCAGTGCTATGCTGTTAGAGATACAAGATCTGATGCCAAGAAGTGGAGCTTTTAGGATATGAAAGATGATGTACAGCTGAATTTTAAGCACTTCTGCTGCCCTACTGGGAAGGAAAAAAAAATCTAAAAGCTGTAATAAATCCCCGTTCAGCAGAACAAAACTGAAATATTAATACATAGTTTGCATTGTGTTTCTGGCCAGGGTTTGGTTCTTTGGGGTATGTAAATTGTAATGTCAGTGTTTAGCTGTCTGGGATGTTCATATATGTAAGGGAGAAATCACTAAAACTCACCAACATGAGAAATGTTTATCTACTATGTTCCTTCAGCATCTTTGAACATGGAAATGGTAAATTCTGGAACTCCAGATTGAGAGCGCTAAAAATCAGCTATGTTTGGACACCCAAATAATAATGCCTGACAACACTATTTTATATTATCAGTTAGTGACTGCAAAGAAATTGATCTGATAGATTCATCTCTATTTAAGAGATTGTTTGTTGTGCCTTTTTTTTTTTTTTTTTTAATCCTCAGCTGGATTATGATCTGATATGCTGAGTTAGTCTTTGTCCACGTGCCCCAAGATCCAAGGGATACTTAAAACGGGAAGGCTGCAGTCACACCACCGGTCCCTCTTCACTGCTGGATGTTGTATGGTTACTGTTAATTACAACAGATTTAGAAGCAACGATTTACTTTCTACTCTTGCTGAGTGTCCAGTCTAGAAAAGGAGTTGATGATAGCCCACTTCCACAGGTTCTTAGATTTGCTGCTATTTGGGAAGATCACAGGTGCCTGTGTGGGCACTGCATCTTTCAAAGGCAGTTATCAGAAGGGTCAAGCAATATCAGCTTCCACACAGCTCACCCAGTCTGAAGTTTAAGTGCATGTTTGGAAATTAATTTCCCAATGTGTCTGTCCTCCTTCAATGGGATCAGTGTAATTACACAGGCATAACTGGCATTTCCTATATGGAAAAGGAGTGATCTGTTTAACTGCAGCACTGGGATAAAAGGACTGTGTGGGTAAAGCAGAGGCTTGGAAGGCTTGGCTGAGGAAAGCAAATTCATGGGCTCATCAGGACTGCTAGAATATGATGGCTTCTGTTACTCCACCAAAACTGAAGTGGGGAACTGGGGCAATTCTGCCTCTAAACTGTCATTTGGTTGGCTTAATTGTTTTTTAAGTGCAGCATAACAACAGGCACCCTCAGCTCCTCAAACAGAAACACACAGTTTTCAAATGGAAGCAGCAGTCTGAACCATAGGTCATGTTTCAGAAGGGCAGTGGTCTGCAGGGCATTAATTCTTCATTTGAGGAAAGATGGATAAACTCTACAAAGCAGTTCACAATATGGACCTTTGGCAGGCTACTTCCCAGCTCTCAAATATGAGTAACATTTGATTGTTCTTTCATTCTTCAAAGATCAATGCAAACCTTTATTTTCTATAAATAATTTAATAAATACTTTTGTTTTACAATGATACAACAAATAACAAATTCATAGCAAATGAGTCACAAAGAATTTAGGATCAGTATACTTTAATAAGGTATCAGTGTCAAAATACATTTCCTTATCAAGTTAAAGTTCCCATACAGTTATAATATTGTCAATAAGAATTCAGCAATATAGATTATGAAATAATTATGATAAAAAGTATGATTAATATTAAGACATGGAATATTTTTTTCAGAGTGTTTTAGTAAACTGTTAGGGTATAACATTTTTAATGCTGAAACTACACAAATAAGAAACAGAAGAGCAGTATTCAAGTGTCTTTAATCCTTGAAGCCTTAAGTCAGTGCACTGCAAATTTGTCAAATCTGGCTTGCCAATTTTCATCAGATATTGAAGTTTGCAATATATTTTTTCCACACAGTAATAACTTCACTTTAAGAGTAGACTGTTTTTGGTAATAAACTCTTGAAAGATTGCCTATAATAGGGACTATATTTTTTTTACATCATGTACCAATAGCAAAAGGTCTTCAGCTTTTCTAAGTGTGTGTGGTTAAGACTCGCTTAACACAGCGAACTCTGAAGTGCTCTATGAACCCAAGGCTCTCTCTCTCTGCAAGTGTCAGTGCATGATATAAAGCAATTTTATACACCAAGCTTCAGCAGAATCAGAAATCTCAAAAAATATATTTTTGTTCTAAGTTTCTGGGCCAGATTTTTAGCTATAGTACATTGCCACTGTTCCATTTTCTTCGATGAAGCTACAGTGATTCATATCAGTGGAGGAAAGAAGATGATATATACCAACACAGATCTAGGTCTATGTATTTTAAAGTCAGAACTGCTCACCTGCCTTTTACTGTAATTTGCTGTTTAGATATGTTGTAATTTCAACTTTCAAACCCCTTTGCCTTTGAAAGCATTCAAAGCCTTATTTTTCAAATATGTGCATGACAATTAATGATAGTTGGAAAGGAGCTCTGAAAATGTCTGGCTGTCTTTTAATGACTTTTAATCTAAGGCAAGTAAAAATAAGAGACCTCGCTGCTGGCCACTCATCTCACTACAAAATCCTTAATTCTTCTTGTCTACCTATAACTGAGTTAGCCTAATACACTGGGAAATACTACTTTTAATTTTAATGATTCGATCTTGCAATTATATTGCTAGCTAGCTTATAAAATGAAAAAGGGCAGAGGTGTTAGTACTGGCCACTGCTCCGATTCCTGAAATATCAGCAACATCATAACAAATACTACTAGTTTCTAGCAGAAACAGCTCTTAAAGTTGTTGTGTCATAGATATAGCAAAAGTACCAAGAGATGATTAACAACTGACCCAGAGAGAAATAATAATTATAAAAAGATCTGTTTTGTGTAAAAAATAAAGGCAAAAACAGAGAACAAAACCAGAAATTTCAACACAAATGAAAACACAGGTCTAAATCCTCCACTGGGGCAAAGCTGTAGGACTCCCTTGGTTATAGAGTTAAGCCAGGTTAAGGCAGCTGAGAATGTGGCTTGCTTCTGAGGGAAAAAAGCTTACAACGTGCAACTTTCACAGATACCCACAAACATTGCATTTCACCATTCACATTTCTTCCAACAAAGTGTATAAAAATGAAGGGAAGGGGTGGGAAGCAGAAGGCTGGGATTTTTCCTTAGTATGCTTTTCCAAAAGATATTAAAGTTACAATAAAATAAATGCTGGAAAACAAAAAGACTCAAAGGATTTTAATTTGGCAGATCAACAAAAAACTGTGGTTGGAGATCAAATTTGTTTCATTCATCTTTGGCAATAAAAGTAAATCTTTGCAGTACTACAGCCAAAGTATTACATGATGAGGCATTTATACCACAGCTTTTTATTAGCATGAAATTTGAAAAAAAAAATTTCAGAATATAAATTACAGGTAATGAGATAAGGGGAGGGTAATCAAATTCTCTAAACACAACCTTAATTGCAATAGAGAAAATACAGTAGATGTATTTCTTTAATATGAATAATAAAGTGAGTAACTTCAAAAGGCCACTATTTGGTAATGTGGACAGGTTCAATATCTAAGTAAAATCCTGTAAAAGTGTATTGGTATTAGAAATTGTCTACTTGCAAAAATATATTTAAAAACTGAAGCTGTTTTGAACAGTATAGGCCACAGAATATTGCAGGCCCGCTCAGGTTGCCTGGTCCAGTGCTCTGAGCAGTTCACTGCCCTGCAGAAGTGTAGAGCTACCCAAAACAGGGACATTCACCTCACAGTCATATCTTGTCAACTCAGGCAGCAAGTAGGGTTCAAAGGAGGGCCCCAGCAGACGACTGGTCATACCTGGAACAGATTAGTGAAGTGAGTCATGGTGCTGAGACCAGAAAGAGCACTTGTTTCTTCCCCCCCTTCTGTTTATATCAGTAGTGATTTTATTTTGGTCAATTTTATGTCAATATGCCAGAGTTAACCTATGCACCATTCTGACTTAAACTCCTGTAAGCGTGTCACACCTCCAAATTTAGATTGTTCCAAGAAAAATTATATTAGTGTACGTGAGGAAAACTGTAGAAAACAGTAAAGTTTCTAAATTGACATCCACTCACTGTATGTATTAAAAGGAATGTATACACGTCCCCTTTAATTACTTATTTCAACTTCTAGAAGGCACATGTTAAGATTCTAACCTACAAACCTTCCATGTTAATACTGTAGTGAAGTTGTTTAGTACGATGTAAACAATTCCATCACAAGACAAGAGTATGGATGGAGGATGACAGGACCTCCAAGGTAAGAAGATATTAATTGAAAGGAAGGGTGAAAATACTTTTCCTTATATATTACAAATGTTAACATTTAAGTATCACACTAAACCACAGAACTAATTTTTCATGTTATGAAGCAGTACGTATTTGGATCTTAGCTTATCATCCTCCTCCATATTTTTTTATATGTTTTCTTTTCACGGAATCAGTATTGGAACTAAATACCAACACTTTCCAATTTCTGCATTTGACAGCTCTTACCTGATGCTTTATGAGCTGGCTGAACACTGTAGTCCGGACAATGGGAACTGTAAAACGGAGGGGGAAATGCTCCTGCTTTCAAATTCTCACCCGGACTGCCACAGGTGGGTTGATGCCGCTGCTGCAGTTGCAGTTGATTCATTGGTTGGCTCAGACCTCTTGAGTTATAGACAAATTCATCTGGCATTTAAATAATATAAAAAAAATTAAATGAAGCCATTGTAATAATTATAGTAGACAATACTAATCCAAAGCAAAATGATCTTTGGAGTGATGGTGTCACAGCGTAAGCAAATCTACATCTTGTCAAAAAGGAAGCCCAGAAAGAGCACTAGCTCTAGAAGTAGTATTGCACACAAGATATGCATGTGTAAGGAAACACAGTGTTGTAGAGAAACTGTATCTATCAGCAGGAGGTAAACCCAGCTCCATTAAGCTGATTTCCATTATCTCCAAAGCAAGTGTGAACGTACCTGAAACCAACTACCTGGTATTTATCAAACGCACCTTAAATTGTTCAGCTCTTAGCGATACAACTTGATCTTTAATTTTAGTGTAGTGTAATATTTACAGAGCTTATTTACATTTCCTTTTGAAAGAGCTTTTGTATCTATTCAACCTGTCTTAAAATTGTGCTTCAACATATAATGTTGCGAAACCACTTTGTCTTACCAGTAAGAACACTTGTGCTGAGAGATTTCTTTTCTGTAACCAAGGAACAGTTTTCCCCTTTGAGAAATTTCATTCTCTTCCACATTAGGTGAGATGGGTTAATGACAGATGGATCTCCCTAGAATGTGAAGGAAAGCAAACCAAACAATTACAGTGATAACCATGGGGAGTCCAAAGTTGTGAAGGGGGTGCATTTCTTATGATTACCCCACTCAGCTGTTGCAATGCTTGTTCTTCATAATCCAGTTGTCGTTTCAGTTTCAAACTGTTAGACAGAGCAATTCTTGCTGGGTTTATATCTATACCTCGTTGTACAAAAGCATCCAGGGGCCTGTGGAGAGGAGGTATCCATGAGTGCACAGGGAAGCAAATCTCAATCATCTGATTAATTTATACATATTCTTCTTTCATTTAAAGACATTTAAGGTGTCTTTGAGACTTGCCAGTGGACAGATCTCAAACGTAAAATGTTTTTTATTTCCTTTTATTAGTCATCCCACAATCTTTGAAGACTTTTGACGTTTGGGATCAAAGACTAATGAAAGATTAGCATAAACAGCCTCTAGGGATCTCCAAGCAGACATAGAAATGCTGTGGAAAAAGAAAGTCATGCGATTTTTAAGAAAAGGATTTGAGAGCCATGTCTGTCCCCTTGCTTTGCATACTAAGTATGAACACACAGGTCGCTAACTGGGGACAGACCCTCTCTTTCCAAATGCATATTCAGACACTGGTATTTCTGCCCACAAGAAATCCCAAAAAGCAAACTGCACAGCTTCAGGTTTTAAAATGACCATTACTATTTTATGTACTTCCTGAACATTTCAGTGTGACCAACACTAAAGACCCAAGAGCTACTTAGAAATGTCTAGCTATGAAAAGCAACTTCTAGGACTGTAGCCTCTGATCTACATCTCAGCACATATTGTTTACATGTGTAATAAAGCAAACAAGGTGAGGAAGTGTTGTAGAAAAAGAGCCTGTAATTTTAAATCTTAGCTGTAGTATTTACATATGCCAACAATAATGTGCTCTCATCCCTCCTTCTTCCCCATTTTTTGTTGTGAAGGAAACATATGCCAGGTGAGAAAATACGCACAGGTCCCTGCTTATTGCTGCACCAGTAAGTCTTTTCAGTATGTCAAGCATGCTTTGCAAAATTAATGGTGTAATTTTAAACTGATCAGCAGGAAATCCATTCACATATCCTTACAGGCAACGAAAAATTTGCCCACTTCAGCTTCTACCAGACTCACTGCCACTGGGAGAGCACCACATTAATTTCCCCAGAGGTACAGTCCGATGCCTATCACAACAAAATTGTACCAGCTGAATTGAGAAAAAGAATTTTTCAAGATTACGACCCTTTTCATCCCCCAAAATATTTTCTGAGTAAAATACATAGTTGTACTACAAAAGCACTTACCTTTTTTTATATATGGGCACCCTTGGAGAATGTAGTGGTGGCCCTGAGGGGGAATTTGATAGGGGTCCTGAGTATTTATCCATGAGTCTCCATTTAGCAGGAACATATTCTAATGGGGGATCAGGTGGCCACTGGGTGTTCGGTCTTCCTCCCATCGAAGACAAAGGAGTGCTGGCTTGGTCATGGTATGGTGGCAGTGATGACCTACTCATATTGTTGAAGAACACCGATGACAGGGACCCATGACCACCAGGGTTAATTTTTTCATTTGATATCTGTGGGCAATATTTCTCTGGGAGGAACTGATTCTGTGAAGTAGGACCAACGGGTTGGAAGATGGTACTCATGCTACTTAGACTCTGCTGGGTATTTTGTGCATTTTCAGAGAGAGGACGTTCCTCTTGGCAGATTGGACTGAGCTGGAAATCTTCTCCATCCATAGGAATGTAAGGAGCCAAGGTTTCAAGGTCCAGTTCATTGAAGTCAGTCTGTGCGAAGATAAAGTAAGTTCATAAAGAAACTCAAAGTTAATAATAGTTGTGGCACTTAGTGTGATACGGAATACTAACAGATGTTAAGCTGAAAAATCACCATATGCAAAATTTACCTACATGAAACCGGCCAGCTCCTGTTTAAAGATGTCTTATTTCTATGCTAGCGTACATGTTCGTCATATCATCTTCAGCAAAATTAAGACAACAAACTGAAGGAAAAAACCCTCCCAGATGAGCAGTATTTAGTAAAGCATCTTGCATACAGCCTGCAACATCAGTGTGATCTGAAGTAGATCACACTAAGCTTTGAATAACTTGTCTGTCAAGACTCTACAACATGTGGCATATAGTTCAACCTCAGGCTTTTTCATGCTAAAATAGAAAACACAGCTTTCTTATAATCTAGCTACATGAAAAAAGGTGTCTAAAAATGCAAAAGTGGAAAAAATTTAGCTGGAAGGACATTACCACACTTAAATCGGTATTCTTTTTTCTTTTGGAGGACTTGTCATACCCAGATCCATTTCTCTTGGCATTTGACCAAAGTTGAACAGAGAGGATAATCAATGTTGGCCCACCAATCAGCTCATAACACCCCTGTGGCACTTTTCTAACACTCATTTTCCCCACCGAAGCTGCTGATGTGGTCGGACACACCTGAGCAAACAGATGCTAAATCTGACAATACCGAAGTTTGCACATGTCAAGTCTTGCACTGAGTTTGATCCTGATCCACACTTGCCTCCTATCTGTCCACTCTTTCTCTTGCTTTAATTTCTATTTCTATGTCCAGGCTTAGATGAAATTTCTTCAGAACATGTACTACAGCCTATTTAAGTCTGCAAATTGTGTTGGCAAATTGAAGCAACCACCTCATTTGGGCTCCAGTCACCCCAAACCTTCTGTAGGATTAATAGATGCAGACGAGTGTAAGGTCTGTGCTACCAGTTAGCAGTGCCTGTTCTTTTCTCTTGACTATAAAGAGGCATAAGCTCTTAACAAAGGCATTTCAATTAAGTATCAAAAGTTACATAAGCTGAATCAGGCCCACACCTTTTATTCACTAGCTCACTTGATGTAATGTTACAATAGTGGATTTATTTATTTATAGAGAGAATTTCTACACTTACACCCTGATTAGGATGCAGGAGATAGAAAGCATATGTTATTTTATGTGCAAGTAATTGTCAAATCTCTCTGAAAACCTCCAAGAGGTAAAACAGGAATATATCCAAAATTAGATTCTGTTTTGTAGTTAAAGGAGATGTGTGCTATAAGGGGCATTCCTCTCTCATTTAGTTGTTTTGCAAGAATTAGTTTATTTATTTTTTGTTCTAGAAAGGATGTTTGCTCATTAGTCATTAGTCATGATTAAAAAAAAATTGCTGCTTATGTTACATATCCAATCCACAGAAGCCTCCAAATTCTGAAAGCTCTCTGGTGCTCCTTTCTTCTTAGCAGTGCCACCAGTGACACTCCAAACCTAGTGCTTCAGAGAGTTAGGGACAGAAATTGACACTCCAGTTTTTGAAAGTGCATTGTTTTGTTAGCGTTGTGCATGAAAGATTTGGTGTGTATGTACAAATGCCGTTTGTGTATTGCATCACAATATCTGCACATACAATATGCATCTGTACTGTCTGCTAGCAGGGGACTGATTTTTGTGGCTTTTGGAAGAGATAGTTCCTTACCTGGGAGGTGCACTGACTTTTTGATTCTGTGTCCATGGCAAACAGTTTTTCAATCACCTCAATCTTAAGATCTTCATCCACGGAACTGTAATAATCTTCTGGGCTGCTGGGCTGCACGAAAATAACAATTTGTTTTAAGCAGCAAGACAACCATGGTATTGGCTTAGCATCATGTCATTTATACCAAGCTATTCAGTAACAGATCTTTCCTATGAAAAGCAAATGGCTGAATGTGTGTTTAGCGTCCTCAAAACCCAAAACTGTCCACTTCTATCATATGCTTTTCTCCAACACAAGATTGTCAGTACAAAACAGAGGCACCAAATACAGGAACCTACTTGTCATCTTAGTTTAAATGTTTTTTGGCATCTCGGACCAAGAATGTACAATATTAAATATTTTTGTCAAGGACAGAGATGCTCAGCAGTATCTCCATGCTTTTCTTAAGATTGGACACCCTCTCGTAAAGGCCATCTAAGAGTAGCTCCAGCTCTTGGGGGCAGTGCCATGAAATAATTCATTCTTTCAGTGGGGAACTCCATGGAGCTGCTTTCAAAAGCCAGAGTTGGGTAAGCTTCCTAAAGATCACACTTTCAAGTTAACAAACAGAAAGAGGATGGTGTGGAGCAATGTTCCTCATGACCACACAATTTTACCTTGGCTTTTTATTTAAGGCTAACTTCCTGAAAGGTGGTAGCATGTCCTTCTATTAGTTGTTTTATAGATAGCAGTAATTACTGAGGGACAGCTGGGAGACAATGAGGACTGCAATGTAAAGGCAGGATATAGTTCCTGTTTGATTGTTTTGTCATTGATCCTTAAGGTATATGCAGTACAGGAAGGATACAGATACACCGGGCCTTGTTAATAAGCAACGAGACAGGACTGCTAACATGAAAATGTTGTCTACGTATACTGATGGACTTGCATACAAAACATAACATGCTTTCTTTTTTTTTTAAAGCTCTTCTTACCGTGGAACAGCTACTGTTGCTGCTTGCACTAGGAGTACTGCTGCCAGGTGCGATCTGAGGCATTGTAAAGGACGGTATCGTCAGTGTTTCACCTTGAGCAGGGTGGCTTTTCACTTCCACTGGCCATGCTTTGTTTGGTGTCAAAACAGCATTGGTGAAGACAGGGGCTTCCTCAAACTTCTGTGTCCCTGGATGGAGTTTTAACAATATTAATGAATGCTTTTAGCTTGTGCAGTGTTATGATATAACTGCAGCTATTCATTAAAAGTAAACACTGCTCCTAGTTGCCATGACAATAAGTTGGCATAGACTTAATGCACGTTGTTTAGTCAGCAAGAAAGCCTGATTCTGCTCTCATTCACAGAAATTTTCCACTGGTGTGAGCATGTGGGCTCTTTTAGCCATTACTCCCAATTTGTACAAACAGCAAACAGACCTTGTCTATTAAGTTTCTAAATGTAGGTTCACACGTGGTTCTTTGTTGTATGAAAATAATTTATACAAATACTAACCAAAATCCAGGGAAATAATGGCATCGCCAGGTGTTGGTGCCAGCTGAGCAAGTTCCTCTGGTTCTTCTTTTAACTTAGTAAACAAGAAGTCACTCTTCTCTGTCCCAGGGATGCCGCTGTCATAGGCAGTGCTCATCGTCAGCAGGTGAGGCTTGAAGAGCGATTCTGTTTGGTCCATGGAGAACACAACATCGTTCTTCTCAATTTCACTAACAAGAAAATATGTTTTAGGCACTTTGTACTCTACAAATAAAAGATACGGGTAACGTAGGCAGTACAGACTCTCTAAAGCTGGGGCTCTACAAGCCATTTTGGCCTCTCAGTTGTATGCCAGGCTCTCGACAGGCGAGGCATGGTTCCAGCGTTGCCGAGCACCGCCATCTCAGATGACGCAGAGAGTGTGGTCAGGACTTCTGTGGGAATACTCAGGGCTTTGTTGCTCTGCTTTTTAAAGAGATGTAGTCGAGGCTATAATGACCCAGACTATCACTCAAATAAGTATTTCCTATTTTGGCCCTAACTGGGACCAAAAAAACTTGAGTTTTGCCAAATGAAGGCAAAATTCTTGATTGGTCCTGATTTTTGAGGTGGTAAACAGCATCTCTTAGCAACATATGATACCACTGCTACTTAATTTTATCTCTTGGTCACAGCATTAGAAAAACAAAACAATCTAGCTGTTGTGTTACACAATAAAATCTTCAGTGCAGACTTTATACTCCTTTGTATGAGCACAGCAGCCACTCTGCAGAAGAGAAAGGCTGTGGTGTATTTCAACAGTGTGTATGGGAACAGGCATGCCACATTTTTCATCGATGTCTAACATCAGTAAACAAGACTGAACAAACATGACTAAACTGATTTCAGAATAACAACACTGAATAAATAGACCCTTCAAAAGTTCCTCCAAATATTGCATTTCTTCCAGCACATGAATCCACATGTGTCTTTTTCTGTCCTGTACAACTTACCTCAGCACATAGTTGACGCAGACGATGCACTGTGGCTGTAGGTTCCGCGTGTTGTAAATCACGGTTCCTTGGGTCTCCAGCCATACGTATCCACCGTGCTTGGCAAGCATACGGTACTGGCCTGTCACTACTTGACCTTTTGTACATACTGAGAAAAGGGGGCAGAGATATAAATAATGCAGCAGGACAGGAACACACAACATGTAAGGTTTGTTTTAAATAAACCCACTTCTGTGTTTTTGTTATGCAGAACTGCACCGAGACATTTGTAACCAAGGCTGCTTAACTTTGGGAAAACTCAGCCATTTTAAGTATAAAAGAGGACATTCATTTGAGGTTTCCACACAAGATTGAAAATTTGAGTTTTGGCATTTGGCTTCTTGAGATGGTCTGAGTCTTCAGATCCGAACATGGGATTTAAAAAATTTAATATAATATCAAAACTTCCCCCAAAATAATGCCTGCTAACAACGTTTCTTGAGAGTCCCTGTTCTAGAAGTGCCTTGGTTTGGGCTCCCAAGTTGGTCTGTAGAAAAGTGAATTTATTTAGGAAAAACTATTTATAGTTTCCTTATTTAGGTGTTTGAGAAATACAAGAGTCAGATGATTTAAAAGCTATATTCACTAAAAAAAAAAAAAAAAAGCAAAGGCAAAACCCCTCCAAAAATCAAAAATCTCATGGTTTCTCTTTATATTCCTTAGAGTTAGAAGCTGGAGACATCAAAACCACAAATAAAATTAGGGTGTCATTAGCACAGCATTGGTCTTAAGAGGCTCAAGTAGCAATATCAGTCATAAAAAAGCATCAAAACTAAGAATGGTAAATGGGACTGTTTTATCTAGAAAAAAACCATTGAACTACTGTATTTCTCCTTCTAGTTGAACTGTGCTGTTCCTCTGCAATAGCCTGGAATTAGTAGCCTGGAAGGAACCGAGACCCATATGACCAAATCTAATAATGTTCATATAACTCAACATGTTTTTTGAGCTGTCCCGTGTTTCTCAAGAAATAAACTGATGATAGTACAACTCAGTTTTAAAGCTTTGTTTAAAGGTTTGAAGGGCAAAATCTGCAGTCCTGCTGCCCTCTCCCTCCAATATTTTGCAATATGGTGTCCTGCCTGTTGTAATTCAAAGTAGTCAGTTCAGGAAAAATACTGACGATCAATGGCAATAAAATTAGGGCTGGAATACACAAGCAATACTCATACTAATAAAAGCTTGTACTTGTAAGCAGACATAGTTGTGCTGAGTAGCAGTAGAAGTGGGAACTGGCTGAACCAAACCTTTGACCACACACTGGCAACCTTTCCTTCTAAACAGCTTTTATGCCCCAAATCAGTATGCCATCAAACTAATGCCCAAAAAATAATGCAATTTGACTCAGTAGGACTGGAAAATTGATTCCGCAGTCTTTGTACAAAAAAATTCCTTGTGAATATGGCCATTAACAGAAGCTATTTATTGTCAGTCCCTCCTACATCACCACCATACAAATGTACAAATTCAGGCCTATGAAATGCAACAACTGTTTTGCAGATAATTGTTGCTGTGTTTATCCTTCTATTTCTGAGGTTTGTTTGTTTTCTTCCTAGGAGTATTTAATCATCCTTCATTTAATTTATTTAGACAAAGTAGAACATTACTTTTATTGATTAAATACTTCTGGTGGAACAAAATCAAAAGGCTTTCATTTCAAAGTGTTTTAGTGACTGGACTGTTCTGCTCTGCTTGTGAAACATAATTACACTGCTTCCTAATCATCAGCTCATCAATAAGAGTCACAGTGTAGGCGCCTGTTACATTACAAAGAAGCTTTTTACTGCTTTAATCTTTTTTATTATTATTACTCAAAGCATGTCATGTTCTGATATAATAAAGTACAGCAGAATCCCTCCATGGGGTAATCTCATAAATTACTAATACACTTGTAACTGCTGACTTTGTTATCAACGCTACATTTAAGGATCTGCCTTCAGAGTGAACTTCTCACTTCTTTATTTTTTTATAAAGTATACATTACCTGTATCTTTTCAGAACCAGTAACATTTGAATCAACATCTCCAATTATATTCCTTATCTTTGTGTGGAGAGAGGGGGAAGGTAGGGATGAATTTAATAGAACACAAAAACATGATTCACTTGGAAGGCTTGTTGAACTTCTGCTATGTACTACCAAGTTGCAGATCCCAGGTGGTGACACTTGGTTCCACACTGAAGTCAGCAGCAAAATTCTTATTGGCTTTAATGGCAACAAGACCAGCTCTTAGTGGAAACAATCATAGATTATTAATTGCTGAATTGGAAAATACAGTTCTACAGTCAATCTGTTGTGTAGATTTATGTAACAAGACAGGAATTTTCATCTTGCTTGTGTAACATGAAAAACTGGGTATGCTAAATGCTGCCAAATGCACTCCAGTCTTCCCTTCCAGAGTGACTAATTAAGACTTTCGTACTCTATATGCAACTATACTTCCAGCCATGAACACAAACACTATTGTGGCTTGCTTAAACATGAGGTTGTTATTTCACCTCAAGAAAAAGAACTAACCTAAAGCTGCAACAAGCATGATTTATCACTAAATTAGATGGAAGGAAAGGGAAGGGGTTCTGCTTCTACGCAAGACTCACTTGAAGTTTTTCTTTTCAAACTTCAGTCTCCTTCCTCTATTTCCTATATGTCTTTACAACACTAGCTGGCTGGCACTGTCAGAATTGATGACTGCTCTATTGCATGAATACATATATCCTACAATAGCATACTTCTAATAAAGATTACTTTTTAATAGAAGCAAGTGTGCTGAACATGAATTTTGAGGTGGATATTTCCATGTATAAAAGGATACAGCCAGGGAAAATTAATAAGTTCTGCATAGCTACATGCTTGGAGGAACAAGTAAGGTCTGTATAAGCTGTATACCTGCTTGGTAACCCTGTGCATTAGACAACATCTCCATGGCACACATAATGAAACCTAGGCATTTCCTATTTGGAGAGCTTATGTGTGTTTTCTGAAGTCACAGCCTGCCGTCACTTAGTCTTTTTGATTGTTCTCCAAGTTGGTAAGAAGTCTGACGGTCCCAGCAGACATGGGAAGTATTTATGTTAGAAAAACTAAAAGGGTCAAATTTGCTGGTGATGTAAACTGATAGTTATGTTGTGGGCAACAGCATTTATGACAGTACAGACTTTGGTCCTGTGCTTCTCACAGTAAAAAGATAATCCATGCTGATCCTATGCTATCATAAACACTGTGAAACAGTTTGATCTTAAAACATTTCTAACTTGTGCAGTACACAGTGCCTTGAGCACTTCTGCTGATGTAACACCCTTCTAAGACTTACTCTTGCCTTCATTCTGCTTCTTGATCAGTCCTCATGCCCTACAGCAAAAGTTTGTAGGACATGGCCCTTTTCAGTAGGCACAAATGTTATCTAGACATACACTCTGCACTTACGTGACTTTAATTGAATTGCCAGAGTGAGGAGCAAACTCAATCAATGCCTGGTTACAGGGGGTACTAGAAACTCTCCAGAGATCCTTACATGGACGAGTCCCAACTCAGTGCTCCCATTTCATTAACTAGCTAGAGATAACAAACAAGGGCTCACTCTCCTCCTCTTTCCTGTTGCCAATGGGTTTGCCAGCTCCCATTTTATTCCCTGTGTGGAGTTGTCCATTCTTAGAAGTGCAACTCTAAAATTCAAAAGCACCAGTGCAGCACACCCCCTGATTTCACAGGATGACTGTCGATAGCTCAGCATAGGATAAGAACATTCTATCTATAATTATCACTAATTCCTTTTCACTGTTAAAACCAGTAAAATATTACATTAGAAACAATTAAAAAAATATATTCCCAAATAACTTTCGCTAAGTATGGGTTGATCTATTTTTTCTTTTAAGCAGCTCTGGAAACAGGATGATTCGTATCAACACTGTTTTATAGCACACAACTCTTATCACTGCCAAACATTCTTTCAAGAAATATTTCAACTTAAAACTGTCCTGAATCTTTGCCATTGGAGTTAACAGATATTCCCTTTTCCCCTTGTGGTCAGACAGCTATTCTTCGCTGATCCTTTTCTTTGGGAAGTACAGAAATAATTTCTGTAGATCTGTTTGGTGGGCAATTCCCTACAGACATGACCTAAGTCATGGGCTTTTTCCTGAGGACAGAGACCTTTATCATAGCAACTACAAGGTGTGTGGGGGGAGGGCTGGGTTTGAGCTTGTAGATTGCAGTCTAGCAGCTTTGCTTTGTGTCTATAAAAAGAGTAGTAGCAGAGGTTTTAGTGATGTGTTGCTGAGAACTCTCCAATACACTGGGTCAGCGCCATAACAGCCAAGGAAATGTCATTTGTACCACACTGTCTCAAGCCAAAGCACCAGCTGGATAGAGACTGAAGGTTTAAATCCATTATTAAGACACCTTATGCGATAGAGAGGGGAAGGGTAACTATATGGCCTTCTGAAGAGAGGAAGCAGATCTTGGATCTAATCTCTGCTCCCAGAGTAAATCAGGTACCTTACATTAAGAACAGTTAAAACTGGCAGTTCATTTAGGCATAAGAGTAACAAGAAGATGTTGTTCCCAGCTGTAGATATTATTTGTATAATGAATATCACTTTTAGAAAGGTTCCTTGCACATCTGGTTTGGATGGGGAAGATAGTTGTTATTTGGTAGCAAAAGACAGACATTCAAAAATACACTGCAGCAAGCTCTTCGTATTTCCCTTTATAGCTGCTCTTCCTGCTGAGCCCAATGGCACACCAAAAGGATAATCATAGAAAAGCTTGGGTTGGAAAGGGCCTTAAAGATCAACTAGTTCCAGTCCCCTGACATGGGGGTTTTCCATCAGACTAGGTTGCTCAGAGCTCCATCCAACCTGGCCTTGAACACTTCCAGGGATGGGGCAGCTACAACTTCTCTGGAAAACCTGTTCCAGCACCTTATCACTCTCACAGTAAAGAATTTCTTCCTAAGATCTAATCTAAACCTACTCTCTTTCAATTTGAAGCCATTGCCCCTTGTCCTGTCTCACTACATGCTCTTGTAAAAATTCCCTCTCCATCTTTCTTGTAGGCTCCCTTTAGGTACTGGAAGGCCACAATTAGGTCACCCCAAAGCCTTCTCTTCTCCAGGATGAACAATCCCCACTCTCCTAGCCATCGGTAAATGCACTTCTCACCAGGTTAGTACTGCCTAACTCAGCTTTTCAAATTTTCAGCTGAACCTTGCATTATACTTTAGAGAGACAGTGGTTCTCCTCTCTAACATCCAAATTTAGTTTTAATTATGGCAAAAAACAGAGCCTCTGGAAAGATCAGCAGAAGATTTCAGGTAGGCAAGCACAGTAACCTGTAAGCCTTCTAGCAAAGTGTAAATACTGTTCGGGGACAATATCTGCACACAAAGAGCATTTTTATTTTCAACTCCTTATTGAGGTACCTACAAATTATGCTTTACATGCAAACTATGAAGAAAAAAAAGAATGTGACTTACAGTTCTGATGACTCTTGGTCATACTCTCTGAGTCCAAGGCATGGTAGAACTCGTAAGCTGAACGACCCAGCAGCTCCTCTGGATGGTATCCAATCAACTCTGTTATTCTTGGTTAAGAAAAAGGCAAATATTTAAAATTCAGGTCACTGTAGCCTTATGCTTACATGTGGAAGGCAGCTATCAGCTCTAGTCCTTAGATTAAGAGAATTAAAAAAAGCAATATGAGAAATTCTGAACTTCTAAACACATCAGGAGCTGCAGAGGACTTCTGATTGCATTCTGAAATATCTCCATGTTCAGAATAAACTGCTTTGTACTACTATTAGAATAAAAATTCCTAGTGATGTCATTATGTGTATTGCAAATTTTCCCAGGCCTATTGCACACTAATAGAAGGTATAAACTTCTATTAATAACAAAGTTCTCAAGCTGTCCACTAGATGCAGAAACTCCCAACAACCACCACTCAAAATCAGATACATGTGAGGGGCGTAGTAGTTAGCACCAACAGGTTTAAAATTATGTGGGCATTTAAAAAACACATGGCAAAAGGGTTAAATCACTACTTTGGGTACTGCATTTAATAAAAATGCAAGGTGAGAAATTAAGGGCAGTTAAAAAATATCAGCTTGTCTACTTAGTAGTTCCTCAATTATATGAGAACTTTAGCATATGGATTAGGTTACTTGGATGACTAATCCACAAACTAAGTAGGACTTTACACAAAGAAAGCTATGATCTCAAAAACTAGACTTTTTTTTTTCAGAGTCTTCCTGAGTACTCAGGCAAGACAAAATTTCTCACAAGTTCCTGAATAAAAGAAAATAGGTCATCAAACTATGCAGATGATTTTTTCTAATGAGGGGGTGGAGGAAAAATGTTCTGTTTCCCTAAATTCAATTTGAAATGCCATCACATGCAACTTACAGGAAACACAGTAAGTAAAAGAATAATTCAAAAGCAAAGATTATACTATATTTTGTTTTACAAAACAGTGACACTCTTGGTTGCCTTTTCTTAGCTTCTAAACTCTAATAACATAGCAGAGAGCAGTAGCAGAAAGGACTACAAAATGACTCTGAAGCTGTCATAAACTTTTAAAAGCTGGGAGGCTTGCAAGGAATAGTCACATCTTGCAGCACATCACTGCTGTCAATGGCAGTGTCCAGCTTTTATGCCTTGTCACTGAACTCTCTTGGAAAAGCTTTATCTGCCATCACCACGTTTGATTTGTGGTGTTGCTACTTTTAAGGGAGACATCTTCAGGTTTGTGTACTCCCTGAAGGATAGCCTTGGCCCAGCCCTCCAGACAAAAGCACGTCTTTACAAGACAGACATGTAAATACTGTGAAACAAACTGAGCAACAGCATGGCATTCCTCTTCTGGATCTCCCTCCAGCAAGGGAAGACAAATAAGATGGGACTATTTTGTGTATGGTTTGAACACCAAGGCACTGAGTCAGCTTTTCTCTCGACTCCATAGAACTGTGTAGCTCATAGCCCCAGGATACCTCAGTTTTGTCACTCTGAAAACTACTCTGCCTGATTTCCATAGAACAAACCTGGGTTTATAATGCTTTAGTTGAGCAAAAGCTATAGCTTGTATTGGGTTCCCCTCAAAAACTTATTCTCCTGTTTATGTTTACAGTTTTATTTACATTTACAGTTAGACCAAGAAAGGGCAAATTCTCGAGATCAGTTTTCAGAGTTGGTTTTTTTACTCTCTTCACTGAGAAGCTTCTGAGCTTTTAAATTGCAACCCAGTCAAATCTGTAACTTTTCTCTGAAACCACAATTGCTTTTTCTTTCTTATTGAAAAGTAGTTCTCATAATGAGTTGGTCATCAGAGCTGAAAACAACAAATACTGAAGAAGCCCTAAGAAAAGTAAGGCTTACAAAATAAAGTTGCTGCTTGCCTTTACACAGCCAGCTGGGACACACTGATGTAAGTGAGCAGAGGCTTTTGCCAGGACCAGTGTAAATACATGGTCTTTAAAAACAGAAACCATGGCCTTTGGTTATATAATGGTCCAGTATCATAAAACATCCCAGTTAGTTTGGAGCTCATCACAGAAGGATTTTAAAATTCAGGAAGTTGAGGATTTACTCTTAATCCAGTCACTGGGAGCTGAGAGCCAAGTGGGGGTTGAGCAGCGAGAAGGAAAAGGAAATAAAGATAATGGGGGGGAAAAAAAGCATCATGTACTCAGCAGCATCAGTGCAAATCCAAAACCACATTACAGCCTTCATGGGTGTCAACAGTGGAACTCAGATAGCAAGCAAAAAATACACATTACAGCAGGCTAAAGGACTCTTAACTCTTATCACATAGAAATTGCAATCTCTATGCAAAATTGTGTATTCCAATCCTGTAATTCCCCCTTTCAAACTGCTCCTCATTGTTCATAATGAGCACCCTCACTATAAAATTACTCTTCTTGTCATTTCATGGCACAGAATGACTTGTGGCGTGATCCTGCTGTGACAATGTCTAATTAGATCTAATATAATCTTGGATGAAAGTTAGCAAGTGGTTAACTTTAGCAAGGTGGTATCTTTTTATTACAACCAACTACATATTACACAAAAAGATAAGATATCAAAGAATTACCCCACAACATTGGCTAAATTCTAAACCCATGCCTGGTAACAGTGAAATACTAATAAAGAATAATTGTTTTAAAATAGTTACTTTAAAAATCATAACAAATGGTTAAACAGCCTCTATACCTTTCTTGACCAACCTGTTGATCTGTTAACACTATTCAGACTCATTCCACTTCTCTTTAAAGACTTCTGGGATAAAAATTATTTTTTTAAAAAAAATATAGTGTTCCTTTCTCCCACTCCCCAAAAAAATCCTAAAACTGGCTGAACAGTGTTTCCTAGATACATTTTTAAATGCCACTATTTTAAAACAAACACCCTCTCTTCCAATAATTGTTATCTGGATTAGTTTTGCGTGCATGAATTGGCAGTTCACACCCTCCTTTATTCCTTCTCTGGTGCTGTTGACCCTGAAAAGCTTAAAAAAAGATCTTGTAGGCTTCAGGCCATGCAGGGCTGGAAATCAGATTAGACAATTTCATGCCACATTATGCACTAGGATCTAGGTGGACAGCTATCTCCATCTCCATCACATCCATCCTGTGACTCTCCCAAGATGTTCATGGAAGAAGACTGGCCATAGCCAAGAGCCCAACAGCACCTGGGCCAGGAGGCAGCGAGTACTTTGGCACAGGACCTTGCACTGATCTCACCTGAGCATCACTTTGAGGTTTGCCAGGGAGGTGCACCCTCCAAGCTCCGCGTGCTTTCTACAGGAGCCTCTTAGCAACACGAAATGGCAAGTGAACACACAGAAGACAAAGTGCAAAGGAAAAGGCACTCCATGGAGCTATGAGAAGGAGGACTACATAACTAAGAAATTCAGGGAAACGTCTATACCCCATGGGACCAAAGGGTCATTTACAAAACTGAGTCCAGGACACAAGACTTCTACTTTTGCTTAGACACCAGACAGAAAATTGCTCTTTGTGCAAGCTGTGGAATGACAAAATTAGAAAACAAACTGCATGGTGGTTTTGGGTGGCATTCCTGCCATGGTAAGATTTGTGTTTCCTTTGCATCTGTAGAATGCTAATTAGGAAGATGATAATAATTTTTTGTTGAAAACAACAGGTAGATTGCGAGACTGTTTATTTTCCTGTTAACCACTCATTTCTGAGAACACAAATACCTTTGGGGGAATCTTAATTTTTCCAGACTGGCACTTACAGTTTTCTCAGCTAAACTTGTCATCATGATATACTGAGGTCAAAATCTCAGAAAACACAGTAAAGAGGTGTACAGTAGCCATCTGCAGTAGGGGATCTGTCCCAGCTACCACCACTTAAATGCTTTTTGAGTTCTACTTCAGTTTCCTTTAATATACAATATATTTAAGTACCTTAATATATAATTTTTGGAACATGGAGCAAAGGCACAGTTTTGTGCTTAGGATGCACAGTTAGGAAAGAAGTGATCTGAACTTTGTTTCTAGTACTGTACAACCTTGCCCTACTTTATCTCTTTGAGACACAGCAAAGCAACAAACTTCACTGCTTCAAAGGCTGCTTCTCCTACAAGATGAGCTAGTTCAAGTATTTTGGTTTTTCTTAAAATTGTGCTTTTCTGTCCCTTTAAAGGAGCACAAAGGTTTTTATCGTATATCATTTCTTGAGTCAAAACAGTATTGTAAGAACCATCAGGACTGAGAAGTCAGGCTCTTTTGTGAAAGACTGCTCTAATGTTTACTGCCCCAAAAAATAGTTGGGTGTATATTTTTGGGGCCATGTGTGGACTGTGTGTGTGAGGGTGTGGATCTCTTAACAAAGTCTTTTTGTATTCAAACCATTACCAGGTTATTGAAGTTAAATTGGTCTTAAGGGGAACAAACAAAACAAAGTTATACTTAAAGTGAAATGAGTGAAAAAAAAAAGAGAAAAAAAAAATAAAGCCCAACACAGACACTATGCCTGGAGTAAAGCACTCTGTCAGCCTGCTACAGCAGGCAGCAGGGTAGTCTTGCCAACTAACCACATTTCCTCTCAAAAATATTCATGGCTCCTTTTACTCTAACCCAGGCCAATAACAAAAACAAAATGCAAAATCCTGGGACTCTTGGCCACTCCTGAGACGGATGGCTGGCCTGGTCAGGTGTATCTGTCCTACTAGGCAAAAAAACTAGATGGATACCTGAAAATCTTCACCAGGACTCTGTCACTCCTACTCATTGGTTCCATCTAAATCAGAGTCTCATTATTAGCAAAAGAAGTTAGTCACATTTAATTCTTAAATATGACACATAACAAAAGTCAGTTTTGTCAGTTGTGGATCTTTGGCTTCAGATATCATCACTTCACTGTTATCTCCATGCTGCATTTTCCCCTGAGAAGGGATGGAGGGACAAGAGGTCCATTCAAATGCTTATTTGCATTCTCACCTAATTTAAAAATATTCCCCAAATATAAGTCAAATGGCAAACTGACTTAAATCCTCATCCAAGGTCCTGTGCCTGCATATTGCTGTTTTACTGGGACATAATTGGAAGCACAATACAACTCAGTTTCCTCAGTCAGGCACAGTCTGAATTCCACATGTATACGCACATGAGAAACCTAACTGGGACCAGCATTATGGCATTACTTCTTCCTGCACCATCCTATTCTGAATCACCATACGTCCTCCATCACTCATTTTTTCTTCTTCAACTCTTCCATTAGCGTATGACTGCCATTAGAGTATTACTAATTGTATTTCTTATAATCAGGAACATACAACATCCAATGGCAAGCCACAGCTTTAAAGTAACAAAGCACATAAACTTTTCAGCGTGCCAGTGCCAGGGAACCTGTTGGTGATGCAGCCTCCAGAGTTTCTACCTGCACATCTCATCCCATGCAAAACAGATTTGTTTCCTTATCTATCCTTCTCCCCCCTCACAGATGCTACCCACGGCAACTACAGGCAAAGAGTGCTTTCCTCTCCCCTCCCCAGCAAGTGAGAAGTCACAAAAATGAAGGTGAGAAGCAAATGCTTTCAGAAACCCATTCTCCTCCAATGGTGTTCCTTTGTTGTGCTTAAAGCATAAAGGCTCAGACTGCATGTGCTGGGGCATTTGAAGCAGTTTTAGGGCTTTCTATCAAATTCAGATACAGTTTTCACTTTCGTTTTGTGGATTTCTCCACCACAGAAACATACTGCCGCTATTCCTACCTACTGATTGGCCCCGTGGCCCTGCACAGGAAGATATGCTGAGCATTAGCTTTGACACCAAAGTAACAAAATTGTCTTTGTACAAAGACATGCCGTTTTTCCTGACTAAAACACCCTCACTGGTGATCTTCCCTGACACAAAAGCGTTGTGCAGCTGAAATAAATCCTCACTTGGATTATTAAATTGTACCACTGGTCAGCATTTCTGTATTACAGCTAAAATAATCCTTCCTGTAAACCACTTAGCCAAGATAAGTGGAGCAAGGGAACATTTTTAAATCACTCTCCAGGAATGGTTGAAGCAGGCATTTAACAGAACAACCATATTTATTATTCATATCTCACAAACCTTTCTTTGCAGGCTCATCACCTTGCAAAAACTGTTTTAAGACTACAAACATTTTCCACCTAATTACTGGCAAGTCATAGGCCCACATACATAATTATTTTTGGAGGGCAAATTATATGGGCTACTGTCTCACACATTTTAAATGAGGGATGGCCAGTCTTGCCTGCTTCATATTGCACCTACCTTGTACCCTCCTAAGGAAAAGCCAAAAGAATCAAGGTACTTCATATCAGCCAACTTGTCTTTGTTACTAGGTGTTGTAAGGTAGCCAGCCTATATTTTGCATGTTGCTTTGTGACAGACGAAGGCTATAAGCTTTCCTCATAAGAGATTATCCTCAGAAATCCTAGCATTTCTTTAACTGAAAGCTTTGAAAATAAAAACTTATTGCTCCCAGGAAGCAGACCTGTCCACACCAGATGAACTGCAGAACATACCAGGACCGCTGCAGAAGCCTGGTAGAGGAGGCACACTGCCCTCAATATCATCAGCCCTGAACTGGAAAGACACAGACTCTTATGGAGAAATGAGCTGGATCACTGCAGAAAGGACAGAGTACATGTAAAAGGGTTTAGGCATCTGACTGGCACATGCTGCCTTCCCTCCTCCACTCCCCAGCCGGGATTTACATACTTGGCATAAGCTGCTCCTTCAATGCAGTTTGTCTAGCAGCACCGAATTTGATAAGAACAGCTGAGTGTTTTGCATTTTTATGTGTCTAGTGATGTGTTGCCTGTTGGAGAGAAATCAACATCTCTTCTGGGAGGGAAGCAAGAGCCAGGCAGATCTGCTATGAAGAACCTGAAAGGTTTGTGAGGTCTCTTCCTTCTCTGGCCTGACTGGCTTTTTACAGCTTTATCAAAGTCTCAGTAAAACATGAATGAAACATCCAACCAAAACTATCTAGTATAAGATGTGCTGCTTTGTTGTTGTTTGGTTCTGAAGAAAAAGAATCTCTAAAATCCCTACAAGTCAAATCCTCCAGAGGAAGCTGTTGTATTTCACTGCCATGTGAAATATTTTCTCTGTAAATCAAATACCCACTATTTAAGATGGGGTATAATATGTTATTATTTTTAAAGTAAGCATGTGTCTCTTTAATGGGATAGCATCAGTCCCTCTAATTCTCATTTACAATGGCTTATGAATTAAGTCTTGTAGAGACACATGAATGCTGCAGTAAAGCAAAATCCTCTGCTACTCTCCTCCAGCCTGCCACTGAATGGCACCAGTAATTTAGAGGTACACTGTTTTTAATAACAAATCATTCCCATATTGTTGCTTTCCCCTGCAGCAGCAAAATCTTATTGATATCTCAATATTTTCATTGTGAAAGTATTAACAAAGAAAAAAAAATGTCTGATTGTGATGACATGAGAGGCCATTTCTAGTTATACTTGCTGCTCAATTCTCAGAGAGGTCAGAAGGTCGGTCACAAGTTTCACACTTGCAATATTGCTTTCATCCACAGCTGCTAACACTGCTAGTTTATACTGTTGCTTCGTTACATTGTTTAAAACAACAATCTTACTTAGCAAAGTTTAAAAAAACCTTGAAAGGTTGAAAAAAATAAATAAGTTGTCAATCCTGTGAGTTTTTGTGTAAAATGTGAGCATATATCCCACTGATAACCCTACAGGCCTCAGAGGTTGCTAGCACATCTGAATTTCAGGAGACCGGTTTCTTTAGGCAGAAAAGTTCATCTTAAATTCAGGAATGACTTCATAAACTTCAAAAACCCCAAAACAAACACCAAATTCACAGCAGTAAAGACAGAACTTTCTGGGTAAATGGGGAACAGGAAGACACTTCATCGGAAAGGATCTCTGGCTCACTCACACACATTGAAAACAGCTATCACAATATGTAGAGAGGGAGAAGAGGTAGATGGCACAAAATGCCTTTGAGATCCCAGGAGAAATCAGGCAAGTGAAGTGTAGGGGGATCTCCATTTTTTCCATTTAAGAGGGAAGTGTGGGGAGCAGAGGACACAGCCCCTTACCTGACCCAAGATTATCCCCTCCCCTTCATTTCATCACTAAAAGGAGCAGATAGATAACCAGCAAAGTTTGTTTGCTTTTCATTGAGCAAGAGGCTGCAACCCCATTTCAGAGCTGCAGGTACTCTGGGTGCCTTAGCAATTCTTAGTTAATTTAGATCATAAAGTACTTGCTAGCTAACCGATAATTGCATCCTGGGCCAAAACAACTGTAAAGCAGTCCTTGACTAAGGTCCATACGGCACCATTTGAGACATTCTCAAAAACACGAGAACAGAGATGCTGCATACTCTTCAGTTTTATCAGTTAATCCCCAAGAAGCTAATGCTTGTGACCCCAAGTTGCCTCATCATCTGCCAGCAAAACTGAATTCCTCACTTGGCAGGAGGAGGAAATACAGCAGGAGCACCATTTTGCCTAAATTGAGATTTGAGGTGGATTAAGTGAGCCACTAAATAGCTGTTTTGGTAATGGACTGTACTTTCTTCTAGTTCTTGCTTACCAGGTCCACATGGTAGGGCATTTGGAAGAACTTTTTGCTTTGTTCAAGAAGATAGAAACACCTATAGAAAGGAAAAATCAGTGGAGCTTACCTGTCATCGCAGTAGGTAAATTTCATGTCCATGCTATGGCGACTCAGGAAGGTCTTGCTGTCCAGGGGGATATCAATGTTTGAAGGGTGCTGAATAGGCTCACACATGATTATAAGGCAGGTGAGCAGAGGCTCCTTATATCCACACAGACTGTGAGGAGGGCAAGTGTTATACACTTTAACTTGTCCAGTGCAGTGCAAAACCTGAAATAACAGGAAACAAACTTAGAATGCACTTTCTCTACATGCCAAAATGTTTTTTAAAATCAAACCCACTTATTATGGATCAAATATGGTACCTTCCATGTTGCAGACTTGAGGTTAACAGTTCTGCCTCTGTTGGTAACGGTGCATTTCATTCTCATAAAGAAGTCACGCTCAGTTGACATCTCTTTGCTTTTCTTTCCAAAGCCTGGACCTGTATAAGGAAAATGGGAAATGAGTTTTCCCATTTTCCTTCTTAATTTCTTCTACCTTTAAGCATGAAGGATTCAACAGAAATGAGAGACTAATTCTCAGATAATTCACCTGCAGAGACCATCAAAGATGCATGGACCATTGCAGAGCAGCTTGTAGGGCTCAGACCTAAAACTTTAAGTGGAACTTAAATAGGACTCTGTGCATTTAAACCTGTGTTTTAGCTTGCAGCACGCAAATCTTTCCAAAGTGTTATAACTGAAAACAGTATGCCCGTATTAACTCGATGAGAGGAAAACACTAAATAAACAGTCCTTATGCTATCATATTTAAGCAATATTTGGCAAAACAAAACAAATCTGCAAAGCATTGAATAACAGTTAACCATTATTCTAGGAATGAGAATTCTCTTTACCATGACTAACAGATCTTTACTGCTAGCAAATTACTTCATTTGGTTATTTAAAAAGCAAACAGTGACTTTTTTATTTGCATTTTTACCATTTTTCAGACTCAGATTCTCTCGAATTTCTTCGTGGTCACATGGATGAGTGAAGTCAAAAATGCTGTGTCCAGTTAGTTCCACCTGTGCAGAAGGAAGAGCTACACTTAGTCAAATAAAAGCAACTGACAGTATTTATCTGTTTTCAAATACAATTTATTCTAATGAAACTGGTCACTAGAACTAAGTGCATCAACAGGATGCTCACAAACATGAATCCTGTGACCCTCCCTTTTTTTATCCTATCCATAACTTCTTATTTTCTCTTATCTTTGGATTTGCACAGTGCAGTTAACAGTCAACACCACTGGATATTTTCAACATAGAAGGAAAAAACCCCAATCCACAAAGCAGAAAAGGGGGGACCCAAAAGAGCAGTTCTATCCCTCCTGTCCCATAGTCTAAGGCACAAGTTAAATAAATGCCTTCTCTCCATGGAAATATCTATGAAGGCAAGTTTGCAGTCACCAAAGACACTACAACTTTGATAGGAAGGGAAAGGGAACTCCCCACCCCTACTGTCTGCTGTGCAGGGTACCTGCCTGAGAAATAAGATATTTTATTTCCAATTTTTTTTGCAGTGACACACAGCTGGGTTTTTTGCATTTAGGCATAGGACTTGTTTCTAGGAACTGTGTTACAAAGAGAGGAAAGTGTGAGAGAACAAGTTACCTGGGTAAGACCCATGTATTTGTTGACATTCTCTGACAAAAAGATCATGTCTCCATCCTGTGTCACCACGGCAATAAATCCCTCCAAAGCTTTCAGGTACAAGTTGTCCATCTGCTGGTCTGCCTCTACTTCATTCTCATTGTCAGCACATACTGAGAAAAAAAAAAAAAGAAAAAAATAGCACTTAAAGCCTTCAGCACCCTAGCCAGCCTTTTTCAATGCAAGCACATCCAGCTACAAGGTGACAAAATATTTTCCTGCTGTTAAAATTTCATTTCCACAAATTCCTTCTGGTGGGGCCTCCTAAACAGCATGTGAAAGGCATGATGCCCTTATTAGCAGAAGGGCAGGAGATACTTTTCTAAACGTTCTAGCAAATACAATAGACTCTCTGTTCACCTTTAGTATGTTTCTGCAAGATGTGTTTTCAGTCAATAACACCAGCATACTCAGGCACTGAAGTGCATCTTCTTTGTGCACGTTCTCTTGGCCACACACAACATTTGTACCTCCTAACAGGCACAAAGTATACGGCAAGTCTTACAGAAGGTAAGTAATTTGTGTATTCCGAACAAACATCTAACAAAGGACTTTTTCCATCAGGTCAGGTTTTCCAAGAAGTTAAATATGGTTCCTATAGAATATGTCTAAATAGACCTCTCCACTCAATAAGGAGACATCTGTTAACACTACTTCTAGAAGAAAAATTAGAAAACCTCTCCTTTGAAATCGTTCTGGGTAAATCCATCTTTCATTCCATAAATCTCAGTATTCCTCGGAAAACCACAGATCCATCCCACTTTTTCATGTGCAGACATCAGAACTCCCTGTGCTCCACTCCACCAAACTCCGACAAGCTTCGTCACCCCTCTACACTTCTCCTGTCCCACAAGGAGGAGAGCCTCAGATTCGGGTTATGTCTCAGATGTTTGCCTAGGCAGACTCATCTTACACTTTTTCGGGGAAGGACATGCCACCATTGAGCTGAAATCTAAGGCCATGCTAGAATATTTATTACAGTGTTTTTTTGTTTTTGTTGTTGTTTTGTTTGTTTGTTATAAGCTTTCTTGGTACTTTTTGGCTGCACTGTCACAACAATTGATGGCACTGTGATGCCCTCAGCTATGTGCTTCACATGGCCCATCTCCTGTGATGGGAGGCAGTATGTAGGCAAAACTGCAAGCAGGGAGGAAAAGGGAAGGCACTGCTTCTCCTAATACCAGTCACTCAAGAGTCCGTTTCCCTTCTATGCTTTTAAACATGTTTCAGTTCCATGAATAAGAAGCTTTCATGGGATGATTTGCAGATGACTAGTATAGAAAAATTCCAGTGTAGGAGCTGGTCCATTAATTTCTTTATATATTTTATGTGAAACTTCTGGAACTATTTTTTTACAAAACTATTTACAGATATTGCATCTGGTCTCTGTACCTCAGACATGCTGTGGTGAGCTTATCTTTATAGTTTTGTCAGTTAGCCTACACATTTGTTATCAGTCATTGCAAATATATATCATTGTAAGGCTCTGAATTTGGGAGGGGAAAGCCAGTAAACGAAGCAAAAAAAAACCCCAAACAACCATGACCTTGTGAGACAACAAGGGTTTAAGTACTGTCTAGATCAAAGGTGCTCCATAGCCCTTGGCAGTAAGAATGACATAAGAAGAGCTGCATCAATTCTGTTCTGTGTCCCTTCCTGGTGGCACAAGAGTGCTCCAGGCTGGCCCCACCACCAATTTTGCTGCCCAGAGGTTCCAGTGGTAATTGCATCAGCTTTACTCGCAAGAACAGTGGCACTCTTAAACAAGTTTCTTGGAGAAGCTGCTCTTCTTTGTTGGTTTAATGTTGCAATTTCAGCATAAAGTTTTTTGTTCTATAGCAAACATACTGTTAGCACTTGAGAAAAGTCTTTAATTCTTGTTATTTGCTTTCATGAAACAGCACACTGATAATTTCCCTTCTCTTTCTTATTGAAATACTCATTTTGGGGAGAAGCCTAGAAGCAGGAATGGAGTATTGCTTTGTAAAACATTATTAGAAGTGGTTTGGGTTTGGTATTTTTTTGGATAAGGAAGAGGCTGAGCCAAACTAGTGCAGTTTTTACTTTGAAGTATTAATGAGTTATAATTAAAGGCTAAGTTTGATCTATATAGCTCCTGCAAGTGCATCTGCTAGTGCCTAAGGATGGACTGCAAGCAAATGCAGAGGGATGAACACTTGCAATGCAGAGCCCACCAAGCCCTGTTGGAACAGATGAGTGGTGACAAAAACAATGCTGGCTGCTGCTGCTGCTGCATCCTCCTGTTCTGCAACATCCCTCCCTGGCAGCAGCCCATCACCCATCATGCAAACAAGGGAAGAAATGGACTCAGCCCTGGAGCCATGGGGAGCACTTTATCACCCTTTGCTTCTCAACAAAGCAAAGGTTGACACTCTCTGGGGATGGCCAGCACGGGCTGGGGATTTATCATTTCATGTCCCTGCTCTGCAATTCTAGCTACACACACAGGGGCCAGTTCCTCCTCAGTACAAAGCAAATGACTTCAGGAAATTACATCAGAACTAGCATTTAAAATACAGAAAATACACAATAATATTATTTGAATAGTATGCACTTTGACCATAATGACATTTAGGGAAGGAAAAAAAAAAAGTGGGGAAAAAAAAAAGAGGTAAGTGACCATCTGCTCCCAAGCTTGTTTCTGCTGCGTAAAGAATGTCAAGGGTCTTTTTTTACTTTTCCGGAAGCAAACAAATGGTTTATTCAGCAGGGATCATGGCTATAGCCCAAGACAATCAGCCAAGTGTGGGTTCAGAGAAAAAATGACTTTTCAGCTCTAACCCCAGACCCTCCTTTCCATTTTTTTTTCCCAGCTCATTAAGTTTGCATTAACAAAACATGACCATTCAAAGGCAGGAAGGCTATTCAAAGCATTTGTATTCTTAAATGCCTCCAACAGTGAAAGACAAACACTTTACTTGTATTATCAGATGATTAAGTTTGCTTTTCCATGTATATAAATTATATTACTTATACAAACACACACAGAGGACACAGGATCACTCACATTAGGGCTGCAGGTTCAAACCCTTAATGTCAGAGCTGAGCACAGCACTTAAAAGATACAGTCAGCTTTAAAGTACGTGGTTAAAGGGGTTTGTGGGATCAGAGTTCAACTGTTTTTATTAAAATTATCTTCGTCCAGCTGGAGTAATCTGTAATGTGGACTGAGAGGAGGTAGGGATGATTGTGCTGCTCTGCACCCCATCTAACATAACCACAAATCATGACCAAGTGTTCTGCGGACACCTTCCAGCTTCCCTGGTAACTCAATAAACCCCACTGCACCCCATCCTTTTTTCTTAGCAGCCCTACCACGGCAGGAAAAGGGGAGGTGGCAGATGCAGGTTTCTTGCAGTACTTAATAGCGGATGCTCACATTTCAAAGACGGAGCAGCTGTAGCAAGGAAAAGTGTAGGCACTATCAGGCTGGTACCTCCAGGAGCCACTGTGCTACTGCTGCCCATCTATTCCTTGCCTGTCCTCCATGAGCAGCCCCCAGCAGCCTACCCTGGGCAGCTCCAGCACTGGGGGACACACCAAAGGTGCATGCCTTCTGCTGCTTCCAGGTTCTTTATGGTGATTGCAAACAGAGTCCCAGAAGGTGTCATCTGTACTAACCCCCTGAAACATATCAGCTACCTGAGGATCCTTAGTCTGCAGCAAAGAAATATGCTGGGCATCACTGTGGTGGCCCTAGCATGCCCTGTATCAGGTAACTTGGTATAATTATAGTAATATAAATAATAAATAGTAGTCCCTCCTATGTCTGCAGTCTCAGCATTATAGCATGTTCCCTTTCTCCTGTGAAAACTACTAGCTAGTAATACACAGAGGGTATACACACTTTAGGAACTGACACATCAGAAGCAATTCAGTCACTGCCACTAGTAAAAACCTGGTTGGCTTTAGAAAGACTCTATCTTGAAGATGAAAAACAAATAAAGGCATGGCTACTGCAAGCTCCTCCTCAGGAAGGATCCCTATTGTCTTTCACTTTGCTTTAAATTTTCTTCATTAATTTACCTTGGGGCTGGACTGGGGCATTAGCATAAGAAAATTCAGCTTCAGGTGGAAAATATTTGAGAAAGCTGGGACCAAAGAGAAGTGGGAAGTAAGCATGAGAAGCTGAGGGCAGAACTTCAGCCTTTGGTTTCCAGTAGGTCTGAGGTCACTTTATCGAGATAGCAGCACCCCACGTAGACTTGCCAGATTTTCCAGGTCTTCAAGAAAGGTAACAGTGGGACTCAGTTTATACTGATTTTTTTCTATTTTTTTTTTAGCATTGCTTTTCAAAATAGTTGGTAACTGAATTTTGAAATAAGGATGCATTTTTGGTTGTTTTTTTTTTTTTTTTCCTAAAACTTTTTTCATCTCCCCTCTACAAAAGGGAGCACCTCAGGTAGGGCACCATGACAGTATAGCATGGAGACTGGACTGCTAATAGGTCATTTTACGTATAAGTTAATAGCACATTTAGCAGAATGAAGTGCTGTAATATAGTGTTCATATCACAGCTACATTGATGGAGACTGGCCAAGACTGTGTTCATGTTACGCTGTGAAGCCTACACAGGAGGAGAATCCGTGTCTAGGTGACATCAGAAGATGTTGAAACATGTCAGAAAGCCTCAAAAAAGTGCAGTGGCCTCTCTGGGATGACTGTTAGAGCTACAGGAGAACCCAAAAGAGATCAACCATGTCTCATGTCCCAGCATTTGAAGGGTCATCCACTGTTCAAATTGCCCTAAGGCAGCATTTATTACTGCAGCAAATTTTGATACAGTATTTTTCAGTCCATGTCTCAGTCTGTATTAAATTTTGATAAGTATTTATTTTGATAAATTTTCTAACGACCAAAGTAGTAACTATTTATTGAAAAGAAACTTTGAACTGTGATAGCAAATGCTTATTGCAGTGTTTATAGTAACCTTTTATGCTAAAAATAGCTCTTGTAAACAAGCTTTGATTAATTCCCACTGTCAGGATGTGCACTGTTCCCAAGTTTAAGAACACTTTTTCCGTAGATGCTTGCTCATTTCCTTCAGTCCAACCTCCTGGAACAAGTCTGAAGGCTCAAAAATCAGGCTCTCCTTACAAGAAACAAATGCCCAGGTATAAACAACCTCCTAGCAAACAGCCTATATTCCTCTTAACACCTTTGATCTGACTCAAACGGGCCTTTTTGGTTAGTTCAGAGGTAGATGGTGATAACATGTGTTTCTACTGGAGGTCACACAGTCACCTGCACAGAATTTTCCTGGATTTGTCTCTCATCCTGGTTCCTATAAGTACCAGAAAGCCACTTAGATACTGTGCATAGCAGATACCAGGTTACAGCTGCCACTCCAGAGGGCTGTAAAAACTGCCTGATGCCAGCAGCCAAAAGTTAGGGAAGATCTAACAGCAGCTTCATCCTGCATCAGAGAGAGCAGCTTTGAGACAGTCTTGTCTCTTCCTGGTTTCTTGTTTTCCATCAAAGGAAAGCAACTGATTTTTTCCCCTTTTTTTCTGTCTTGACAGGGCAGTACATCCTGTTCAAGGGGATATTCTCAACGTGTTCAATAAAAGCTTCCAATTTAGGTACATCAAGAAAAAGCTACTCTTTAACTTGAAGCTTCCTGAAGGGCTCTTATCTCCAAGTGCACAAGCAACTTGGATAAAGAGAACACTCATGCTAGTGTCATTTTGATTGCAGAGTTTATATCTAGCCAAATCATTCAGATGCTGCTCCCAGGAAGTTGCTTCGAGTCCTACAGCCATCAGTGTTGAATGGCAGGATACAGCACCCCATCAGACCAGGTTTTGAGACCCATGGGACCTTCTGGTGCACTTTCCCTGAATAAGGACACCCCTTCGAGCAGCTGAAGCACTCAGCACCTGGCTCCACTCTCATTCTTAGCATCACTATAAAACTATTTTTCTAATTTAATAAAAGCAACGAAGTAGACATGCTATTTTTAAAGCACTGTTTTATGCCACAATGTTCTGACATTAGATGCAGCTTGTCCAGACATTCAAAAACAATGCCCACACCAATTCTCCCCACAGTTTGTCCTCTTGCTTAAAAGCCTAGAGAAAAGCTATTTTTTCCCTTCTGCTCCCTGCTGGCTTTCCGGCTCTGTTGTCTCCCTCCCTTGAAACAACTTCACACTGGCTTCCTTGTGGCCTCCCTTCTCCCAAACAACTTCCTGTCTGCTTCCCTGTTCCCATTTCTGCTGCTGTCTGCCTGCACAGGAGCAATTCCCAGCCAGTTTCCTTCACTGGATTTCTGCACAGAAGATACACTTGGGTGACCACACAATTGGGATGGGATTAAAGCAAGTTGATAGCCTGATTAGCCTGATTAAAAAGTCCATAGTCCTGCCACACAGAAACTCACTGGTACCAAAGAGTTCTGGTTCTTGTAATGCCTTTAGCATCAGCATGGTTTAAATAAACACTTAAAATTATTGGCACTGCATATACAGGCTTCCTGAAATGGATTCTCTTCTTCATATTCAGACAAAAAGAGAATATCTGAGTCAGCCTTAGCAACTGTCATGATGTTAGCTGTTAACCAAGACAGCCATTCTTTAGCAAAAGCCAGTTATTCCTCTTTGGCCATCTATTAATCCCCCTAAAAAGCATTAGCCTAACTTACTAGCTACACTAAAAATAATAAGGGAAAAGTACAGCTAACAGTTTTTCTGACTGAACTGAAGAACTTAAGATCTGAAGTCCAAAAGCTCCACCACTGATAAGCATCAGAAGGCCTATTTTCAGCAGCAACTTTATGGGATCAAAACCTTTACTTGAAATGAACAAAGATCAGTTCTAAATTTATCCCAACCATTTGAATGTGACGATGGCAAAAATGTATTATGCCAAGAGAATTAGGAGACATCTTGAAAAATATTTAAGATTATCATAATTAAATATTTCTGCTTAGCATTCCAATTATACCGTGTACTGTTCTGTGCACAACATGGAAACAGTATTATAAAGCCATTGTTTCAGTTTGCTTCCTGTGATACTAATCTCAATCAGGCCGTCAGACGAACAGCCTGCATTTCTAAATGTTAAAGGCTTCCTCTCCAACATTCCCACACAGAATTGCCTACTGTGAAAATCAAAGGGAAACGTGTTACTAAGTAAAGCAGCAACTTTTATAAAGCAAAACCTGGTATTTTTTACCCTTTTGAACTCTGAGATATACAACCAGCTATTTCCTATTATGATAGGATACAAGGGCCAAGCTTGGGCCCTGCAACGCCTGCAGGAGATGTGTACCCTGCAATCCAAAAGTCAGGATTTTTGGAGGCACGTAGCAGGAGAGCTCTCAATGAGGGCTCAGATTCAGGGGCTCTGCCATTCACCTGCTGGAAGAATGATGGCATAGATTTCCCTAGGTCTTGGCTTCCCGACAGATAAATAATCATTATGCAGACACAGCTAGTAAAACAGCCCAAGTTACACAAGTGAAAAGCCCTATTCCGAGTCAGGGAATAATAGGAAGGGGCATGAGACACCCAATGCCAGTAGACTGAGGCTGGCAAGTTGCCTGCGGCCATCTCTGAAATCCCATCTGGAGCATCAGCTTGCAGAAAAATGAGGGTGCAGTCCTGGGAAGGGCCTTCCTTTTTCTGCTTCAGGCAAAAGTGCCTTGAAACGGAGAGATGTGTTTGAGAATCAAGCCCACAAACAGTAATACAAAATAAAATCTGGTGTTCTGGAAGGTTTTTATAGAATAAATAAGAGAAATGCTAATCAAGCAGTAGGTTTTTTCTCTACTATAGTTTGAAGCATTTTTCAAGCTGCACTGCAAGCTTCTTTTAGTGACACTGTATGTATATAAAAATGCAGTAAATGTTATTTCAATGTCCTAATTAATGACAGAACAAGTACTCTCACTTTACTCCAGTATATAATCCAGCCCAAATAATCTGGGAGTATATACTCCAGTATATACTCCAACCCAAATAATCAAAACAGTTTCAATAAAGACAAAAGGGGGTTTGCAGGCTGGGATGGGCATTTGCTTCTCATGTACCTTCACGTCCCCACCTCCCAGTTCACCTGTCATAGACGACACAGTATCCTCCATGCTCCCCATCAGTCAAATCAGACTTCTCAAATGCAACAACGAATTTATGGATAAGTTCCAGGGTGCTAAATATGCACATGAAACCTTTGCAGCAGCTTTGCTTCGGGCTCAGAAAGTGTCTAGAGCAAAAGCAAGAATTAACGAGCACAAACATCACACAAGCCCAGTTTCCATCTTGTTTCATGCTTGTCAAAGCATGATAAGCAGCAAACCTCTTCATCTGTGAGCCTACAGTTGCATCAAAAACCTACCACTCTAAATTAAATTGGATGGCCTTCTAGTGAAAGCTAATGTCCTTATAAAGACTGACATTTTTTAGAGTTCCACAATCAAAAATATAAAATGTAACTTAAGTATTAGCTATACTCAGAGTAGTAGATGAGCAGCAGACATGGGTTTCTGGCTTGAGTTCTTTCATTTAGATGTATTTTTATTATCAGAAAATAATACCCAAAATTTCCTGAAAATCAGTCCCCTTAAAGTACCCTAATTTCAATTCCTCAGAATAGAAGCGTCAAAGACTTTGAAACTGTTATCTACACCTCTGCTATTTAAAGATGCAGCCATGGGCAAATCTGCACTTGACTAACAACACAAATTTTAATGAGAGGACTTCAATTTAATATTTAGGGGGAGTTAATATTGGGGAAGTGAGTGCATCAGGCTTAAGGCTAAGGAAATAACTAGCATAGAGAAAGCATGAAATATTAAAGCACAGCCTGTTGCTACCGTAACATTTTATTTCCAGATTCTTTTCTAACTGCTGGGTACTGGTGGTACTTCAAGAAAAGCTGCATGAATCACATTGTTTTTCAAATACTGTCACAGAAATATCCTATCTTTATATGTATGTATGAATATTATATATACATACTGAGTTGTCATCACTATCAAATGAGTCTAAGCCTTTAGACTACAGAAGCATCAAAATAAATGTTTCATCTGTAATTTTTTCCTCACTGAGAAATGTAAACGTATTTGAAAAGTTCACTTTAATCTTTGCAGTCCAGCAAATGTATTTTTCTGATGATGACAACATCCAACTATTTCAGGTCAATTTTCACAAGCATACAAATTATTTATTTTATATGTTACAGCCTTTCCAAAGTTTGCTTTTCCTATGCTGGGTCAGTCTCTAGTTCATGCCACATAAATATCTGAAGAACTGCAGGGTTTTTTTTATGAGAAAGTTGCTAACAAATTGGCTTGTTGTATGGTAAGTTAAGAACATTTACCTACCTACGCAACGCAACTTCTTCAAGTATTAGTTACATGACGAAATCAGAGATGATTTCCAAACACTGTTCAGCAAATAAACTTTACTTTTCACAGAAGTACATGTTAAAACCACATTCTATAAGCAAAGATGAAAATACCTACATTTTATACAATAGTCTTTAGCAGAAGCCAAAAGCGCCACAAAAAATTACAGAGCACACAGAAATAGAACTGAATTTGCCATATATTTCAGACTAACCAACAACAAACCAACAGCATACTCATCCACAAAATGGGATACTTCCTAATAACATTTATCAAAATAATTGCTATGGCATGACTCAACTTTTCTGAAAAGAGGAAGTGCAATCATGACCTTATTGGGAGTTTTGCCATTAATGAAGTAAAAGATGAAATTTTGGGTTTACCTTTCCCAAACAATGCAGGCGTTGTTTCGCATTCTTAACACTTATAGGTCACTGTGTGAAAGTTCTTCTGGAACATCAGTTGTTTTCATTGATGTTACAGGCTACTCAAGCCACAGATTTTCATCAAATGATGATTCAATTATAGGAGCAAAATAAGAATGTTGCTGATTTGATCAGTTTTCACAGGCTATAAAAATTATGCTCATTTACATTTCTTACTAGTCCAACATGAGCAAGACTCTACATAGAATCCATTCACATCAAGTATTTAAAAGTTGTTTTAGCTATCTTAGTCTACCTTGTCATAAACAATCTACATACTATTTATTGCCAGTGGATAGCACAATTAGTCCTTTCAGACAAAGTATTGGACCCCCAGAACTTCCCAGTTGCTCTTTGAATGTGGTGGCACAAAGATGCTTGCCATGCCAAATCAAAATTTATTTCTTTCAGCATGGAAGCTTAAGGTGCATGTTTGAATTCTGATTAAACTCTTAAAAGCTTAAACTCTTGTAACTGAGCTTAATAAATCACATTCAGGAGTTCTGAGAGGTTTTTTAGAGAGGCAAAACCCCTGCACTAGTTGTTATTTTAGTAACCCTGCGCTCAAAGAAGAGCATGCACAATCTTACCAAGATGCCATCAACTAGCAATAAAAATTAACTTCTTTTAGCCAGGTGTTACCTGAAGACAGAAGCTTATGAGTCCGTAGGAAACTGATTGCCAGGCGCATTATGGATGCCTTGTCCAGGTGGGAGCTGATGTTGTGGGGCAGAGGCAGCTCATGTGCCAGTTCATAGAAAACTTCGGTCTCTTTGCTTCTTCTGCATCTTGCTGCATCTCTTGACTTCTCCTTCCTCCGTTCGGAACTGCTCCTGATAGGTAAAGAAGAGAAAGGAAAAAGCATTTCTTGAAATGCAATTCACAACTTGAGAGGCATTTATGAGAGTTCATCTTTTCACCAATAAATCCATTCTGTCAAGTGGTTTAAATCAATTGGTCAGAATTTAGTATCTATTTGCTCCTTTTAAAATGGGAATTAGGAGAGGACTGTCACAGCTGGAAAGGGCTCTGGTTCTACACAAATCAGCCTTTGAATGCCCTGAATTCCCACTGAGTGTGAGGACTGAGATCTGCCTTAGGCAAGAGATTCAAAATGAAATGGCAAACTATTACTCCTGGGATTCAGGAAACATTAAAAATAATTTTTTTTATTTGTTCAATCTAAATTTACTTACTCTGGGATGGGTGGCAATCCATTTTAAAGCTAGAACAATAACAGTGTATAGAACTGTGTCATAGATATTACAATGTTGTAGAGTTTCAATGGCTATACACCACATTAAAATAAAAGTAGTAATAGAATATCAAACTGTGTTGGTCTGTAGAACTGTCTCAGCTCTTAATCCAACACTATTCTGGAAAAACACCTTTCCTTGACCATAAAGGATACAAAATGGGAAAGAAAATACTGTTGCTTGCAAGACAGTCCTCCTTTCTAGAAGCTATTCTAATTAAATCACCATGACTTCATTTTCTATGAAAACAGATTCTTTCTTGAGTAAAATAACATGACCAATAGAGCTAACTGCCTTAAAACTCCACAGAGAACAGAAGAGCAGGAAATAACAAAGGGGAAGACATTTTATGAAGCAAGTATGCAAAATTAAGCCACCGAGGGACAAATTTAAATTTAACATGTGAGAAACACAGGAATACGTTTATAGGATTCTGGAATAGGGCAGTTTAAGAGGAAACTCCACTGACACCAAGGTTCTTTTATAAAGCGCGATTCTTATTTTAGAACATGAAGCACCTGAATCCATTCAAAACCATCAGCTATTTCAGCCCCATGTAGTTCTGCTGATACTACAAGTTCCTACACTTGCATAAGTTGAGGAATAAATTTCTTTACAATAGACTCTTGCAGTAGTCCACCAGTGCAAATAGCACTGAATAGCACAAAACAGACAGAACAAGGTGTGGAGTAGATCAGTTGCTCTGTTTTTGCTGTTGTGGCTGCACATTCACTTCTAGAATTACCAGCAGCATCTCTCCATTTGCAAGACTCCCAAAAATGAAGCAGCCTACAACCTGCTTTTTCCAACATCAATATAAAATAATGAGCCTATAAACTAAAAATGGATCAACCAAAAAACCCCACCCTATCAAAACAAGGAGTTTCAATAAGTATATTCTGTTGAATTAAGATTATGAGGAAAACAAATATTAATCACATTACTTAATCCTAGAAACTGTTCCAATCATGACCAGAGTCATGCAAAACTGCATAGAGTAGAAAAATGGTGTTAATCCATAGTAATGTATTCTAAAGAAGATGACTGTTTCTTGAAGACCCAGAGATCCTGCAGCAGCTTCTAGCACTGAAACCACTGGAGGTTTCATAAATTAGAAAGAAGGAAAAATAGCCAGGATGTGCACTAAATGCCAAGAGTAAAGTTACAATAGCATGTTTGTTGGGGTCAAACAAGGCTGGGCACTCGATATCATCATCCAAAGCAGGACTGGGCTCAAAACAGAGCAGTAGAGCCCTTATGCTGCAAAACACATGATGGGCACGTGTGCAATCAGGTAGGTGCTCAGCAGTGGGTGTGCTAATAGGGCAAGGGGCCTCATAAATTCTTAAACTACCTTCTCAAGATCCACAATCAGCCCTCGGCAAACCTTTCACAATTGTTTTGCCCAAGATGACTGTTTTATAACTTGGTCTCTGTTACAGGAGGCATGTGCTGGAGAAGGTCTGTACACATTTCAGTACAGAATGGCAGGATCCAACTTTGATAATTACTTCACAGGTATCCGTGAAGTGAACGCTGACCCACAGGAGTCTGAATCTAAAGGACCAGATATTCACAAAGTGACACTAATTCACTACTTTTCTCCTTGCCAAGTAAGAGTCATACTACATCCATGTAATTAAAAAAGTCCCTTCATACAACTGTCTGAGAAGACACAACAGAAAATGCCCCATGTTCTCCTGGGGCAGGTGCTGGGTACAGGGGAGTCATGTAAAACACTTATACCAATGCAACTTTCAGAAATATACTCTCTAAAGAAAAATGTGCCTAAACTGTGCCTATAAAGATGCTAGACTGGGAACAAATCTCAGTTTCTAATTATACTAACAAAATAAATGAGTAGAAACAAACCAAAACCAAACAGAACAAAAATTTTGTGGTAATATTTGTGAATATTCTGCCTCTTGAAAAATTTAACTTGAATCGTCTAAATCTAGATGCTACAATTTTCACATTAGAACCAACTTGGTCAAAACAAAATCCAGTCCCTCCTCATTTAAATACAAAACTTTGGGAACCAAGGACAAAGCCAGGTCACAATTTATGCAGTAAAAACAGGTTATATAAGAGACGGTCTCTCATGACATCATTCTGGCCACAAAGAAAAATATTTGATTTTGCTAACCTCTGTAAATATAATTTTGAAGTGTGGCTAATGAAACAAGCTGGTTTCGTTAACCATGGGTTGCTCGAGGTTTCTAATAACTTAAGCTATGAGTAGAGAAAGATTTTCTTTCTCTCTGCTGCAGATGCTTTCCCTCAACACTGTTTCTGACTGTCTTGCTCAGGTTCTCTACAGAGAGACATCATAGTTCATTACACACCTCACAGGAGCTTTCTCACATCAGAAAACAAGTGGAGGAATCAGCCTGCCTGTGCTTTCAAAAGACTTTTCACTTGCCCATTGTCATTTTAAATAAACAAAAAACTTGCTTGTTAAGCATTTCCCCCTGTGGCTTCCTACACCTCAATTTCCCCCACATCTTCCCTCACTCAGCACACCCTCGAGTCTCCTTGTTATTGTAGACAACCCAGGATAAAGCACACCGAGATCCAAAACATCCCCAATCCCACTTCCCCCCAAGACATCCATTTTGCTTGCTGGCCCTCCCAGGGATGCCCATCTCAGAGACAGTCCTGTGCTTACTCATCCTGATTGCAAGTGCCTCCCAAAAATGCAGTTAAGTGACAGAATTCTGCAAAAAGTAGTATTTTCATGGTTTTCACTTGCAGACCAGAGGCAACTCTCTCTGCAGTTATTCCCATGTTATGCATTTCACCCCAGGTGAGGCCGGACTACCTATAGCTGGAGAGTGACAATGTGACTGCCTAACAACCTGCCCGACTGAATGCCAGGAGGAAAGGCCAACTCCAAACCCTCTTCACACATCATTCAGGCAATAGAGAAAAGGCCCAAGCTCTAGCTAATTTATGAATCATTCCCTCCTAGCACATAAACCACCCACTTACGTGGCAGAAAAAGAGCACATGCCTGCGTCATTGCTTGGAGAAAGCAACGCAAGCAGAAACCTCATTCACCCAAACCTTTGACAAATTTTAGAAGTGCAGAGGGGAGAGAGAAGAAAGCCACCATGAATCAAGCCACCCGTACACTGGTCCAGGGCCCAGGGGTACTGCAGGGGAAGACTCCTTGGAGCACCCCGACCCTCACTCCTTCAGCATTACTGTTTCCAATAAAAAAACAAGAAAGGAATGGAAAAGCTCACATTTCTATTGGAAATAGGGAGACTGAGCTGAGGAATGGGCCTGGGGACTCCATCCAGGATTTGGCTATGTAGAGGGTGGTCGGGAGACTCAGTGAGAAGAAATGGGGAGGTGCTGCTTCCCAGCAAGGACTCTCTCAGGGCTGCTGGATGATGCTCTGGTGCCACAGTGCTTACAGGTGTGCAAGGCATAGAGAATGGAAGAGTTAAGGCAGCACAGGCAGTTCCCTGCCACAGAACACAAGTACGGCACTGTACCCTCAGGACAGTTGTTTACATGATTTCCCACTCCCTTCTGGCATTCTTAGTCTGCACTCTGAAAATAGAATTTACAGGCCAACACATATGAGAAGAGATGACAAACAACTGGCAAGTATTTGCCCTCCCAGGTGAAGCTTTCAAATTTTCAGAAGCAGTTCTCCATGCTTCTCCCAAGAACCCAAACACTGAACCAGTCCCAAGGCTACACCCATGCACAGGAACCGAGCATGAAATCCAAAGGTTGAAGGCATCCAAAGCGATGTAGGAATGCCCTGCATGGATCCCAGGAGCCAGATTCCTATCCTCTTGCTCATCTCCAGCAGGCCCTTGCAACACAGTTTCACTGAAATAGGTGGAAATGCTTGCACACAAAGGTCTTGCACATCTGAGGTGAAGATCATAATCTGCCCACTGCTGTGGCAGTTCCAGGCTCCAGCAGCCAGGAAAAATGCTGAGGCAGCCAACCCGGGCTGGGGGCTGCGCTGCTGCCACTGCCCTCTGCAGCATCTCTGAAAGGCACCAGAAACCCAGAGACAGGAGGGATCAGTCCAACAAGTGTTTGGGCAAACAGACCACCCCCTGCATTGGGAGCTTAGGCACAGGCATACAGCGTCACTCAAGGATCCGCAGTCAGGTTAGGCACCCACACAACCCTCCTTGGCTCAGCAGACAGGGACTGACCTGAGGTTTCAGTCCTCTTTCCACTGACTGTGACTGTAGTCGCTCTCTGCCGTTGCAATCCTACCAGTACTTCGCCTCCACCAGTAACCCCTGCCCACCACCTCCACCCGTACATCTCCCTGGTCCTTCCTGCAGGCAGTTACCCTGCTCCAAGCCCTTGGTACCCACTCAGCTGATGGCGGTGCCAGGTCGTCAGCTTCAGTGATCTTCCCTTCTGTCAAGGACATTGGTGGCCTCCTCTAAGCTGATGGAGGGGACTTGCCAAGACAGCAATCTTCTCCTCAGGGTTTCACCGCTCTTCACAAGTCCGTATGGATCGATACTCAGGTTGTGTACACACACACACTTGCTTAAGATTCAGCAGTGCACCAACTGCACTGAATTACACTCCCACCTTGTAGGTTCCAGATCACAGAAGCTTTCAGAGAAATTGTAATCCACACCTCGCAGAAAAATACCTTATAGGTAACCCGGCAGCCTTCACTCGTACATACACACTGCGTGGCACGTTCGGACAGTTCTTTGAATTACGCAGTGTACATTGACTCGCTTGAGCTTACTTCATGATTTTGGTGACCCTTGGACTTTGCTTCAAACTGCCATGTATGCAAGCTAGTAAAACAACACACATATTACTTTATATCCAATGGCTGGTTATTAAATGTTTCTAGCTTCAGCACTTTAAAGGTCAAGAATCCACAGAATTAAGTTGTCACATGAAATTTCTGTAGTAAATGCTCATTTCAAATGGTTTAAAGGTAAAGTTTCAAATGCTAACTTGCAGAACAAGAAAAATGCATTCTATGGATTCAAAGATAAGAAAATACAGTACAAATAAATGAAAAAAGATCAGATGCTTAGCATAAAAAATATTTTCCAATTAAAACCTGTAAAAACTCAACAAAAATATTTTAACAGGCAGTACTACCTTAGATAACAATGAAGATTTATTTCAAACCAGCAAATGCATTTTTTGCTGTGTTTATATTTTGCATTATCTTCTGCTTGGCAAATCCCTACATTATTTGAACCAGGATAATTTTTAAAACTGAGTTTTGCTGACTGTGAGGCAGTCCATAGCTATCTCAGAACCACACCACTTGACTGCCCCAGAGATGTGCTTGCAGACACCAAGCAGCCAGCAGTCATGCTTACTTAGCCTTAAAATTCCTTTTAAAAGTATTTGTAACCATTCTACCTGACAAGCAGTTTATTCTGGATGACATGCTGTGCTTTTGAAAGCTCCCTCCATTAAAGTAATAAAAGTAACCATTGGTAAATAAAAAGTGCTAGAAACAGCAATTTACTCACTCACCAGGAACTTGGGTCAAACTATGAAAGCTGTGAAGGAAACCCATACACAGTGCCATGTTTATGTGTACACCTCTCTCCAGTGAAAATAATTACTTCTAAAGTCTGAGAAGACACCAGATGCCCAGGTTCAGCACAACAGCAAAAGCAAAAGGAAGGGAAAGGACATAGAGTTATTTTTGGACAGAGAAAAAAAACCACCCCACCAATTTGAAATATGTGGAGGGCTCATGGAGGGCAAGTGCTAAAGCAGTGTTGCTGCCCACTGGGATACGGTACCCAGTACACAGACAGAACAAATACAAACAATGCCAAAATGGAGAATTCATTAATAAAGGAAATGAGAGTTCGAAGGTAACAAGAAAGGCTACTAACAGAAAGGGCTATTACAAAAATAAGGAAATGAAGTATCTTCCACCCTTCCTTTAAAGCTGCCCTAACTTACAGTAACTCACCACCAACTCCTTGGCTTGATTGAGGGATTTCTTGTGTTTCTGTACATACTCATTAAATAACAAATCACTGCTAGTTCAGCAAAGCTTGAAATCTACTGCCATATGTGATGGAATTCCTTCATCTAAGTTTAAAACCAAAGGCTAGATGAGGCCTAAATGAATACCAAACTTTTGGTTACTTCAAACGTATTTATTATTCACTAATTCCATATCACCCTAGGACCACCAGAGCTGACGGTAACACATCCAGGAATAGGCTTCCTGAACAGGGAACATATCAGCTGCTTAGACAGGATAAACTCTATATGTACTTTAAAGCCACACATAAGACTATAACTTCTCCAGTGTCTGAAGTTCTGATGGTACCTTTAGTAGTAATAATTAAGCTGTACTGGATTTGTATTTTATTTATTTTCATTAACATTTCTGGCACTTTTTTCTGGGAAAAAAAAAAAAACAACGGAAAACAAAACCGTGGTTCTGAGACAAAAAGCATTATACCTATACAGTTTTAAAATGTTTACAGCACTAGCATCTTTTTTATACCACTAGCTACATTTAATGCAGCTACTGAAAGAAAAACACTTTGCAACTGAAGTTGTCACAGCAGCTAAGTAGTACTTGGGGAGTTCAATGTTGCAAACAGCACTGAGGCTGCAGGAGCACTTACATTTCTTCAAAGCATTTAGGTTCACAATATGTCAACAAAGTCTGATAAATTTAATCATAGTAAGCAAAACAACATCTACAGGATTTATGTTCTTCCGTTTTTTCTCTAGTTTATGAGTACCTTGAACTTGAGAGATAAGTATTAGGATTTCGGCAGCCATTAATCTGTTCCTGGATTATTTTACGATGCTTCGACTGCAGCCTGTCCCGCAGTTGCCACGCCAGCACAATCCTGGTACCTCAAAGGATGTGTCAAGCACACTGCAGCTGGGGTAAGGCACAGCCTCACAAAAGGCCCAAGGCATGCAGAGATGCCTCCAGGCTGCTGTTTGATCAGCTGTTAGAGCAGGTAGAGGCACTGCCTTTTTGCCTTTTCAATCCATTCCCTGCATTAGGGTCAGATGACTTTTCTTCTGGTTTAGTTTTCAGGAAGAGCAGTATCATGCTCCAAGTCACTGCATGCTCAGCAAGCCCCAGTGCTGGTAACAAAGGGTCAGAACAACTCTGGATCACCCTTGTAAAGCTGCTGCAGCCCACACTTAGAACAGGTCAGTGAAACATGTCCTCCATTTTCTCAAATATTAAGGAAATCTGGGGAGAAACAAGCAGCCCAGGGCACGGTCAAATCTCAGAGGAGCAGCAAATCATCTCAACTCAGTCTTCCCTCCCCAGAGCGGTTTTGCAGTACTCTGCTCCATCAAGATACCGGATCATGGATTCTTTCCCTGTGGCTATTAGCTCTGACACCAGCCAAGATAAGGCAGGCTTCAGAAATAACCTGCAGACTAAAAAAAAGCCCACCACCAAACTCACTAAATAATACAACAGACATGACTGTTTCAACATTGGCCAAAACTGAACTTGCTTTCAAACCAGCCACATTTTTTGTTTGGGTGACAAATGTACCACTCTGCTTTTCTCCGAAGTTTCCACTTACACATTCTCGAGTCCCTGCAACACAGCTATCGCTGGAATTGCACTGGGCCAGGATAAGGTTATGACAATGCACAACCTGAGATGTCTATCAATGATTTGTGTTTGAGAGATCACAGATCCTTATCTTGTCTCGAATTACTTGTAGTAATCAGTCAGTTTTGACAGCTAATCTAGAGGTCCATACATATTGTTGCTCAAAGGCTCAGGAGGTATTGCTAAGATCTGTTTTCAGATAACTCAACTATTTACCTACTCTAAAAAACACATACCAAAGGATGTGCTTTATCTCTTCACCAGCGGGTTAAAGCTAAAGGTGAGTGAAGCGCAATCTGCAGGCTGGGGGGCGTGAGGGTGTCCAGAAGTTAAATTCAAAACCAGCCTCATTTTTCAGATGGAGCACCGACCACATCCCAGCCCATACCACACCACAACCCAGCATTATTTTTCAAGATGGTGCAACTGCAGGTAAACAAGGACAATTTTTCAATTAAGCTTTATTTCAAGCCTAAGGGACAAACACTGCCATTGTACGACTTTACTATCAGTGGTATGTGTACCTATGCTTCAGCCTCAAACCCACTCATCTGTAACCAGTCAAGAGGGTCATGCTGAACACTGTAGACAAATCCCAAGTTCTAATGCTGTGTTATGCCTTGGGCAACACCCACTAACATCTGTGGGTGAAAACCCTGGTGCTTCTGCAGGTTTGGACCAATATACCGCGACATTTTAGCTCTCCATGCTGGCACATTTGCTGACACACAAGGGGCCTTTGTGGGTAGGAACAATGAGAGAGGCGTGCACAGCTCAGGAAAATGGGTGGTGACCACCAAGGGCTGGAAAAAACCTCTTTCAAAGGACGGTCTTTGAAAACATTCATTACACCCCACCCAGCTATTTTCACTACAATATTTCAGTACATAAAAACAACACAGGGAAAATAAACAGCCCACCTTTCAATATCTTGTAGGTTCTCCAACCCTTGAAAAGAAATCAGTAAGCCATAAACACAGACATCTTCACCAAACAGCCATTTAAGAGGTCTGCAAGCATCCACCAAAACCTCCCTGCACGACTTTTCTTCTCTCATGCATCTCCAGGCTCTCTATATAAGCTGACTCATCCAGACATCTTAATTTTCAGAGTAATCAAAATTTAAAAGTGTATTGATTAGTAAATAAGTGATAGCAAGCATTTATAGGGATCATAAAGTAAATGTATTGGCTCAATTTAAAAAATTGCTATAAAAGAGAACAGTCCACCCCAATGCATTTTGGCTGTGATGGTTTTTTCTGCCAATTTCAGCTAGAACTAATAAAATACTTCAGATAAAACAACAGCAAGACAGAAAAGAGGCAATAAAGTCAATCCATAATGAAATGGGTCTCTGAAATCAGCAGAGAGTTGAAAACTGGAGGCCAGCCTTTGAAGGTATGGAGGCCATGCTCTCACAGAGGTTTGTCTCCATCACAGTCAGCAAGGTTACCAACAGAGCAAAGACTGAGCAGGTGAAATCCCCAGCCTCGGGAACACAAAAAGAGCTCCTTCTTCTAAGGCTTTGGGCTCTCTCTGACAATGCCCTTGATAGCACCCTCAGAAGTTCAGTGTATAAAAACAGTGGAGCATTGACAAAGGATATTCGGTCACTTCATAACAACTTTGTTTCAAGCACAAGGTCTCTGTACTGGATGCTCTAAACACTGCAGTGGTGGCACACACCAACTCTAATTTAAAATGTCTCCTCTAGAGAACGTTCAAAATGACTGTTAAAATTACTTTCCAGCGTTGTCTATTAATAAGTCATATCTTGTCCTTCCAAAGCGTCAAATCTTCTAATAATAAAGTTAAGAAAATAAGTCTTGCAATAAAATCTTTATTTACCAAGCCTCCTTTACTTTTTGGATCTTAATCATTTTAACGTGCCCTTGGTTTTGGTGGAAGTTAACAGTTTCTCCTTCACTATCTCTTGGCGACTTGTAGCCACCCACAGTAAGATGATGGGTATCCAGAAGGAAAAATTGAACAGCCATTTCTCTGGGAAGCAGGGAATAATAATTCTTGAAAATAACAATACAAATGCTCTAAATTTTGACTATTCCATGTAACACAGTTTCCTCCACTTCCTGCATCAATGATCAAGTGCAGATTCTGAGAGCCAGGCTACATTTTCTGCTCTCTGGGGTGTGGGTTTTGCCTGTACAAACATCCTGGGACACAGTTCATTCTTAACCCTTGCTTTTTTTTCAGAGGGCTGTTATTTTATACATTTGATTTTTAATTGTCTGTTTCCTCTTAACTAAGTCATTGAGTAAACTGGAACAGTGATAACTCTGCATGCCGTGATTTCAAGTTCTCATTAGTATTCAAGTCTGCCACTAGTTTAAGTTCGATAAAACTTGAACTTCAGTAGCTTGAGCTGGGGTAAATTGTATTCTTCACTTACTACAAGGGAAAAGGATTGTACCAAAGAGTCAGGCTACTTCAGCTACCTGGCCAGAAAACCAGCAGTCATTTCGGCAAAGTTAGGCAATTCCTCTAACTTTACAGCTAAAATCAGAGCCTGGAGTGATGTTATCTAGGGGCAATCAGTACCCCCAAAACACATACCTTCAGTTCATGGTAAAGACCTGAGGAGCCTTCTCACTGTTGACCTGCCTCTTGGCACCCACTGCTGTGGCAGAAGCCGGAGGGACACTGAAACTCTGGTACTTGAGGAAGAAACTCCACACTCAACTGCAGTATTTCAAATATTTTAAAAATTTTAAGGCTTGGTTCTGTCGGGAAACAGCACTAATTCCTCTGACACATCACCCTGAATAATTACTTGCTAAACACAAACTTTCAAAGGGAACTGCTATAAAGGCAGTCTGTGTTGTAACACAAAGTAAATAGCTACAATCAAAGGATGGTTACTCTAGGCAAAAAAAAAAAAAAAAGAAAAAATGAAAATGGTAAGCAGCAAAGTTAGGAAGTAAGTCTGTATGTATACAAAGGTAAATTCACGTGGTCACATCTCTTCATATCTTCTGGTTTTTACTTCAGAACTATGAATTAACATGTAAGTATCTTGTCATTGTTCCTGCTGGAGCTTTTATTCTTAATGGTAAGCAAACAAGGCATATATGCATATATTGGGCCTGATTCTCATCTCCATCTTGGTCCCATCACCCCGTGAGGTCAGGAGGTAGGAGTCAACTTTAATAAATTCTGTTTATGAAAAATGTAGGTAGGTAAAAATCAATTATTCCAGAAAAGAAACTAGACTTTGTTTCATTTGATACAATCCACAGATGTCAGCTTACTCGACAAGAAACACGTTACAACCAGGCAGGCCTTGGAGATCTCTCAGAACTATGCATCTGTCAAGGGTGTGGTACCTCAGTATTCGCTGCTTTGATTCTAACTATATAGCAACCAAATTTCTGACAAGAAAGCCAAAGATGCTCATGCTGAAATGCATGCAACTGTACCAGTACACATGTAAGTGGTCACAAATTATACAAAACAGACAGTACTTCCCAAGGCAGGGGTGAGGGTGCTCTCATCTCAGTAACTACCAACGCTGTTTTGTAAACATACCTTGTGCCTCCTTACAGCAGCTCTTGGAAAACAATGTTTATTCCTCTTGTCTTTTCCCTAGATTATATAACTTAACCAACTCAACTGCACTTTTTTCCAAAAACTAACTGCTTTCTCAGAAAAGGTCAAAAAAAAAAAAATAGAAAGAAAAGGAAAAGAAATAAAGGGAAAATAGAAAAGAAGTTGCACTCACTGCCAAAACTGATGATCTTGTTATTAGAAAACACAACTGGGATGGTACAGAGGCCAAAGCTGAGGTACACTGAAAAACAATCATACCACAACCCTACCCCAAACAGTAGTGCAGAGGAGGGATGAGGCAGGCGCAGAGAGAGCACCACGTACACATGTTGATACAAGCTGAATCCAAAAGGTAACATCGCTTCTTGCACTAATGTATTCTTTTGAACTGTATTTGTATGGCAGTATAGGTAGGTATGTCTGTACAGAACATGCTGCTGTGGCCAAGAGTAGTTATAAAAACATTCTTACCCCTTCATAGACAAGAAAAAAAACCCTGACTCCTTTCCTACAGAACAGGAATAAATATTTAACTTCTACTGGAACAGACTTATGGTATTGTGAAATACATTTAAGAATAAGAAACCTGTATAATACAAGGCATAAGGAAAACAAGTCATAATTAAAGAGCAAGGCATAATACATCTAATGGAGTCAATCTAAATTGTACAAATATGACTTAACTTGATTTAAACTTGTTTTTAGTCAATGGTACACTTAAAAAATAACAAGCCTTAGAGGAATACACTTTACTTACATACTATTGATTTTATTCCTGATTTAAAAAAAATTAATTATTCAATATTGTACATAACAATCACCTATATAAATTTTCTCCACTGTTCTTATTATCATTTCCTCATACAGATAATAAACTTCCACCAATTTCTATTGATTTTGAAGAAAACTTAAAAACATTGTGAAAAATCTCCAAGGACTTGGACGACAACAACAGTCATTACCAGAGCAAACACATGTTGGTGAACATTCCAACCACAGTTTCTCCACTTAAGTGGTACCCAATATCTCGGCTCAAATTGGTGATTTTCATAACTAATATTAAATAAAGATTTATTATCTACCAATAAATGTTTACCACAGCTGAGAAGAGGTTGTTTAGCTTTAACCAACAAAAGCCTGATAAAACTTTTCTGAAGACACAGTAAAATCAATCCACAATGTAATAAGAAAGAGAAGAGTCTCTATCTGCTATATTTTCAATTAAGCTGCAAATCAGAGTGAGGTAGGGTGTAGGCCTGTGCCTCTGCAGACACAGGGATTTGGTTCACTGTGATTACAGTATGTTTTATTAAAAACCTGGATGAAGATTTGTTTCCCTGAAGCTCTGGCTTGCTAACAGCTCTGGGGAATGATGAATGACAGCATTAAGCCTCATCAGCCCAGAAATGAAGAATGCCAGCAACTTGTCTAACCTGTAGATCAGAGGTTGCAGGATTCACTTGAATTAATACGATTTGAATCTGCGTATTTCTTTAAAACAACAACCTGACCAACTTAAGCAACTTTCAAGGATGGAGAATCAAAGCGAAGCCACTGCAACATTTAGAAGGTTGCTCTACTGGTCAGTCATCTTCACTGTCAAAATATTTGTACAGATTTTCTTTTTCCTCCATAAGAATTTCTTACTGCCTATTTTTAAAAGTCTGAAGTTATTTTGGGCCAACCCAATACCACTTGCCTTTCAGCCTCTGTTTCATACTCTGAAAAAATCTCCTAACCAACAGGTCTTGCATCACAGATATGTTCTGTGCAGAAACTAGGTGCAAATTCAAAAACAACATTTAACATGAGAAAACGTCAGGCCAAGCAGGAAAGAATGCAGAACTGCAAACTGGAGTTTGGCCAGAGGCAAGAGGAGAGACAGAGAAACAAGCAAGATAAGCTATGGGGTTTAGGGAGATAAACCCCCCCACACAAACACCCCTCACCCCAGTTCCCAGAAATACAGTGTTTGCGTCTACTCTAGTGAATGCTATTTCTTCTTCTGCCTTACACATGTACCAGCCACAGCAAGTCATTACTTAGGTGCTTTCACAATTACACCATTCACTAGTACTCACTGTCACACACCGTCAGTACTCACTTTGCCAGGCACAAACATTTCTACAGATGGGTTGCTCTAGACAGTAAAAACCAAAGGGTGACTGCAGGCAGCAGCTGCAAAGCCCATCTCAAAAGTATTTCTCCCATGTTTTTGGAAGCTGCAGCTATTTAAATTATCATCTTGAAATGTTGAATTCCTCACTTCCTCATTTTAGCATTAAAACCAAAACAGCAACAAAACGATGGGGAAAAACATCCTTGATGTGGGATGTCCCATGCCTGACCCATCAGACTCCAACTCAGAGCAGGGATCCAGTACTAACACTCATCCCCACACACAAACAGGGAACTCAAGCACTTGAAGGAGGAAAAAAACCATCTGAAATTCCATCCAAACAACGGCAATTGTGGTGCAAAGAAAGAGGACATAGGGGGACACAGCAGAGTCCAGGACTAAGGACTAGCCTGCAATACCACAAAGTCTCCCCTCCCCAAGCACTCCTTTGAGGGATTATATCACACCTGTCCCTGGGATCAATTCTCACCTCAGCACATCAACTTAAATGGAGTTATCCCAACTTGTATGGATAGGAGATCAGAACACAGCTCTTCAAAATAAGTTTTATTTTATATTCTCTTGTCTTGTGTCAATGCCAATAAACAGGAAATACTTTGCTCTCAGATTCCCCTGGGACATGTCACACTTCTTCCACCAGATGAGCTACTAGGATGCAGTAACTGTTCAGCATGGGAAGGAACATCCAGATTTCCACATCTGCTCTGTTAATTGGCTACCAAGAGAGAAGGATGAAGATTAAAAAGAGAAAGTAGGTAGAAACAACAGTTTTGGAAGAAGTTTAAATAAAACAAGGGTTATGCATGGAAAAAAAGTAACCCTTTCTACAAGTCTATCACAAAAAACAATGGAAGTTTCAAATAATTCCACAGGCCCAGAAACAATGAATCTCTAGCTAGTCTGCGATATAGAATTTCCAAGGTCTGAATACAATTCTATTTCACTATAGAAAACCTGATAAAAGTATTGAGAACCATTTGAAATTAATACTAAGGAAAGTAAGAACGACCATGAACAGAGGTCCATTAAATGATGTTCTCTTCAACACAGAGGCCCAAAGCATGGAGAGAACTGGAAACCAGATTTTTATCAAACCCTCTCTGGAGGAAGTAGATAACATAATTCAGAAAATGGGAGAAAGATCTGGGAGTGCCGTCAGGAGATTCAGGGAGAGGAAAGGGAAAGCACACAACCAGAAAAAATCCCATGAATGTAGAAAGGCTTCAAGACCATGGAAAATATTTCCAAGTGCAGAGCCTAGAATGAGATAGAGAGAAGTGGAGAACTTTTCACCCTGAGTGTCTTGCTTCACAGAGGGGAAAAGGTACAAGTGTGCCTGAAATACAGGAATATCTGGACTCTGTGAAGTCCTAGTTAAGCAAGCACAGATCATCTTAATCAAGCTTTGGGAACTGTCAGGAGGACAAAAATTAATTCTGTTTAACTTCACGAATAACACTTCTTAAGAACAAAAGGACCCAGCCCGTGCAGTAGCTTCGTCAGTCTGATGTATCCAGATTTAGTAGATGAGAAATGGTCTATAGAATGAGCCACTTCTCATTTCCACAAGGATACTGTAGAGAAGAAGAAAAGATACTGCATAAAAACTTTAAAGGAAATACATCTTCTATTAAATGGTACCTTCATACAAACATATATGACTACAACTGTACAAAAACAACTCAATCCTCAAAAAAAAAAAAAAAAAAAAAAAAAGAATAAACCTTACGTCAGGATCTATTTTCTGTTTGCTCAAATATTTTTTCCCGTGCTGCTGCCCACTAATTTGCTCCATCCTCACCTCTGGGAAGGTCCTGTGGCTGTTTGCTCAGCGAGCCCCATGCTATCCCTTGCCCATTCAAGACCATTCCCAGCTGTTCTGAGAAGGGCATGTGCTCCTCTAATAAGGATAGCTGTCCCATGAAGCAGAGACAATTTCATTTACTGAAAAGCTTGTTCCAATTTGGTCTGAATAAACTTCTTTTCATGGCTGTCTGTCCAAATATCTCAAGTCTTACATGCTTTATCTCTGGTCCAATTGCTCATCTAAATTACCTAAAAAGGCTAATTTTCTAGTGTGCTTCTGGCACTCACATCACAGACCAGGAGGTGTTGAGCCCTTGCAACCTCCTCCCTGAAGGTGGATGGAAAGTTCAAACTAGAGTTTAGTCTAAGACTAGCCATCCTGAGGATTTAATTCTGCACTACGGTGCATCTCCTTATGTACTTTACACTGAGTTTTCAGCAGAGACACTATGTACCTAAAGCTCTCAATCATTCATGCTGCCGATTCAGCAGTTTTATGATCTACCTCTCTATTTCACTCTGTCATCAGGGAGCTGGGGACCATTTTCTGCAGTGAAATTGCTTTGTCCAACATCCATTCATACCTCCAAGATCACAAGTAAGGAAATATGGCAAACACCAGAGCTACCCCTGTATCTACTTGCACATTGGCATTCACACTCTGGTCTTTGTTTCTAAACAAGCAGCAGTTTTGCTACTCCATTTTGTTCTCTGATGTTTTTTTTAACCAGTGTGTAAACACGGTGCCAATGCATTACTCTGCTTTGCTTTCCAGCTATAGTGATACAGTTTTGATGTTACTTACCAAAGTTTTAATTCACTGAAGTTGCGTTTAACATGCCACGAACAGAATCACCTTGTGCATCACATCCTGCCTGTCTGTTAAAGCCAGAGTACACCTGCTACTTCACACTGGCAAGCAGACCTCTGCCACCATTCTTTCAGGTTATTGCCCTAAATTTGCATTTATATCAGTAAAGCAGAATTTAGGATTTCTTCTGATATGGCATTGCTGTTATTCCATTGTATTGACATCTAGTTATTATGCAACTAAATGCATCTTGGAAGACAACTTTCACCTCTTTGACCAGTATTGCCAAAGAACTTAATTACCAGTTCTGCCATAAACACATTTTTAATAGAACATTATTTTTCCTCTAAACACTTTGAAGCTGCAGAGGGAATAAAGCATTACCCACAGAATGGACATAATACAGAAGCAAAGCTAGAAGTATTGCAACATTATATATTTATAACAACAGCGTTCAGTCACAATAAATAGTAAAGCATTACAGTACAGTTTTTGTCAGATAAACATACTTTGGAAAGTTCATATGTGAGATATTTTCTCCTACATTACACATGAAAAAAATCAAGATATTCATGCAAAATAAAATATGAAAACAATAGTAGCTTTGCACACTGTATTAGCCTGTGCCTATAAGGAACTATCTGACCAGCAGCAGCAAGACTGTGCTCTAGCTAATACTTTACACAGCTACCCACATGAAAAGACTTTCCCCAGCTTTTCAGGTGCCCTTGTCTTAGTTTTTGGGGTAACAAAAGCAAGTTCATGTTCTTCACAGATTGCCTGGAGCAACAAGATCCAGGCTTCCCAAGGATTACAGTCCTTGCAGCCGCACAGTGAAACAGCAGTTGGCAGCAATAGCTGGAGGAGCTGGAGAAAGGGTAGGTAGTTTGAAGGATGGTCAGAAGCAAGACATTTAGGAATGTGAGAGGGTAACTGTCCTTGACATTTGCAAACTGGCAAGTGCTGTACAGCAGTGTCCAGGCTGCAAATATAAAATACTTTAGGTACTGCAAGTTTAGCAGTTTAGCAGTTGTTCCCTATTTGGTCCCTCAGAACTCAATGTTCTTTAAATAAATACTTTTACAAACTACAAATGCACCAATGAACAGGTCCATCTCTTGCAAGATACCAAGCATCCTTTTGGCTAATGTTTTACCCTGGACACTGGCTACCCATTGTAAAAGTAATCCAAAGTCCAAACATTTAAAAAATTATGACAATTTCAAGAAAGATAAGTCTGGTTTACAAGGAAATTATAAAATTTAAATGTTTGTGCATGTGTGTGCACATTTACATACACACTAGAATCACCAAGAATACACAAACACACAGGGCTCAGGTTTCTGAATTTTTGTGAGCAGCTGGGACATGACTTCAAACTTCTCTAAAGGAAAGTATGTGTCTCACACCTACACACCTTACTCAAAGAACTAAGGCTTTCACAGTAAATATCATGTAACTCATGATAGGAGCTACCAGCGCTGCAATGAGAGAAACCATTTTCTCAGCTTTTGTCATTAGCAGACACATTCCTCAAGGTGGGATGGATAAAATTATACTGATAATCCCACTTCAAACGGTGTGCAAGCTTTAACTTGGCAATACTGCAGTACAGAAAAAGAAGGGAAAAAAAATAGGAGTTACCATTCAGAAAGTTACCCATGCTGGGATTTAGTACAAGCATAATTTTATTTCCTGAAGCCTCCATTGAAAAGGCCCTTCCTAGCATGGGAAGAGGGAGAAGACAATAAAAACCAGAGGACAGAGGTAGGTTGAAAGTAAACATTATCCATTTAAACTGCTAATGACAAGCTCTGCTGTTATATTTTTATCAATGCTTTTCTGCAAATGACTTTTATCAGTGATAATCTAGCTTTTATTTCATTATCTGGCACAGCAGACAAAAGGAAAACAGATTTGTTTTACAGCAGCTCCAGCACTTGCTCTGTCCATTAACATTGACAGACAAAGGTAAATTAAAGCTTTTAGACCACATTTTCAGCATATGTGGCACTGAAATCTCTCTTTCTAACCAATACATGTTTCTAAAGGAGAACAGATTTCATGTTAATGTTTTTATTCGCTCCACATAGTTAATGCAATTTTTTGTATTTTCATACTTTTTTCCAATTCAGTTCTATCTGCTTCCAAAAACATCTCAGGCCAATAGGGGAGAATCAATATTTTAAACAAGGAAAATACTACATTTCAGTCAGCTGAAGAGTGAAATAGCACTTCCAGTTTTCTTAAGACCACAAAACCACAGAGGAGTTGTGCTTGATCAAAATATCAAATATGCATAAAAAACCCTTGGAGGATTTTATGCTTTTCTAATGCTCCACTTCATCCTGTTTTTAGTAATGTTTTCAGCTATTCTACTTACCTCAGTAGAGGTAAACAGATTGCTTTATAACTTTCATCTAAAATAATAAATTTATTTATAGAAGTTAATGTAACTACCCAGCTGTTCTGGGCAGACAGTGGCCTCTCCATTTAAACGACAGTATAATGGCTTTGATTACAAACAGTTTTGAAAGAAAAACAACAACATATTATCAACTGCTCTAAAAGTGTAAGTAATAGTCAATAGTAATAATCATTCTAGTAAGGAATACGGTCACTTCTGTTCTTGCATGAAATAACCTTTCAATTTGACTTAGTAAAAAAGCTGTACTAGTCAACTAGAATTTTAAAGTCTGAACTGACAGCCAGATATTCTGGCTTGCTTCAAAGACCACTTGCATTATCCATTAAAATAATATTCTTTAATTCTAGATATTTGGATAATTTTAATTTGTGATATACAAACCACATAAAAGGGCTCTTTCTCAAAGGCAATAAATAATGTCATTACCAGTTGTTTAGTCTGAAATTGCCACCACAACCCAAGCATAAGCATTTATTACTATATGATGCAAAATTAAAAGCTAGTGACAAAGTATTTCAAAGAAAGAATATTCTACCTTTCAAAAGCAAAATTAAAGAGTTCTGCTACCATAATTTCTTTATTGACTATTCACTTTTGTGACAGATTACCCAAATACTACCAAATGCCATTTTCTAATAAACCTCTTACTCTTCTTAGAATAAGTTTTTTAAAAGCCTCAGATAAATTTAGTTTAGTTTTTATGTCCCTTCAGCAATCATTACATGACCAACTACAAACAAATTTTACTGCTGGGCAGGTCAAATTGATGAAAATAGATTAATATTAAAGCACATGGAAATTTGGAAGAGCAGCAAAATACTTCTTGGACTACCACCAAGGCAATTTTAAAGCACAAAGATGAATATAATTTAATCATTTCCTTACAAGCAGACTTAGCTACAGGGCTCCCAAAGTAATGACAAAAATGAAGTGTCAGAGCATGGATTTTAAGAGAACCTTTACTGAGATGGAGGAGGAGGAAGAACATGGTAGTTGAATATTTTTAACCAGCTTTTCAGAGATGAGTCTAAATCAAGCTCTTACGAATCTTCCCTGTCATAACCCACTACAGAGGTCAGAGGTTGAAGCTTTCCCAGAGGTTCACTGTGCATAACAAACACTAGAAGTTCCTCAAATTTAGTTTATATATAACAGCAAAAGTGCTGTGGCCATTTTCATCCCATACAGTCCCATTAGTATATTGAACAGGGCATAAGCAGGGCAGGCAAAAGCACAAAATGGTCACATATTCAACTAGTACTAGTATGCATGCCTGCAGAAGTTACTGCTTCTTACACTCTTTAAAATGTGCTGTGAAAGGATGACAAAACAAATCCTTTACTACAAACATATAGACATTTTGTGTAGGTTTTTTTCTAATGTATCAAAATGATTTGTGATTTATTATTAAGCCTTACAAAGGGATTTGGGGCTGTGCACACTTTTTTATTGTTTTAAGCAGATGTCCAGTGAATAATCAGAGTAATTTGAGATTGTGAGCTCTGCTGGACTGGAGGAGCAAGTTCAATACCCTGTGGCTAACCTGGGGGAATCCTGGGGCCATACAGTTGGTCGGAGCTTGGCCACTCTGCCAAAGCTGAAGCCTTTGGCTCTTGTGCTAGGCATCTGACCTGTATGCTATTTCAGATCTATAATTTATCTTAAAACAACACCAGGGACATCGGTAGGAGAGGGTAGGCTGCTGAATGTGTGTGCTGAACTGTCTAGGAACTTGCAGTTAGAACTTACTCTTCTAAAACTGTCTCCAATCAACAAATAAAATAAAACTAAGTTAAAAAAACCCCACAAAACAAAACAAAAACCCAACAAAACACTTTTCCTTGAACTGTTTGAAACATTTTAGAAAATATAGAGACAACATAACAGAGATTCTTCCAGAAGAAGCTACCAGCACAATCAAAAAGGCAAAGAGAAACTATTGAGTTTCAAAGACATTGTCATCATCAGCAAGCTTAACATAAGGAGATTTTTCTGCCCCAAGCCGTTCATAGTTCATACAGCAGTGGGGAAGAACAAAGGGACATTAATGATGCTGTTGCACGTACTGCACAGTCTGACCAGGACCAGGGAGGCGTCAAAGAGCCTGAGGCTGCCAGTCTGCCCCAGGTGCCCCATCTCCAGCCACCCACTGCCTGCAACATCTGCTGTGTGCACGCGGGTTCTGCAGAAACCAATGTCAAATAGCCAAAGAAGATTGAAGTCTTCTTAACATGATGCAAATGAGAATTTAGCTTCAGCTGGTTTTGTGAATACAGCTGGTACCCATAAACCTATCCTTTTCACACTCAGGTGTTCTTTGGCATTACCATGCCCTACAAATACCTAAAACTTCTTTGGCGCACGAGGATGTTTCAAAAACAAGAACAGCTTTGTAATTATGGTTTTGCTTTGTATGTAAGTAGTGGTAACCACAAAAATATATTTAAGGTGATTTGCTGTATATACAATTCTATTTAACACATAAACATCCCTCTCCTAAAGAGAGCCTATTTGCATTTATTAACCATACTGGTGCCCTTCAAGCTTTTTGGAGGACACATAACCAACTACTCTCTTCATCACTCTCTGCCTACACCAGCACCCTGCTATCTGTCAGTGCCTCACTCCTTCTCCTATGACATCTCACAGGTCTCCACCACAGACTTTATACTTTTCAAATAATGATATATATAGAAGAGTCTCAACATCTGCATATGCTAAGTGCCTTCAGTTCCTCAGCAGTCATCCTACAGGAAGTAAATGCAAATTACTGCCTTCCAGACATAAGGCACGGTCCTGAGGACCTTGTTATTAAATCATTAACCTTCACCTTTAATTTTACCTATGTTTTCAGTATTCAAATGTTCCTTGAAATAGACAACCTTAGCATTTCCCCATGCTGCAATTTGTTACCAAGTATTTAACTCCATTGATTGAACAGTGACAAACAAACGAGAGCACCAATTTTCAAGCAACAAGAAAGCAGTTCAATAATTACTGCAAAAGTTAACAACAGTAAATCCTTGTAAAAATCTGTTTGTTCATGATTTCTATTCAATCCATAAAACAAGACTTTCAAAGAGCCCTAAATACCATTTTCTCTGCCTTCAAAGCTGTAATTCTGCACCCTGCTGATGTTCCAGTTTATCAAGAGATGATGCTAGCCATGGCTGGTATCTTATCTCTGTAATCCCCCAGAGTTAGACCAAGGCCAGAGTTGTCCTAAGGATATGTAAAAATGTGCTTTGCTGTGGAAAAAAACACGAGTCATTTGGAGAAAAGGCAGAATAATTGGTATGGAATTATTATGGTTGCTAGTAGCAAATGTTTGTTTCCCTGGGCCAGCGCGGGATGGGGGGGGGGTGGAAGCAAGGCAGAAGCAACAAAATAATTATTGTGTAATTTATTAACCATCAGACTAAAAGTTGATTCATACACATTAAGGGGTTTTGCTGTCAATTTGGATAGAGTGAAAGGGAAGCTGGTTTGCCCCTTTATCAACCTTTTCTACCTTCTTGGTGTACCCTTGCTTACAGTGGAATACACAGGAGTAACCCTAGTGTGCAAGGTGAAAGGTTGATGTAGCCCAGCATCATCCCATCAGCCCATTTCCATCTGCAGACACTTGGAGAAGGACAGAATAAGCATAGAAATGCTTCCCCAAAATGTTCTCCCAGCCTCCACACCTCTCAGCCTTCCCCTGAGCACCAGCCCCAAGAAAGTCTGTTCAGTCAAACCTCTAGTGGCTACACATGCTTTTGATGACCAAAGTCTAGCATATACCTGAGCCCCAGTAAAACCTTTTGAAACTGCATGCCGTGGTAAACCAGCATAAGACTCAAGAGCTGAAACTCATCAGCCTTCTTCACAGCTCACTGTCCTGTCCTGCCAGCCCTCCCACCAGGCCAGTAACCTACAGCAGTCTCCTCATGAGAAAGTCATGCTGGTGAACAGGGCTCTGCAGAAAGGGCAGAGCCCCTTTGTCCCTTCCCAGCCCCCAGGCTGCATACGCCACCTCCACCCAAAAGACAACCTCACCAAGCCTGCAGGGGCACTAGTACCAGCAAAAGAAAATTGTACCTCTTGTGCTCTGTTAAAGATCCCCTTGCATGAAGCTTTTTTTGCCTTTTTTTCAGAAATGTTCCTGTACTTACTTATTTAAGGAAGCAAAACTTTTTTTTTGCTATTTTGAGAAACGCAGTTTTCACACTTCAGATGTCACTGTTCTTTCTGAGACTTTTTGGTTGACATTTCAAAAAGGTGTATTTTCATAATTTTTATTCCACATCTCTCCATCCCCATCATACCCTAACGCTTTGAAAACTCAAACAAAAAGCAATGCACCATAAGCAAAAGTTAACATTTACTGTTCACTTCTGCTTGTTCTGACAGATCTGTCAACCAGGGAGCTTTTCAGGTCTCTATTTTTTATGGTATGGCTAAGATCATACTTCCTCACCATAGTATATGCTGAGTTTTAATGTTAATTTTACTGTTCTTTCATTTCACTTTTTCAAACCACACCCATTTAAGCTTTTTAAGCATACTTAACCATACAAATGTACTAATTGTTGCTATTAGACCTAGCCTCTAAGAGGCTAAGTATACTGAATTACTACTTCAGACAGTAGTAGAAGCTGTTTCAAAACTCCTGAGGTCCTCAGTACGTAGAGAGATCAGATTTTATAGTATACAATAAAATTGTTGTTACACACCTACAGCATTCCCTCATGTGCACAGGTCCCTATTGACAGTATACAAGTCACAGTATTGCATGTTCTGCTGTAATGTCACAAGACATTACATTGGCTTTGCCTGCTGACAGACTACAGCCTCTGGGCAACTTTCATTAAAAAAATTAAAATTTTAAGAATAAAATAAAAATCAGCAACTCTTTCTCAACAATAATACCTACATGAGAAGTCTCTCATTCCGCTCTGCACACCACCTATGAAAGAGGTTTGTAGACAATGCCCGCTTTGACAGCTGCAGAATACAAGAGTTTATGAAAAACACTCTAATGCTATTTGGCACTGTATGCATAACCCCATTTCTGCTTTTTCCAGTTAGTCTTTACACAGTCTCTTCCTCAGATACAAAGTTAATTCTTGCCCCTGTAAAAGTTTAGCCTGAAAAACACTGAGCAAGCTCTTCAGCTTCAAGACGGAGCAGTCTTATAAGCGACCCTTTCTACCTTTATCTGTGAGCACAGGCGTTTTGAAAGTGTGTATCTGCCCTAACACATCCTTCAAAGGAGAGCAGTATCTCACCACACCAAAAGCCAAGTGACGGAGACTGCTATACTCCTCAGAGATACCTTTCAAGCCCCTCCTGCGGCAAGACACATGGGGATGGCTGATCAGTGTCCTTAACACAAGCTCACATGAAGCTCCAGATGTGGCCATGTACTCAGCCACACAAGGGACACAGGGTGTTCCCCAGCTTTGAAAGTAGATTACCACGTACAGCTACACGCTTGTTTACTTGACGGAGATCCATATTTAGACACGTATACAAGTGCATAATCCCGAGCTGTTTACTGGGACAAAAATCCCACTGAATGCAGTGGTTTTGTGTTTGTCTGTACAGCTGAGGACTAAACCCTTAAATCTCCTATAGTGCCTATTTGCACATTTCTAAATCATCAAATAAAAAAGAAAAGTGAACATGCCCATGTGACCATGGATCTCTCTGACACTTGGCTACATTCGGATTCAGAGAGCAGTGTGCCTTTCTAACACTGCTGATACAAGTACTAAGGCTCAATCCATCTATTTTGAACAAGAGTTCCTAAACCTCGTTACTCTATAAGCTGAGTAAATTTCTAACTGACTTTATAAGCCAAAACAACTTTTCTGAAATCATTTAAAGTTATTTACACAGGAGGGACAAATATTTTCTAAAAGAAACAGACTGTCCAGTCTTAACATTTCTCACTAACTGTTTCCATTTAGAGGGAAAATCCTTCTTTACTGACAGTGAACTGTGTTCTCTAGCTGGCTAAGCAATTCTCAGCCCATCACCTTTTGCAATTCTTATGCTTCTTCCCTAATCTTAGGATCAATACAGCATCAGTCTAATTCTATCATACAATTCATATTTGTATGGCTTATCCAGGACTCTGAACCCACCAGTGAGCAGCAAGCTTGGTACTGGCACATAAAGTGGCTTTTCTTCATCGTTGGTCAAAACGTGTTGAGGTCAACCCGGTTCACTTGGTAACCATGCTGCTAGAGCTGTATGGTCAAGCCCTACTAGGACCTCTGGCTTTGAATTCATCTGCCAAAAATGCAGTGTGTATCTATCTATTTTTATATACATATAAAGAACACCCCCCAGAAATGCTGGCATTCCCAATACTAAAACATGGTCTGCTAGATGTCAGTAGTATCATTATAATATTACTTTAACAATTCCCCAAGCATTATATTAGTTGGACTGTAGTAATTAAAATGTTGATCCTAAGAATACAAGGTAATAAACCACTTCTAAGTGACCACGAAAGCTGCCTCGTAACACACATTAACCAGTAAAAGTTTATTTTCCATTAAATTAATCAGATTAAAAGACAATGTTGCGAGAAGTCATGTGTAGCCAGCATGAATTTTTCTATGTCAGTCACTACGACAACTGGATAACCCGGATTCATGGAAAAGATGACGTTATGACACAATTTAAACAGAATCTCACATAACTGTGATAACTAAATCAATTCTAATGTGTTCTCTTAGAATGATTCTTGTTTCTTCACAGTAGATAGCATTTAATTGAAAGACATACACACAAATCAGTACAGTCTATTGAGTAAGTTTACAAACATACTGAAGTGACTATTTTATAATCTCTACTCTTCAGCTTTTCAAAGCCATGCCAGGAACAGGGCTGCCAAAGTACATGAGTAACAGTTTGAAAACTACATTCAAAAGGGGGTTCTAGAAAGCGTCATGTTAGACAAGCTTCTTTCTGAAAATGAGTTACTGACAAAGCTCTGTAATAACACTCAGTGTTGTATGCATAAATACATGTGCAAACACAAATATTTGGAAAATAATCAGCATAAATACAGAGACAGACACAAATTGCTATGAAATTCACTTTCAAAACACATATACAAATAATGCAGGCTAGTAAATGGTAAACATTAATAAATACACTTGCTTCAACAGGAATGCAAAACTAATGCATATTTTAACCACAGACAAATGCAGAAATTACTTGTGTGGAAGCATTAAAATTCAGCAGAATGAAAATATTATTTTCTGAAATTCCTATCATTAAATACTCTGGATACCTGGAATATGTTTTCAAGGCAAATGTGGGGACTGTCATTGCTAGTCACTACTAGCAATAATAAGAATTTCACAGTGCTCTGAAAATGTGCTTCCATTCATACACCACGTGCGGTGCCGCCTCTCCCATCCTTAATTAAAGCCTATATTTGTTACAGAAATCAGAGCAACCGCGGCACATGTTTCAGAGGTGCAGTCAATCTGAAGTCATGCCTCACGCTTATCTCGTCACAAGGCTGCAGCAATCAACTTTATTGCCTTCAGACATGTCGGCATTGACATACACCCCCGCTGCCGGCGGTTTCCCCGAGGAAGGGCGCTTCCATTGGCGTCACCACCGGGACACCTCCTGCCACTGACATGGCTCAGCTGCACGTTTGCAGGACTGGCCTTTTAAAAAGTCGACCGTATAAACTGGGCAGTGACCAGAATGAGCTGCAGTTATACAAGAAGCAAGGAAATATTATGCAAGACCACAGGAAGTCAGAGGAGACAGCATTCTGGGCAGGCCTGGCAAGGAGTCTGTGTGAACTTCAGCTAACAAGCAAAGCTCGGTCATTGGCGCCAAATTCAGCAGAGAACATTCCCAGTGCTGCAAAGGATAACACTCCCCATGCTTTTGCCAATGGGCTAAATTCCAGGACGCCATGTACCTGATGAAATGCAGATAAACCCGGGTCTTACTTTTCACCAAGTTTTCACTTCTTTTTAAAATTTGAGGCATATTTTAGGCTAACACTTGTTAAGTGGCAAATGGTTTGTTTTCATGGCTTTGCTAATAGATCACTTGTTCTTACACTCTCTGTAATTTCAACTACAATAAGTGACCTACAAAGAAAACATTTGGCTGAAGCCTCATTTTTTCCATGCATCTTGCCCATCTCTACCTCAAGGCTCTCTGTTAATAGGATATGTGAGGCTTATGGATTCCTTTTCCCTTGGCATTTTGGAATGACCTCAGAAAATGCACTTGGCACAAAAAGATGACACCCACTTTGCACATAACTACACTATTTTAGTCTGCTTCCACGTCAAAAGTAATTGTTTGGGGGTTGGCCTTTTCTTTCATTTCTGAGAATTACCTCACCCAGGTCCCACTTGGAGAAGAAATTCATTAAAACGCAGCAAAATTGTTTTCCAAAATGACTGAAAAAATTTGCCTTAATCTGGTAAACATTCATTATCTTGCAATGAGTTCAGAGAAGTTTTATGCTTTGTTCCAGGATTCACCTTTAAAACATCAATGATAAGATGTTGGAAGTGGAAATCCATTTTGAGGTTCACACACACATGCTGCCAAATAAGAAGCACAGCATGCAAAGTCTTACACAACACAAAACAATTACCAATTGTGATGAGAGTAGACAAAGCGTTCTCAAGAGAATCTATTTTATGTTTGTAATCACCCTCAAAAAACACACAATAGCGCTCTCCTTCCAGCAAATACATAATACAAACAAAACCCAAACAGTAGTACTGCCTTGACTGAGGGAAGTGATTCTGAGAAGTCTAAGAGATCTCAAGTAGATACTGATTGCCAACGCCAATGAACCAATTTTAAAAGTTTTCGTCATTTTCACTGCTTATGGGAACAGAAAACATACGCAACTCCTAACAAGAGATTCCTGCCTTCAACCCAGTTTGCACATGAAAAGGTTCCCACAACATACTGTTTTTGCAAAAATAATTAAACAAGCACTGCAACAACACAGGAAAGTGAAAATGTTAGTGGTGACAATGCCTTCATTGTTACTGCCAGTATAACAATGCCCAAAATTAATCATGACCCTGACAATCAACACCAAGGCACACACAGTTGGACCTCTCCAACCAAAACAGATCTTTCTACAGTCGGATTCAGAGTTATGGTTGCTGAGAAGTGCAGTTGTTTCTCCAGTTGAAGTCAGCAATTCCTGTCCAGCAGAAAGAAGTCCAGTTGCACTTCTCAGGGCCTGAGTCAAGCATACACTGGTGGTTTTCATGTGGCCAGTCTAAAATACCTCACAGTATCGAGTGTTAGTATTAATCATAGTTGCACAGCAGTTTCTTCATCCAAAACGAGTAAGGCCTAAGCACGCAGAAACACTCAGAAATTCCCAGGGTAAGGAACAACATTCTATCCATATCTATTTCTACTAAACGGCAAGGCAAATATCTCACAGTAAGTTTTTAAACACCACAAGGGTTAACTAGTGAACCACGCTACAAAAACAACAAGCTGTTTTTCCAACAAGGGCACCAGGAAAAACACATTTCTCCAGATTCTGCAGGCTCCTGGTGGATCCTGGTACCTGTGGCACAGCAAGCTGAAAGCCTGTAGCTGGCTGGCACCTGGACTTCTTCAGCCACAGAAGGCTCTCGTCTCTACAGGGGAAAGTGCTTGTGCTGCAATTTTCCCTTGAAGCCATCACAACACCTATTCCCAGGTATTTAATATTCTTGAGGTCTTTACAGTTCTGTCAGAAATGGAGACAGAGACACACTGAAAACATGTAAACCTTAAGAAAACAAGCTAGAAGAGGATAATTCATCTAATCACTGTCTCATCATTTGTTTAAATTTCTTTTGATTACTGCATTTCCAAGTAGTTCACCGAGCCAAAATCCTTCTCCAGACTTCCTATATGCAATTCATATTCAGCTACAACAAACTATAATATACGTACCATCACAAGCAGTAAAGAATTTACTTTCCTCAGAGTGGAGGGGGAGATGTTTTGACTCTCAACAGCAAGTACATCTCTAGGTTGAGGCCTTCCCTTCATTTTTCTTCAATACAGTGATTTCATATTCCACAGCTTCACTGTATGTCCTAAAACATCTCCTGGTATGAGAGCAAACTACTTTCAAAATAGAGTGCACTGAAATAGATTTGCCCACCAAATATTTCCTTCTTAGAAATGTGAATCAGAACTGACTTCCTATACAAGTAACAGTATAAGAACAGATGTTTACTCTGCTTTCCTCATATCTTACTGTTTGACCATTTAATTTGCTTAATCCACCAGCTAAGAGAAGTAGAACCCAAGTGAAACCATCATGAAACTCCCTTTTCAGAGGATAAAGGTTCATACCACACACAGCTGACATCATATTTTCCTCAAAGGTATTTTCACAAAGCCGTACCCAGAGGTCTCAGGCAGAAACTGAACCCCATTTTGATCAAAGTTCTAGACATTATGAAGCTGGAGGGTTTTTTGGTACAAAAGCCAGAGTACTTCATCTTTTAAATAAGGAACAAACAGAAACTAAGAAACCCTCCCAACAGGAGCACACAGCTCAACACACAAATGACTCGGTAAGCTCATTACACGGCTGTAACCTACCCGAAATGTAATACAACATGAAATCATTTTATGTTTGCAATGTATTCATCACATGACTCCTTCCAAAGGAATGCTCTATAATGACTTCACGTTGGCACGATTTCTTCTTAAAGGTTTTAACAGGTCAGGCAGCAGGCATTCTTCCTCTTTCACCTCTGCTCCACATTAGCCATCACTGCACCTTACTGTGACCTGCAATGTAGACTTTGCTCCCTGCTCACTTTATTCTCCAGGCTGAAAGAGCACTGAAAAGTCACTACTTTTTGAGTAAGCACCATTGGCTGTCATCCACCTCCTTTAGAATGAATTTTTTAAAAAGTGTCAGAAAGCAATAGTGGTGGTCACTGTGGTTTATTGCTTCATAATTGCCCTTAGAGAAGCTAAAATTTAGTTATACCATGCTTACAGTGACATTTAGTTTTGGGGGGCAGGAGATGTTGTCCTAAGATTTAGCAGGCAAAGGGAAAGAAGCGGTGCTATACAGGTAACACAGATTCTTTCATTATCTTCTTCAGGGCCTGAGCATACAGTACGCAAAGCCGCCAATAAAGGTTGGTATAAAATGTTAGGGGTTTCTCAGTGTTTCTTCTTTACACTGAAGAATGTGCCTGCTCCATCTTCAGGCCAACCCTGCCACTCATATGCAGGAGAAGCCTTAACTGAATGAAGATTCACAGGCTGTGTGAAGGAGGTTGTGAATGCTGACCTCTAAACCGATGTCACATGAACCCCACATATCAGCACCGCTTTACTTTCTTACAGCTCTCAGTTCAAAGAAACTGAGAGCAAATCATTGCCGGCTGAAACCCTACTGAACTCCACATCTGCAGAAAAGACTGGTTTTGGTATGACAGTCAAACCTTCCTTTTCATTCTTATTGCCCTGTGGGTTGCTCACCTGCCTGCTCTGTGATGAAATCTGAAAGAATAAGGGGTTTTATCATCTCCCACATGCTTTCAGGGTGTTGCAATCCTTCGCCGCCGCCACCCCCCCATCTCCTCAATTGCTTGGGGCGGCTAAATTGCACACAGATCTTATATGACAGGAGGGACAAATTCAAAGGTGAAGCAAGCGAAGGCGTAGGTCACCCATCAGGACATGGGTGTAACCTACATATTGAGGAATAATACGGAGCAGTGCAGTAAAGAAAGCAATTAACCAGGCAATATAAGAGTGAGAGATAACCAAACTCCTTCCATTTGAGAACCCCCTGCTACAGTATTTTCAAGTTAGGTTTATCACACAAGCTTCTTGCCAACATATCTAGAGCATTGTCTTAGGCATAGAAAGTCCCTACCTTATAAAGTTTACAGTCTATTTTAAATAAATAAGACAGACAAAGGGTGGAAGGAAGGATATACTGCCATCCCAGTTTTCCAGACCGGGGATCGAGGATAACTACAGCGATCAGTCACACTGTCCAGGTTACATTACCAACCCAGTGTCCCAAGCACCCAGCAAGACAAAGAGCCAGGCCAAGCAAGAAGGGCTTTCAGGGAGTGTGTGGAGGGGAAAGGAGACAGGAGAAGCAGCTGCACAGGCAAGACCCACTTGCCGAAGCTGCTGTTCAGCAGCTAGGTCAGTTACCAGACACAGCTTTCACAGCCAGCTCTACTGAGAGTGGCGAACAAGTTCAAGAGATAGAATCCAAAACATGATTTTATTCAGCTTCACTACATTTTGGCCCAGGTCCTCATGCCAGAGAGGCTTTGTTCAGGCCAGTCGTGCAGTTGACAAACAAAAGTAGGGTTGGGGGGCTGGTTTTTCTTAAATGAGAAATAATGGCTGTTTCGAAACACCAGCATTATGTTTCCCTCAAGATATCTGCACTTGCTTCTATTTCATTTTCAAGCCAGCACATGCCTAAGTGAACAGGATAGTCCCCTTTTGTGAATCACTGGGAACATAAACTCGGCTTTGCTGTTACGTAAAAGCCAGTAGAAGTGTTAAGACAACTTGAGCACAGAAAGGATGTGACCATAAAAATGTTCCTCTGATTAGTAATGGCAATAAACACATCCTTCAAATCATTTACAGGGGAAAATCCAAGAACTAGATATATTAACACTAACTGATAATCTTACAGCTGCAGCACAAAAACAGCCCACCCGCAGCTGAACCAAGCTGTGTTCCCTCGGTCAAACAAGAAATCTTCCTCCTAATCACTCACATAAAAGTGTTGCATGAAGCAATAAAGGGGGTCAACACCCCCCAAACATCTTTCTTTCCTTAAAAGTGTAAGTAATACTATTTTGTTAAGACCAAGCATCATGATCTGTCTTGGCTAGATGGGGTATTGGTTTCCTCCTCTGCAAGCAAAAGTTATCCATCTCAAGTGCAAGAACTGGCAAATTCCAACTCTCTGCATTCTCTGAAATACAAGAGTCAGCTTAAAGGACAACGGGAAATGAGTCTTCCAGGTCAATATGGGGATAACTGGAAGAAGTAAACCATGAGCAACATTTGTCATGGATTTCCTTTGCAACAGAGAAGGAATGGGAAAATTCAGGGACAGATAAAAGCCAGTAGTAAGCAAAGCCCTGCTTCTCCTTCAAAGACAGCTCTTTCCTTCACATGAAGGCAACATCCACAGGCTATTCCAAAATGCTAACTTCTTCCCAAAGGCTCTCCCCCTTCAGCGAATTAGACAAATGCAGCTTTCCTAGAAGAAATTATCTAGCAGAAGCTGTACAGAAAAAATACCCTAAGCCTTTTCACCAATGTCCAACCTTCTCTCACAAGTTATGAAACACACCAGCAGCAACTGAGACCTTAAAAAATAAAAAATCCTGGAGTGGAGTATAGCTATAATTAGTCATCAGCTTTGTATTCCAGAGAAATACTGCCTAAGGAGCCATGGCATGATAAAGCCACTTAATGCCGAACTTCTTCTCACACATCTGTGTATGATGCTGACATTCCATAGATCATTCCAAAACCATTTTGGTTCTAAACTTCCCATCAGCTTTAACTCAATACCCTCCATAAATACCTAAGTCTGCAGATACAGTTATTGTCATCAGCTGATGACTATGTTATTTCATTATAATGGCATATGAAAATCTAACCAGCCACAACAAGACATATAATCTCAGAAGATACTCTGGTATTTGCAACAAGTTTTGGACATAAATTGTACAGACAGCTAAAAGCTTGGTACATTCCTGGAAACATTCCCCATTTACAAATGTAGATATACAGAGTGGGGTGGTTTTTAAATGTCAAAGATCTTTGAAGTAGTGAGACAACAAGTACCCAATAACACCAAGAATTTACTGGCAGAGAGGGTGATACGATTGTGAAAGAAGGTACAGGCCTTATAGACCAACACCAGAACATCCCAAACACAATGGCTGAATAGGGTTACTTTGTAGTTTATCATACAAATGCAAGTGCAAATGACTACAACTGTGATACTAAGAGTTTAAGCACCTTTTTATGGTAGTAAATACCTTAGATATGCTAATGGTGAAACAAAATACAAGGAATGTTCTTTAAAGCTTCCACCACCTTTATAAAAACTTCCACCACCTTTATAAAAACTGCCTAATAACCATCTCACTTCATACTTCCTTCAAGCTTGTTACCAAAGTAAATATTTATCTTACGAGCACATGAATATATCTTAAAGGAAAAATACTATAGAGTAACTTTTGAACAACATTAGAAAACTTGCACCAAAATTATCAGCTCTTAATGGATTTTTCCCATGTAGATTAAAAAAGTTCATAAGGCATCTGACACTAAATTAGCACCAGCTTTCCCTTTTAAGAAGGGAAGAACAATAGGGTACATTTTTAAGATTTCATACAACCTATTCAGGCCATTGTATTTGCTTCTTAAACTGAAGTCATTCAGCAAACCACCCTCTGTGTCCTAAGTTATATATATATATATATATAAAATAAGGATTCAGCAGCTGACTACCTAAAAAACCCACATGTACTGGACCAAAGGCGAATATCACCTTGGATAACTATATTTCAAGATATTATTACATCTGTTAGTTAAAGCAATAGCTTTTGTGGGAAAGGCAAACATTTCTCTCTCTCACCATACATAGGCAGGTTTTCAAGAACATGCCTTTTGAGAACAACTTAGAAATTCTGCAACATGCTGTTTTCATCTCTCCCATATTTTGTCTTTCTTGTTTGTCATATCAGGAGCCAGTGAGGTGGGCAGGGGTTATGGAGGGCCTTTATTGCTACGTTTTCAATTATACTACTGTCTTTAAAGAGCTGTTCACATAACCAAAGCTAGAGAAGACCTTTGCCATCATCAAGTCACACTTCCTGCCTAACCCAATCCAAACACAACTGAGTATCTTCATCAGATCTGGTAACTTGTTTAAGCGATTGCAGTTTTTGAAAGATTGTGACTCTTTTGATTTCAAGGCCTCAAGTGATGAGGCCCTCATGACTAGTGTAAAAGGAGTACCTAATATCTTGGTTTAGCAGATAAAGATTTCTCCTGAAAGGAAGACAGGAACTTGACTGAGGTCAAGCCACCATGTATGTGTCCTGTGGATTTCAGTAAAACAAAGAAGATCTGGAAAAAAGCCCAACTGAGTCAAACACCAGAAAAGAAAGGAGGGAAGGAGGGAAAAAAGAAAAAAAAAATCTTTACATTAAAAAGAGACTAATAATTACCTAAGTCTCATTCAAATGAAATTTAAAACATCTGATTTTCAATTAACAATGTAGGGCAACACAGGAAAGCGTATAAAAATGAATCCAAATCTAAAATGTTTCACCAATCTCCAAATGTTTTGACAATTTCTCAATCCAATCCCTTCATTTTAGCAGTATAGCTAAAACTAGAACACTAGCTCGTTTCCTTGTGCTCTGGAAAATTATTTTCCAAGAAAATATTTATTTTTGCAGAAAATATTCAGTCTACCAACTGCATCTGCAGCTCAGTAACCCATTGTTCAAAACTTGCACCTTATATCTTACCTTCATTTACCTAACTCTAACCAAATGTATTTTTATATATTAGATAATGTTTAATAAATATTTACAATAGATTAAGTTCATGTTTCAGTGGTTCCAAACAGTTTCTAAATGATCCTGGTAATCTTACTGCACATATACCTTCAGACAGACTGTTTGCTATCAAGTGCCATAAGTCACACCCACATGATTCATCCATTAGGAGAGCTCCTCAATTACAAAAAACCAAAAAACAACCAAAACCCAAACCAACAACAAAAAAAAAACCAAACAACAAAACCAAACAAACCCCACCACGCACAACCCTACCCATATCACTTCTAATTTTAGCTTTTCCTTAGATAACACAATTTCCTGAAAGAGAAGGAGACTGGTCACATTGCTCCAGCTCCAAAATGTTACTGTAAAAGTATTGTTAATTGTAGAAGTAGTTGAACACATAGTATTTCATATTCAAACATAAAGGGATGTTGCAGTGCTTCAGCCTTCTGTTCTGCTTGGGATGCAGGGAAGGAGATGAAAGCAACAGGGCATGACTAATTTTGGGGGGGGGGGGAATGAGGCAGGCAAGAGAGTGCACTCTGCACTCATGAGTTTTCTATAGGGATAAAAAAAAGAGAGTAAGGCAACCCACTAATCCTAAGGCTGGGCATTCACAGGTATCTCCCACGGCTGTGGCTACAGCTCCAGCTTCCAGGGATAGCCTCCAGGCCAAAAGCAACAAGATATCCAAAACTTAAACTGGTTGTGGGCACTGCAGAAAGCAGATATTTTTTTTAAATTCAAAGAAACTTCAGGTAGGTCTGACAGCAGCCCAGATAAATAAGAAATAGCATCATCTGCCCACCACCTATTGCATAAATCCATCCGTCATTTTACAGATCTGAAGGTCTGAAGCAGATACTTGTGGAAGGATCATCATTCTGTTAAGCTTACTTTTATTTTGGTACACTGCAAAATAAGCACTCATTTATAGAGAAAATGGTGACCTAATCACCATTACACCTAGCTGGGCAAAAATAGCTGAGGAGATGTATTTGTTGCTTCGAGTTATCTTAAGATCATGGCAGGACAATGACTGTTAAACTTATATAGTAAAAAACCAAGCAAACAAATCCCAACCAAATCCCTTAAATGGCCATAGTCAGTTGTTCTTTCCCTCACAATCCTGCTTTACAATCTGTCCAAATTCTAGCCTGGAGGTTTCATTCATGCAGGTCACAGCTGGGATTTAGGGACATGCCTCAAGGAGTAAGGACCAGAGGAGCAGCCAGGCTAAACCAAGATGCAGTTTGAGATACATTTCTTGTTGGAAACACCAATAAGTTGTTGAAATCTCTTTGGAAAACAGTTTGGTCTCATGGATACTCCACAAATGCTTGAGATTAAAACATATGTTACTTAATGTTTGCTTGAAAGCAAATCACTGTTTAAATACATACACAGCAGAATGAAGAAGCTTGGGGGATAGTTCAACATATTTGTATTAGCAATGAAAACCACTAAGGAGCTGTATTGTCCTGGTTTTGTCCCACTTGAGAGCAGGATCAAAATAACAAAGTGTTTTTTCCTCCTGCCCAGATGCACAGAACTTGTTCGTAAAGCTGTAATAAGCCAGTATTAATCGTGCACCCACAGGCTAACATAAAGCATGTGTAAAGTTTCTGAATTTTTCAGACAATCTTCTTGGAGGCAACACCCTAAACATTCCCCTAAATCAAAGAAACCTGCTGATTCCACATATTAGCACACAGAGGAAGGGTCAAGACCAGGGCACATCTTCAACTGAAGATCAGACATAAAAATTCAACTAAAGCAACTTTGCTTCTAGTCTGGCAACACATTTGATGAGTTTCCATAGAATAGAATATTTAATATTTGCTGTATCATGTAATGCAATGGACAGAGAAGCATAATGGAGATGCTATCCAACCCCAAACTCTTTGTAATAACAGTCAAGTAAATTAAATTAAAAGTCTAACTGTTTTCAGGCCTAAATATGCCCATTTAATCAGAATTTATTACGGTAGATTTTGTTTCAGCTAAATTTTCTAAGCCTAAATAAAGTCACAGAGGAAAGAACCAAAATCATAATTAGATTTGAGCTCAAGAAGTAAAGAGCATAATTAAATGAGTTACTTGGGAACACTATTTATCAGCCAATTGGCTTACTGTACTTCAATAAGCTACTTTCCAAATGCACGGTAAAATAGTTTTCCATTTTACATACTTCAGGAGTCTTCATGAAAAGTAGCTCTGTAAATTTAAGAAAGAAGTTAGTCTTTCTTAAATAAACAGTCAAGATTTTTATCCTCAGCCTTTATTATATTGCCTTTTAAGCAAATGGAGCACAAGAACGATAAATGAGAAAAAAACCTGCCAGCTGCATAATATCCATACTTGCACTTTCTCTTAACTTAAAAGAAGTGTTCTCTCAACCTTGTGCCAGCTACTAGGAGTAAATTTATAACTAATAAGATATATATGCCACTGAATATGAATATTGGAGTAATTAACACAATAGCATTTCACAAATAGTTTTAGAGGAATAAATCCATTTCATGCATCTAAATTATTTTTAAATACAACGTGCCTTTGTATTGCTCATTCCCTTACTCTAATGTTTATCCTATTTCTCAGTTTTCAAAAAATACCCATTTGAAAACAATAGCAAAAAGTTCAATGCTTGAAGTTTTCTTCCCCCACCACACCTAGCAGCAGCTCCCTGCTTGGAACCTGAAAACTAAAATGCTTAACGTTTATGAATCCGTCATAGTAAGAAATATTATAGAAAGACAGAAGGATGCATTATTGATACTCATGATGGGTCTCCTGAATTTTGCAGTATAAACAAAAAACTTGTATTAGTGGAGTACCTCCAATATGCAAGGCATTCCCAATGACCCACACAAGATATACATGACAGAAGATGACTGATATTAGAAAATGAAGAGAAAGGGATATGACACAGAAAGGTGCTGTATACCAAGGGGTGATGGATTTTTAATTTACTCTAGGTGCTAAACACAAGCAGAGCAAGCCCCTGGAGCACCCCGGTGAAACACGAATCCTCAAAAACTTCGGGAGGATGGTACACACTGGGAAGCACTCACATTGTACACAATTTCCACAGCAAAATCCATTCAGCCTTCATTATGCTCAAATATTAAGCTAAAATGCTTTGATTCTATATAGATCAAGCCACAGGAGTTGGGCAAGAGAAATAAAGTGTTCACAAGTAGGCCAGGTTGCCAAGTCAGAGCATGGCCCAAACTCTGCTGCGTGCCATTGCAGGCAAAGGGAGACATGGGGGCAGGAACGTAGCCTGACGTTCCTCATTCCTGTATCCTTGGGCCACCCTCTGGTAGAAAAGCCCTCTCCACATCTGTAGAAATGCAGAAAGGGCAGTGAATGCAGAAAGCAGAAGGGGTGAAACCAAAGTATGATAAGTATGACCGGCCAGGATCATTCAAGATGACCTGCAAGCAATGAAGTGTCTGTATTTGTGGTGCTGAAACATTAAGATCAAATTGCTTATTGTTAACATGCCCTAAGCACATGTTAAACAGCCAATTTCAACTTATTGATCACCAGGAATTCAGGAAATTACAGCTCCTTCTGATAACTCCAAATAAGAAAAACTGCAGGGGCAGATGTTGACATAGGAGCAAACAAAGTAAATTAAATATGTGGGCTATGCACAGGAAGATGTTGAGCAATAACAAATCTTGAACAATTTTTTTACGAAGTTGAGTAATCTATGAAAAAAATCTGCAAAGGAAAGTGTTCAAAGCTCAATAATTATAAGCTGAAATGCATAAAGTGAGGTTTACAAGAGTATAAGGAACAACCTATATTGGCAAGAGAATGGATGAGATCGTCTATTCCACCACAGTCACAGAATAACAGGCAATAGGTAATATACCTGGCAACAGGGACATAGGTTAAAACAGAAAATATACTAGGTAGAACAAAACTGAGACGGTACACTTCCTGAAAATTGCAGTTTAACACCTTGGCACATCCAAATGCTCCCATTTCCTGGCATCCAAATTACATCCATTAAGAGCAAACTACTACCTGAGCTCTGGAGAGCTGTGCCATCAGGATGGTTTCCTCATCCTGAGGAGGAAGGGCCAAGAGTGACCTCAGCTTGGCAGAGCTATTCTCCTGACAGAAAGGTCAGTGAAAATTGAGGCACAAAGTGTCTCATTAGAGGGGCTCAACATCAAATAAAGCCCAAAGTGAAAGGGTAATTGAAAACAGTCAATTACCTAGACAATAACTGGGAGCAATCCTGTTTCTTTACTATCTGGACCAGAAGACCTTAAACACATTAATACAACACTACATAGTTAGGATCACAAAACAGTACTGTATGGGGACCACTAGCACAGAAACACCCTGAGCTGCAAAACTGGTTTATTTTTCATACAACTGGAAAACAAGCACTGAAATCCCCAAGTAACAAAACAACTGAAAAGGTGAAGCCAAATGACGTGTCCTTCTCAGCCATACTTAACTTGTCCCGAGCCTGGTTTCAAACCTCAAACATACGCTGCTGTCCATCCAGAACAGTTAGTTTAACATACCATCCTTTCCTAACAAAATAACCATATTCTGCAAACAATCAAAAAAAATGATGATTAAATAATTAAAAAACACATCAAGATATTCTACCATACTGCTCTAATTACATTGAGACCTATGTACTATTTGTCATTGTACTTCACAGTGATCATAGATATTTCCTCCTTAGCTCTTACTATTTTGCTAAAATGTGTTATACCCTTTTATTCCTCCTCTTCCCAGTTTCTAATTACTGGCATTCTAAGAAAGTATTTATTACCGTGTAGATAATGATTTTTTTAAAAAGTAAGTTAAAAGAATAATCATATTAATCTCAGCTCTGTATCTTGGACTAACTCTAAATGTGGGAAATCAGTTTCTTGAAAGTGCTGTAACATTGGTTCCAAATAAAGCAACTGCTCTTTTCTATTGACAAACAGAGCTTTGAATGAGAACCTGAGGATGCTCTTCAAATTAAATGGATTATTAAGAGAATCAAATATTATCTTCCATAGAGCATTTATTTAATAGTAAAGAGAACTGTTCCTCTAAACATATGTTCCAGAGCTGCCTGGAAATCTGGTAAACCAGATTACCCATAACACCCCCACCACCTTTTCTCTGTGAAACTGATTTATAAATGCCATTAGCAAGTCAGGTTAAGAGTTCCTAGCTACATATCTGGATAGAGATCAACCAAATAATACAACAACTGTTGAACTCAAGGCAATAAACCTATTCTATAATAGTACTGGAAAATTAAGAAAGAAAAACATCTTGCTTCAATAGGCTACATAGGGTATGTTCCCATTAGGGATATACACATGCACACTGACAGGGAGGCACAAGCGAGCTGTCTGAAATCCCTCTGAAATCCCTCGTATGACACTCTCCCAGTTCTTTCACAAACACTAATTTACGCAACAATCCCATGAGCCACATAATAACTAGCCTACTTCTGAGAGAAACAGAAAAACTGTCACTGAATGCCACAATACTTAAAATCAGTGACAGGATCAGGATTAGGGTTCAGACTTCAGTCCCATGAAGTTTGTGTCATATTTCCACAAAGCACCTCAGTGTACTGTCCTACAAGATTAGACAGCGTTAGATCCCTCACTGTGCTTGAAAATGAGAGGTTAAAACCGAAGAGATTAAGAATGCCCCATTAAAATGAGGTGATACAATGAATGCAATGTATTTCCAATATGTACACTACTTCATTCTTATCATTCGTTATAAACTATAACACATTTTTATAACTACACACTGTGTAGTTATATAGTAGTATGTGTAGTTTTATATCACACTGTGGTAGAATTTTTTATTCTCTTTTTCAACATAGGAAGACACAAAATGTGTGTATATTTTATACCCTGCACAGAAGATTGATACCTAGAACAAAATACACTTGAGGCAATTGTTTAACCTTAACACATTAATGTTTGATAAACTGAGGAAAACAGAACTACATGGAAAATGTATGATTTATACTACACTACCTCCCCTATTACATTGTCATAGAGTGACTCAGTAAAAAAGAAGCTATTACAAAAATAAAAAACCAGTGTTTAAAGTTTACTGCATCATCGACTGGATAGAATGCATAACAACACAAAATTCTTAGTCTGTAAATCACATAGTTTATGAACAGAATCTATAGCCAGAACAGTAACCTGTGCTGATAATGAAGTCATTCTTGTGACTGCCTGCTATACAAAACAGACTGAATAAATATGCTGGTATGAGACTTCATGGACCTTTATTCCCTTGCTTAGCTTTCCCTATCTCAGCGCCCTCGCTCATCCACAGGGAATGTTTATAGCTTTGGAGCAACAAGTAGATACTTCACTTAATCTCCACCTATAACTTCTGCGTTACGGATTGTTGAGTTTTATTTTGACGGTCGTTCTGAAGAACCAGGAGGAAAACGCGCTCTTTAACGCAAGTACGAAACAACTAGTACGTTATTTTGATTCCCTCTGAAAGAGTCGTTATGGCAGTGTGGGAATGCCTAGATTTACATCCTTCTCGAAGGGCAGCGACAGACGAAGCGCTGGGCACTCCTGGAGCTCTCGGCCTTGCGGGAAAACCCGCTGACAGCTGAGGCGCTCCACGAACCACGGGAGATGCGAGTTCTCCGCGCACCGCGTCCAGCGTCTCGGGCTGGAGCGAGGAGGTGTCAAAACCCAGTAGCTTTATACAACTTGTAAGTGTTTACAAAGCCTGTCAATTACATCCACACGACGTCAATTATGAAACACGTTTTGCTAAGGGTGCTGCTACCTTTAAAACCCCCGTCCTCAGCTGGAAAACCAACTTCATAATAACTCAGTCCTCGCTGGTATCAAGCCCTGCCACAGCGTACACTAACTACAGTCATCCCGCACCGGCAGGCTGGCCCTGCCCGCCAGGTGCACCTGCCCGCAGCCTCCGCCGGGCCCAGCCGGGCTGGGACGCTCGGGACGTGCCGCCCGCGGTGCCGCCCGGCGGGGGCAGCTCCCCGGGGCAGGCGCTCCCCGGCTCGGCGGGGCCCGGACGGAACGCGGGCTGCCCCGGAGTGGCGCGGCGCTGCTCCGCTGCCCCTCTGCCGGCGCGGGCTGGGCGAACCAACACCAACTCCTTCCGCAGTTGGACCCCGCGAAGGCTCCGGGTCGAGCCCTCGCACAGGAGCCGCGGCGGGGAGAGGCGAGGCCGCGCCGCCCCGCCGGCAGTGCCGCCCTCGGTGCCCGCCCGCGGGGAGTCCCGCGGCCGCAGGGGGCAGCCAGAGGAGGAAGAGGAGGACGCAGCGGCCCGAGCAGCCCGGCGCCTCGCCCGCGGCCCCTCACCTTTTCTTCTCCTTGTCAGCTGTCATCGCGGCGGCTGTGCCGGCTCCTGCGCCGCCTCTCGGGCCGGGGCGCGCTCAGCACCTGCCCGCGGGACGCAGGGGCTCCGCGGGCGGCGGCGGGCGGGGGTCGGGGTCCGGTTCGGCCGGGTCGCCCCCGAGGCGGGCGTACAGTCTCAGGACACTGCCGAGGATTGTACGGCCCGCCCGGGGGAGGCGACGGCGGCTGCTGCTGCGGGGCAGGAGCGGCGCGGCGACGGGGCTGTACAGCTCGGCGCCGCCCGCAGAAAGTTCTCACTTTAAACCTTGGGCCGCCGCCGGCCGCGGGGGCAGGGCCGGCCCCCTCCGCCCCGGCCCCGGCTCGGCCCGGCCCGGCCCCGCCGCCGCCGCCGCGCCCGCCAATGGGGGCCGACGGGGCGCCCCGGGCTCCCCGCCCCCAGCACCGGCCCGGCCGGGGGTCAGCGGGGCCGCCCCCGCCCCGCCGGCACCGCGGGGAGCGCCCCGCGGGCACCGGGTGCCGTCCCATCCGCCGCTGTTTTGCTAGTTATCTTCTAGTTATTTAACTTTTTAGTTATTTAGTATGTCTTTTAGTTATTTAACTTTTTTTTTTTTTTTCTGAGAGGTCTTTTCTCCGGTGTCTCCGCGCCAGTGCGGTCCGGGGGCCGCCGCGGCACCTGCCCGGCCGGCGCGGAGCCGCTGCGGGGCTGCCCCGGCGCCGGGCGCTACTCCCGCAAGCGGGGAGCGGCCCCGTCTTCGCCCCCTGGAGCATCCCCCGTTCAGTGCGAGGCAGGGGGGTGTTGAAAAAAAATAAATTTAACTTAAAATTAAGAAAGTAAAACCCATAAGGACCGCGCGGGCTGGGGGAGAAGCCCGGAAGCCATCCCCGGCGTGCGGGACCGCCCTGCCCCGGCCCCGCTCGGCCCCGGTCGTGCACGGAAAGGAGAGAGCGTGACAGCGGCGGCGGGCACAGGGATGTGCAGAGGAGGAGGAGGGGGGGCTGCACTTTTGCCTCCCTGATGGGATTTCCTTCCTATCCTTGTTTTTTCGATTTTATTTTCTATGTCATATTGTATATTTCGGCTCAGGCACTTTTAAAACTCCTGGTGTTGACACACGGTGAAGCGAGTCTCTGGCAAGTGCCAAAGCCCATCTCATGCTAGCACCTGCTATGGCTTGCTGCAGTTAAGTTAAATGTAAATAATAATAAAAAAGAACCCTCACTTTGATTTCTGTTTATTTTATACCAAAGCAACTAGCGTTGCTAGACAAGGGATTACTAGAATTTTTCTGATCTTGTCTTTCATCATGGTAGAAACTGCAGTCTTATCCTCATGTTTTCTTACATCTCAAACCAAAATACATGCACCTTTGTATTAAGCTGCACTGGGTTTCCTTTACTTCTGGGAAATGGAACTACTGTAGGCAACGTGAACCAAACCAGACTTATTTCTTGGTAATTCAAATTTGAACAATTTCCCTATGCCATTTCACAGGCTAGTTTGTGTACAATGGATCAGAGGGAGTTTTCCTTTCCCCCCCCCCCTTTTATACAGTATGAATGTTCAAAGAAATGCATTTGTGTTTGAATTTGCATATTCTGTTCTCAGGTCTGAAAAGAGTTACACATGCTTACACAGCAACAGCCTAATTATGTGGTAACAGTTAGGTTTTTTACTTGTTATACAAGAGAACCTAAACAAAAGAAACCCACAAATATTTAAAACCTAAGTAAACTTAGTCAAACAAAATTTGTGTATGCAGGACTAAATTTAACCTTCTGGGAATAAGAGAATGCAACAGGATCAAAGAGCCAAGTCACTCATTTCCTAGATTAAATAGACCTCTTCATCCTCCATTGATCTCTGCTGATGTCAATGGTCCTTGCTGTATCTTAAAGCACTTCACTTCGATAAACAACTTGCCTTCAAAAATCAGACAAGAAAAGCATTCAAATTGACTAAATCTAAACCACTCAGTAAATTTCCATTATTTCAGGTCTAGCTCATTGACCTGTTGGCTCTGCCCACATCGATATGGTGTAGTTGATTAACAGTCTACATCTCTTACTCTTTTGGCCAGTAAGGCCTAAAGGTTCTTTGACAACAGGAGAATTCACATCTAAGTGCCACCCAAGAGCCAACACCTGTCCTGTCCTCCTCTGCACAGACAGGTTAGTGGGCTTCAGCACAGGTCAGTGCCCAGCGAAACCTGAATCTTTCTGCTGGATCAGGAAGGTGAAGCAAGCCTGAGTGATTCTTATGGCTCCCTCTTGAAGTTGTCCATACTGTTATTTCTGACAAGTGAACTCTCCAACTTGACCGTGAAGAAAATAAATGGCCTGTCCTCTAGAGCTCACTTGAGTTGTTAATTCCCTCTCTTTCCCATGACTATTCAGGGAGGGGAAGATTAAATACATCTTTAAGAGCACTGTCATTTTATTAGAAGCAATCTGTGACAATAAGGGATCCCTTGGCAACTGCAGAGAGGCAGAAACTTTTGTCCTTGCTGGAGAGCAATAGAGAAAAATCATACAATTTTATTTTCAAATGCACCTCATTACTGCTTTGATTTCTTTTATGATCAGTCAATATTTACTGACAGAAGTACCCACCCTAAGGTGGACTTTCTCTAATCTTATACTACTCAGAAGCTTCAATAGGAGCCACACCACTAGCGAGCACATTTACTCTACAAAACCCACATGAGACGAGAGCTGCCAGAAAAGCCAAGCAAAACCTTGAACTAATAGTAAGCACACTTTGTCCTCTCAATTACTATAGCCATTGTAAGGGCTTTTTTCATTTCGTATTTCCATGTTACTCCTTACATTTTATCTTGCATTTGCTATGTTTTACCATTTTACACTTAGCCTAGTAGGTATAACTGAGATAAAAGCTGATGGAAGGGGTAAAAGGGCTCAGAAAATGTCATGAACTGACCTTAGCAGGGGTTAACTCCGGTTTTTGCTCCCTCCACCAAAGTTTTCAACAGAGCCAACATAGGGGCTTCATTGCTCTTGGTGGTCAGAGAAAATACAAGCAGCTAGGTCTTATCCATTCTGTTCTGGAAAATTTTGGAAATGACCCACATTGCTCCTATGTGAATTATTCTAGAGATGCTATAGGAATAGAATAGAGAGCTTTTGATTTCCTAAAAGCAATCTTCAGGTGATCTGCACAGGGTAGTAACTGGGGCAGCTCATCCTTCTAGTGCTCCTGGGCAGGAACACGGCATCACCCAAACAAGATACAAGCAAGCTCCTGATTACTGCCACTTATTCTGAAACACACCACTGATTTAGGACGAGTTATGCTGCATTGTTTTTTCTCAGGATATGCATATGTATGTAATCAACCATACAAATCAGCACTTGCACCACTTTGAATGCGCATAGCCATCATCAGTGAAGTGAAAGCACTTCTAGTACTCTGTTTTATGTATGCATGCTACTGGCACCTGTACTGACTGAAGAGCATTAGTAAAACATACAGAAGTTTGACACTGCTCAGCAATTCATGCTCCAGAGTAGTCAGAAGTATTCAGAAGAGAAATACTCGATCTTTTGCTGAGGAGGCGCTTTTTTAAAATTAAAAGCAGCTCTTAAAAGCAGATTATTGAGGGGACATAGTGTTTGAGATTCATTAATAATCCCTGCCCGTTTTCTTTCTTTTTCTGTCTCCTCAATACTGCAAAAGCAAAAAGTTGATGCTTGTAATAACAAATAATGACATTATGGGAAAGGGAAGGGGAGAAAGGAGAGCCTTGTTATTGCAACACAGTTGAACCTTTGAAGGAAGGAGACAGAATTCTTCACTTACTCATACCAGAATAAGATATAGTCAGGATACATTTTTTACACAGAATAGCAAACGAAACAGAAAAATATCAAACTTCAGGTTAATTTGTTAGCAGGGGAAAAGTGATATTTATAAGCTAGATAGAACACAAAAGGTCCACAAATGCAAGTGGGTACTATTCAGATGGAAATATAAAAAAATGCCTGAACCACGGTTTAAAAATAAAAAAATAAAAAATAAAAAAAGAGTACTTTTCCTCGTGCAACCAGTCTCTTACACTCACTCATGCCTTTTTTCATAATCACAGGTGTGTGCCTGTGTCTCAGTATAGATATACCCTCTGCAAAGTCAATAGCTGTGCCCTTTCTCCGTGGTGGCACCAGTTGCTTGCCAAGTAGGAAACAACACCTCAGCTAGCACACATATCCTAAAGGCTCCTTTGTCTCTTGTTACAGTTTCATTCTAGAGAGAGAATTCTTATACAAGAACATAAAACAAGACACATATATTGCTCTTACACAAGAACAGATGTTAAGAACAACCTATAACAACACTGCCCCTGTTACCCTAGGCAGAAAGCAAAACACACTCCATGCGCAATACTGGACCAGCCAGTTTAAAACGTAATTTTGAGGGAATGCATTAAGATGTCTTTGAGAGCTTCCAAATATGGAGTGCACACCTTCAAGCAAGGCTCACAGATAAGCCACAGCATTTGGAGGCATTGATTACTTACAGACACATTCCAGACGTTTCGGCTGTCACACTTCCATGAAAAAAAGACATGATGGCCAAAACGTTGGGAATGTACCTGTAAATATTAAAAGGCTTAAAACTACTCTGCTTATCTTTCAACATTTTTCAAAATTACATACTGAGGATGTTGTAGGCCTATCCCAAGGAAAGGTGGTCAAAGACAGTCTAATTAATACAGCAGTGTGTTACAATACAATCAGTTTACAAGAAAAACCCATGATAAATAACACAGAAATACTCCCATCATGATTCTGAAGAATATAATTTTAAATATTGGGAAAGCTCAATGGAGAAACAGATGAAATACAGCTTGTTAAATGAAGAGTGGTTTTGGTTTGGGTTTTCCCTTGACCTTCAATAGTTTAGTATTTAGAAATACTATGGTTTTAAGGGACTTTTTTTTATTGGCCTGTAGAGAGTAAAGGCTGAATGCATTGCTAAGCAGGACCCTGATTCATCATGTAGAATGCAAACAAGACTCTAGCATATTAAAAAAAAATCCCTGAAGAGGTAAGAGCTTAATCCAGGAATATGATCTGTTAATGGATGCTTTTTTGGTGTATAATACAATAATAGTCCAATTTAATGAAAATGAAGTATGAAGCAGATACTGAAGCCAATACCAATGCCTAGTAGTTAACATTCAGTCACTCAACAAATATTTATTTAGAGGCAGCATAACATGCCCATTGCAGAACTCTGAGTTTTAAAAAGAGTCAAGAGGTTGTGTTTTGGTTTGGGTTTTTTTAAATTATTATTTTATTTTACAAAGTTTAATACTACAGGCAGTACAGCTCTTAAATCTTTTAATCTCTGGCAGTTACTTCTAGAGGGTTTGCCTGGCGCAGGGGTGATGCTCAAACCTAAGTTGACTTTCTGTATAGCACTGAAATTCCCTCATAATCCTCATGAAGCCTCAGTTTAGAGTGAAACTGAAGCAGTGAGCTCTCTTCTTAATCCCAGCACTAAATGCTAATTTAACCCTAATTCAGGCAAATAGATTTGGGCCTTGTTTTTATTCTGGCAAAGTGTAATTTAGTCTAACAAAGGTCTTGAAAAGTATTTGTTTTAAAAGAGTCATTCTTAAATTACTGACTTAACAAAGCCACTGAACTCATTAACTCCGTGGACACTTGTTACCTAAAGAAGGTGACAAATTATTGTAAAACTGCAAAGAAATCCTAAATTCTTCAGGCACTGCAATAATAAATGTTACATCCCTGCCAAAAATAAGAGTTTTCTAGGAGCAGAAAACCCTCATAAAAAGGTAAATTCCTTATCACTACATCCTTTGACAGAATCACACAGTACTGCTGAAGCTGCCTGATTTTTAGGTTTGGTTTTTTTTGTCCTAAAGAAAAGCTAGTTTTAATGGGTGAGGTTCTTGGTAATTGAAATCCCACCCCAAAGGTACTGCTGTACTACTCCCAAATATATCCTGGGTGCTCGAAAACCTTAATTGACTGGAGGCAGTCATAGATACGCACAGTAGATAACTGTAACCTGGTCTTCTTTAGCTCCCTATAAGTCAATGACGAACACAAAATTTCCCTGAGGGTGTGACCTGGAGCAAGAGCCTGACTCAGTTCTCTAACATCTGGGACAGTCTCCACCTACCCAGGACACCCCTGCTGCTCACAAGTCGACTCCTTAAAGGCCGAGAGCTTACAGAAACCCAACTACTTAGAGTGACAGTAAAGTTCACCTTTTTCCCCCTTTGCCCTGAAACTTGTTCTATTTTGGGAACCAGTCCAAAATTTGTTTAGCATGGGGTATAACACTTGTTTCTCAAGTAGATGTGCTTCTGGAAGTATTTATAGGCTCTTAAGTAGAGATAAAATGTTGGTAATAGTACAAATGATTCACATACAGACAGGGAGTTGGATAATTGTCCTCATTTCCCCCCAAAGCCGTTGCTATGCTTTGTGTTTTCCTTCCATTTCTATGTGCTCCATATTTTGCGTGAGGCATCTGTTACCCATAATGGCCCTGGCTGTGCATACTAAGGGACGTTTCTTTTCATTACATTGTAATATATAGTTTATGACAATGTGTCATTTCACCAAGAAAAAAGTAAGAGTAGGAGGAAACCACAACTATTATATCCCAAGCAATTTATGTGGAGAAATAAATTTAAATTCACTGCAAGTTGCTTTTACATTCTCTAAACCCCTGACCCTTCTGTAGTTGTAAGAATTAAAACAACAAGGACCATTACAGCTTGCTACAAATTAACCTTAGTGATGAGCCCAAGACAGTCTAGTGAGTTTGCTTACAACACATATATTCAAATAAGAATTCATTATTCCATTTTTGCATATTCAAACCCAATATTAAGCAGCAACACCACTAACTAGGGTAGGAGCTTAAGTTTCCACAAAGTCAAAGTTGGGGACTACATAAATACCCTTACGTAGTCACTGATTCCAAGTTACTTTTTGCATTGTTACAGACAGCTACAGTCAGATTTCAAATATCTGAAAATCCCATGCAGCAACATGGAATCTGAGACACAGTTATACAGAGTTGGTTTTTTTCTTCTTTCATTACCAGTGACAAAGGAGCTGGTCCAGCATTTCACGCTGTCTTTCAAAAGTCATTAAATTAATTTCAAAAAGTGCCAAAACCTCTGAATCTCCGTCTCTAGCAAGTTTATTAGAGCTTCACATCTACACTCTACTTCAGAATGGTTGTAATAATAGTATTTGCTCAACTGTGGGAGTTGTTGACTTACTGATTTTATATGATTTGTCCTATAGACAAGGTAAGTGCAGCAGCCAAAGGAGAGAACAATGTTTAGAACTCTTTTTCTCTTCAAACAGCAAGGCTTTGGGAACACAGCTAAAACCTCCAATTACATTTTTCAAATAGCGGAGCATGTTAGACCAGTACGGCCCAAAATCTCGGCCAGCCTGACAGGCTCGACAGGTTTTCTCCTTGAATTATGTCACTAACTCGGAGACAAAGTACAACAGAGTCCCAGACATGCCTTGCATCAGAAGTGAACAATGACACATGAACACCCCGCTCAAGCTTTCAGAGACACCAGAGGAAGTTTTGCTGCAAGAGTCCTGCAGAACATCCATGCAAGTGATGAAACTGAGAACAGGACCTCCTACCCTCCCTTAGCCCCAGTCAACATTAAAGGCATCTACAGCAGCCAATTTGAGATATTTCTCACCAACAGCACAAGTTGTTTTCATTATGCTTAATGATCACCGATGGGATTTTCCATCATTGAGCACAGTGTCCACACTGACACGAGTTTTCAATAAAATCAGCAAGATTTTGAACTCACAGCACAAATTGTTGTTATCACAACAATTCGGCTCAAACCCATCTTGGATATTAAAGCTTTTCCTGGAACCTACCCATTTCCAAACACTGATTGCACAGAGCTTCATCTAGTTATCCAGTTGTATGCTGTATTAAAAGTCTTTCAAGTTGTGTGATGTAATGCACCTGATCCCCAGCAAAGCACTGGAAAATCCGCACGTATTTTTGTCAGAAAAATAAGAGGCCATTCGTAATTTGTAGGAATATGTAAAGGCAAGCTAACGACTGGGAATCAGCGTTTTGCTTAAATAAATCGTGTTTTGTCCTGAACACAGTAAAGAACTTAAGTTTCTAAGTCCTTCATTGACTGGATACTCATGATTTGGCTTAACACAGGGTGTTGGCACATTTCCACAGTTACAGGCACATAAATGACTTCAGCGGAGTTCTCCAACAAGCTGAATTAACTCAGTGTACACATTATTAACACCACTCTTGCTTTCTACCTAAATATTTTTGCTTACATATTTTATTTAGTTTTAATGTTTTTGTTTATGTTATGTAGTTTTATCTCCTAAAATGTTCTGGAAGCAAAGATGCTTGTGAATGGATGCTTTTTGATGAAAACAGTAATTTTTGTAGTCTGAGTCCATGCAATTTCAATAGAAGTTTATATTCAAATTAAAAGCTAGTTCACATTAAAAACACTTATTTTTTAAAGTCATTCTACCAGAAAATACCCAATATCCCTACCACACAACTTAAAAGAATGAAAACAAAGACAAGCCTGAACTATCTATTCTGTAAGGCAACTTTCAATTCTTTTCCAGTAAATCCTGGCAAACAAATGAGAGAACTAATCTCCTGAGAGATAAATAAGTAATTTATGTCGAAACTCTTGCATATCTTTAATAAATAGCAGAAATAGATTATAAATCATTGAAATGAAATTACCGAGGTTGGAAGCCAAACCACTCAGCTCCTGGCATGAAGCGTGTAGTGTTACTGGCAAGTGTCAGAATCAAAGCAGGACTAGTAAGTACCAAGCTCAAAGGTTAGTGCATGTTTTCCTCATGCACTTATGTGGAATAACTTTCACTTTCTAGCTGAGATTTTTGGTCTGTAAACAACACAAATGGTTAGTTCCTATTAGCTTCCAACAGAAAGTAAGCTGTGAAATACCCATTTCGTGATAGGGAACTTCAGCCACAAAAAGGAAGAAGACAGTGAAAAAGAGAAAGAGAATCACTAAGTGCTGTTCTGGCTGACCAAAATATCCCATGCCTTATAAAGGGGTTTTGGTTTTTTTTCCTCTTGGAATTTCTCTTTTCTTCCCTATGAAGTCTGAGTTCATTTTAATCTTCATGTTTTAAAAGATATCCATAAAAGTATCCTTCAAAATACTTAGTTCTGCTATTTTGGGAAGTGTTTAACATCTATTCTGGAGTAACAGAGAAGCAAGTGGGATTTTTCAGCAGTTTGAGGTTGTACTCAAGCTGGGAGGAAGCAAAGTGCTCTTTAGGAACTGCCACAGCATTCCCCCTTTCAGTGAAATAGAAAGGCTCCCATGTTTTTCTCTGCCATCTGACACTGTCAGCATTGTTTCCTAACTACTTTTTGTCCTGTAGGAGTCTGCTGATGAAATGCCAGCTCCTCACTGGCTACAAATCCTCACCCTCTCTCCTCCTTCCACCCTTCTTCTCCCACAGACCCATCCCAGACTCCTCCTTCACAGCTTTTTCCCTGTGTCACTCTATCCTTTTCTCAAACTGACAGTTCACTTTCACTCAAAATGTTCCATTTAAAGAGACTCATTAAATACCACTGTCATAAATCCATAGATATAAGCCAATAAACCATCATATCACAGTGAAGTTTTATAATATCTTTTAGATATTTCTTGGCGAGGATCCATCACTCATTAAATGCTCTAATGTCTGATCCTCTCAGTTGAAAACCTATACTAAATGTGAAATGTCCTGACTTCTATTACCTATGTTACACATTTTTCAAAATGAAAAGGAAGTTTTGTCAACTTCGTTTCCTTTTGACTGTAAGATACTCACGATTTGCAGTCTAATCAGCTTCTATCCTTCTGCTTGACTCTTCAAGCAGGTTTTTTCTCCCTGTGTCCCACTACAAGCAGTTTTAGGCTCTTTTAATTATTACCAGTTGGATCTCCTGTGATTTCTATACTGGATCATAAAAGCATCTCCTGTGTAAAATACAGAGCAAGCATAGGTTCTGATGATACTGCCTGAAATTATTCACTTCTTAAATACTTCTTAAATTTAAAGGATCACATTAGTCTTAACGGTTACCAACACACCAGATATTGAGGTTTGGCAAGTTATCCAGCCAAAGATGATTAAATTACTGCCAGAGCCACTGCCCTCCAGGTTTGCACTTTGCAAACACAGCCTGTATTTTATCTTTACTGTGTAACTGCATAGTGAGCCTGAGCTTGGCAGTGCCAGGCTTACCGAGCATCGCCACCACTTCTCTCCTGGTGCTGCAAGTTTCCATCATCTGGTGCTCCCTCAGCCTTTGCACAGGCTGCAAATATTTGTTAGGTGGGTTTGTTTACTCCAAGAGCACTGTTAAAAGTAATCTTGGTTGGGTGAAGAACTAAGTTTTGCCAAGTTTTTCTAAAAACACTGTGCCTATCACAGTTATATTTTGAGACCTGTCAGTCATGTAGTTTCAATACTGTTTTGCACTAAATCAAGTTATTCTAGGTTCTGACATAAACAATGTATGACATCAACTGAAATGTTCTACAGGAAGCAGAACACTGCTTAAACAGTCATGATTTCTGGAAACGAAACTTCCAGAAATGTTTTGTTTAGTGGGATGTATGTGACACCAGAGCACTACTGTGTGGTACCAAGCTCACCTGTTCATTCTTTACCCATTCTTATATTAGTTGTTCCATTATCTTTCCCAGAATGAGACCATAAGTTATCTTTCTGAAACTGCTGCTTCGATGTCAAGTTTAGGTCAAACCTCTTCATGTTTTCCATGGTTTCAAATAGGTGTCTGTGGAGTAAATCAGTATTGGAGAGACCCACTCAGACACCTCTTTCAAAACTCTCAGACGAAAGTAATTTCAGCCTGTCAATATGCAAGTCAAGCAACTCCTCTTTAGCATCCTGGTTTCTTAAGAGTAACACTGAAATGCTTTTGATTCCATCCTGTGATTTCTACATCACTGGACTTCTCTCAAATACAAAGCACAAATATAACTGCTCAGCCTTATTATGATTATTGCTTATTCTTCTGTTTTTACATTCAAGTGAACTAATAACATTTTCTTAATTTTTATTTTTAAATCCCTTTTAGCATAGGCTCTACCATTCACAGCTCTACCGATGGCTCTATCATTTTCATTTCCTTTTCTTGCAAGTTCTCTATCACTGACAGACTGCTCAACATCAGTCATTAATTCTGCCTGTATGGGCAGCTTTCTTACTGCAGCTACCTGCAGTAGCTTTTTGAGCACATCACAACACTTCTTTTAAGAAACTCTGAAGGAAAACCCGAGTGATGATTCAGACCATGAATCAGCCAACTGACCCAATGCCAAGAAGGTCAAAGTGTTTAAACACTTTGCCCAAAGCCAGCTGAGAGCAGGCTGCTGGTACAGTGACCCCAGTGACAGGGATTAAGTATCCTATAGATTATAGACAGAGTTAGCAAGAAAAATACTTAAGTTAAACACTCTCACCTTATGTTTGTCACAGAATACTTAATGACTGGCCTAGACTAAACTCAGAATCTTTGAGAGCTGATAGAGAACGGTTCTGTAACAAAGAACTGGAATATGCAAACTCAGCAGCTACTTCTGAAAAATAAAGGGATGGCAGAGGTTGTAAGAAAATAGAGCAGATGCCAGAAAGATGTCAAGATTTCCAGACTTAACTGAAATCCCTAGAAAAATTATATTTTGAATAACTAAACTAGTATGCTATTGAACGAAACAAAGAGAGTAATAGCAGTTACTTTGGATCTATCAACACCAAATCTTGACCAACCAAGTCAGTTTTAATCTGGACCAAAATTGCAGGCCTTCTAGATCGGAAGCAATAATGACTGTCATATCTCTTCATTTCATTAATGCTCTCTGGCAAGCCACAGAATGTACTGGTGCATCTTTTTATTTTTGGCAATAATCCACTGGAGATAGTATGTTTGTGGGTGTGTGTTGAATGACAGCATTAGAAAGGAAAGAGTTTTTGTAAACCCAGAGGACTGGGGAAAAAAGGAAATTCAGTAAGAAAAATGTGATTTACTTGGATAGCTGACTGGACAGATACAGGGGACAAAACAAGAGATCAACAATATTGGTCAGAGATCTTCTGGGTGACTGGTGAAGGAACAGTGACTAACAACAAACTTCAAATGTCAGAAAGCTTCTGCAAAAAAGAAGTTAATCATCTGGTAATCATCAGCTGTGGTGAGAAGGACAGAACTAAGATTTCTAGAACACAAGTCTTCTGAAGAGTGGCAGAGGGAGCTGCAGTTGTTTAGCCTGGAGAAAAGGAGGCTCAGAAGAGACCTTATCACTCTCTATAACTACCTGAAAGGAGATTGTAGCAGGGTGGGGTCAATCTCTTCTCCCAAGTAACAAACAATAGGACAGGAGCAAATGGCCTCAAGTTGCAACAGAGGAAGTTTAGATTGGATATTAGGAAAAATTTCTTTGTCAAAAGGGTTGCCAAGCAGTGGAACAGGCTATCCAGGGCAGTGGATAGTCACCTTCCCTTGGAGGTCTTTGAAAGACATCTCCCAAGGCACTTGGGAACATGGTTTAGTGGTGGACTTGGCAGTGTTAGATTTATGGTTGGACTCAGTCTTAATAGTCTTTTCCAACCTAAATGATTCTGTGAGACTTAAATTATATAAACTTTGATTTTAGTGAAAAAAACTTCACTAATGGGGGAGCGAGCTGCAGATCATTTCTTGAGGTGCTTCATTTGGTCTTATTGTTCCCCTGCAGTTGGCATGGGAAGGCAGAGATTCAGGAGTATGACATTGGCAAAAGGTGTGTAGGGCACTGCTTATGAACTTGTGCATATGTAATAGAGTTAAAATGTAATCAATGGATTATTTTCTCCTCCATTAATTGTACGATGAAAGAGGAATTACAGAGACAGTATTTTCAAAGCTGCGTCATCTCCCCTACCTAGTGGTAGGTACCCACCTAGAAGAATGTGCTCAGTCCCTGGAGGAGTAACAGCCTAAATAGCTGTGTAGCAAAAGGATCTGGCAAGAAACATCTAAATAATTTAGATATGTCACTTGGTAAGTTTTCAAAAAAATTTTATGACATTCACGAGGTAACAGAGTAGTTTAGGTGAGTCAGAAAGTCTCCTTCTGTCTATGCCTCTATGAAGTCAAGAATATTGAAATGGTTAACTTGTACTATTAATCTCATTAGTGTTGGTAATTTTTGCTTTGGAAGTGGCTTAAAATCTCAACTTTCATTAAAAAAAGGTTCTAAACCTCACAGTTTCAGAGGAAATCTTGCAAAGAGTACACAAGCAAAATCTCACAAATCAGAAAATAAACAGCAGAAAAGAAAAAAGACCCAAGCAACAGCAAAATAAGAAACAAGAAGGGAGCCCTAATACACTGCAGGGCAGTTGAATCAGTTATCATGGATCTGGACACATACTTATCCAATAAAACTAGCAAAAACTCTCCACCTGTGTTTTTCTGAAAATAAGTAAATATATTGAAGGAAATCTTTTTCACTCATTATTTTCCAAGCAGCAATTTATAGGGAGAATGTCTTGGTCTACACACCTATGGTGTCTACAAACAATATAAGTATAGTTCAGCTTATCATGCAGGGAGATTGTTAAAAGAAGAGGTTTCTGAGGCACTCAAGTGGTGCTGGAACAGCAGAAGAGCTATGCTCTTTCATGCTTTCTTAAGCATGTTGAAACAGGTGCTTGACAACTTCTAAGCTTCCGTTTGAGTGAGCTGTGTGGTGCAGGAGAGCCCAACACATGGATAGGAGGATCTGTCAATGTTCTTTGCAATCATACCGAGTAATGTGGTTAGGTATGTGTTGGAGAGGGCAAGCAGGCAAATTTATAAGGGACAGGCAGACACAGACTCTCAAACTTTATGAAGTAATTCAGTAATTCACAAGAGAGCCAAGAGAAGAGTACAAGCAAGACCTTTTGATTTTCCTCAGATGGAACAAGATAGTTACAAAACTTGTCATAAGCATTTGTCACCACTACTGTGAGAACTACCTTTTTAGCAGAAGTCAATAACGCTAGAAATAACTGCATGAGATAACCTCACCTTGAAGTTATGACAACCTATGAATAACCGAGTTGAAATTGCCTAGTTTGCTTTGTCAGCGGTATCAGTTAGGTGCCTGCCTACTTTATTGCTTACTCTTCCTTAGAATGCAATGACGAAAAAGAGGTTTCCAAGGAAAGCCTCATCTGTCAGTGGACTAATTTATTTAGGCATAATGTCAATACCACTGAAAGGATCCTGCCTCTTGGTGATAGAACACCAGACTTTGAGACTTCACAACTGGTTTCAGAGTGCCTTCACCACAAAACTCCCAGTGACAAGGTTCTAGCTATGACTAATTCCATTACCAGCCACTGCAGCAGGTAGCAGCCAAGATGATACACATCTATCTGTATTATTGTGTTGTGCTGTGTTCTGGTTTCCAGTCAGGCTTTCTATTTTTATTTTTTTTTTCAAATTCAGTGTATTTCGGGGCTTTATATTATTACTGTCTCCTAATAAACATTTCTGTTCATGAATATAAAAGACTTGAAATCTGGGAAGGTAAAATTCCATAACATTTTGCCAGAAGAACAGCATTAAAGCTTTGATGTAAATAACCACAGCCTCAGACTACACCTGGTCCTGGATGCACAAGGAGCAGAGCCAGGGGAGGGAGGAAGCCACTACAGCTGGGCTGAGAGGAGAATCCAAGGGAAGAAAAGGCAGTAGTTGTGCTCCATTGAAATGCAGACTGCCTGCCAAGTTCTCCAACTGCACCAGGAAGTATTTTTTAATCAGTAAAAAAAAAAAAAAAAAAAAAAAAAAAAAAAAAAAAAGCGGGGAGTGGTGGGGGGGAAAGGAGCACGGTTATTAGAAATAGGTTGACTTCTCTATTAATTGGTATTTTCCTAGAAGTACCAATTGTCTCTTAAAATACTATTTTTAATGTTCTTTCAGTAGTAAGAAAAATTCTCAGGAGGAGTTTAACACACTGGAGTCTCACAGAAGGTTGTCTCTTGTTTACAGTACATTTTGAAACTGTCTTCTAGGCACTGAAATAGAAACAAACAGGCATCTAAATACATGATACCACAGTTTGCAGAACTGATGAATTATTAACTATTTCCTGTCATCTTTTACATTATGTTAATTTGCTTTATGTTGCACATCTGTCACACATACCCTCCCATTCAATATAAGGGAAATAGTGACTTAAATAGTTACCAGTGCTTACACATTATTGACATAGCTGGCATTAAGATACAACAGGTGAAATCTTCAGAGACATTACACCAGTTACTCTGCCTGAGGATCTGGCCCTCAGTTTATGCAGCTTGTCTTGCTCTCCTCATATTCTAAAAAGAGTTCTCTTCATCACCCTATCCCTTTTTTTTTTAAATTTATTTAAGGTAAAAAACCCAAACAACTAGAAGAAAAAATAACTTAAGTTGATCCTATCACAATAATCCTTTGTTCTTTTAACTTGTCTAATTTAGGATTATCTTTGTTTCCTTACACAATCACCCAGTTAGCATGGGAAGAGAAAGGAATTGTAGGCTTTAACCACTCTTCAAATGAAAATAATGGGTTAGAATGTTCTTGTTGAGTGCAGTGGGAATTAGACCAAACCTAAGTACTACACTGCAGGAACACAAACTCCACAAGAAGGCCACAGTGAAATGCTTGATGGAGCATACAGACAGTGCCAGTCTCTATGCTCCATTAACAGATAGGCTTTTATGCAAGATTTTTATTATCACGAGAAATTCTGACGGAGATATGGATTAATTTCATCATAATGCTTTATTTCTGACTTCATTGTCAGTACTGTAAGTACAGAGACTCCATGTAAAAGCAATGGCTTCCAATAGCAATACAGACTAAACCTAAGCATTTTCTTCTTTATTTATTTGCATAGGTCTTGTTTACCAGTTCCTGACAGAGGAAGACTGAATTTATGCAGCTACGTAATTCATCAAGTGCCTCCTTTAAAGTCAGCAACATCATGATAAATGAACTCTATTAATTTACACTAGCTCAGAGTTTCCTGCCCTGGAAAAATTCAATATACATACTTGTAGCTCAGTAAGTGAGACTGCAGTACAAACATGCATCTTCTTCTTCCACACCTCTCTGAACAAATACCATGTTCTTCACCTGTTTATAGTGTTATTGTCATAGAATGGTTTGGGTGGGAAGGGACCTTAAAGATCATCTAGTTCCAACCCTACTGCTGTGGGCAGGGATGCCTTCCATTAGACTAGGCTGCTCAAAGACCCATGCAACCTGACCTTGAACACTCCTAGGGATGGAACATCCACAGTTCTCCAAGCAACCTGTTCCTGTGCCTCACCACGTAGCAAGGAATTTCTTCCTAATATGTAATCTAAACCTATGCTCTTTCAGTTTGATTTTTATAGGTAACCCAGGAAATCAATGGAAATCCCACAAGTATGCCTCAAACCAATCACTGTATTTTTGCCCTGTGTTTTATATTCCAGGTTTCATTTATGTTTATTAGACATACTAACTCCAACTTACTCATAGCAATGCCAAAAAAAGCATGTACTACAGAGGTGCATTGAATCAGAGAGTCTGCCTGCCACGGAAATGTTGATCTTTCTCCTTTCCAAAATGCAGAAATCTAAAGTGTTGTTAGCATTGAGTCATATCAAGATACTTCAGGCAGTGAAGTATCACGATTCATAACATATATCAATGCCCCTGAGGCTGGGGGTATTTCAACTGAGGGCCATGGAAAAGAGACACTGACATTAAATGCTTCTCTGGACTGAGGCCTATAGATGTACAGGAGTCCCTCAGCTGCTCACATCTTTGCATTTTGCATATACCATCTGTGCACCCAGATCCATAGAGATGGAGGGTTCTCTCATTTGATAAATATTTTAAGTTTTATACTACCAATAGTAATGTGTATCGACTAACTCAAAGAGCGCAAAAATATGAGAGTTCTTACAAGAACACCAATACTGTAAAAAATTGGTTGCTGTTTGTTTTTTTGAGGTTTTTTGTTTAAATCATGTGAACACACGGCAAAGAATAAAAAGACAGCACCTTTCAAAAATTAGGAAGTGCACACACATCCTCCAACAAGTATCCAGCTCCTAGTCTTGCTGTCTTGTGCATCATGGAACCTTTATCCAGGGACAACCAAGATTTGATTAACTTTATCCTTAGACCTTAATGAATGGAGAAAATTGTCCATTAAAATTTTTAAAGAATGTTTTATATCAATCATATTGGTCAAAGTAATGTCCTTTAAGGGCACTTGCCCATGGCAGATCAAAAGACTCAAGAAATCTAAGAGGTTTTTAATTATTATTTTTTTAAATGTTAGCTAATACATTTATGATGTAGATATTCATCAACAGTTAAAGATATGAACTATCAGGCAGCAAAGCAAGAAGTCTGGTATGAGGCTGTTGGAAGAATAGGTTTGACAGTTCTGAACAACATATTGGAACAACCAATATGCTTATGGCTAGATAAGAGTATATGGTTGCTATTAACCATTTGCTGTACCCCACTATGCAGGGCTTTCTTTTATGTAGGGGTGTGTCTCACCCATCCATAACAAAAGACACCTCTTTTTCTGTTTGGAAGTTCCTGTCATTGCACACACCCAAAACAAGAGAATGAGGAATATGCACGTTTAAAAGCACAAGGAAGGAAGAAGGCCAGAGAGCTGCTCATCCCAACACCACCCACATTCCTCAGCAAAGAGAGTCCTTCCATAGGCACCTTAACACCAGCAGCAAGGCAAACCAGCACACTTTCTTCACAGCACTTTTGAGATGGAAGAGCTGCCATCAGGCTCCTTGCTTTAGAGGAGGCCCCAAATCTTAACCCAGCAAGGTGGTTTTGCTGCTCTCCAAGGAGCAACACATGCACCCCATTGGCAGAGCCCCATCAGACTGGCAAGAGTTTAGTGGGGCAGTCACAGAGAAGGGTTGCCCCTGACCAGATAACAGAAGCAGCTCAGCCCATTGCACTTGTGCGATGTGGTCTGTGTTTGTTCATTACTCAAAGACATGAGGAGATAATACCTTCTTTATGCCTTTATGAACAGAGTGGGTAAGGAACAATATTAGGGGCATTTGGGGTACACCTGCATTTTGGGTAAACCTGGTCCTCATTTTCACAAAAATATTCAGGTTTATCTGCAACCAGGAGTTAGTGTATGGCTCTGCATCAGCATATATAATTGTGCTATTTAAGTCAGGTTTGTAGGCAACTATTTCACATTATAAGAGGAGAAAAAAAAAGTACCAAGAAAAAAAGAAAATAAATATAATCTTGAATTTAGAAAGACCAGCTCACTTAGCTCAGCCACATAAAGCACATGCTCCATCTTAAGTATATGAGTAATTCCCATAATGACTCCTGCTTGAACACAAGTGTGCACTTCAGTGCTTGCACTTGGCTGGATCCTTAATTTCCAGCTCATTTCTATGAAGATGTTAAAGACATTTCTTAAGCAAAGGGAAGTTGTAAGAAATTACCTGCTTTTTCATTACTGGGAAAAGTAAACAAGTGTAATTTCCCATTCTGTTATCCCTCTTGTTTTCAAAAAGTGTCACACATGACATTTATTTAAAAGGAAACACTTTCAGGCAAAGAGTATTTGTTTTAAAGAAGGAACAATATAAAATGGCATATTCAGTTCTCTTGCAAACAGGATCTAAGTTAGGGCTACAGTAGCTACTTATTATTACAGTATTTAACCATATGATCAGTAGCACTAGAATTTTAGGATCTTGGATTCTTTGTCAGGTAAAGCATGCAGATGAAACTACCAGTGCTATGAATATTTGGTGACCACGTGACAAATCCTTTCACAGGCCAACAGTTTCCCTTTCTGCCAGAAAACTACAATAAAGACTAACTTGGAGTGAGAGTCTTAAAGCTTTCTTTGCATACTTCTGCGTGAGAGGGTATGCACGTATTTGCTAGGAGGTGGGACATTCAGATACCTACATTTAACAAGAGCGTTTCAAATTTTAAAAAGTGTATACCCTGAGTACTTTTAAGATGAACATGGAAGCTAGTTGATAGGATAAACCACTAGTAAGGATTAGGAGATCATTTTTAAAGGAAACCAAATAAAAAGAAATCACTTCGCTGTAAGGGAAGAAATGCAATAGTTGAGGTTCCAACAGTAATTATCGTCACTGCTGTTATTTTCAAAAACCTTCTGAAAAATATATCATACGGAATGCCTGCTGTGGAAGCCTCTGGGACTTTGGGGGCAGTGAGTGGTGGATTGCTTCAAGTTGTAGGATCAAGACAAAACCATCAAATTGTGAGCATGTCCAGGTTGTGTAATCAGACCATCATTTAGTGGTGACTCTCATCCTTTCCTATACCTTTTCTCCACCCTTTTTTAGCATGCCACCAGTGTCAGGCTATGGCCTCTTCAAGGATGGAATATATCTTTCCTCTTTTTTTTTCCCTGCAAAATGACCAAAGCACTTCCTAGAGAGATGAAGAGAACTCCCAGGGAGCTCAGCTACATGGGATGCAGTCATTACGCAGCAGACTCACATGCTTCAGCATTTGCTAAATATGTGCCATAAAATCGATCAGTTATGCTGCTGTGTTAATGTTGTTTTCGAGCTACATATTTTGCATGGGTTGATTCTGAAATTTCCAGATGTGTAGCCTTAGCCTTGTACTACCCTAGGCTGGATCTTGTCTATAACTCATTTGCAATATTACTGTAATATTTCAAAGCTCACAATTGGAACTGCAAGTTGTATTTTTAGTTCCTTGAGTTCCTCCACAGCATTTAACAGTAATTGTTAGTAAAAAATTTATTTAGAATTATGCCAGCAATTCCTTACAAGCTGTCTTTTTTGTTTGTTTTTTGGGGGGGTTTTTAATGTCCTTTTATAAAACTGATGTGGTAAACTGATTCTCTCAGGACAGTTATTGGTAATTTTGGAAAAAGAAATTGAATTCTAGGAACTTTCAGCTAAAAAAACATTAACTGAAATGTCAAACTCTTTTTTAAAAAAAAGTCCACCCTCTCATATCTCCCCAACTATAATTTTTGTGACACTTTCAGCACTTCAGGAAAGCTGCAGGGCCAGCACAGGAAAGCTCTAACAGGCAACTGGAGATCCAGACAGGCTGTGGCTGGTGTGGATCAGGCTCTTCCTCCTGGCCTCTCTCCCCACCTAGAAGAGTTGTCCAAAGCATTAAGGCCTTGCTGCAGCAAAAATACTGCAGCTCCAGAAGACCAAATGAGCTGATCTAACTGTTCATCACAGCTCAAAAGTATTTTCACCATTCAGCTTCCCACACCCATTCCTGTCTTACATTAAGCTATTCTTATCAGCCTCTTTAGCTTTCCTATGAAGACAGGCTGAGAGAGTTGGGGCTGTTCAGCCTGGAGAAGAGAAGGCTTTGGGGAAATCTTATAGCACATTCAAGTACCTAAAGGGGGCTACAAGGGCTGAAGAGGGACTTTTTACAAGGACATGTAGTGACAGTACAAGGGGGAATGGCTTCAAACTGAGAGAGAGTAGGTTTAGATAAGATATTAGGAAGAAATTTTTTACTGTGAGGGTGGTGAAGCGCTGACATAGGTTGTCCAGAGAAATTGTGGATGTCCTGTACCTGGAAGTGTTCAAAGCCAGGTTGGTTGGGATTTAGAGCAATCTGGTCTAGTGGAAGGTGTCCCTGCCCATGGCAGGGGATTTGGAACTAGATGATCTTAAGGGCCCTTCCAACCCAAAACACTCTATGATTAACACAGGAGAAAACAAAGTATATGAAGTACATAAATTTGTGCTATTAACACTGACTCATCTCAAAGAGTCCAAGCAGCATGTAGCTGGTGCAAAGGAATGATACAGACCTCTCCTCCTTTGTGGTTAAGGACTGATTCATCTGCTTATTCCACCCAGCCCCTCAGCCACCTATGTAAGGGCACTCAAAGACTCTAGTTTGATTACTCCTAGGGCATAAAGTTATTGTGGGATCAAGACTAAAACCAAAAAAATGGCCAGCAAGTTCAACTATTGCAACAAGAACAATACCAGAAGTTCCTAATGTTTGAGAGCATGCGTCTGCAGCTGCCTCCTCCACAGAAGGAGAAACAAACAGCCTTCTCTAAAGCTGAATGCTGAAAAAAAATCACCACTTCTGTTAATTTTCTTAAGATCTTGGCTTCTGAGCTGCCTGGGATACCTCAGGAAATGTGGGTTTCCTCATCCAAACCAGTCAATCTTGTAAATTGGTACTGTAGCAACCAGCAGCGGGTGTGGTTAGCTCATAAAACCACTGGAGGAATAAACTGCAGAGGCTCTCTAGCAATGTGATCAGTGTTTAGGGCATGGGAGTAGCCACGGGCACCACAACAAATCCCCTTGTCTCCGAGGCAAAACCTATACCATTCCTGATCTCAATCTAAATTACCATACATCAGCTACAAGCTGGTCCCGTAGTAGCCGGCTGCTTTTTCACCAGTTGTCTGGAATTGCTGGCACATGAGACCACCAGTTCCATGTTCTACCTGATGCCTCCCATAAAAGGGACAGAGGATAAGGAGATGGATGCCCTTTGTCTTGAAAGGCAGCTCTGGGATGCAACATCTTTCAAGCACACTTTAATTAGATGCCAGAGGAACAATGCAAGAGCAGCAGCTGCATTATAGGGAACAGCGCTGTTCCACCAGACATACTGGTATAGAAAAAGTATTTTCTTGTACACAAACCCTGAGACTGAAAAGGTGGAAGGTTATCAATAAGCTTTTGAAATTCAAAGTAGGATAAAAAAAAACCAAGTTATCTTCCCAGGGAAAATCTGCATTGTTATGCAGTAGAATAAACGTTTTGGGAGTTTCCTGTTGTGATCATCTCCTAAGGGCTGGTATAGGTGGGCTGCCTCTAAGACTATAAAAAGGCTTGAGAAAGCTTGCTCCACACACGCTGGTACTTTAGTACACTCTGCCAGCTGACAAGCAGTAATGCAGCACATGGCATCTTCCACCACCAAGTTCACTGAGTGTCTTCATTGCTTTTTACTGCATTCCCTCCTGGTCCTAAAACATTTTCCACCTTGGACACTCTCTTTATGAAATAGATTCTCATAAACACCCAAAATCTGCATGTGCTTCTACACAGAAGTGGCTGAATGAGTGAACTGAGAGCAGAGGTTAAAAAAAAAGTACTCTACCTCAGCAAGTCAAGTGTATGAGTTAATTGAAACCACAGCAAAAAAGTTCACTTTTAGCCATTTACTGTATGCTATTTAACAGATAAGTTCACTTTAGCACCCCTTTAACACTGCAGTGATCACATACTTCTCTTTAAACTCTGGTGTCACATACCTGAGATTAGGGAGGTATTCAACTAGATTGCTGAAAATGAAGATCACAGAGCAGTTTGTCAATAGTTGTGTAATTATTCCATCTTAACAATAAGAGTTCATCGAGTTCAGTGTGAGCAGAAGAAAAACAAAATAACAGGACTCTGAAATATCTATACACATTCTTACAAAACTTTAAGCCAGTGTAAATCAGTGAAGGTCAAGATCTTTAATAGACACTTCGGTTGAGTAATACTGTCTAAGGACCTGCCTTTAACAAAGTCAATGGATTTACTTAAGCTGTAGAGTATATTAACACAAAGTACTGCTTCAACTTTTCTGATTTGTTTGGTTGAATGCTCTCTTTGGGATCAATGTCAACATCATGTTGTGCTTCCAAGAAAAGGATGAAGTTTCGAAAGATCAAATTTCCCTCGGTATCTTTTGAATTATGTTGAAAGCAGGTTTGAATGGTATCTTAATCATCATCCACACAGTACATGATGAACAGAAGTAAGACAAAATAGGGTTAGGAATGAGGATAATGTTAAATGGAATCAAACTTGGGGAAACATCAGCTATACACAGTGTTTGGAAGGAAAATAATTTGACAAATGTTATGTAAAACACAGTAACAGGGAAGTGTGAAAATCAGACCTGGGCCTGTTCCATCCCTACTGCAAAGTTGCATCATTTAAATTAAACTCTAGTGACAACCAATTTGTCCCACACAGTGAGATCAGGCAATACAGTGCGTGAACAACAGAGCAACCAACCAGTTTAGTCTTCGGAAGTCTGGACTCAGAAAAGGCAAAATGCATTTCTTACCAAGGCCAGTGACAATCCAGGAGGATTTTCATCTGAACTTCAGAAAGATGTAAACAAACATGAGGGATTTTGGAAAAGAGCTTCAAAACAATTATGTGGCAGGAACTGACTGAGACTCTTCACAAGAGCTAAACATATTCAGTCCAACTGAGCAGTCTCCACCAGCAGTGGGAGACAGGCCTGGGAATTTTTGAGAGTCTTCATCTTAAGTCCAAAACCTGAAGGTACTTACAGAAACACAAAGCAAACTATGGGATAAAATTGGACACTAGAAAGTAAGCTAGTAGGGAAAAGTGTACCCCATAAAAAGTGATTTTTCCTGTGAAATAAGTAGCCAAGGCAAGCAGCTGCATATCAATCCAGATTAGCAGATACTAACAACCAAATCTGATGGGGGTTATTTACTGGAATCACACAGAGCCCCCGGGGAGTAGTGCACTTAGCAACAGATAATGGAAAAGGAGATTCTTTGGACCTGAAGACAGACTTCTTGGTGTTCTCCAAATTAAAAGTCTAAAGTGTCTCCCTTCCTAAGTTTTTGAGATAGTAACACCTTGATTATTTCAAGCATCTAAATGCTTCCCTATAATTTTGGCTCACTACTTCATGAAAAAAAGCTCTTTCTCATAGGAAAAACAAAAAGGTTTGTTACAATTGATAAGGGAAAAAAGTTTTGAGTGTATTAGTTCAGTTGCAAATTTCTTTCATACAGGTTTTAAGAATGTAGAAGTCATCAAAAACAGCTGTCAGAGCATATTGATCACACTGTCAGCATCTGAGGCTTTTAAGGTTCACAGAAAGAGCAGACAAATGCAGGGGGGAGGATTTTGCTTTTTGCTATTCCCATGTCAATAATACAGACTGAGGCAAATGTCCACTTTTAATTGTTTTTGCATTTAATTACATTAGCGTACATGGGTACATTACTGAATTGGTGCCTCACAAGGGAGTCACATATTGGCAGGAACAAGAGACTACAATGATGTCGTAAGTATTTTCCAATTCTTAGACCTATGTCTTACTGAAAACTGGCAATCCAATTCCTGCATCTCATTCCAGCTTAAAATAAGCCCTAATTGTGGGCTTATTTTAAGTTTGTTATCTGTCAACTTTACAGCACACAGATACAGAAATACAGTAACACTTATTTTCTATGTATTATATCCTTCCATTCATATCAGTGAGAACCATTTTACATCAAATCTTCCTCGAGTTTCTCTCTCTCCCCTTAACTTCATGTCCTTGTCTATTTTCACTTTTGCTCAATTTTTTCCTCCTTTGGGAACAATAACCGAGGCACAGAAACTTTCCAGTTACATTTGTTTTTCCCTCAGAAATTAAAATGATAGACATTGGTAGGGGGAATGGACCGCCCAGTAGCAATTACGCTCATGTTGAGTACATCATTTGGTCTGTGTATTTTGGTTGCCTTCTGGAGATCCTTTTATTTTAGCCCCAGGCCTACTTGGCTGCAGTAGGTCACTTGTTTCCGACAGCAATAAAAATAAAAATAAAAAAGAAACAGCTCTGAAAGCAACATTCTTTTTTTCCTTTTTTCCCCTGAGGATGTTGTTTTCTAGCCTGCCTCAGTTTCCGGTTCCCATGAACCAGCTTGTCACTGTTGTGTTTGGATTCACTGTGCCATAGGAAAATGTTAAAAGGTTTGCTGCTTTCTTTTAAAGAAAAAGCAAGACAGATTTTAATAGAAAGCCACTTTGATTTCCATGCATTAAAAACCCAAAATAATCTAATTTTTCAAATTTTTTTCTCCATAGTCCTACTTGTATTTATTTCAAAAAATTCCCTGTCATCTTTCCTAAGATTTGAGACATACAGAAGGACAAGGGTTTGCTTTTTGCAACAGCTCACTTTCCCTACGGATAGCGGTGCTCTACCAGGAGATACTCCCTAGGATTTTGCCCACTGCAACCAGCATTATGGGAAAGTGTTCTGTCACCCCTCAAAACACCAGTCTGCATGATCCTGCCGTGGCTTCCTCATCTAGGTAAGAGTGAGAGCCAGGCCAGACCATTCAGTGCCTCTTCAGATCCAACCCATCCCTCTTTATTCCAAAGAGAAAGGTCAGGAGATATGAGCACAACTAGTAACAAAAGCCCAAGGAACTGTTGCTCTGTTGCAATCACAGCTTGTGTAAAACACACGTACATAGAGCTGCACTCAGTCTTCAGTCATTACTGCAGGATTTTGAGTAAATAGGGGTTTTTTGCTTTGGTTTTATTTTTTTATGGCCTCATTTAATAAGTTAAAATAACTTATCCAGCTTCCGTTAGTAGGTTGAAGTAGATGATCCACCCAAATCCCTTCCAACCTGAATTGTTGTCCTATGGCCCTAAAATGCAATTGAACTCTCAGTCCACCCCCACCCTTCCACCCCAAATAGTTTTGAGACTTGACTGATTTCTATCCAGCTTGGCAAAGGAGTATTAAAAGACAATTAAGGTCCTGAGAGTTATTTTTATTTGCGGGTTGGTTTATTTGGTGGGGTTTTTTGTTTGTTTGGGTTTTTTGTTAGTTTGTTTTTCTTTTTTTTTCTTTAATTATGGCAGAGTAGAGAAGAGAGATGAAAAGCAGATTCCTCCCCCCACTTTCCTGGGAAAAGCAGGCAGATTTCTAATTTGAATGCTATTTAGCAAGAGAACATACATCAACTAGCCTATTTCCTTCGTCTGTTTATGTCTGTGACTTGGATAAGGCAAAGACACCAACTCTCACGCAACAGCCTCATTTTCCCCTCCTCAAGATGCTGGCCTTTCTCCAGAGGGGCTCACACCCTGATCTAGCAGAAGTAATGGTGTTCCACAGCTGGAGCTCCAAGCTCTGAGGCTGTTTGTCCCAACCTGAGATACACTCCATACTCCTAAGGAACCACAAAATCCACCCCCCACGCTGAAATGGCTCAGATAAAACCTGGGGGAGCTACCTCATACTTTTGTGTCACTGGCACAGATAAGTTGCATTTCTTTTTTCTGTAGTTTCATGCCAGAGACAGCTGTGACATGCTCTGGCAATCTTCCTCTAGAAAACATCCACACGTACTTCAGACTTCACAGCAGCTCCAAGGTGCTCTCAGGCCCCAGAAGGTTTTCAACCCTCAGGACAGGTACAAGGCAGATTTGAAAGTGAGATTGGGCCCTCAGTCAGCAAAACATCCAGGTTTCTAAGGGCACTATCTCACCCTGGGCTGGTTTATGTGGACAGCTGGAGACACCCAGCATGAGCTGCCCTCAGGGTGACAGGTGAGGAGCCACAACTGCTGCTCATGGCAAAGGATGCCTCCCCAGGGCTGTACTTAGCTGACAGCAGCAGCGAGGCACGACGGGCTGCCTGCAGGTAAGTGGGTCAGAGATAATGGGATCCCTCACCATAAACCAACGTGCATTTCCACACAGGAGCCACAGGTCCCAGTTTCTACCTCTGCTTCCTTCTCTCTCCCCTGATGTGGGACAAAATAAAGCAGAGATTGAAAGGTTTAAGGCAGACCTATATATTTCTGTATATATTAATGAATCAGGCAAAGCAAAAACATTAAAAAAAGCTCTTTCTCCCTGACAGGCTGCACATGACCATGGCACATTTAAGTGTGCCATGTGTTTGACTCACAGCAGCCAGGAGATTTTGGCTATTCTCTTAAATAATAGAGACTGTGGTTGACATGTATGTGTGAGGCACCATCCTCCCCTCACTCTCACAAGGCCATAGCACAGCTTTTTTCACAGTTCCTCAACCTCATGTGCCAGAACTGACTGACCTACACGCTGCACCATCACATTTGGGGCAGTGGGTAAGGCCAGGGATGCAGGGAACAGAACTGTGGTGCAGTGTGCCTGCCTGGAGCATATGGAGTTCAGTGCCATCATGCAGTATAGGAAATGGCAAGAAAAAAATGCCAGAGATATTCTCCATGTCCCAGCATTCATAGCAAGGCTATGAATGCCTGTTCCTGAGTAAAACCCTGTTTGTGTCCATCCTGGGATTTTGACTCTCTTGGTCTTCTCCTGTTTCCATTTATGCCTCCCAGAAAGAAAAAAAGAAAAAGGAAGAGGGGGGAAGTCAACAGAGTACTAGCAGTACTGAGACATTTTAAAAGGACAAACTGATTGCGTAGAGTGGTATTTAATCGATCCACCAACCACACGTCGCACAAGGGCATATTTCTGCATGCAATGGAGGGCAGCACCATCAGGCTCATGCAGGTTGGCACTGTTCTGGACAATTCCTGTAACCTCTTGGAAAGGTTCAGAGCTGATTCAGAACCCAACCAGGAGGTGCACGTTTTGCCTTGCAGTCAGCTTTCTGTGACAGACTAGCAAAAGAGCTGCACACCCTGCTCCCTTTCCTCTTACAAGCTCTGCTGCTGGTCTCTGTCCCTGCCCTGGGACCTTGCATGCACGGGATGAGGATCCTGCACAGACTCTGATTCCCTCAAGCTTGGGTGCTGCAGCACTTGATGGCATCCACCTCAAAGGGTCTGGTTTCCAGCTGTGGCAGCAGCACCCTGTCAGCTCAAGCCTGCTGCATCATATACATGGTATTATCCTCCTCTACCTCACCCAACCCCTGCGGCCCTACCTCAAAATCTCAGAAAAGCAAAACATCACCCTTTGGTTTGCAGGAAGCACAGGCTGGCCACACCAACCTCCTTATGAACCTCAGTTTGTTGCCAAGCCAGTACTAATTACAATTTCCTTGTATAAGCACTCTTACGCACAGGCAGCATTTTGTACCTAAAAAACCAACAGAGTCCAAGTAACTGCAAAAATAGAATCAGATGCAATAACATCTTACATAAGCTTTGGTTAATAATAAACCCAACTTTACTCAAATCCTAGTAACTCTAGTCCTAGTAGTGACAGGATAGGAGACAACTATGAGAATGTATTGAACTATTTCAATACAATATGAGATTATTCTTCCTGCATTTTGTAAATTGTTACTAAGAAAAGGACATATTTGGGGTTCCCCCCTTCCATTGCTTGGAATTGTTCAGGTAGCTTGAGTCAAATATCTGATTTAACAGATTGATTTTGAGTGTTACAGCACAGATTGATAAATTATATTTTACTAGGACCTATAAGATGTATATACATACCAAGCAGAATTCTCAGCTATCTTTTGGTTTATCTCCCTCTAAAAGCAATGGTAAAATGCTATTAAAAAAAAAAAAGTCATATTACTTCTACTGTTTGAACAAACTGGGTCCTTTTAAACTCTGTCCTGGCTATCCTCATGCTTCTTGATTAGACAAACTGGTCTTTATAAACTGTGTTTACTTCTGCCAAAACACAACTTGCTTGGTCAGAGAATAATCCAAATTTCTGATAAACTGGATTATCCATTTTGTAGGCCTTTGAACTAAGAAAATATTAGTCTTCCCTCCTGCCCCGTAGAGATTGTAAGGGTCTGAAATACTGTCATAGAAGTTTACAAAGCTACTCAAGAACAGGCTCTAGTCTGCCTGTTCCTCCTACTCAGGAGACATTATTTGAGGAAAGCATTAAATAGATACTATTATCAGCCATACCTATCCTCTTCTGCCATGGAGACAGCAATGTTCCAGGACAGGTTAGAGACAAAAAGGCACACAAGCCTTCAATAGCTAGGTGACTAAGAACACACATTCCAGGGGCAAACAAAGGAAAGGAATTTAGATGCATTGAAATGCAATAGTCTCAGCCTCAGCAATATTAACAAAGAACAAGCCCTATAAAGGAATTTGCAAGGTCATAACCTGGTAAGAAAATTCATATTCCTTCTAGACACTGCCAGCTAGATTTTCAAGCTTCTCTAAAGCCTGTTTTAAGTTATATATTGTTTCAAGTTTTGGTGCCTCAATAATAACATATGTGTTGGTGCATCAATTATACTTGTATCTAAAGAGAGTTATTTAGATATGTTTGTTATAAGCAAAACAAAACATACATTTTTATATATCAGATCATCTGTTTTTCTTCAGCCTGATGGCAGGAGTCCAACCTAGATGCTAATTACAGAGAGTATTTCAAAAGCAAAGGCATTTCTTACAGTAACTTTGGAAGAAGAAAGTAACATTCACTTTTCAATTACCAGCTGAATTTGCTTTAACATTTCTGGCCACATCTCTATTTTTGGCTACTTATACCTTTGCTGTTGTCTGTATACTTGGTGAGGGGAGGAGTATTTGTAGAAAGATAAAATTAAAGCATATGCACTGACATCATGAGATACTTCCTTAATGTATGAAAAAGGTTATATTAAGACTATTAACAGTCTTAATAGTGATTTTTTTTCTTTGATGTGTCAGATTTCTTAACTTTAACAATTTTCTAACAATTTTTTGATGCCTTTTTTTTAAACTAAGGTGTGCACACACATACACATCATGTTAACAGCTACTGTCTCAAAGTCATCATGGAGGAAGTGTTCAGGTTAAGATGTCAGGAGCTGTGGACATCCAGCAGAGAGTGGAGTACATATCAGTGGATCACAGTCTGACCCTGAATAAGATATTTGACTGCTCAGCTCCAGTTTCTCAGTTTGTGAAACAGGAATATTAATGTTTAACTACCTCAATAAACCAACACCTACACATTAATACTGAGAAGGCCATGGTACCTCCATGTTAGAAACACAAGTTAGTACACAGGAGCTCCTTTTACTGAGAATTTGACCCTTTGCCATTCCCATCTGAAAAAAAAAAAAAAAAAAAGAGTTGTCTATAAGAATGACACAAAATTGACACAAGGTCTCATAGTGAGGATGATTGGATTTAATGTATCAAAGAGAAGGTCAAAAGTTAACTTGATTACAATCTACAGGAACTTATACAAAGAGAGTAACTATAACTAGAGGGCTCCATCTGTTAGAGGAAGGTAAAACAACTACCAGTATTTGAAATACCCAAGGCTGCAAGGAAGGGGCTGGCTACAAGTAATCTTCAGATCAAGGCTAAATTTCTGAAAGACACACTAGGTCACTGGGTTACCCGCAAGCATTACTGGCCAAGATCCCACATGCTTTCTTTGCAGAGTGGTCAAATTAGACTGTCCTAATGCATTCTTCCAGCCTCCACCAAGAGAATAATTTTTTTAAACAGCACAAATTGAATTAAAGATCCAAGAGCGCATCCCTATCCAAGGGCTGCTAATAACTCAAGAAAAGCTGAAACTGAAGAACTAACGTTGGTTCGAATGTTACTGAAGTTTCTGAAGCAACCACTGAAGTTGCTAGCTTTAAAAGATCAGCTATGATGGAGGGAGGGACAGGGAGAAAAAATTTACTGTGTGTCAAAAAGCCTCAGGAATGAGAGCAAAGATTTCACTTCCACTATCTCACTGCTGGGAACCTTTTGCTTCTTTTACCTGTAAGCAGCCTGTCTTCTTTCCTGATTTGAAACCTTTTTGTGGGAATGCGCAAGAGCCTATTTGTTTTCCCCTTGTCCTCTCATTTTGTTAAGGTGGATAATTAGCACTCATCAAATTTGAATAGCACAGTCTTTTGAATGATTCAGTTGGAAATAACCACATGAGGTAAAGACTAACAGAAAAAGACAGTAATTTTGGACCCACAGTTTTTTCAAACAAAGTTCACCATGCCTAGGAAATCAAAGCTTTGCACTGTTGAGTTGCACTTATCCTTCTCCACCATGATTCAGAAAACTCCAGCATCTACAGGCAACATGGCTCCTCAATGCTGGCACCAAAAGGGGTTAAGGAAAGTTAAACTACAGCTGTAAGCAGGGATGAATTTGGATATTCACACCTTGCCTGTTATTTCTTCATACATTTCAGAGCTGCAGCTAAGAACCATCTTAGCTGTTCCTGGGAAGGATGTTCCCTTCTTCATACAAATAATAATTATAAAAAGCCAACAAAAAACACACACACAAAAACCCCAAACCCACAAAACTAAAACAACCAAAATAAACCCCCTGAAAAATCCTGGAGAGTAGTGTCTAATTCCCTGGAAGCTCTCCTCTTTGGAGATAGATGTCTAAACAGATCACCTTTCCATGAAAAATGAAGACATTCAGATTTCAAATAAAGCAGGGTTAAAGGACTGCTCTGTTGGGATACAGGAAACTTGGGTTTAACCCCTCCTCTTCTGTGTGATTTAGAACTTCAACATAAATCTATGTCTTGTACCTTCTGGAGGCCCAACAGGCTACTGCATCCTAAAAGTACTCCAGTGCAAATACTGGTAATGATGATGTTGAAATGATGCACAGCCTGCAGTATCACATTCCCAAATGTCACATTATTTACTGTAAGCATCCATGAACTACATGTACTCTTATCTTGTGATTCAAAGGTAGTTGGCTGCAGACACTGACAGAGGCAAAACCTCAAATACAACACTATGTGATTTGTTATTTACTTTCTGCCGTTTACCAACACAGATCCAACTGGCAAGGGATCCAGTTTGGGTTGTCATTTGGTTTTCTCTGTTTGTTTTTTTTGGTTCGTTTTTTTGGTTGTTGTTTTTTTTTTTTTAATTTGTAAAAAAATGAAAATTTGCAAAGTCGCATAACTTACTGTTGCTAAGTCAACAATAAATAAGAACATCTTTAAGCATTTAAATAAGACCCATTTAAATGTCTAATCTACTCTTTATCTATAAAAGCAATTCATTCACCCTTTTTACATACTGCAATTACAACACCGCTCAATGAAGAGGTTGGATGGAATCCTGGTGAGGGACGTGAGTGTCCCTGCAGCATGTTTAATTCCATTAAAAAGTTCTGGGAACTACTTCAGATGACATTTATGATCCCAGACCTCTTGTCAAAAATATTTCTTTCCAAATATTTCACAGAAATCAGTAGAACACCCTTTCCAGGAGGCACATAAAATTGGCTTCAGCGGAAGCTGAGCACCCATCGGTCATTAGGAGACAAATTATGTGAATCTTCTTGTGAATTCTTGTGAATCTTCTACCATCAACAGAAAAGGGCTTTCCTCATTTTGGGGAGCATATTCACATGTGCTATGAGTTTAGCAAAACACAGATCAAGTCCTGCATTTTTCCCTTTCCCTGTGCAACACATCCGAGATAATCAGTGCTCCATAACCTGAAAAAGCTGTTCTATGTCTGTTAGTGATTATCAATTGTAAAAACAGAGGAAGACTTAGACTGCATGTTTTCCCCTACCCCTCTCCTTAGGCATCCAAGAGATACTGTTCTGCTGCAGCCTCAGGTCAGAAGAAACCAGGCATCTATCTTGTCTGGCCCAAACATCCCTGGTTCTGCTTTTCATCCACTCAGATGCCTAGTCTGACCTAATTCTGGCTATTCCCAGGTGAAATCACAGTGTAATCCAGAAACTAGCAAGTGATAGCTGGGCATTCTGTGTCCAAATAGGCAGACATGTCCTGAATGCAGTTAACAGTTTGTGTGTAATAGCCTAGCAGTCAGACTTCTTTCCAAGAGTGCACAATCACAAGGTTGATCCCTTCTTTAGAAACTGGAGCGTCATACAGCCAGGAATGCAAAGGTCAAAATACAGCCTGATCTGTCATATAGTGTTTAGGGCACTCAAGCACAAGGCTTGGTTTTCAATATTTTTCTACTATACTAATGCAAAAAAAAAAAAAAAAAAGCCCAAAAGAAATGCAGGGGCATTGAGTAAGAGGATGGACCCTACAGCTTCCCATTAAAATACTTTACCTAGAGAGTCCTGTTCCCATTTATCTCTATGGTGGCAGGATTTTAACATGTAATACCTGCCAGAAGACACGTATTTCTCACAAGGCTTTCTCCTTGGTGGCAGGAAATGGCTGTTTGACCCCTCCAACAGCGATGCAAAGAAACTGGTTCTCATCACTTTATCCAAGAGTATTCCTAGCTCCCAACTGCTGGGAAATGGACCAGAATCACTTTTACCATTTCTTCCATCATAGACCATATTGTAAGAGGAATCTCATCTTATGAATCTTCACAGATTAGCCAAATTTCTTTTGCAGCTCTAGTTTTAATGGACCATACCTTGTTATTGGTAGGATTATGGATACATCCCAACATGTAGCATTTCTTAGCAACTGATTCTCTAAGGAGATCACATTCAGCAAGCGTTTGTCCATTTGGACCTGAACTCCCTCTGTGCTCAGTTGTGGCTACCAAAATACCTGGCACAGGTATTTGGATTGCACATGTAAATTACCAAAGGCAGACTTAGAGCATGCAGTGGCTGAGTACCATTGTTACTGAGACATTTTCCTTGTACCTTGACTATTCCTAAAACTGGTAGTTATTAGAAGAAATCCCTCTTACCCAGGAGGGCTACATTTCTAAGAGAGGAATGACATTTTACAACTGTAAACCCCACTTTTGCCTTCATCTAGTCAGATAATAATAATAAAATTCTCATGTTCTTGACTAAGCATGACAATTCTTGACAAGGGAGGACAGATGCCTCTCCAGAATATTCAAGAGACACACTTGGTGAATATCTAACACAACGCACACTGCTCTGCTGCTGTAATCACACTGCTGCATTGAGATTTAACAGGCACATCTCTCAGCAGCAAAACCAACTTCAGCAGCCCCTTGTCTCTTTTCCTCACTTTTTAATTTGCTCTTCAGTGCTCTCATTCCCATTACGCTGGTACATTTGCCCATACAGTTATGCATTCAGTCAGGTGAGAACTCAGTCAGGTTAAAAAGAGCCTACTGAAAAGGTCTAGCTTTAATGTGGGAGTATTCATAGCTTGGTCCAACCAGCACAATTCAACTCTGTACCAGTAAAATGGGAATAGAAAGTAAATGGTAGATAAACAAGCTATCTCTAGTAAGGGTACGACCAGTCTCCTCCCACAGCTTGCACCTTGCCCTCTGTCTACCTTGCTGCCACCCAGCCCTAAATGGTGTTGACAAAAGCCAACCAAGAAGAGAAAGAGGACATGCAGATGGTAAGTTCTGGGTTATTAAGCTGTCAATTATACCCATCAGTAACCCTCTTGCTTCCCTATACAGAAGGGGCAAAGACAGGCCAAAATCATGAACAGAGAACCTCTCTGCCACTGGTTAGAGCACCACTGCCCCACCGAGTCCTCCTGCCCTCTGATGCCACTGCAGTCCTATTCTGCAGAACCACATAAAGTGGCAATAAAGACAAACATGATCAAGAACTTTCTACCTCTGAATTTACTCTCCACTTGACCTCCCAATTATTTTTTTTTGTTAGTCAAACAATGGACAAAGGTGGGGAGAGAGGGATAGGGGGGCCCTGATTCAAAGAAGCATGTACATACTAAAATGAAGACTGCAAGTGACAAACAGAAGGTTTAAATACATAATTAAGGAATGGTCTCCTTATAGCTCCAATCACTAAGTATATGCTCCATTGTTTTTAGGAGTATTCCACACTACAAACAAAACCACCCTTGCTCTTAGTCACAGAGATACAGTCATGTGACTTGAAACTAAGATTAATAAAAAGGTCCATCACCAAGTGCCACAAGAATCACTGAGAAAGCAGTTTGCAGTTTTAACTTATTTTTTTACAATTTTGATGTTTGGAAAGTGGAGGAAAAAAAATCAAGAGAGAAACCAGGCTGCCTAAAGGATAAAGGAAATGGAAAAAGGTAGAATATAATGCAAAGGACTGAATAAAAGATGAATCAAGGAAGAGAAAAAGGCAACAAACAAGCTTTTTAGTCATGCAACTAAAACACACAAAGCTAAGCAACTATAAGCAATATTCAAAATGCAGTTTAGCGTTTAGTTTGCTTTTGAAATAAGGTTGTCTGCAGAGTTTTTTTAAGAAATATGTTTGAGAAGCCTGGTATGATTTACATTTTAAATTAATAGAGAATTTGAAGAGATGGTTTAAACAAAGAAATAGAAAAAGCAACCCAAACCACCAAATGACTAAAAAAAAAACCAAGCAAAAAACCCCAACTAAACAACAAAAAGGGTCCTTCAAGGAATAAGAGGTTATTATATCTTTATTCCAAAAGTTCAGTCTTAAAGACTGTCACAATGAGACACACAGCTGAGATGTTTTTTAGTGAACACTGCTACTCAGCTATAACTTCCTTCTTTTAAATTAATTCTGTTTCATGAGCACAAGAACAGTCAGAACTGACACATAAAAAATTGTGAGAAGGTGAACATTTACACAGGCATAGACCAAGAAAAAGAAAGTCTTTTTGCCTTTTAAATTCTCACTTTCTTGTTGCATTTTTGTAAGGAGTTAAGCTGGGAGGAGATGGTGCAACCATAAGAGAGACTGCATAAGAGAGACTCTCACAGACTCCAATTTCACAGGCACTTTTGCAGCTGGAATAATCCAGTAATGACAGTTATAAAAGTCCTATCACCACTGCCCTGCACAGCTTCCTAGTGTGACAGAAAGGCTGGCCTTGGCCTGGTTTGAAAGGAACTCAGATGGCCTTTCTGTCAGTGCCCAGTGACAGACACTTCAGTATAAGTTCCCCAGGTCACTACGACAGGTGGTTTCCTACACAAAGACACCCACACCTTTTCAAGTACCAACACAGGGAAATCACCTCTAGAAGAAACTCAAGCAGTAAAAAGCAAAACATACAAGCAAAGAGGGAGGACTGAAGCCAATATACTAGCTTTTTACTATTTTTCAGCTGATGGTAGTTCAGGACACTGTCCACCACACCACATTAATAGCAACTGCACTGGCAGACAATAAACAACTCAAGACAGGTTCATTAGAAGAATTTCTTCTTCATATATGTGTCTTAAAGACTATCTGTCCTGCCTCCCGCCCCAGGAAGTCATAGGCAGTCCTACTAATTTCCTTATCCTTTCCACAGGCTCTCGGACAAGAAGTAAAGCCCCCCGTTATTCAAGTTAGTGACTCATCACAACCTGAGAGTTGTGACAAGTTTATCAAGAGCAAGCACAAGTTATAGTAATTTAGTCTCCTTTCATTCCAAGTGCTTCAAGACAGATCTACCACATGTGCTACGGCTGCTGTGAGGATAACCACAGAGGCACAAACATTTCATCTTCTCTTACAAAAGAGAAATATTTGCAGTTAGACTAAGGATAAACCAAACACAAATGAAGCTAGCCTGCACCATCATTCACTACTTAAATTTCAACCCTTCAAAGAGACAGGGAAGTACTGGTAGGTAATAAGTGGTTTTTTGCACATAGCTATGATGGAACAGAGCCCTGCATACTCCACTTGTCTTTGCTTCTAACCCCACCAGTCTCCCTTTGTCTCTGTGGAACCACTAAAGAACACAAAACCTTCACCTACAGCTCCTTCCTCATCATCTTCATGAAAAAGGGGCAAGGGTAGGCTGATACTAGTGCCAGAAGATCCTATCTCCTAGCTTTTGTATTTTTACTAGTGAAATCATACAAACCAGACTGACTACAGGGCTCAGTCTCTGGTCCGGAACACACATAGGAATTTACCCATGTTATATAGCAAATCAGAAGCAGAGATCAAGGAACAGATATTCAGATTTTACTACAATGTCTATATCTTGAGATGCAATTCAGTCTTCACTAGCTTTTCTTAATTCCACTTTTCAGATGAAAATAACAGTTAAAAATAACCCTACATATCAATACATGTTGAAGTGACATGGGAGACTAGTTGCTTCTGTAATTTGTTGCCTTACCTGGATTTCTGCTGCAGATAGTCCTGTTCCTCAAGACAGGGATGGGAATACATCTTCACACCAAACCCCTCCCTGCACTGACAATCTGACCACAGGACTAGCTCAGGGCCTGTTATGGTCACCACAGCTCTCATTAGCCACAGCTGTCGTGGTGGCTTTGGCACAGCTGAGGCTCCTCATGGCCCTGCCATCTCCACTCTGTTGCTTAACAGCCTGCACCTCTAACAAGAGCATGGTTTCATCCCTCCCAGCCTGCCTTTTCAGACCTTCAGTTTGGAAGCAAAAACCTCCCAAGAAAAAGTGCGGGAGGAGACGAGTCACCTCCACATGGAAAATTGCTACCAGTAGTAAAAAATGCTGAGTACTGTAGCACCCCTAAGGAGGAAAACAGCTTTACATATGTAAAGGTTCAATGAGTAAATCACAAAGAGATTGCATGTCAAACAGGGAACACAGCTTTTCCTTAGCACATAGGATGGTGGTGGTGAGATAGGCTGGAGAGCATATGTTCAAGTGATGCGGAATGCAGGGTGTTTGGGGAGAAAATTAAGCACTCAGTGAGGGAAACAAAAATGCAACCCCATTTAAATTTTTTTTCTGAAAGCTCTTTATGACTCAGTTGCCCTCTCCTGTTGTGATCTTTCTCACTTCAAAAGATCAGCCCTACTCTTCGCCAACATCTGATTCCCTTGCTGATGCTTTAACTTCTTCCCAAACTACCTTTTACAGAAAGAATCAACTCTGATTTTGCATGGACCATCTTCAATGTCCCTCTTAGCTCTGTGTAGTGCACAGTGAGTGCTGTTGTGTGCTGACAGCTACGACTGCAGCTATTGGTTTTGGATCTGTATTTGCAATTATGGCCCCTCTATACCTTCCTCTGCTTTTCTCTTCTACCTGCTCACTCTTATTTTTAGATTAGAAATGGACTTTTGGGTAACTACCATGTTACCTAAAAAATGTAGAACCCCCACATGGTGGGATCCTGAGCTGTTGGGAAATGTGACCATCAGCAGAGAATACAGGTTACTACCTCAAGTGGGCTGCGGTACTCTATTACCCATCAGTCATATCTGGACTTGCAGCAGTTTTCAGATGGGGAATACAAGTCAAATTCAGCAAAGACATAAAGATTATTGTTCATTTACAGGTTAGTCATTGTTTGGTCATTACAGTATTATAGTTTTACTGTTCTGTTATGGTGGATGGCATGAAATATCACGGAAAGTTCATGCTCAGGGTAGAGGGAAAACCAGGAGAGAGAAAACACAGCGTAATAGAAAATTACACTGAACTTAGTTCCAGGGTGGATGATGCTGTGAACATTTCATGGACAGAATGGAAGCATCTGGAGCTGACTTCAGTCAGTTCATATAAACTTCGGTTTGCACACTACTTCAGAAATAGAAAGATGTGGTATTCAAAGATACTTACTGCACTGTCAGACACTGGAAGGTGCTAATACAGATTGTTGAGCAGAAACTGAATCACTGTGAAGCAGTCAAATGACTGCTCACTTTGCCACTCCTAATTATCATTGCATAACACACAAAAGAAAGAGATGACAATACATGTTTTTGAAAACATATCACCATAACAGATGTCAGCCCTTCTCTTCCATTGTACTTATGCCTATTGTACACCCAACAATGAAATCATCTGTCACTTCAGCTATCCTCAGGAAAAAGAGTTGCATATATTCACACTGACATGTCAGGCAGCAAGTAAATTTGATGGATATCAGCAATATTAAAACTCACAATAAGAGGAAAAATCATGCACTTCTAGATCCTTGTAAAAAATTCCTTCCTTCTTTACCTTTCAAATTTCAATTGGCCAGAGAAAAGCACAGGAAGGTGAGAAAAATGAAAAGGGACATGACTCCAGTGTGCAGCAGCACACTGCAGAATACTGCAGAAGACAGAATTAAATCCTGGCTAGATGCCTCCAAGTACTGCAGTCCAAATAACATTGTTAAGGGCCTCACTTATTCAGACAACCAAGCTCACAGGTTTCTAGCAAATACACCTCTCCTTTGCTCTTCCCAGTGCAGGAATACCACCAATACTCCGAATACTGGCCCTGCTGCCCAGACCTGCTCCTGTGAAGCACATGTGTACTTGTTCTCACCCTGCCACAGGCTCCCTGTGCTTGTAGTGGGAGAGAATGGTTCATATGCTCCAGAGGGACAAGGAAGGCAGGCTGAAAACCAAGACACTCAAACCCTGCAGAGGTCAGAGGAAGCAGTTTCTGGGCTTTCACCAGCAGTGCAAGCTAGAAGAGGGACTAGCACACACAACCCGTCAGGAAAACAGCCACTAATCATTTAAAACCAGCAGGAGACCAAGTGTCTGGGCTCCTCTCATCCTCTCTGGAGCTGGGGTAAGAGATTAGTATTTTCCTGATCTCACCGTCTCAAGAAGAAAGGAGAAGTAGCAGAAGTAGCTGACCTTTTTCCAGAAGTTGTGGAGAGAAGGGGACGAAACAGTCCCTTTTCTGTCAAGCTCAGTTGCTTCTCTGAGTGTTCTGGAGTATTTACAGCACAAGCACATTAGGACTCAGGGCAAGTGTATTTGAGACTTTCTGATCTCAAAGCCATAAGCCTGAGGAATCATTTTAGCAGGAGACTTAATCTAGACTGTTATTAATTTGCATGATATACAGTATCATAAGAGAACAAAATCCCCACAATGTGTTTTTTCATTAGTAGTTCAAGTATCAATATGTATTTCTTAATTTAAGGGTAAGTTTTCAAGGCCAGTTCATCTCTTTCTACTGTGAATTTCCAAACACATCTCTTATTTCCGAAGAACAGCAGAGGGACTGATCAGTAGTCACAGCAGCTACCGACAAAACCACAAGTATTTGGAGTAATTTTTTCCCCCCTGTTTGTATAGATCTACTTTGAAAAAGATTTCAAAGAGTCGATTAGTGTTTGGTCATTGGGCATCTGTGACAGAAGATGACTAAGTGAATCAGTAGTTCCTTTCACTTATTTCACAACATCACTCATTGTGGGTGTTGGGTTGCAGTTGCACAAAAGTGTATGGCTTCTTTTATTGTACATGGAAACGAGCTTTCAAAGCAAACCGAGGGACAAATGTTGCTGCTCAGAACACCCATTAGCCTTCTGATCAAATCCCTCTTTGATATCCAAAGTGGTGTGTTCCAAGAGCACATGCTATTGACTGCAGTACCATGAAAACTGGCTGGCTCACATGCAGGATTGTAATTTGGGTAAATCTGTTTCCTTTAACGTGCTTAGTTTTTGCAGTGAGGAGGAAAAGGGATTGTGGGGAAGAAGAGGGGTGCGAGGTAGCAAAACAAGCCAGAATGCCAGCATTTTCTTTCAGTCAGTGTTGTACCTATTAAAACATTTTGCCAAATCAAAGAGATGAATTACTGTACTGTTTTTGGAGTTTGATGCAACTCTTTTTGCTCACTCTGAGCCTGCAGTCAGCTGGTATCATTTTACAGGTTAGGGGAGCTGTAGTTTACAGTCTGGGGGATATGAACTCAGTAGTTGGATCACAACTTTTGAAACTTTCAAAGCACAGCCCTGGGTGTCTGTTCTTTCAGGATGAGTTTTGGCAGATGGCGGTAGCCAAGGAAATTCACCCAGCCTTCCACCTCCATTAAGTGTTGGCTGCTGTGTAGCTAGCACTCTGTGTTTACATATATTTGGTAATATCATCATTGTTCTGTGCTCCTGTAATGAAACAATTTCTTCTCTGCTCCTGCTGTGAATGACAATGAATGAATTGTATCATCTTAGCCAAAGTCACAGCAGGCATTGGGTCAATGGGTAAAACTGTCCAATATAGGAAGAAATCTCACCCAACAGTTCAATCTCCAGCTATTGACATGAACCGGAGGGATAAAAAAATAGAAAGATGGGGAAGGGACAAAATTAGGTTGAAGGGAAAAGAAATCAATTATATCAATGGGAAAACAGTCAGAAATGTACTAAAACCAAAGCAAAGCATACATAAAACAGTCATAGAGAGTGCTTCTAATAGGTAACTTTTGAATTTCCACATTATTGAGACTGGGCTGCAAATAGGTTAGTACTTTTGCAGAGCTTGTTGAAGTATTGAATTTCACATCTTGTATGCCTCCACTCCGGTGAATTTGAGCACTCTATTTTCTCCTGAGACCTGAGGATGCCACGCACCTCACAGACCGGGCTCTCTGCTCTCTTGCTTTAAACCATTGGACCTGACCTCCCACCATCGTACTAGCCAGGACTATAACTGTGCTGTGAGTTGATGGCTTGCAAAGTAAAGGGTAAATCCCCGTCCTGGCCCATGGATATCACAGAAACAAACAAAAGTTCCAACAAAGCAACTGCTAGTTCTTCATCTCTTTTCATGAAATACTAAGCATGCTCAGTTCTTTGAATATTGCTGCAGAGGTACAAACTGAAGATCTATGACATCTGCCTGGAGTCTCTATATTGGAAAATAAATCCAAGAATGTCTGTTCGTAAAAAAAAAAAAGACAAACCTCCTTTACTAAAATGCTATAGTTCTGTCCGCTCCACAATTTATTATTTCCACAACAGGAGGTATGAAGGTAGGTCCGGATCTGTGCCATTTCTGTAAGTCCATAAGATCCCTTGGGAGACTGGTAAGCAAAGCAGGAATGTGTGCCTGTGATCACGCAGCCCCTAGCACAACTCTGGATTCTAGTCCAAGTGTGAAGGCTACACGGACTATACCAGTAGGGTAGTGTCATATTTGAGTGGGAAGAGCAGTGGCCATTCAGTCCTAGAAGTAACACAGGCTGCTTGCCTGAAGACAAGAAACTCTTGTCTGGAACCACTGGCAATTCTTCCCTCATTTCTGTTGGGTGAATCATTTTAACTTCTGTATTTTAATTTATTTTACTATTGAATTTCCCCTGAAAACTGTAGGCTTTTAAAAAAAACTACCTTTCAAGAACTTGATTTTATATCTCATTTGAATTACTACTTTTTCAGCAATCCTATCCCATAATTCATCAGGCCAGCACCGATTCCAAGAAAGGACAACATCCCACCAATTCACCAGCATGGTTTCCTGCAGCACAGGATTGTCCCTTAGTTATTTCTCACCTTTGCAGTGGTATCCCCTGAGCCTGTTTAGTTAAGAAATGGTAAGGTGACCTGAAATGAACTGCCCACCCCTACCACCCCAAAGAACAGTCTGTCCTCTTTCTACCACTTTGTCATTCCCAGTTCAACAAACAGACCACTTGGCTTCAGTTGTTTGGCGTGCACTTGGCCTTTCTATGAACTTATTTGGCTTCCAAATTGGCAGAGTACTGAATCATGAAAAAGCCTGACATTTTTCCTATCAGGTTAGCAAGCTGGATTGTCCCAGAAAAGGTTAGGCAATTGCCAGCACAAAGTCAGCAGTGCAAACTGGAAACTCCAAGAGGCAGGGAGGGTAACTGCCCTCTTTGTGCAGGGGGGTGTGCTTGATGGACTCTACACATTGTAAATAAGAGCATGGATGCAGACCTGCACCATTTCCCACATGAAAGTTTCAGTGAACTGACAAGTGATGAGAAGAAATGGAGTACAGCACAAAGCACCCTTGAATCCCAGCTCACAGTGCCCATAAAGTTGGGATCACATGGCTGAGAGCAGAGGGAGATGGCCAGGCTCACCCCTTTCAGCCACCACGGGCTGACATGCTGGCCTAACTATCACAGCACACTGCAAGTACTAAGATCTTCTGGGCTAAAACCCAAGACTTTGCCAAGTACCCCTTTTGTCAGCTTGGTCTACCAGTAACAGTGTGCTAGTTTTCTATTCTGAAAAACTGAGCACTCAGAGGAGAAGTCTGAATGTTGATAAATTAAAATGCACTCTAAATACAGAACATATTTTCATTAGCCTTTTTTTCTATCTTCTACATGGAAGTTGAGGAGTTATTAAATAGCTCTCATATTTAGTTCTATGGCATAGTTTTGCTTTATTGCCTCTGTTAGATGAAAACTTTTTCTTGCATTGCTAAGTGAACATGAAGGACAACATTGAAAACAGTGTGTCCATTTGGTGCAGCATTATGATGGCAGTGGTCTAATAGCAATGAACTGCCATCATAAGTCTTTACCTGATGATTTCCCTACCCTTTGTTGACATAAACAAGACCAATATACACCACCGATAACAGAGCTTCATTCTATTTTGTATTAGAACAATCCACCTGCACTTTTTTTGGAGAAAACCCTAGCATGCCATCTGCCCTACATTTTTAACCCATAGGGTATAAAGCTTGGATTTCTGCAGTGTTTCAAAAAACAATGTACTACCGGATTTTAAAATTCTGTCCTTCTCTTGAAAAAGCTGAATGCAAGAGCCTTGTGAAGGTACTTTTGGGAAGGAGATGATGGCAGAGTTGTAATGCTGTGGTGTATTTTCCATGGACACAACCACCTTTGAGTTTTTCTTTAGATGTGTCTCCAGGATAGGTCATATTGTGTAAGAACACCCTGGATGAGCTTTAAACCAGATGGCTCTTTACTCCTGATGATGTAATCAGCAGCCACATTGAGTTCTCAGTTGATTGTGAACTCCCCTCCCTCAGGTGCCAGACAGATACCCCAACATGAGGCTGCATTGCTGAGGTAAGAGTACTCATGCTAGCTATTTTAAAAGGAGCTTGGGCTTATGTCCTTGAAGTACAGACATCGAATTCTTTTTGTTCCCTCCTATTGATACGCAAGATTCAGCTTCCTCCCTCAATCACCTTTCAGCAATCTTCTCACCATTTTCCATGAACATTGGAAACTTCTCCAGTTCCAAGAACATTTTTCATTTTTGACTGCTACTGGGTTTTCTGTCTTTCCCATTCTCACCTACTTGCTTGTCTGTCCTCCTGCTGCCATTAAAATAACCCTCCTACCATCCCTCTCAGTTCTTTGGATCCCTTTGATGACTTCCTGTTTCATGCCAGAGCGAGCTTCAATCATATGTGTGCTGGCTCCTGGCACTGCACAGCCACTGCCTGTGACCGCCTGATAGCGTGTTAACGAGGTGCTCACGCGCCACAGCCATGTCTGGTTTACGTATTTCCACCGGCAGCTCCACAAGGATGGGTGTTTTCCCAGCTGTTAGGCAGGAGGCGGCCTCAGTGGTTTCCCCATAATCAGCAGTTCATCTCAAGGTCTTGCATTCTTCCACTTCCAGATTCTTTCACTGAGGGAAGCATGTTTATTGCTAAGTACAGTTTTGCCTTAGTAATGTATGGTTTCCAGCAGAATTCCTGGAATCTGCTGTTTACAAGCAGGGTCAGAGGTTATAGAAATACTTTCAGTTTGCATGAGTGATATCCCAGAAAGTTTTTGCCCATGCATAGTGTCTAAACTATATGACAACTGCATTTTTATTGGTGTTGATAACATCCCTGGCTCTGAAATCTACTTGTTCAGCTATGGGGGTGGTTCAGATTATTTCTAGACAGCTCACTAAATGAAAATTAATACTCTCCATTCCTCTTCATCACCCAGACTCTTCTCCCAACATACACAAGAATATTAACAAGAAAAAACATCAGTAAAGCTCTTGCATTTGAAGTCTTGCAGCTGAAGATCCTCTCGCAGCGTATCAACCAAATACCTGGTGGCAGCATTATTATCCAGTGCCAAATGCTGCTTCAGTATGCTACTTCAAACCCTGAATGAGCAAATGAGAGAAAGGATAATGTCACTGAGATGAACATCTTGACAGTTCAACACTTGGTACAGGTCTCTCAGAAGGTTAACACCTGATAGTACGCAGGGGTGCGCTGAGACAATGTTGTACATAAGTTGACTTCTTCTGGAGAAAGGAGATCTTTGGTGGTATTAAAAACTGATGGTTTAATGTTGCTTTTGTAGCCCTTCAACTTGTCAGAATATTGGCGTTCTGAAGAGTTTTCCATTTCTTCTCCCACCAAAGTCAGTATGTGTCCAGCTTCTGCTGGTCAAGCCAGCACTGGTGACGTGCAATGGGATGTAACGTCACAGGAACCTTGTATCCATAGTGCAAGGTGACTATGCAATCAACAATAGAAGGGACTCACTGTAAGGTGGACTTTGGATCAGCAATTTATGACCCATATTTGGTAGACTGAACACACCAATGATTTTAGCTAGCAGGCTGTCCTCTATGACCAGATGTAAAATGGGAATACGTGTCATAGAGCTGCTTAAAAAGTTGGCCCTATATTTGGGATTGGAAAAGTCTGGAAAAAAACCTGCTCTAGAACACCAACTTTTCAGTGAGACAACTCAGGCAGGACTGGTCTTGGAGTTACCAAGGGCAGCAGTTCAACAGCTAGAATGTGGTGTTTGAGGGATTTCACACAACCCTCTACTTCAGTAGAGTAGCATCTTAAACCCTGAATAGCAGAATCCAAGATCTAGGAAGTTCAGCTCCTGTCCATTAGAGAAGGATAATAAGAGTGCAGCTACAATGCACTAGCATGCAAGGGGTTAGCATATAATTTAATTGAAGAAAAGATGTCTCCACATTGTTTCAGCAAGCAGAGGTTAAAGGTCTTAAGTTTAGTTCTAAACAGGACAGTGATCCCCACCCTAACATAAACATTTACCTAAGTGAGATCTGCATAATCTCTTTGACCCTCAATCTGCTCACCTTAATCAACCATATCATTATTTAGAAAAATGTGCCTCTATGTGCCTGATATCTTTGCCTACTTCTTACTGCTCATTAACCAAAAACCAACAGAAAATGTTCTTTTTTGATTACCAAGACTCTGAGTAAATACCTTTCCCAGAACACAGAGGTTCTCAAACTCTGCCTGGGCGTGACTGTTTCAATAAACAGCTTATCCCACTGTAAAACCAGAAAATCCCACCTCCTTCATGCATACAATCATAGAATGGCCTGGGTTGGAAAGGACCTTGAAGATCATCTAGTTCCAGCCCCCTGCCATGGGCAGGGACACCTATAAGACCAGAGTGCTCTGGGCCCCATCCAACCTGGCCGTGAACACTGCCAGGGCTAGGGAATCCACAGCTTCTCTGGGTAACCTGTTCCAGTGCCTCACCACCCTCACACTAAAGAATTTCTTTCTAATACCTAATTTAAACCTGCCCTCTGTCAGTTTAAAGCCATTCATCAACTACTGTATCTGAGCGCACACCACTTTCGACTGCAAAGAGGAATGAAGAGGACTCCAAGCAGCCACGAAGCCCTTTCACAGGAGACCACCAGCTGGTATTTAGCAAAGCATGGCTTGGAAAACACCTTGTGCTCATGTACACTGGGGCAGCTAGAGCACTGATGAGCTTCACTCACAGTCTTTTCCCTAGCACTTCTGCTGACTTTATACTGACATAATAAGAAGCAAATCACCACCATGGCACCTAGTTTCAGTTCGATGATTAGTAAAATGGCCATAGTAATATCTCTCCCTTTGCACAATTTTGAAGTCTCAAACTCCAGGCCACTCGTGTCAATGACAATAGAGAGTTGCTTAGGCAACTGTACTCATTTTTTTCCTATGTGAAAGTGCAAGTAACAAGTGCATTTCTGACATTTAGACACAGTTCTTCATGTTGGTGTTCCAGTCTCTTCATCTCTCTGTCACCATCTGACAGACATATCTGAGCAGAGATGCATTTACTGTCACTCAAGGAATATCTGGCCTATTCCTAAAAGATTGTCAAGGTTACAGCTACATAAAAAATGAACCTACCAGCTTGTGTATGCCAAAAGCAGGACTTCTGATCTTTACTTTCCTCTTTGTGGCACCAATCCTGGAGGCATGGCACCTTCGCATAATATTTGTCTCAATAACTTTGGAGGAATGAGAACGTACATTGGCATAGACAACCATCAGCCCAGCATTGACTCTTGATGCTACTACAAGTCTTATCTTTATGCTACTTCCTGTAGTACATAAGACACTGGATCAAACTGGTAGCATTAGATGGTGATGACAAGTGTATGCAATGCTCAATTCAGTTCTCAATCCAGTGCCCTGATCAGCAACAGACTCCAGGTCACTGACTTCTTCCTAATTGATTTCTTTCCCAAAGATTAAACATCTGTGTACAAATGTAAAAGTTCTTTAATGCTTTTCCAAATTTTGGACAGTCTTACATAATCGTTTCACAATATTTATAGTGGCAATTTGTGTTCCAACTTGGGCTGCTGCTCTTATCTCCTAATTCCATAGCAATGATGAGGTAAAAAGATGGAGTGGAAACTATTTTGGCACATATATACACTTTCCCAATGTGCTAAGAAAACCTTTTTTCTTTCTCCCCTTCATTGTAGCTAACGAGTCAAAAGAAGGGATATTCCAGAACACAGTAAGAGCCTGTATTAATAGAAGGGGAGTAGAGCATGTCCTGTATCTTGACTCTGGGAAAATATTTGTTGCACACAATACAAGCAAGCTAGGGAAAGACAGTTTAAACATAGCTATATATAAGGGGTACAAAAGTAGTAGGAAAATCATACTGAGAAGGTAACCATCAAAGGTTTACTGCTAAAATGGAAACCTGTACCAAGGCAGTATTTTGCACTAGTTAAATTCCTATTTAACCTATTTTCATAAAGAGCTGGACAGAACCTGTTTTCATTATGGTTGGAGAATCTATTAGAAAGCATGAGTATTAGAGTTACAACTGACATCATCTGGGACAGCCTGTGAAATAACTGAGAACAAACCTGGATTAAGAAAAGAAGATGTAAAAATGTAACAGAAAACAAAGCTGAACACAGTAGTCATTGTAACAATCCACACTGCATCCACATACTGAATATTACATGTCATTCTACTCCCTGTCTTCAAAAGGGATACAGTAAAATAGAAAAGATGAAAGTTGATACAGATGACCAAAAAGATGGGATGTGTCTTTATGAAGACAAACAGGGGAAGAATTTTCAGTTGGAAAAAGAAATGGCTGAGGAGGGATATATCAGTGATCTGAGTGGCATGAAAAAGGTGAATAGCAAATGATTATTTATCATCTTTCAAAGAAAGACCCAGGCAGCACAAAATGGAATTATGACTGGGTCAGAGTAAACAAAATGAGACAATCTTTAACATAATGGTTAGTTGAGCTGTGTAGCTCTTTCCCACAGAACAATGCCAGAAGTTGACATTGTCCAAAACTGATTAATCAAAAGGAATTTTCATATTGATTTAATCATGTAACTGACCAGACTAGTAGGAGGCTAAAAACCTTTTTGATTATCACATGATCTAAACATCCCCTATCTGGAAGGCCACAGAAGGAGATAGATGCTTGCTGAAACTCCCTCCCTGAACTTTTAGTACCACATTTACAGCATGGATAGCCAATCAAACTGCAATTCATTCCTCTTCAAAAGACTGCTGTCTTCCTAAATTCTGCAGCTGGTCAGCAAGGATAAAAACCGTTCTTAACAGACATCAGTTTTACAGCATTACAAGAAAACATGATACGGATTGATCTATTTGGAGACCAGTGAATCTTATTGTTTATAAGATGATGGTTAAGTCTTCATATGCTTTTAAAGGTGCAACACACAGCCAGAAAATCAATGTTACACAGTTGTTTAACTGGTAAAATCTGTATGACAAATTTATGCTAATGCTGTCAACACAAAGAAAACTGGAATATGCTCATGGTCACCAAACACATTCAGCCACTTTGAGAAGACTCAGCAAAGTGGAGGTTTATGCAAAAGCTGCAATTTGAACAGAAAACTCTGTTCAAAACTTGTATTTTTTTTTAAAAAGCTACTTAGTATACCTACTAGCTAGGTATATTAACTGGAGATTCTTAACTGGACTTACTGCCAGAGTATGCTGATAGCTGATCTAACAAAACTGAAACAAGAATTTTAGATGATGAAAATGGAAAGTAATTACGGTGCAAATTGAAACACGATGAAATACTGAAATATTTCAGTCAATGTCACATTGACATATTAAGTTAAATAAATCATTTAATAAGTTCTATTACCCTTAATTAAACTTATACATGCTATTAATCCCTCAAGCAATCCAATTAAACACTAAAGGAGTCTCCAAAAGTGCCCTACTGAAGTGAGTTTTAACAATGCAGCTAAACAGAATGCTGTGATCAGTCAGAACTCAGTGACCATTATGTAGCCAGTAAGCTGAAAAAGTATGTAAACTCACCTGCTCGGTGTTTTTGAGGTAAATGTTGTATTACTCAAGACAAATAGTGTTCATGCACTGTTACCTGTGTTTTTCTTGGAGTTTTTAGTGCTTCACAGAGGAGGCTCTTGTTAGCAAATCCTTCCTTTGCAAAATGCCCACTCCTAAAAGACAAGCTCATGGTATTTTGTACAACACGTAACAGGAAAAAAAATTCATACTTCACCTTTCTTTCTTCCTCATTGGAAATACTCAGGAAAACTTTGAGGAAAAAAATAAGATTTAACATCATTGTATTTATTGGGTTCTGAAACAATACACATTCACATCCTTTTGAATACAGTACATTTGGCACAGTAATAATGTTTACGATGAAATAACACTAATGAATGGCAAGAGATTCAAATTACATCCATAAGAAAAAAATTCTGTACAAATAAATCCTCACAATAAAAAAAAAACCTACCCCCCCAACTGAATACACTTTATATTTAGCCAGAACTATTTTGCACATAATTTAAAAAGAGGTAATTTGTAAGCCTTTTAGGAGAGAATTATTTTTCACCCTATGGAGAAAAATTTATTTCCATCTTTAATAAAGTCTATTTGGGAGGAAAACAAAGAAACAATGGATTCTTTATAATTGTTATTATTAATAATATTTTTGGCATTTTGCACTCCTTTGACAAAGAAGGAACAGGAAAGATTTTACAGAACAGGCAGAAATGTAACAGAATGTCCATTTTTAAGAATTATCTTTAAAAAATGTTAACATAAAAACTTTCTGATGTAAACCCAAGGTAGAGGATCTAACTATTTATATTGAAGAAATGTCTGCCCATGCAAAAGTTTCTATTTCCTTCACTTTCTCTTAGCATCCTACTAAACACTGCAGGTGCTGAGGCCTCTTGAAATACAAACATTTGCTAATTATCTTCATGTTAGAAATGGGAATACAGACTACACTAGCTTGCACACAATAGCTTTATGGGATGCTTTTATTCCTTCAAAATAAATGCTCCTAGTTCTGTGTAAAGGCCTCTTGTTGAACAAACAGTAGTGCACTATCCAATAACTTGTCTTCCTAGCCAGTCTACTCATCCATGGAAAAGAATGCTTTAGCATTGTGATCAGTTCTTGCCTGGATGTCAAAATCTAACCGTGATGAGAAATAAACAGAGCCAGTGGCGAGACACAAATTGATGGGCAGTTCTACAATGTGTTTCTAAGAGAGAAAGAAATTTAACATTGAGATGATGCAATCATTAAGATGTTTACGTGCTGGTACTCAGCTCCAGAAGCTAGTCTTTTCCCAGTACAAAAGATTACTAAGGATAAATTAAATTAAACTAAAGGCTTGATCCATTATTACACCTGTAGGCCAGACAACACATTAATTGATATATCATAATATTTAATATTTTGAAATAATCATAAGAATATATATAATAATTACACCTGAGTTTTAAAAACAAAACAAAATGGAGCTGAATGGTGTCATCAGTAACAGGCTATGAGCAGCCAGACACAAAACTGACACAAACTAACTCATCTGCTTGAGTCCGAGATTATCTCTTAAAGCCAATGACTCACACTTTGTCCACCACGACTTGTAACATTCCTTTCTCTTTCCGAGCTCTATCATGTCATAATAGAGTTGAAGAGAACTATACAAGAGATTTAGTATAGCTTAATATATGTCTACATCTTTTATAACAAAAACCTCATCTTTCTGACAGTAACTTGAACCAATACACATACAAGAGTATTGCACATGGACATTATTATAATTATTCTTTCATAGACTAACATTTTAATAGTATGCCTGAACATGCAGCAGTTGATACCTCTATATTCAATGAATTCCACAGGCCTTGCAGCAAACACTATATACAAAATCTCACCTGTACAAAAGGCAAAAAAGCTTCTTTAGTGCCACTTTGCCAATCACAAGTATATATATTTTTGTGCAGCTGGAAATCCATGTGCAACAATTAAAATGGATTCCAATGACCGCTCACTCAGTCCAGTAAAATATATAATAAAATGACCTCAGCGATACATGTACACAAAAAAACCCCAAACCAAAACCAAAACCAAACCACAGGGTACTCCTGGAAATAAGTACATAACACTGTTAGCGTATCTACAAGAGGTAACTTCACATTAGTAATATTGTCCACATGAGTTACCATTTCAATTCATACACAAAAAAAATATCAATTTACAACTTTCGATAATGTCAGTTTGTGAATGTTTGATCTTCAGTTTTTTAACACACTTCCACATAATGCACGTGTAGCCTTATTTTGTGTCTTCTAAAAGCAGTTTTCTCTTTAGATTTTAAACATAAAACCCAACAAACACAGTAGTATTATGGTTTTGTAAAAGTGTGCAAAAGTAACACACTGCTGAGAAAATAAATATAAATAAGAAATTACTTATCACTGTAGCTACAATGGCAAATTCATAATGTTTATAATTAATTTTTAATGTAAAATTAACTGTAAACATTTGCAAACTTGGCGTCACATTAATGGTTCATTTAAAAGGATACTAAATTTGGTAACATGGATAGTACTCCCAATCGCCTGAAAAAGAGTAAAATGGCTATTTATAGCTGTGTTAAAGTACTATAGGCTTTTTATTCTTTAGCCCTTTAATAACTATCCATATAGTATCTATTTCTTGCTTTAAATAAAATTTCAGTTATCTTTGTCACTCTTATTCCTAAGAGTTTTCTGTACATTGTACGAGGAACTTCATTAAAATCCTTAATTGATGTGCTTCTTTTTTTGGACAGCTTTATAGTTTGTACCTCACCACAATAAATTAATAATTGAGTATTAAACCTCCATGAAGGCAGACTTTGCTTTTCAAAGGGCAGCTGAGTACAGACTTCACCATAACCGCCAGTGCAGAAGAAACAGTTCTCACCTTCTTAGCTTAAATACATATGATGATTACAGAACATGGTCTGCTAAATTGCTTTTAATAGTATAGCTTCATTTTCTATGGAAGAGATGCACTTTTGTCCTCTGGGAATTCCTATTCTTAGGAATAAAAGAAAAGTTGCAAATATACGGCAGTGTGTTACATCTACAATTTCTGATACAAAATTATTTTGCATTGCTTTGTGAGACAGAAATTAAGAGTGCTTTCAGGTCAGAAGACAAAGGAAAAAAACAATAAATATATACTTTAACACGGGATATGGGCTCAGGGTAAGAGAAGTAGTTCTTGATCTACTGAGTCTCAGTGATTTGATGATCTCTTCAGAATCACTTCTTGCAGCATCATTCATCTGTCAGTCTAACGTTGTCTATGGCAGTAGCTCTTCTCCAAAATAAGAGAACCCTTTAAATTCTTCTTGATTGATTTGTTTTATAATTGTCTCATCCACTAGCGTTAATACTGGTTCTTCTCGTGTAAAGTCTTGATCAAAGTTATTTACATCCCTTTTGGTTTTCTGAGAAGAAAAATATAAATAAGGTGAATACTAAAACAGCACAATAAAATAAAAGGTGCTCTCCCTCTTCTCCATCCCCCCCAAAAGGCTGAATTTTCTGGAATGATTGAAATAAAAGAGGAGCTACTTCACACAAATAATAACAGACATATGAGAGAAGCTACAGGAGCAAGTAATATAAATGAGTTCAGGAGAGGCCACAGAAGCAGTACTATAAATGAGTTCCCAGAGACTCACGGGTCTCTTGACAGGCGAAGGAATAGCAGTATGATGATAAAGCAGGAAGCTGAAATTAGGACTGACTTAGAAAAGGCTTTGCATAGTAGGTGGTATGGTTGTTTCCTCTTAGATTTGAACAAAATCATCTCTCATTTCAGAGGCACAGAGTGAACTGATATAATTGATTCCCCCACAACACAGTCTACTGTTTCAACTCTAACCGTTTCTTTAAATCAGGCTACACTCAGCTTTAAAAATCTGAGGTAAAGCTTGCAACAGCTCTCAATCCAAAATTCTTGAGCTCCACATTGGCAACTCAGATTTCCTAATGCAGCCGAATGTCATTCAGAGCACCATGGCAAAGTGTGAAATTCTGTCTCCAAAGAAATCCACCTCAGAAGTCTTCCTTATTTCAATGACATCAGGATTTCCCCATTGAAGTCTAAAGCACCTCCCTCCTTCAGCAAAGCTGGGCCAACAAAGTGCAACTGTACATGTTCTGGGATAAGATGAATTAACCAGAAACAGTCTTGGGGAGGCTGACTTGCTGTCCTCAGGACACTCACAACAGTGACTATCTGTGACCACTTACATGAAAAAAACACTCTAGGCTACAGCCAAAAACATTCTCCATGGTCATTCCCTTGAACCTGCACTGTTCACATTTTCTAAGTTAGCAGCGTATTTCAGGCACGTACAGGTTCAGGGAATTGGAACAAACGTTTTTCTTTACGCTGTCTCTTTTCTCTTTGTTTCATGGAATCTAATAATTATTTGAGTGATACTTAATGGAGGCACACTGACACATTGAAAACAAGCTTTGTGTTCATCCTGCACATGTATGAGATTAAGATGATACTGGAAATAGAATAGCTATTTGACTTGCAAAGTAAAATGATAAAGTCATACATCATAAAGTATATTAATGTATTCCAAATGGGATATATGCCCTCTTTCAACATAGGTAAATTTTTCTGTAAAATATACATATATATAAATGTATTTTCTTCATCAGCTTTACTGAGGCACTAAACAGTTTTTTTTCTCACAACTGTAAAATGATTGCAGCAACCTTCACCTACACTGTGAGAACTTTAGAGATACAGGGAAAAAATGTCTATATAAATGCAAGAGACTGTTAATTGTAAACCATGTACTTTCTAAGTGTAAGCAAACAAAAATCTACAATCTCTACCTACAAAATTCCATTAAAAGGAAAGGGATACAGACTTAACAAACATATATACATGTTTATGTAGTTTACATTTGAAATATTTACTTTGTACATAAAGACAAGACATAAAGTATATGCAACCCATATACTTCAAACTGCATAAGGCATGAGGATGTGGCTTTGGACTTTATGGTTTTTTTCCCAAATCATTTGGGCAAATATTGCAAAATAAGAATGAAATTCCATCTCAGTTTTGAAATGCATTACATTGCAACTGCATCTACATTCTTCTTGTTCTCCATGTCCTACCGTAGTATTTTCACACACTCACACAATGAATTTTCCACAGGAATAGTCAATAAATCAGAAGGAAGCAAGTGAATATTTGCAGAAAGTAGAATTCAAATTCAGAACTGTAGTTATATGCAAAAGAAATGTGACTACACTCACACTTTAACCACTAGCTATCGAGAGCAAATAAGCTCTGGTGTAGCTGAAAACAAATACAATATATATTATTTTCAGGTTTTCACTCAATGTATTTGTGAAAAGTGTTATTTCCTTGCTGAAGCTAAAATAGTAAGATGACAAACTCCTCAAAGCCTATTGGGGCAATTAATTCCTAATAGCTACTTATTCCAGAAAATTATCACTAAGACTTGTGAAGGTGATAGATGAAAAAAGAGCCCAGATGGGTACATCTAAAAAACTGTCCCAACATTGGTGTACCTAAGTCCTACTGATTAAAAATAATTGTGCTTTCAGTAGAACTTTGAATCCCAAGCTTTGTGCTTAGATTTAAAAGCCTACTAAGTTTTAAAATATGTCTTCAAGACCAAAGGAGGAAACAGACACTTTTGCTTTCTCAGATTTATAAACAATTCCATGTAGTTTTGGCAGCAGAGAGGTAAATAATCCAATTTATTAACAGGACAAGCATGGAGCAATCTATGATTGCAAGGATACACTAACAAGTCTCCAACTAACCAATTGATTAACTGAGATTAAACAAATCACAGGGAAAAAAAGTGAGTGGAATAAGCCATAAAAGAGCAAAGGCAGAGTTCATAACAAGTGCTTCTTTTCAACAGAAAGATTTATTTGAGAAACCCTCCTTAGCAACTTAGGCACCTTCTTTCTGAAGCTATGCCTATTTTGCAAGGCTCCATCTGCTAAGACAAAACAGGTCTGGCCACATTTCTGCTACTACTGCTATTTTAATGTACTTGCACTGTGAATACTCTGGAGGCCAAGAGCGTGAACCAATACACAGTTGCAGCATGAGGACTCAGGATGAAGGTATGAAGGGCTGTGGCAGTCTCCTAGCAGAAAAGCTGAGAAGAGAAGAAAGATCTGCAAGGTAGGAGAATATATGAAAGAAACAGAGTGCAGCTATTATCCAACTTTGAACATTAAAAAATCATGAAGATAAAAGGAAAAATATTCAGATTGGCTGGCAAATGCATCATTTAAAAGGTAATTAAATGGGTGGGATTCTGTTTATTTAGCTTGCAATTCTGAGACTCTGGGACGAATTATTTTAAACTTTAAAATTTTTTTCCAGGTAAGACTTTTTAATTTCAGATGACTGAAGAAAGTAGAGTACTAGGAAAAAAGAAGGCCCAAAACTACAGCTGTCCACCCAAACACACAGAAATTTAATGAAGTTTCAGATGCTGGTTTTTTAATCTCTAGACTACCCAAGCATCTTGTCTACCCAAGCATGTGTCAGCGCTACACGAGAGCAGGGGCACAGCAGCTACCCAAGAGCTTCCAACAGTAGGTGCCAAATTCCACACTGCACTGAAACTACTCTACTGCAGGCAGCATGTGGGCAGAGCCTGTCTCTGACAAAGAGCAGCAGCAGTGACATGGCACTACTAATGACTAAAAATGACATGACTCCAGTTCTAAACCTCATCAGAAAGATGGCTTCTCCAACAGCAGAGTATTTCTGATAGTGAGAAGGAATAGTGCCTCACTACCTCTTGTGCAGAAAATGTGCTGGCCAGTTGATCTCTTGTTTTCCTTTTTCCCCCGCAGTGTGAATGCTTCATAGGTGTCCTGTCTGACCTAGTGTGACCTGTTTATCTTGTGAGACATGCTGGTCTTTCTTCATGTGGGTATGATCTGATTAGATATAACACTTAAGCTACAGAGATAGAACCCCTTGAATCAATGAATATTAATATGACTACTACCCATCAAGGATGAACCAGATGTGAATGACAGGAGCCTTTGGCATTGAAAAGCCACAGAAATCCTTACGAGAAGGCACCTGACAGAGGGTGTTCCAAACCAGGGAACTCAGCAAAGCTTGGACACCTCATTGGCTGGGTCATGATGCCAAGAGGCTCAGTGGACTTTCTTCTGCCTAATAAGGATTAAATTAATTGTCCAGTTTGGAGACATTAAGAGATATAGCTCTTTACTCTGTTACTTCTTATTTAATTTGCAAAAATCACTGAAACTCTTTCAAGTTCTTTGCAAGCTCAATGGCTGCACTAAATAGGGCTGGAATTGTCCATCAGGTTCAAATGCTACCCAGAGAAGGTGAAAAAAAGATGGAGGTGGTGGCTAGGGTTAGAGTTAGGAAGTGTTAGGAAATAACACTGCCACAAAAGACTAGGTTTTGTGTTTTAGTCTGATTGTCCTACAAATTCAAATGTGCTGTTTAAATATAATGAGAGGAATCCTCTTTAAATCAATTAATAGATTTCTGTTTATTTAGCAGAATGAGCAGCTAATCCAGAACAGATAGCTAACACAAGAAGTGAGGCCAGAAATTATCATTACAACAACGAACTAGTACGTTGAAAGAAAAAAATACTGTGCAATGATTTTTTTCAGTAAGTGGACCGTTTGACACAAAATATATACAAAGCTCATGCATGATTTTCAGTCTGAGATACCGTCAGCACAGAAATGCAGATGCAGACTGACCTGTCTATATTGCTGAATGAAACATCTTTCCCTTCAATTTTTTGCCAATAGCAGTGCTTTGTGCCTTCTCATATATTTTTCAAGTCCACAGTGAAATCCTGGAGTTTGCCATTCATATGGAGACTGTCCCAGTGCAGCACCTGGCTGTATGAGCAGCATATCTCACACCCTGACAGATGCATTGAATCTGGGCAGGAAGCTGCTGCAGCTTTCAGTGTGCTGCTACAGGGGCATGGGGCAGCAGTGCAGCAGCAGGGACATGCAGCAAGAGTCACACCTTCTCATAGGTATTACATGGTATCCCTTAATTTTATTCAGGATTTTGCTTCAGTAAGAAACAAATGGTACCTATGTTTGGCACAGTATCACCCAGAAGAAATTCTTAGATCAGGATGATAAGAGTTTAAATATTTTGTATTTACCTCATCACTGATAAGACTTTCAGATTATATTTATCAAGACAAATGGAAAGTCAAGACATCAAACCAGCTGGTTTGAAGAACAAGGTTATGTGGCTAACCTCACATATCACTGTCCTCTCATTCACCTTTCCTTATTATGATAACAAAAACCACAGCACAGACAAAGATAACTTTGCACCACTGATTGGATCTCTTTTCGTAAAGGTGTAGTAGTTTCTAAAAAAATGAGACCAACTGTGATGATCACTCACGTTTGCACATAACTCATGCTGTATAGTGAGAAATTCGGTATGGATATTTTGAAGGAAACAAGCTGAGAAGCACAACACTCCAGGTCTATCTTTTGGTTTATCCTCAGGATACGTCTTCACAGTATTTGCATGTCCTGATAATCTATATCAGTATTAGAAGCAGTTCCTAGCTTGTCTTATTTCAGAAGATACGAAACACACGTTATCAAAGTAACTTTATAAGTTATTACATTTTTTCAGCATGTTAATTGCTCTATTCACACATGGAAGAGTTATAACACATCCGTCATGAGCTGCAGTATATTCAACTGAAGGTTATGATGACAAAAAAGGTTTTGAAGCCAAGTACCTTTTACAAATATGCCAGCATTCATTCCTTCTAAGCAGAGGGGGAGTTTTTGTGCTCCTATTTTATGCTTTCTTTAGATGTAAAGGACACCAAACACAGCAAAAGCAGTGGGAAAACCCCTCACTCAATAAAGATGTTAACAGATAGTGAAACAGTATTTGAAAAGCATGTCAACTTATGCAGTCCACAATTTAATCTGTTGTGGAAGTACACATATATTTAATAAACACCATGCTAATTCACAAAACTATGAATTTTAAAAGGGAGTATTTGTGATACAGTAAGCTGGAACCACCTTTATATTGAAACAGTATGTATCTTTCTTAGGAATGTGAAATGGGTCAAGGAGGAAGGAGGAATAAGCTAAACAATTAGTGTTATAAACATTTAATGACCACATGGCCAGAATGCCAGTCTTTGTATTTCTCTTTTACACAGCCTTTCTCAAAACCATAGCCTCCCAAAACCACCACCAAAAAACAAACAGCAAGGCAAACAAAATCAAAGCTCTGCAGGTTCACTGACAACTATCCTGTGTTCTCAGTCTCGGCAACGAACCTCTCTCAGAAGAAGTCATTGTAAAACCATTGTCCCCTATGGCCCTACTTGAGTATGGTTTTAACATGACCACAAGTACACAGCACTAAAGTTACATATAGCAAACTTACTTTGTTCATAGCCTGATTGCTAAAGCACAACAGTTACCTCTGTGCAAAACATAGATGGAGATAGATTTCAGAGGAGCTTCTGGGGAGCTCAGCACCATCTTCCCATCTGTGGTTAGTCCTTTACCCTCAAGATCCATCTTGTCCACCTTATCAGGCCTTCTTCCATCAGGACTCAATCGTGACATAGCCACTGCACATAAGCTATGCTATGGCAGAATACACACATTTTTTAAGGTGAAAAAAACTGCAGGGGAAGAGTGCTAACTTCTAAATTCCTACACTACATTTTTACCTTATGGTTGGTTTCTTTAAGAGATTTAACCTCATGAGAAACAATTTTATATTTCTTCTTGGGGCAGGGAGGAAACACAAGAACAGAAAGTAATGGAATAATCATATGAAAATACCCTTCAGCTGCACAATGCGATTCCTATTGTAAATCTTATGACACACTCTGCAGCGCAGATTTTATATGTGTGTCTCTCTAATTCACATTATATTGGCAAGCTTCCATTGATATCCTCAACTGCTTTAAGGTCATGATCAGCGATATCACCTCCCCTCTTACGTTCTGGCACACATCCAAGATTAGCCCATTTTTGGTTGTGTTCTCCCAAAATGGCAGTTCAACCATTGTTATAGCAGAGTTACAGTAATCAGGGCTGGTGCATCTGTGACGTTGTGAGTCCTCAAATACATGTGTAGGGGCCTTTTTGTCTTCCTGATCCCTAGCACTTTGGCACAAAGGACTAGCTATATCCAGACAACAGAGCTGACTTGCTAAGAAGAGAAAGAAGTGAGGCAGGTTGGTAAGTCTAGGGCACATATTCCTAGAATTCCAGTGGCTTCCAGGAGACATCCCTTAAATCACTGAAAAATTACCCAAATATAGATAGTCTAACAGCGCACTGAGATATCTGACCAGATTTGTTCTGTAAAAGATCAGTAGATTTACTTTACTTTTCATTCTTTAACCAATCACAAAGACAAGGAATAAATTAAGGACACTGTGATGCTAGTAAATAGATGCATGATGTAATGAAATATTTCAAGACACTCTATGTATCCTGAATAAATACTGACCAACTTTCCAATGGTTTATTCTGCCTACGGTTACCTACCCCTTGAATCACTGAAAAGTACCACATTATGGAAACCCTCCTGATTATGACATGAAATTATAAATATATTGTAATATCTTGTGATTCTGAGCCCCTCCTATACTGAGGAGGCATCAACACGTGCATTGTGACGCTGGATGCAAAGAAACACCACAGCATGAAAGGTAATAGCAAGTGGGAGCATCATTCCAAGACTCAGTCACACACCAGAATGGTTTGCACAACAGGCCATAGATTAAGAATGCTACACAGTTTTTGGCAAGACTGCCTTTATTTCTGGAAACTCGTGCTCTTTGATGCTTTAGGTAATTAAGAGAAAAACTTTTAGTTTGGCATGGATGACGCATATGACAGGCTTTCATAGAGTGAAATTGTATAGTAGGTCTTATACAAAGGGAGAAAGCTCCACGGTGATGGTTTAATTCTAAGACTACTGAATTATTAGAGATTATATTTTGAAGTGTAATGATTATTTTTAAGCCTTTACAAAGACAGATTAAAATAAAGATATATGTGACTTTAGAAAGCAGTTGAAGCTACTGTCTTTTTTTTTTTAAACTAATGCACATATAAATTGTAGGCTAAAAAAACCACATTGCACAACTATGGATGAATTCCTACTACTTCTGCATCTCAGTACATCTTTCCATCTTTCCTCCAGACACTTTAATTGTTTTTACAGAATACGATTTTATTAAAAGAGCACAGGAAGACACAGCAGTTTGTAGTGACATGGGTTTAATTCTTGGTTCTGCCACTGACCTCCTTTGAACTTGAGTAATTTTCTCTTCATACTACATCTAATTTTCTTCCTATTTTTGTTCTTCTATACATGGGTTGTGATCTTCTCTGTCTATCACTATCTATGATCTCTTGACTGTCTTTCACTTATATGGGTTTTTGCACAGTGGGAACCCCATTTTGCTGGGAATTTGAAGACATGATGGCACAAACTCAAACTCTCTTCTTGTTCTTATCAAATATAAACACAATCCTACAAAGAGTCGTGGGCAGTCATGGTCTCCAAATCCTTCTTTTCCATGCTCCATAATTAAGCCAAGGGAATTGTTGTTCTGTAGGTCCTTTGCAAATATAAATATGGCATGCAAGGAACAAGATCTGTGCTTAAGGTTCTTCATAAATATCTAGACTGAGTGTTCCTCTCATCATGCAGAATTTAAGCATATGACTTCTGGAGCATGCTGTTGAGAGGACCAGTACAAGGTCTGTCCCTCCACAGTAACAAAATCCCTTATAACAGCACAGCAGCATAACAGGAGAGGAGCAGCAGCTAATGAAGTGCTAGGATTCCTTACCATGTAAAGATGTCTCCCTCGTCCTGCTACTGATGATAGGTAGCTACATATCAGCAGCTTCAGTCCACCATCTGCTATTAGTGCATGTGTTGAAGGAATTAAGTTTTGCACTAGTATGCTGAGCTGTGAACACATACATTGACAAATTTTTGCTGCCCATTTTGGATGAACATCCTAGTAAGACCTTATGCTTGCACTGGCATAGTATACTGCTAGTACAGAAAGTTCTGCATGAGAAATAAACCTAAAGCCAAACCTCTTTTTATACTCTATGTTCAATGGACTCCAACTATGATGGGACTGGTCATGGATTGCCAGCCTTCAAAGAATCTTTGTTTTTTTAGATAAATTCCTCTCCACCTTCTGAAAAAGAGTCAGATGCTACTGCTTCTTAATCACCTGGTGTTTTTCCCCTGGCCTTCACTGACATCAGAAACAGGCCCAACCTAGGAATATTATTTATTATCTACATCAATATAAATCTAAAATATTTCTGAAGAATGTACTGTAAGTAAATATAATAAAATTATTTCACGTAATGGTTTAGATTAATTTATGAAAATAGCACTGGAGATTAAAGCAGCCAAAAAGTGAAACAGAATTTCTGTTTTTCTTGGGAAGCCCTAAAGGAAAGCAAGTACACTGGCTGCTTATGACTCTATCCCAATGGGCACCACTTAACAATGTACATTTAACAGATGGTTAAATGAACTTAATTAGCCAGTATGAAAAGATTTTAGTGCTATAAGACTGGGACTCAACAAACCCAAACAAATACTGCTGGATTCCCAGTACAGAATCAAAAGAAGCATAATAAAAGTTGTTTAACTTATAAATATTTGGGAACCTGCAGTGCCTGGAAGTAGCTTTCAAATTTCTGTAATTCTAGTGTTATGCTAATCACAGCTCAAAACAGCTGCTGTAGACACTGGAGCTGAAGAGAATAAAAAGACTCCAAAAATAAGACTAATAGAATGAGAAATTCTGGGAAAACAGAGCCTTGTTCATTCAAAAAACCAACACTGAAATCCCTTAAAAATACCAGCTCACTTATAGTTTTTCTAAGCCGCCCTACAAGCTGCACATAAGCTCCTCAAAAGCTACATACTTACACTTTGAGCAAAGTTAGTGGTTGCATGAAGTGCCAAGCTAGCTGAAGCTTTGGAAACCAAGGCCCTTTATTTTGCTGGGGGAAGAGGCAGAAGTGTTACAGACTTCTCTGTCCTGCCCAGCCACGTGCTAGACCGACTGGCCTGAGCTATGTTTCAGGCAGTTATGGTAGTTTGTTGTTCCCACCTGCCTATGCAAGTTCACCTGAGATCTCAAACTTCATTGTCTAACAAAAGCCAATGCTTCTCAATCAGCAGCCACCTGGCTGACACTTGAGCCCATAGCAGAAAAGTGTAATTTCTAGGAACTAGATGACATTAAGTATTTATGATACACTGTGGCAGGGGCAGCATGCAGAAAAAGTGTTAGACTCCCACCATTATGGTTGTTTGCAATAAAAAGTCTGTCTCAAAAGTCCACATCTATTTTTCTTTAGTTTTTCTAATGGATGTATGTTAACCATTCTCACAAATAGTCTCTACCCTGTTTCTAAACATTTGGGGTTGTTTTGCATACCAGTATTAATCACTATGAAGTCATTCTCAGGAGAAAGCCCCCTGCTTTCCTATGCCTGAAATGTCTGCAGCAAGTGGGGAATACATAATGTGCAATGTTTAATAATGGTACATGAGGGTCTGAGGTCTCAAGACCGCTCCCCAGTGTTTTGTCTAAGCAGTAACACTTCATGCAAAGGCATGCAGTATAGCCCCTTGCGTGCCCATCTGCTAAATGCTCATTGCCATGCACTGATGACTGAATGGAAATATTATGAAACTGAAGGGACACCTCAAGGTTATTAGGCCTAAAAATGGACCTACCTTGACATTTTCCCCATATTGAAGGCCTTACCTTAAAGAGGGACATTCACACTGAAGCAAACTTGAAAAGAGAGAACATTTATACAAAAAGAAATTTACTTGGCCTGTAATTTCCTATGTTCCATCTGGCGCTACTGAATGATACTGCATTTTACAGGATTTCTTCCCCACAGCGTAAAGGCAAAGTCATAATTCTGCATGGATGATGATACAATCTACTGTCACATAAAAGTAGAGGTGTGCTAAAAAAAACCCCACCAAAACAGTATCATGACTTCCCAACACCAGGTTAAAAATCCCTCATTAAAAAGTAAAAAAATCTTTGCCTGTTTGCACTGGTATGAAAACAAATCTGAGATTATAGAACTCATGTTTCAAGCTAACATATTTGAAAGTTTTCTCCAGAAATGTGGTCCCTCTTTAAGGATTCCAGCCATATTTCACAGTAAGCAGATGGTTGCTGCAGCAATTTAAACACACACCTTTCTAATTGAAAACATTTTTCGGGAGCCATTCAGTGCAGCACCTATCCACGAGGCAGGTGCGGCCTCTGCCTGTTTGCCTGTGCAAACAGCCCAGCTGCACACTCCGTAGGTGCTGATTTGTATTTGCTATTTATTACCCAGTTTCCAAACGCTATGGGCACCCAGCTTGTTGTCAGGTCATAGGCAAAGGGTTGCCAAAATTTTGCCAGTTTTTCACTCATTTAGGGGAGGGGGAAAAGAAAATTCATGGTACTCAGTGACTCCAGTTGTAACCCACAATCATTGGCTAGGACTAGAATTGCATATTTGGGAATGATTTTATTTCAAACCTTTGCTGCAGTGTAAAACTGAGAGAGGACACATTGCTGGCATCCTTAAGTCAAGACTTAACAAGGGAGTTTGGGTTCACAAAGGAAACTGCATACAGACAATGTGGCTCAGATAGTGATAACTAAGGGGGGAGGGACTTCAATAATGGTTTATCATTATCTTTGAGTTACTGGAGCTGAGAGGGGTGCAAATTACTGTAGGAAATTTGAGGCTGAGGACTAAGATGAAATCTGCTAACACTGAGGTCCTGTATAGCATAGAACACTCTTCCAAGGGAAGTCCTACACATTCAGTCAATTTAAAAGCCAAGCTGATCTTGAGCATTTGTTTTTTTAACACTTCTCAGTCATATTTTTTTGCTGTCACAGAACTTTGCATTAAGCATCCTGAGATTACCACAGAGGGGAAACACAGGCATGAAAAGGTTAGGTGATGCAGCCTGGACCACGTAATGAATATCTAGAAAATCTGGTAGAAGAACTCATATATCTTGTAATTCTCGGGTCTCTGGGTTTAGCAGCTAGATCAACTCTCTATCCTGAGAAGCCAGAACTGAAGAAGGAACCTACAAATGTTCAGAAAATATTCTCAGTGATATAACAGTAGCAATTGAAGAGGCTGTAAAATGAAGGGATTCACATTAGATGAACTAAATAGGCCCGCAGCAGCTGTTGTTGCTCCATACTGCAAGATAGAATTTTGCAATAGACTATCTTGTTCATTTTGTTTCTAATTCTCTCAAAGAAAGTGAGCTTTTAGAACTGGAAACAAAAAAATTATGAATACATTGAGAAAATTAAAATAATGTATTGTTCTGTGAAAGCTGCATGTTGACAGTGAATCACTGTAATGCGATTATTTTGTTAACTTCATCTACATAAAGCCACCCTATAAATGGATTGCCCCAGGCACTGATAAAGCCATTAGCAATGTAACTTTGGCTTAATTGCTAGAAAGAAATACATATGGCAAACATCTGTTTTACCAGGCTTTGTATTACCCTCTAGCTCAGAGTTCTTCAGCTTTTTCATGTTGAGGATGTCTTAGATGAAGTCTCAAATTTTATCCAATCCTGACAGCGACAACAGGGTGGATGAAAACACCAAATCTGTCTGTTTGTATGCACATTTCAAGGGTTGACAGTGAAAACTCAGTCTGAACGGACAGGAGTGTGCCTGTAGTGAGACTGTCCTTGCTGCACAGTGCCTAACAGCTTTCTCTGTCTTACAGCTCCTTGCAGCACAGTGAACCACAGTGACCATGAAATACGATTTTCTTGTGCTAGTCTAATTCTACAAAAAACAAGAAAAAAAGCCCTCAGAAGCCTAGAGTACATCTCCTGTGAGGAAAGGCTGAGAGTTGGGGCTAAGCCTGGAGAAGAGAAGGCTCTGTGGAGACTCTTCAATGCTTAAAGGTGGTTTAAAAGAAAGAAGGGGTCAGACTTTTTAGTAGGGCTTTTGTGATAGGATAGGGGGTAATGGTTTTAAATAAAAGAGAGTAGATTTAGACTCGATATAGTTTATGATGAGGATGATGAAACACTGGAACAGGTTGCTCAGATTGGTGACAGATGCCCCATTCCTGGAAAGATTCAAGATCAGGCTGGATACGGCTCTGAGTAACCTCATCTAGTTGATTAGGTTCACTGCAGAGGGGTTGGACTAGATGATCTTTAAAGGTCCTTTCCAACCCACACCATTCTATGATTCTATGATTTTTGAAATTGATGCTCATATGAGGCTACCACTGACTTCAGCCAAATGAGTAACAGAATTTGGGCAGTGATCTTCCTCCATCCCTCTTGCGAGAGGGGCTGTGATACTGTGCATATTTTTGCCACTTGTGCACGTCTCTGAGCTTCACTGGCTGATGTTAGTGATATGTCAGCGGGCCACAGGTTCAGTCTGGAAAGCCGGTTGTGCCCTCAGAAATGGCACAAAAAATTTCTTGCAGGGAATCTATAACAATATAAATTTAATCAATACACATTAAAGCTGAAGCAGCAATCTATTTCAATGACTGTTTTTAATGCATATTTTATTATTTGGTATGGATGGACAGAATCATCCCATCATGCCAGTAAGCAAGATCTACCACACTTACCACCATACCAATAATTTTCGTAAGAAATTAATCTACTACACCCTTGTTTTAATTTGTAATATGGTAAAAGCACTTAGAAAATGGAAATAATGAATTCAGTCAAGCCAGGAACATAGCCATGGAAATAAAGAAAGATGGAGAGCAGAGAATCACATAGGAATAAAATGCCTCAAAAGAATTTCTGTCTCACGACAGTCGCTCTAAAGAAAAGATATCCGTCTGCACTAAAACGGCACTTATTTCTGGCATTTGCAATTACATATTCATGTCTGCACTAAAAGCAGTGAGGAAGAATAATGTTATTTAGAAAAATTCATGACAGTCTGTGAAACTCTAAGAATTAGGCTTTGAGAACAGCAAAAATGATCTTCAAGAGACATTGCAAAGGTCACTGTAGCTTAGTTATAGCAAATATCCTCTTAATAGCTGTTCAAACATTTGCTTGATTTCTAATGTACATGTTCCAGAGCTATTATTTTTATTTCTACAGCAGCTTAACATTTTTAACAGCTTTACATGGAAAAAAACTCTCAGTATGGTAAACCATTGTGTATATATCTATGTAAAATTAATTTTGCCACTGAAAAGCCTCATAATTCTAGGAAAGGAAGAGCTGATAGATAATATGGATCATAGGACTGAGCCCTAGTGCATTTTCACCCCTTTGTGTTCTCTATCCCAAGTCATTAAGCTAGAGGAGCAGTCAAAGATTCTTCACAGCAGGTTTCAGAGCCACCAAATCTGCCTCCATTGTCTTCTCCTAGGACAACCTGGGGTGGAACTGCAGTCACTGCTTAGCAATCTAAACTCAGGATTAGTGCTCTGCCCAGGGCACTCTTGCAAGCCTTCAGAAAACACAGTCAGATTTTCAAAGACCTTTTGGACTTAAGTAATTTTCATTCCAAGGCTGAAAACAGGAAAGAAATTTCACCTTCCAAAGCATCATTAGAATAATCAAATCAAGTACAAACTACAAGGACTTTAATGGTATATTTCTGGTATAATAAGGTACATAATCACATCCATCCACTGTGTGAATGAGATTTAAAAAAACCCCACATCCTCATAAGTCTGGCTAATAAACAGCCATGCAGTGTTTCTTCCAAGTCCAGTTGAAAAATTCAGACTTAGGGCTGGCACAGCTGAAGAGACACACCTGAACCATGGAGAAGCACAGGCCTTGCAGTACCATGTAATAGAGATCCTCAGAAAATATGGCAGATATAGGGTGAAAGGTAACAGAAAATCAAGCCAGCTGTGCTAATCAAGGAACTTACGTGTTTTGGGGATCAGCAGAGTAGTGAGGCAGAACAGAAGTAAGGGTTTTTCCACACTGGCACCTCCATGACCTCCCTTGGCAGATTATTCCATTGTCTGATGGGACCTCAGTGTTTGACCATTTTCCCTAATGACTTTGCTTGTTTAGTGTCAACATTTTATATTGCCCAGAGCTCATCTGAATACATCTCATGTATTGTTTTATTTGGAAGTGTTTACAATATAATCATAAATTTTCCCCCCTTAGTCATCTTAATGGTCAGAAAATAGAAGACTACCTGGGTAAATATATGCATTCTTGCATGAGCAAAATTTTGTATATGCATGCAAAACTCAATTTAAATGCACAAATGAGTATATATGCACTGTATGCTTCTTTCCCAGCACACATGTACACTCAATACATATCACATGCAAGAATGTCTATTTTCTGACTAATAATCTGGCCTCTCTTCTCATAGCTATTTTCACACAACTACGCCCTCCTCAATATAAGATTAGAATAATTTTTTTAATCTTCTTTTAATATTACAAGTCACTTTTAAATAATCGACAGCCCTTTATTAATACTAAAAGATGTTAAAAACCAGAAAACATTCCAAACACAGGCATTAGTTAAGCTTTTTCATAGTTATTCCATAGCTACGGAATAGTTAAGTTTGTTAAACTGAATCAATGAATCTCAATCCTACACTCACAACTGAATTTATGAACTCTATCTAGATTTTAAAGTAGATTTTATTTCATTAGTGTTCATCTTTTTCCCTCTTTTCTGTATTTTTCAAAGTGAGTGCCATCTCATCTAGCTTGACAAATAACCAAAATCACCTTTACAGCATTTGAAATTTACTACCCTAGATTCCTTTACCATTTCTGAAGTTAAATAATTAACAATTATATTTTATTTGTGTGATCCTTCTCTCCAGCCTAGATATATACCACACTTCACTTTCCAAGTAATAAATAATTCAGTTTTAAGAGAATAAGTAAAAATTTCAGTATGATCTTGCTCAAAGATTCCTACACAACAACAAAATCCAAACAACTGCTAAAATTAATACAGCTGGTATGAAATAACTGATTGATCATAAACATGGTATAAATACATAAGGTATGCCCTTTGTAAGTGTAAAAAAGTTATCAGTAAAAGTTGATAGGACCTGGTCTCTGGGGAAGATATCTTAGAGAGAGCAGACTGAGAACATGAAAAATAACAGAGATGACTGTAACACAGAGCGCATATTATCTGAATTCACCACCATAAAAAAAAGAGTTCAGAAAAAAAATCCATGCATACAGAACTACCAGACTTCAGGAATCAAATTTGGTAGAATAAAGGAAGTTGGCAGATACAATATAGAAAGAAGTACTATGAAAATCCAACATTACAGAAGCAGCCTGAAGAAAAATGAGAAAAGGTATAAACAAAGATGCATAAAATCAACCTAACAATTATTAAGGAGCAGGGAGCTGCCCTAAAAATTACATACAGGACTACTCTGAAATAACCAGAAATCACTGCTAAAACCAAAAGGTTCAACTAAAATACCATTAAAGAAAGCAGAAAAGGGGAAAAGGAACAAAACAACAGGAATTAATGAAATAGGAATGGCTTTATAATATAAAGGCAGTGCAATAATTACCAGAAAGAGAAAGAAACTCCACTGAGAAGGCAGAAGGCATTTATACAAGCAATGAATAAAAATATCTGATATATGAAATGCCTCCTGACTTTCAAGGACTGCCACAGTGGGAGTACTTACAAAAATAATAAAGGCCTCATAAAAATATTTATTGTCAAAGGGACTGTGCATCTTGATCATGAAAGTAAAACAGCCAATAAACAGACTAGATGAGAGGAATCTGGAAATTAGATGCAGCCATAAGGTGAAAATTATTCTAGAACTGTGCATCTTGATTTGGTAACTATATTAACAAAACTCTGATGAATACTGAGCAAAGCAACAAAAATTACTGTGAGATGAAAGGTCAAATTCTTGTGAAAACAGGAAAAGAGCTATAGACATGCAACTCAGCTAACACCGAGTATGTCTATCTGCAGCTATTCGAGGACTGTGGAACCTGACTGGAAAGCAGTTAGTCACAGTATTAAATAGGCTTCAGGTAGATACTAAAGGACTTAATTCGGGGTTTCCACTGTTTGCAGCAGTACAGAGATTTGTACATCAGCTCAGGCAGTAGGTGCAACCTGGTCACACCTCCAGAGCAGAGCTGGGCAACTGGGTAAGGGAGCTGACATGCCCAGCTGGCTGGACCCTTTCCAGGAGTGGGGCTGGCTCAGGCCTTCCTCTGCGTGGAGTTACGCCATTATAATGTTTCCATTCTCCAACAAATACATTAAGAAAAACTTCCTCATGTGATAACACTATATCTTACTATAACTCCTAGAAAGACATTCACAAAAGATAACTTTCACCTACAGTTGTCAATCCCTTTAGGCTCTTTCTGCATAGCTACAGAGGGAGAGAGATTTCTCCAAGAGTGGACTCAGAGGAGCTACCTCAGGCTCCTGTTCTGGACAGAAAGTCCCACTTTCACCATCTACATCAGGAACTTAGGGAAATGCATCTCGCTTGACTAAAAGGAAATGCTTTAAATGTGACAGACATTCTTCAGAAACAGAGGGGACTTCTTTACCTCTAAATTTAAGTTAGGATTCAGTGCTGAGCCCAAAGTCTTAGGGATTTTTTGTTTGTTTGTTTTGCTTTCTGCTTTTTTTTTTAATACCTTGACCATATTTACAGGCAAATCAAACACTGTAATTTGGAATGTGCAAAGTCAAAACATGCAAATCAATCTCAAAGGATTTATCCTTGCACTGTTGCTCTCTTGCTCTTGCTCATAATCCTTGCTCTCTTGCACTGTTAAAGCACAAAAGTAACTCCACAGATTCTCAGCTAAAAAGCTGATATTTGGTTAACTGTATTTTCATCCAGAGGAAGACTAGAATAAGTAAAGTATTTTTTCTTGGCTTTCATAGTTTCTGCAGGTGGGGCTGCTATTTACAAATTTTTGTTACTTTAAAATAGAAATACTTGATTATTACCCAGGAAAATGTAAGGACATAGATTTATCTAATCATGATGTATATTTCTTTCCCCTGGGAAGCTGTTTTTTCAAGTGTCTTCAGTTAAAATATTATTGATCACAAATCCTTGCCTCTGTCTTTTACTACAAAATCCAGTGGCCATCAGCAATGCAGAACTGTAGAAGAATTCACACAGAAAGTACAGACAGTATATACCCCACGAAATAATCTCTTCTGACTACGGTATCTTTAAGAACACAGAAAAATAATTAAAACAGGGCCTCGAACCCTCTCATGCTTTATGTGACTGAACATGAACATCTTCCTGTGCATTAAATCTGTTCCTGACACTTACCTTCACAGAAATAATGACAAGACAATCTTTTCAGCGACATTGTTATCTTATTATTTCAACCCCACGATTATTTCAGGTAATCTCATGTCTCTGAAAAGCCAATAAACAGAACTGTCAAACTAAGTTTTCTCTGAATGTTATGCAAACTGTTACTTACAATCCGAGGTTTGAAGGGTGGCTTGATTTTCCTTTGTTCTAGAAGAACCCAGTCAATTTCCTTGAAAAACGGGTGCTGCTTAATCGCGTCTTCCCCATTCTGTGATGCCACACAGCCAAGTCGCTTATTGGGGTTTTTTGTCATGAACTACAGGGTGGGGGAGGGAGAAGAAGAAGTTAAAATATGAATGGCAATGAGTGGAAATCATTTGCAGCTCAATTATACACTATAATTCCTAAAGCTGAGTTTTTAGAGACAGTCCCCTTTCAGAAGGTTATTTTTTCTGGCCCTCCAAATTTCAGAGGTTCCAGCCAAAACAGAAGATTCAACAACTCCAAAGTGTATATGTCCTTCAGGAAACTTTCAATTGCTTGCTGAGACCTCCTAATTTCGTCTGACTGGGTGTGCTAGAGGAACAGATTTTTTCAGCGTTTCTAGTTCCAGCTCTGGTCAAAAATACTAAAGTAAAGGAAGAAAAAATTAAACCCTCCAGAGACAGTTCTAAAAAGAGTCAGGATAGCTCTTATTTTACCTTATTTGCTGTATCTTAACTTAAAAACAGGGTCTTTTAATTGGGGGGATAGAGGTTACATATTATGCTTACTGTTGTTTATTTTATTTGCATATGTAGGTTGCTTAATCATACACTCCATTCAAGCAGACACATGAAAAGCCATAACTTCCTTACTCACTTCTAGGATTTTATTCTAATACAAGTAAGAACAGCACCTGCAGAACAGCTATGTGAATTATAAGCATCCTATTTGTTTCAGGAAATACATGGAAAGATCAGTAGAAGCAGAAAGCTTCCCTTGAGAAGGTCCATGACATAACTTGCACAATCCCTTTCATTTTTAGTACACCATTAGTACCAGCAACTGGAACTAAGTGGTCTCCTGTGGTGTGGTAATTTCTGAACTACTCACTTTTAAACTATTACTATTCCTTTCAGCAAAAAGCTGTACAACTGATTTAAGACATTGATATCAAATGATGGCAGCTCATAATACCCTTCCTGATCTTGCACTGTTATTTTTAACTTATTTTATTAGCAATTGTTCTACTTATTTCCTAATTCATGTGGACACAGAATCCTTTCAATTCTAGTAGCAATAAATGCTGTTCTTGTATACACATGCACATTAACATTATAGAATTATCTCAAGATTTGCTATTACTTCATATTCAGCCATTATATAACATTTGCAAATTAAAAAAAAAAAGTGCACAAAGGAAACAAAATGTGATAATTGTTCAGTGCCTTTTTAACCCAGGTATCACATTAGACTATACTTCTGTAGAACAAAAAAACTTAGAAAAAAATAAATCTCTGTAAGGCATGCCCTTGCTTTAGTATTCCAGTTATTAGATAAGTAGCTACTGAAGCCCTTAAGACGATTTTAGATAGCTAGATCAACCATCCACAGAAGAATACCCTTGCTATCATTTTAAAGACATAACATAGATCAGCAAGGCAATTCTGTCTACGGTTTCTGATATACACACTGCTCTGAAGACCATCCTTCTCTTTGGTCTTACGTTCTACTGCTTTGCAAGCTATTTTGCAAGTGGTCAAGTCATATCTAAACTACTGGCCATATTTTCTACGGGCAGGAGAAACAAAGGTTTTGAAAGGATTACTGTGCTTTGGTGAGGTCTCTTGGAAAACCACAAAATGCATTCCTACATTCCTCTGCTTTATTTCATCTCTAGGACTGGAGTGAGCAGGCCAGGAACCAGCAGCCACACATATTGCAGAAACAGAACATGGGAACTACAGGATAAGCCTTTTGTACCATATAATCCACGTATCAAAAAACTAGAATATGATCCTAGTATCTGCCATGTCATTTTTAAGAAGCCCAGGACATGAAAATATGACTAGATAGTACAGTTTAGTGATGCATTTCACAAACTGCATGAAACTTCAAAATGGATGATGAGGGAGAACAAATTTTAAGAATGAATACTTAAACCAAACCAAAACAATTATCATATGCATATGCGATGAAATAAACTTCTAAAGTAGACATTTAATTGAATGAATTTAATCCTTTTCTGTTCTGAAGCACAAGTTGTTTATCAATAATGATGCAACTGTCAGGACACATACAGCTGTTAACCATCCTGTGCTGAAGAGATGGTTGCAAATGGAGCTGACAGCCATTGCCATGTGTTGGCTTTTTATTTTCCCATACTAAGGCAGGAACCTCCTTTTATGAAAAGAGAAGCCTTTTAGAATCAGAGTTCCTACTGACTTAAATGGTAACAGGACAAAAGGTTGCTGAGATAGCCATGCAACCTGGGGCCTGAATCAAGGATCATTTGGCTCTCAAAATTTTGCTTCTTGAAGTAAATCACACATCTTAAAAACAGAGTTCTGCTTCTGTACCCGAGACCCCTGTCATCCAGCTACAAAGGGAACACACACTGTAGACACGACCTCTCCCTATTGCTTATGAAGAAGCACAGAGCCAGTTTCAATGAAGAATTGTTTTCCTTACCACACAGGAAAGAATTTAAATAGCAATTCCTGTCAATCCACAGAAACAGGACTAATAAGATGTGTGGATTTTCATGGGATAAGCAATGTGCTGCCTTGCAATGCTGATCTGTAAAATCATTCTCACGTGTTTTGTTGGAAATAACAGAAAAACTGTTTCTTCAGAAAGTAACTGTTACTTAATAGAAGAGAATGTCTTCTTATTAAACTTTCCTTACATGCTGTTTGAAGGAGTGTAAAAATACACAGTTTCTAAAGAATAAAACCCACATCTCAAAGCACAATGTGAGGAAACGAAGTGTTCCAAAGTTAATCCCTTGCTACCATTCAGCAGTAAAATACACAGATGCCTCTTTCTTTCCTCTGTTTTTCCTGTTCTTCATTTAACAAAGTGTGGACAAGGATAAGGTGAAGAACACAAGTTTCAAACAGGTTTCAGACCATAGATGCATAGACAGCAGGTTACTAAATGTAAGGAAATCTGTTCTTTTTATGGTGCAAACTGCCACAGCTTCATTAAATTATATCAATTTATGGCCATGAAGACATCTTGTCCAATGAGGAATAATCTATTATTACAGTGTAAATCTATTTAATGGATGCAACCTCTTTTTAAGGATTATAATGGCATTAAGGATTAACTTCAGACAGAAAGATGTAAAATAAAAAAATGCTACGACTACGGCAAGATACAAACCATCACGCCTACTATCGAAATGTAGACCCAGGAAATCAGTCTCATAAAAATTTATAACAAAGTCAGCTTCAAAAGAAATTAGAGGGATTAACACCCTTGCACTTACATTCACAAAAATACATAGCTTAACACCCGCAGTCCAATTCTATGTCTGCACTCGTGCGTGGTTAATGAAGGAGTTGTATAACAACAGTTAGACAGCTCACTACTTGCACCACCAATTGGATAACACGGTAGGGCTCTGACTGTTGAATCTATTTCTCTCTTTCCTATGTACAACAAAAACCTTCTCCCAATAGCTACAATGGCTCTCCTACTTAACCCAGAGAGTTATCTGTTAAATTTTCTCCACCAACAAATGCTTCCATCACTCAGAATAAAAGAAAGGTCAACTAATGTAGATTCACTCAAGAAGCCTGTGGATGGCAAAGGAACAGTCTGTTCACATACAGTGAAACAAAAACACTACATACAATCTCCTGGACTGAAATGAAATTCAGGTGTGAAAAGTGACAACAACTCTTTCTCTACAATACGCTGAAATAACTCCCATATCCTGGATATCAGCCTGAATTCTGCAGCTCAAGTCCATACATTTTAAAGCTGAAGTAAAATAATCAAAGGGTTTGGAAACAAAAATGGATACATGAAAGTATCATGTCAGCTAATAAAGAGTAATCAGAGAGCTATTTGGTGGAGAAGGGGAAATATGTATTAATAAATTATTATCAGTATTAATAAATCCTCCATGTTTTCACTTCAGTGAACGCAGCAAAAGAGATACTCCAGCAAACAATTCAGAGAAGTTAACTTTGACTTGTGCTTTGAATCATCTGCTAGAGCATCTCTCTCACTCAGCCAGAAGGAGCCTGGAGCTATTTTCATTAAAAGATCAAGATGAGCATTTCTGCAGAATGTGTTACCTGCAGACTGGAGTTAAAATCAGAATTCGTTCAAGTTTTATATATAATTTCAAAATGTAAGCCTGTATGAAGAGCTCTCCAGGATTTTACACTACCAGCTGCCCTCTTAATTGAAAGCTTCCCTTATTGCAAATGCTGTAAGAAAAATACATGGAAAGGTAGAAATTTTCCAGTTTTAAAGAAGGTGGAAAAATGGAATAAAAAACAAATTATTTTTTAAGCCAGAAACCCTCCTCAGGTTTTCAAACTATGGCGATTGGCATACTGCTTCTGTATTATTTTGTTTTTAATTTTAGGATGATACTAGCACAGAAGAAAGAATTTATTTCATTGTTACGGTAATGAAGTAAACCTGACTTCAGAAAGATAGTCTAAAACCAGAAGTTGCCCAGTGACATGCTTTGACTGATTAAAAAATTGTGGCATTTGGTGACACACATTTCTGTCAAGTCACTACTCATACTGAAAAACACCAACCAGAGCAGAAACAAGTACACTAAAGTAACACTTACCAAAGTGTTACATGAACTATAAAACAGGACATGCAGCTGTAAATAAAGGACTTTCATTTCAACCAATCTTGATGACAGGGGAAGAAAGACAGAGGGACAGGAAATGTTATAAGCGGGTTAAATAAAAAACATTGTTTCTTTAATTATGTAGCTCTTCCCCCCCTCTACTGAACATGCAGCATATAAAGTGTCAAAGTGATAGCACAGTTCTAGCTGGTTGGGTTTTCCCTGAAACATGAATCTGCAGTACACAGATTTATACACTGTACAACTGCGTGGAATACAAACATTGTGTTCCTTTCCCACAAGCGGTGTAATTTATCCCAGGCCCCATTATCCTAACAGTGGCACTCTGAACTGTGCTTGAACTCCCAGTGGTGACTGCTCTCAACAACTTTCAGCAAATTCAATTTTAATCAAGGGAAAAAAGCAACAAACCAACACCCAAAAAAATCCACGAAGAGGAGGAGGAAAGCAAGTAATGGAAGACTCACTGCTTTTAAAATGCTGACAGCTTCTTTACTGAGCCAGACTGGATACAATACATCATCGTGAAGGATGGATTCAAAGAGATCATCTTCATTGTCAGCTTCAAAGGGGGGTTGACCAGCCATCATTTCGTACATGAGAACACCCAGAGCCCACCAGTCCACGGACGGACCGTACTCTAACTCCTGGAGGATCTAGCATAGAAAAAGAGATTGGATTGAGTAGACAAGTTAGACAACACTCTTGGCTGCACATTTGTTTTTTCAACATGATACACCCCTTCTTTCCCCCAGTGCCTAAGAAGGACTAAATCCCACACTGATTTCAGTAATAGCAGGCAGGGTCTCTTACCCATGCAATTTGCCCTAACACAGCTAAGTGTCAAAGCAATGCTGTTCTCAGAAGTACTGACTGAGTTTATCAGTCCCCTGAGTAAAAGACTATTGCTAGTGAGCAAAAGAGCTGCATATCCTTCCAAACTGTTTAAAACAGGTCACGCTATAAGGGGAAAAAGATCACATATACAAAACAGATTGGTGGAAAATGTGAAACATTTCCTTGTCTCTATCTTGAACAAAACAAACTGAGCCAGCTTGTAATGCTGCACAGAGACCATCTGAGGGATTTATTCTTGTCCTTTAGGTAGGGCTGAAGGAAGACAAAAGCATTTTTGTTCAAGTTCTTTTTACAGCATGAAACCACCGTACAATACATGGCTGTAGGACTCTAATTGCACTTGGTCTCAGAAAAACTGGCTACAACTTTTCATGTGGCACAAGTTCAACCTTATAGCAAATACATTTAGTAGGGAGTAGTAGGTTAGGATGATGGAATTTTATTGTACTACTTGGTGTTATAAGAGTAGTGTTGAACAAAGAACAAGTTTAGTTCTTGGCTCCTTTTCACTCTAAAGAATGCTGCAGTTTGGCTGTAATGGTTCAACATGACAGGGGACTGGGGAAAGTAGAGTGGGGTGCCTGTTTAAGGTAAATCTGACTGCCTTAAAATGAGCTGGAATGAGCAACAAATCCACTGCCTCCTTATATAACACCTAATGTTACAGTCAGAAGCCCTGTGGTGAACCGCGTGAGCTTAGTACTGTATTTGGGAATCAAGACTAACATAAACCAAAATTCAGTCTTAACATAAAAACAGAAATGAGTTTAACTTTGGATGCACAGGCCTGGATCCCAACTACATTCTTCATTGAATGGAAATTACATTTTATAGCCTTTAAATACAGAAAATGGTACTCTTTAAAAGTATACTTTTCCAGTGTTCTGGGCACTCTTTGGAACTCAAATATTGCTAAAGAACAGGAAACTGAAATGTATCACCATGATGCAAGAGAAGAAAAAGGAGAATAAACTTCTGCAATTAACATGATGAATCAGAAGCCTGAGTACTGATTCCAGTGAAACCATGATTTCATGTAAACATTCTTGGGCTCTTATTACTGCTTTATTTTCAGTAATAATTTTCAAAGAATTTGCCAAAGGACTCAGTTAGTATACTGAATCAGAAAAGAGTTCATACAAAACCAAACCCATCACACTGGTATTTATTTCCTTTTAGTGCTGGAATACTTTTCAAACTCTGTAAAATGCACATTTATATTATGATAGTTTCAAGATGATTCACACCTTATCAGTTGTGCTACCAAGGTTTGACAGCTGGGAACACTAACACTATGGGTTTATGATTTATTGTCTCTAACAAATAATAAATTGCATTTTTCCTCACTGCAAATTTATGGTTGATAAAAGACAAACCAATGACACTTTTACACTAAATCAGCACACTGAATTTTCATTGGAAAGATGCACAGTTTATTAACTAAACTGAGCAGACAAAGTCTGCCTAGCAGACTAACTGTTCAATATTGATTTCAATATTGATTCATTTTAGGCATTTTGAAATGCATAATATTAAAATCTAGAATATGTAAAACCTGCACTATTCTCAGCTATTTCTTTTATGCAACAGATGCCTTGAAATGTTGCCAACTGATATGCAGCATCCAAAGTTTCTATCTTTCTATGCGAGTGGATACTTTATGTTTCTCCATATAATGAGAAGTACCACATACATAGTATGTTTTACTCACAGATATTTTAAAGAAAGAAAAAAAATTATATTCCCACAAAGACTTTAGGCAAAATTACACCAAACATATGATTTCTTCCCTATGAACATGCCCTTCTAAGTCTCATTAAAAAATAAAAACATTTTTTAACTATTAAAGACTGCTGAAGTAGCAATACTCAGTTTCATCTAGCACCTTAAAGGCTTCTACAAATCATCACAATGATGCTAAGTTAGAAATGAGCGAATGGAGAAGAACACTTAATTTCAGAAAAACAAGTAATAGAAAAACCATGCTTGGTCACTCCTCTCATCATGGTATTCTTGTTAGCAGTAGAGTAGCCAATTTCCGCAAGACTACCTAGGTGAAACTGCAGCAGAATCTAGTCTGCATCTTCTATTGTTTTCACTTACATGTAAAGAGTGTCTAAAATTACACATGTAACAGTCTGATGAACGATAATATCTGTACTCTTAGTGCAGTGCAAAAAAATACCTCTGGAGCTATATAGTCAGGCGTGCCACAAAAGGTTGTGGTGGTCACTCCATTCAGAATCCCTTCTTTGCACATCCCAAAGTCAGCCAGTTTACAGTGGCCTTCTGCATCCAGAAGAATATTGTCCAGTTTCAGGTCCCTGAAATATAAAGGCCTCAAATTAAATCAACTCTCAAATTTTGGTCACGTGCTCTTGAATTTCATAATAAACTACAGAATATGATAAAAAAATGGTTTCACAAACACCACTGAGAAACTGTCCTTCACATATGTGCAGAAAAAGTTGCTACCAGTCAATAAATAGACCTACTTAAAGGTAATAAAATAAAGAAGCAGGTAATTACAAGCATTTTGCAAGACCAGTCCTTTACTCTCTTTAGCTGCATGAAAGCACAGGTGTGCTGTCCAAGACAGCATCAGAAACGTTTGGAAAATATCTCAGTTTCTTGTTTGCTACAAAGCTAACATTCTGTCAATGTGAAATAGGCCAATAATGTCTAGTGAAGGCATTCTTTATTTTTTCACAAAGCACAGATCACCAGTTTATCCATACTCTATCATATGGGTTGAATTAATAGATACTTTCAAACTTGGATTATTTTAATTGGATTCTTAATGTATACTAGGAATTCAAAGTTCAGATTGCAATGACAGGATGAAAAACAACATTCCCATCTTTGGGAGTATTATTTTCTGCAGTTTAAACCTGCTCAAAAATAATCTCACAGGAATATTTTGCATTCATTGTTAAACAACACAGCAGCTGTTTCTGATCACTTGTTGTAAAAATGTCTTTTGTCAAAACCAGACAATTCTTCAGTTATTAAATTGGGTAAGGTCAAAAAAAGGTTGAGAAAAGGATATCCACCTTTCCTGTCTTGCCCTCTACACATTTTCCAAATATACCATTGATGGTTATTGAATGTTCCAACACAATGGATGATAAGTACCATCTAACTTACCTGCGATTTGCCTTAAATTAAACTACACAAGTTTAAAGATTCTGGAAAGTCAGCGCATAAAAGAACTCTCACTTGCATGAAAAAAACCCCCACAATTAAAAATTATTCATCGTATAGAAATAATAAAGCAAACATAAAGCAAATGCAAAAAATCCTACTTATATTGCATAGACCGCTTTCTTTTTATATTTCTGTCTAGGTTTTTAGGTACCTCTGCTCTGTATTAAAAATACATAGCAATACATGAGGGCATTGTATGTATGAATGAATAAAGAGGTGAGAATCAAAAGCAGAACATACATCTTTAGGAGACTTTATAGATGCTTTCAGATCAGAATTGTTTTTCCTAGAATAATTACAGCAATTTCCATAGATTGAATTGATTAAAAAAAGTGTGTGTGTGTAGGCAAGTTCTAAATCAGATAAGAGGAATAAAATCCCATGCCAGACTCTGTAAACACATTTCACCCCAAAAGCCTATGAAAAGATATAAGGAGGTTTTTTTGGCAAAAATCCTTTACGCCAAAAAATTTGAGTGAGGGATGAGAAATTTTCACTTTACTTTGAGGATTTCTTTCAGAGAAATATCTCTTATCAGACTCCAGACTTTAGAACCACAGGCACCACAACATGGTGGAAGCATTCAACTACATTAAATTATTAAACAGTCCTTCCAAGGCTGCATTGTGTTAAGAGTTTTGTAGACATGTCCAAGGCTACAGTATGTTGGGATTTCCCCAGAAATGTTCTTTTCTCCCTCTCACTCCAATTTCAGTATGTGGATTTTCTTTTTTTTTTCTTTCTTTTTTTTTTTCTTTTGACACTTGTTAAACGCTTTTGAATGTGCTGGCCCACATATTTCTTAAGCAGGTACACAGGCCATCATACAACTCAGGATATTTCTGGGACACAGTGGACTTGCTGCTCAAGGTCTGCATAGTCATTGCACAGCTGTGCAGTAAATCAGACACTTGGAAGCACTGGATGACTTACTGTGTGTGTAGAGATAGGTTGTGCTGTGTACATGTTACCAAGTGGTTTGTGTGTGTAAAAGAAGTCTAACACGGCACAACAAAGTCATATTTACTTCAGTAACAGTGAAAACACTGTCTCCTACATAAGCTAGCTTTGTCAGAATGGTTTATGTAGCTGAAGTATATACTGGTTGTAGAAATGTTTGTTGCAACCAGTATGCCCCACATTACACTCTTCTAAGTCCAGATCAGTTACCCTGCCCTTGTAGGTCCTCAGCTGGTCACCCCTGTAAGGCCCCTTGGAGCAGGCTACATATTTTATCATTCCTTAAGGTCATCCACTTCAGGAGTTCCTAAACAATCCAACATCCAGCTGGCTACAACATAATCCTCAGCGTATAACAATTTAACTCCTCATAAAAATCACTTCTTCCTACCTCTGGAAAGTGATTTGCAAGAATTGTCCAACATAATGCCAGAGCAAACAGATATCAACATCTCTGTGCCCCGAAAGAAGTCAAATAAACAAAACAAAGCTCCCTGTTCCAATAATCACGTGCCTTCCCCAAACTGCTCTTTCAGTAAATTCCAAGTGCCACAATCAAAAGACCTGCATTAAGACAGGGCTATAGCATCATCAAATAGAATGTGATCAAGTACAAGAGGATAAGGCTCTTGCAGCTTGAAGTAGGAAATAAGCTTGTAGCTGCAGCTTTTAACCTTCCAAATGCAGAGTTATCTTGGATATTCCTAAACTAAGGAAGAATACAAGTTGTACTTCAAAAAGTCAAGATGTTCAGATAAAGAAATCAAAGTATTATTATAATTGATGGAATCTTGGAATGACTTTCAGCCCCCATCATGTCAGACTGTTAAAAAGAAGGTCATAATACCTATAATTATGATGGGAACTGATGAAATTTGAGAGGTTGCTCAGAAAAATGGATCCACCTTTATTTGTAGTATTAAGTGTTTATCAAAAGACTCTTAAATGTTATCTTAGCTCTGATCACAGGACTTCCTAGTGCGGGCAGGTGACACACTGGTGCTGTTAGAACTTCAGATCATTTAAGTTTCATTTAATGCCACCCATATGCTAGCCATGGAGTTGACTGGAGATACAGCTGGTAACCCAAGGAACTCCTAAGCTAAGAGAAATGTCAACAGTAATTAAAGCACTAACAGTAAGCCACCACATAATGAATAAGGCCAAGATACTTACCATTGTCTTTATTTCCTTAAGGATTTGTATAAGACACAGAAATTAGCAATAAAAATTTAACTTGACACTGGCAAAACAGAATAAACAAACTAAGCCAAGTAAAAACCAGGAAGAGTCTAATCATTAAATTCTGACTACCTGTAAAGACTGACAATGAAATTTTAAGCCTATCTGTAAAAGCACAAGTCAATTTAACTTTTTTTACCATTTACCAAACTATAATCTTACTTGACAGAAGAAAAACATCTCCTTCATCAAGCCAAAACAGTGCAGTGAAGCCTATAAGCCTCTTCAAAACTCTATTGAAGGCACTGAGGACATCAGCTTAATTACTCACGCAATAATGAAATTTAATACCAGTAGATTTCTGTTATCACAAAGTGCACCATAGTTTCAAAAGAAATTTGGAAGAGGCTAAAACAACAGCAGTATGACTCCCATCAATGTACATATGGGAGGTTAAAAGGTAATCTGGGAATCTGCCAAAGTGCCAAATTCATAGCTAGCCCACAAGATTATCATAGTCCATAAAAGTGCTTGCACTGAAAATCATTCTGTCAATTTAGAGTTGCCAGATTAAAAAAAATAAACCAGAAAAAAAAACTTCCAAAACCAAGAAACTCCACCAAATCCCCCTAATTATGCAACTTGAGAAAAAGAAGTCTTACTTAACTAAATAAATACAAGAGAGTAGGAATAGACAATGTGCAGGGAAAAAAAACCCAACCAAAACAGACAGAGATGAGGAAACAAATGAAAAAGTAAGAAAAGAAGAGTTGTCAGGGAAGTCTGTCTTTCCAGAGCAGCAGTTTCACTGAAAAAAACCCAAAACTTGAACTTGTAGTTTAAGACCCATATTTCCCCAGAACTGTTCTAAGAAACAGCCAGCTCTCCTACTTCTCAAAAAGTAAACAGCCATCAATCTCTGGAATGTAAAGTAATTGTCTGTACAGAATGTTCCATTCTGATCCATTCTGTCTTTTATTTGTTTCCCGTTTTTAGTGCTGGTTGTCTATCCCTGAATGAGAGCATACCAAATAATACAGTGTCAGATAGCCCAGTGACAAAGGTCTATTAAATTCTTTTTCCTCATTTTGCATTCTCTTTGTTGGAACTAAGAATTTCATCTCTGTTTGACAAAATGAGTTCCTACAACCTGAGTAATTACTTGTATGCAACTGCAAACAACCTAACCAGTTAAGCTAGGAAAATACCCAGATTGCTTGAAAACAGCAATGATACATTAAGCTGTTTCTCTCCTTTGTTTTCTTGCCAAGATACTTTGTAGAGTCAGTTCAGTTGAGCAGTCATTGTGTGAAATGTTGTGGGTTGTTTTTTTTTTCTTTTTTCTTTCTTTTTTTTCATTCTCAGAAATCTTTAAACAGAAATTTAAGCCTTGTTTTTTATTTCTGGATACCTGCCAGCATCACAATCACCTCAGAAGCTGGAATGATTGGCAGGATCTCAACAAAGAACCAGGACTATTACAGTTAGGTTTGTGCAAGTTGGAACAGAAGAGCAGGCTGACTACAGGTAACCTGTGAGAAAACTTCCGTAACGCTCATTCCTTGCTCCACACGCAAGTGCCATGAGACACTGACTGCCCTGGCTGCCTACAAAGGCTCAGTGGAAGAGTATTTCACAGGACTGGGTTCTGAAAATCTGAATCCCAACAGTAGCCAGTGAGATAAGCAACTTGCGTGCACGGCCCTATGTATCACACATTCATTTAGATAACACAAAATTTTCTTGTTGGAATTAAGGTAATTAAACAGTAAAGATGGATTTTGACCAGCAAAATCAGAAAGTCTGCCAAACATTTATAACGGTAGCCTTTGAGCATGGTAAACATCAGTGACTACACAAATACATATTTGAAGAACAAGATCAAGTAGCTAAGAAACTTGATCACAAGCTGGTAAACAACCACTTCACAATGTATCTGCTTCTATTCTAACTATTAAATGAGCAACCAAACTAGAAAGCATATACATTTCACAGAATGAAACATAATAATTATTATCTACAAATAAGAACACTGGAAGCAAAAATATTTATTTAGAGGGTGAAAGTTAAATGAAAGATTGCACCTTACCAAACATCTATAGAAACATCAATGGGGAAAGATCTGAAAGCAACACAAGTGTAAAGCATACAACTACTGAACAACCATTTTTTTAGTGACTTTCAACTGCAATAAACCCTTTCAATAGTGTATTTGAAATCATTGCCATTGTTCCCCTGCATGGGAAAGTCACATCCTCTCGGCACTGCAGGCTTTAAATAGACAAGCTGTTCACAGAAGAAACTACAGAAGGTAAAAGGGAAACTTCCTCCAACAAACTGAAAAATCATCTGAATCATTCTGTAGTTACTAGAGTGACTGAAATACATAACTGAAGGTAATATCCTCATTCAATCAATTAGCAATTTCAACAAGAAGAATTTTTTGTCTATTTAATTAAGGTAAGACTTCCACATTCCTGGAATTACTTTCTCACTCACTCAGTGGTATCCAAATTGCTTTTGAGACAGATGCTCATCTGCAACATCAGGTTTCTCATGTACCTAGCACAAATTTACTCTTCACTATAATTTTAGTTAATGTGACATTTTCAACATAAATTCCAGTCACAAGCAGTAAATACCACAGTACATGGATCATTTGTACCCCACTGTCTGAAATGGTATTTTCTGGAAGACTAATAAATTCACCAAAATCTTTGTCTCGTTTCTTCAAACGCATTCATGTCCTGAAAATATTGATAACTAAAGTTCTACATGGAACTAGTCAGAAAACAAAAAGAAAAGTTAACAGTTTTACTGTTCTGATGTTAGCTCCTTCAGTGATTAGCTCTCACCAACTCAACCTCAGTTTCCATACATAAACAGAACGATATATTAGGACCGTACTTCACCAGAGGATTCTTTTGTTGCTCTAAGTATTTTAGTCACAACCCATCAAGAAGACTTTTCCGCCCCCGCAACAGATCAGAGAAATGGTAAAATTCAAACCATACCCACTAAGCAAACTAACAATAATAATTTTTTTTCCCTTTTGAAAAGCTGTGTGGGAAGGAAGGAGCTTGTACTTTCTAATGTTACAGAGCATAAACATGCAATAATCACAGCATCGTTGGATATCAGGTTCTACCAGTGACCTCCCTTATCTGTGGAGTAAGAAATAGGACTGTTCATGCTTATGAGTGGATTCATGACAGCAAAGCAGTTTTTGTTAACAGGGAGGTAGTAGGGGGATACCTGAGTGAGATAACAGTGAGAAAAAAATGGTTCTGCTGCTTTTGTTGTTGTAGGATATCTCAGTTTTGCCTGTGATTATCTGAAAATCTTGGAATTTTTCTGCTTTGTTTTTATGTTGACCCATTAAGTAATTACTGGATTTATGATACACATTTTTGTCACTGTTACATTACTTGATATTATCAAAGAATAAAGGCAATAGCTAACAAAACCACTGTAGCAGAGCCATACTCAGCAATATACAGAAAAATCTGCTGTTCAGATTTGAAAACTGCTACTTTTCAGCAGTGCCAAGTTTGCAATAAAGTGAATCCACCTTATACTGATGCATATCAGCATGTATAATGACTAACTGCAGATGAATGAATTAAGATCATGGACTTGGTTTCAAATAAAGCCAGAGATCCTATAATTAATTTTTATCGAAGCAAACAGGGAAAGTTCAAATAGCAGGCTAAACATACATGGGACATGTTGACTTTGAATGTGACCATAGTGACACTCTCTTGTCAGGCATGTTTACTTTTAAAAACACATACATTTACTGTACTTACAACATCCATCACCCTGCCACTTGCACAAATAACTTGTGGACTAAGGGGTTGGCAGAGACGGAAAAAGGGATGTAGCAAAAGGCAGTTTGCTATCTACCCACCAAAGACATCAGAGAGAGAGAAACACACGATCGTTGTCTATGTCTCTGTAAGCCCTCATTGTTACAAGGCAAAACTATGGCTTGCACCATGTATAACATCACATGCTTCAACAGTGTCTAACATTTAGAAATCTTTTAGAGGTCAGCAAGGTCCCAAAATGGAAAAGAAGGCCGTATGCATTACGTGGCCCTAACGGTTCACTGATGTCTTAATTACATATTGAACAAAGGTTTAATATTCATTTCCAGCAGCTTAAGGAAACCAATGGCTTTTCTGGTAGCAGAAAAACATTTTCTATAAAATAATTTCTTTATATGGCATTTTAATGGCTTTGACCATAATTTTATTACAATTGTCGGTAGCAGCTTTGGACATTGCTGTGCCTGATCTGCTTATCTTACTATGCTGAGTTTCCTTTAAATAATGTGCAGACAAATAAATATATTGTACTTAACAGCTTTCCTTTGTATGGCTTTTCCTTTTTTATTATTTTCACATTTTTATTTGTGAACGTAAGTGAAATATGTACAAGTTCAAATATGCATTATGTAAAACATTCTCTAAAACTGGCTAAGCACAGAAGGGAGCGGTCTCTATTTCTTTTTCAAGAGAAGGTTGCCTTATTCATTCACATCATGTTGCTTTATAAACCTCATCCTTCATGACTGCTACCTGGGAATGCAACAATTTTTGCATGGCCCTGAGACAGCAATGGGATGTAGTGCTACAATGCTGCCTCTTGACTTAGCCTACTGCCAAAGTCCTCATCTAGACAAGTCTTTCTTAGGATCCCAGTGGCAACTCTCCCTTCCCATGATCCACAGGCCTGGAATTTTTGTACCAAATAAGAACTGTCATGAATGGAACTGGCTTCATATTAGGCCTGTTGGACAGGACAAACAATCTGCTTCAGAAAGTTGCACTTAAACTAGATAGCAAATGATTTTCTCATTTTGTAAGGTAAGGCTTCTTGAGATTTTACAAACCGTTTGTGTTTTACTCTGGATGAAAACACAAATTACTCAAAGCTTTTTGTGAAAGCAATGTGTAAACAGCCCCCAGCCTGGTGCTCCAACCAGGGACTGGTTCTGCACAGGGGCAGAGCTGTCTGTTCCCCCACCACTCTGCTGAGTGTCCTGACATTAACGCTACCAGCAGTTTGCTCAGGGATTTTCTTCCTTCTTTTTCACATTGGTTAAAACCACCATTTTCTAACTTTTTTCTTGAAAACTTTAGCTGAAAAATTCTTAACTGGCTCTGCATATTCAGGCTGAGAAGGATGGGTGAAATCTGTACAACGACTAATGATATTTACTGTTTCAGCCTCTGCTACAAAGCCCATGTGTTAAGTCTTTGCTAAATGTGTAATGTGATAAACCTTGTCCTCATTGACACTTCGGTGATCCCACTGGAGACAACAGAGGTCCCCAGGCTCAGCCAAGGACTGACTCAAACTGTGGTATTCTACTGTGTGAGGTTCAATGCTTCATGTTCTTATTTTTATATCTCAAATAACATAAAAATAAGATTGTGTATTATAACAATAGGTTAGGTGGAGCGCAAACTGAAAGTGCCTACTATGTATGTCTATAATCCTTTTAAAGAAAACAATACTTAATTGTTATTTGATAAAACCACTTGATGAAAGACAGTGAAAGGATGGCACGAAGCTAGAAAAGCTTGTCAGATCAAGTTTTGAAAACTCAATTCTGATAAAATGTTAGCAGAACCTTAGAAAGCAAATTTATCAGTAGACACATTAACTAAGTTTGGATCTGTTCAAAAGTTTTCCTTTGGAAACCAAAACCAGTGTTGGTTTGCTTTTTTTTCCTCAGTGACTTTAGTAGGTGGGATGACAAAATCACTACCATTTCAACAACAATGGAATACAAATGATGCGAACAGAACGAAAAGAGCACTTGTGTTTCAGGCATACAGTTTCTGTGCTTAGCCAAAAAGACTGAAATTCTCCTCCTTCCAACTTTTGATTGAAGTTTTCTTATGTAGAAAAACACAGAGCCAAAAAATGCATGCCTGCCTAGGTAGCACCTTGCATTTCTGTAGCAGTTCTCATTCACCTGTCTCAGCAATGAAGCCTTGTAATTCTTAATAACCAACAACAAGGACCTATTCCTGCCCTGTACAGATAATAGGAAAGACAGAATAAAAAGATATAATGTAATCCACCACAATTCCATCAATTTTTGAAATTTACCTTACACATCAAAGTAATTAGAGCTCTGAAACATTTTGTTCTGGTTTTAATTTTCTTTCCTGTATTTTCCAGGATTCTGATCAGATTTATCCCACCAGACATTATGGTTTAATTGAGGTATCATGGTTTGCCCCAGGCTCCCCCATGGCCATCTCCACAGATACATTCAAGCAGATGATTCACAGAACATGTGGGCTGCATAGCTCCCTAAAGCAGCCTATCCTTCTCCACTGATTGTAAATATACTCCAGGAGAAGCAGGATCCTGACATGGAAGCTTCAGTTGCAGTTCTAAAGTTAGGTGAGATGAATCTGAGCCTTTGTGTATATTTAGTATAAGCTGCTTCCCAGCTTCCTGTATTCCAGCTAGAGATTTCATTCAAATTAGTTGTAGAAGTTCCATTTTGGAGGAGAAAGTCATACAAAGGCAGACTTTATTTGTCTGCATTTATCAGTCTTCTTACTCATGGTGGAATTGCCACACAGACACACAGTTTGCTAGGCTTTTACATTATGCACTCTAATAATTCTTAATTTTTCTCACTTAGGTCATGAGGCACTCTCCAGTGCAAAAACTCCCTACATATCTATCAAAAAGCCAGATATTTAATTGCTCTACTTTGACACACCAAATAAAGGGCTCCAAAGCATTATTATTCTACATTGTTTCAGGCACACAGAATGAGTATTCTGAAAAAAAAATAAAAACAACAGAAGAAAAGCTGCTACTGTAATCAGTCATGATTGAAGGCATTTCCTGTATTTTGCTATCAAACTGGTTGTTTTTTCCATTACATACCAAGTGAACTTCAGTAAGGTCAAGACACCAGAGAAAAACAGGATCAGAATATCTTTAATCAACTAAAGTTGAGTATTTTAGTCTCTTTCTTTCAGTTGTCTAGCCCTGGATCTTATCCCACATCTCCAAATTTCTTCCTTAAATCACAGATACATAAAAAACCAGGTCAGTTTGAAATTATGACTTAGTTGTTTTCAATGGCATTTAACTTGTTAGCCTTACACTTCCCCTACCCTAAAGGTCAATCAACCTCACGCTGCGTAACAAGACCAATATTATTTTAATATGATGTAAGTCCAACAAGGGAGATGGGTTTTCATTCACAATCACAATACTGAACAAAACAACTTCCCTTGTTGGAAGCCTATAATTTCCACCATGCTGTCTAAATCAAGTGTAAGTTCTGAAATTACTATTAAATGAAAGTCAAAGCTGCAATAGCATAGGTGAATTTATCTAATCCTTGTCATCCTGATGTCAGACTAAATGCAGATTATTTTAAGGTATATAGCCTCCCTGTCCTGTGCTCTGACCCTATTCTTTTTGTAGGGAAAAAGTCTTTTTCTTCCAGGAATGCCAGATGACATTTTACTTGTTAATGTAACACAAATGTCAACACCTCCCTCGGAAATGACCAGTTCCAAGCATACTGTTGACTCACTGAAGAAGGGAAAAACAGATCGTGTTAAACTCAGTGATTCTACAGAGAAAGCTTTTGAGATGTCTGATGTTTCCACCCATGTGGAACTAGTAAGGAAGGAGACTTCAATATGGATGGTAGGTTGCAGCAAGAGCCTAGACCTTTCTCCTGGAGAAAAGGAGCCAAAGAGGAGCACAGGTTGATGATCTGTTGTGTCAGGTGGTTGAGAGACAGGAAACAGTTAAAAGGCTGTGCAGTATTAGAGGGGACAAGACGGAGGTAGAGAGGTGGTTTTAGAACCATGTTCCTATGGTGGACACCACAGAGAATGAGGCACCTTGGACACTGGTGACCCCCAAAAGCAGGACTCCGCTTAATGCCCGACTCTCCAGCACTCCAACCAAAAACACACATGAAGTTTTAAGAGCCGTAGACACCCGTGAGCCAAGGAGAAACTGTACCAGCAGCACACAGTGTATACTGTGGAAACAAATGACGAGTCCTCCTATCAGCTGACTTTGTTAAGGGGCACTGAGGTGCTCATCTGGCAGCCTGTCAGCAAGTCACAAGAGATATGCTGCCTTCCAGGAGCTAAGGTTTGGGATGTCGCTGAGAGGGTGCCACAACTTGTCAAGAACACAGAATACTCTCCCATTGCAGAAAGAGGAATGCAAGCAGAAATGATACCACAAGCCAGAACCTGGGCCAGAATCAGGGAAGACTACAGAACCCTGAGAGTGCAAGTGAAAATATTGGTGTACCAGTTATCTTTCTTTCTGCCTTACCACTCAGAGGAAAGGATGCAGCCAGAAATAGATGTATAATGCAAATCAACTTCTGGCTTCATGGCTGGTGTATTTGTGAGGGTGTTGGCTTTTATGATATGGGGACATTCTTCAATGATTCTAGCCTGTTAGAGAGGCATGGGACCCACCTGTCTAGAAAGGCAAGGGAATCTTTGGCAGCAGGCTGACCACCCTGGTGAGATGGGCTTTAAACTGAAGGACTTAGCAGATGGGGTCCAAACTGGAAATGTTCATGCCATTGCAACCAAATGGGGAATAAGCCAGGTCAACCAAAGCAGAGACAAATATTTCTTTGCTGCCTTCCAAGACAAGAAACAAAAGATCAATCATCTCAAGTATATATATACCAATGCACACGTCCTGGGGAACAGAAGGTTGTCTCCAAGGGGGATCATACAGTAGGCATTTGCTACTGACCTCCAAATCAAGACGATAAGGCCAACAAAGTAATATTTGGGTCACTTAAAGCAAGCTTTGGGTCAAGAGGACCCAGCTTTTATGGATCACTTCAACTATCCAGATATTTGCTGGAAAAACAGTACAGCAGCTCACAGGTCATCCATCAAGTTCCTGGAATGTGTACAGAACTGCTTCCTCACACAAATGTTAGAAGTGCCAACCAGGAATGCTGGACTTGCTACTCACAAACCAAGAAAACCTGCTTTGTAATATCTTGGTCAGTGATAGCCTTGCCTTCAGTGACCACCATATTGTTGGAGTTTGGGATCTGGCTGAGCACGCTGAGGGTTAGTACTGAGACAAAGATCTTAGAGTTCAGAACAGTAAACTTCAGCTTGCTCAGAGCTCAGTCAGGAGGGATTGTGTGGGAAGCTTCCATGGAGGATAAAAGAGCTGGATGTTTCAATAATGTTTTCCTGGAAAGACAAAACCAGTTCATCCCCTTTAACGGTAAGGGAAGTAGGCAGAGCAAGAAACTCCCTTGGCTTGACTGCGAGCTTCTGAGTCTGCTCGAAAACCAAAAGAGAAGTGTACCAGAGTTGGAAAAGCAGATGAATATCCATTGAGAAATACAAGGGCATTGTGAGGTTGTGCAGAGATGGAGTTAGAAAAGCAAAAGCTCAGCTTGAACTGAAACTGGACAGAGATGTCAAAAACTACAAGAAAGGGTTCTTCAGGTACCTAAACAACAAGCAGAAGCAGAAGGTAAAAACTGTCCCACTGTTAAACAGGAGAGGTCAATTAGTCACCAACAATGCTGAAAAGGCAGAGGTTCTCAACATTTTCTTCACCTCTGTCTTCACCAGCACTGTTGGGCCTCTGGTCTTGGGAACAAGAATCCATGTTCATGCAAACACAATCCACCACCAGTGAAGGAAGAGCTGGTGTGCAAACTATTACAGGAGCTTGACCCAACCACTGGGCCCTGATAATATCCACCCAAGGGTGTTAAGGGAACTGGTTGACACAGTTGCAAGGCTGTTCTCCATAATCTTTGAGACGTTGTGGAGATCCCAAAAGACTGGAAGAAGTCTAATGTCAACCCTATCTACAAGAAGGGCTAAAAGGAGGATCCAGGAAATTACGGGCTCATCAGTCTTACTTCAGGTCCTGGGAAAGTTATGGAACGAATCCCCCTGGAGGCTATCACAAGTCAAATAAAGCACATGACTGGGAAAAGCCATAATGGATTAACTAAAGGCAAACTGTGTGTGACAAACCTGACTGCCTTCTATGACGAAGTAATCTGCTCAGTTGATGTGGGGTGAGTGATGGACACAGTCTACCTGCATTTCTCCAAGGCTTTGAATACAGTTTCCCACAGTTTCCTTCCAGAGAAACTGATGCATTACAGTCCAGACAAGTTGTTCGTGTGGCCAGCGAGGAAATGGCTGACAGGATGAACCCAGAGGGGGGTGGTAAACAGCTCCTTCTGGAACTGGCAGCTAATGACAAGTGGAGTCCTCAGGGATCAATATTCGTCTCAATGCTGTTTAATATCTTCATAAGTGATCTGCATGATGGAATCAAGTGTACCCTGACAAACTTTGATGATGAGACCAAACTGAGCGGGCAAGTGGACACACCGGAAAAGAGAACCATTCTGAATGAAGACCTGGGTAGGCTAGAAGAGTGAGTTAACATTACAAAGTTCAACAAAGACAAGTGTAAGGTCTTGCATGCAGGAAAACATAATCCAGGAGTGGAGCACAGACTGGTATCTACCCAGCTGGGGAGCAGCTCTGTGGAAAGGGCTCTGGAGGTCATGGTGGACAACCATCTCGATGTAAGTGAACGGTGTGCTGCTGCAGCAAAAAAAGTCAATGGGATGCTGGGTTGCATCAACAAGGGCATCACCAAAATGATGATCAAAAGACTGAGAAGCCTATCATATGAGGAAAGGCTGAGGAAACTGGGTTGCTCAGACTTCAGAAGAGAAGGCTCAAGGAAGACCTTATCACCATGTTTCAGTATTTAAAAGGTGGCTACAAAGAAATTGGATACTCACTTTCTAGGAGTCACATGGAAAAGATCAGACTTTAATGGGTAACTCCTGGAGAGAGTCCAATTAGACAGAAGAGGAAAGATTTTCACAATGAGAATAATCAGCCATTGAAATAATCTCCCCAGGGAAGTGGTGGATTCCCCAACCTTGGACACTTTTAAGATTCAGCTGGATAGGGTGCTGGGCCATCTTGTCTAGACTGTGCTTTTGCCAAGAAAATTTGGATCAGATGATCCTTGAGGTCTCCTTCTAACCTGATATGTTATGATTCTATGATTCCCAGCAGCTACTAAGAAAACCTCATGCTTTGGTCCAGTTCTGTTACATAAAGTAGAAGACCAGCCTGCCTGAACACTGCGATAAGACTGAGAGCAACCTTATTATCTACCTACTGAACACAGATGCACACAATAAAGGCTATTCAGTGCTACAAAGGTTCTCTTCTTAATTCAGATGAGGTTGTTTATCAACAGAAAACTAATGAAATCCCTGTTTCTCAGGAAAGGAACCAGATGCTTCAACATACTCCTAGATGAGAACACACAACGAAGATGAAGATCTCTTAAAATATTACAATCTGCTAGTAAAAGGTAGCACGAATCTTGTACATCCTCAATAATGCTTATTTTGTGCTCCTATCAGGAACAAACAGAACCACTGTTATATTCAGGGGAAAACAGAAAATGTGTCAATGCTTGGAAGCTACTTTATAACTTGAATTGATTTTCTTTTTCTTTCATTCCTTTGAGCAAACTTTATATACACACTGCAAATTTTTAAAGAAGGTATTTCAAAAAAAAGAAAAAAAAGAAGGAAATATTTTAGTTTGGCAACTGCAACGTGGCCTGTCAATAAAATGGCCAAACAGAGGTGACTGGGAGCATTTCCTGAGCAAGCCATTAATGCTCCGGCATGAGCCAACATTTCAGTGCCTTTTCTGTACTAGCCAATGCCATCTGCACCTATATAATGCTCAGAAAGTGTAAAGAAGAAGGATTGCTGAAGGTTTTTACATATAGTGTTTCTTTTTATAAAAGAAACAAATTTATCAGAATCCACTTCCCCGTGCTCCTAAGTGTATCCTTAGCAGGGAACAAACACAGCTCCTAGCAGTAAGCAGACTTCTGTTAAAGCTTCATGTCATATTTCCATGGAGAAAAATACTTTATTATTCAGAAAAGAAAAACTCTGCATTGAACTTTTGTACAGAAACTGATTTTTTCCAACCTCACTGTGGTCTCAGTTTGACCTCTTGGGTCTTTTTATGGAAAGCCATTCCACAGAGTGGTGCATACACAGAATGGACTAAATAGATTACATAGCATAAATGAAATGATGCAATGTAGCAAGAATGTTGCTTCCAACAAAATGTTTGCTTATATGGAATCACTAGAAGAAAGATTTTAATAATTTCTGCTTCTATTCTGATTTCAGTAGCATAGTTCATGTGTCTAAATATCTTTTTAAACAATCACGTGGTCTGAACTTGGAAAGGGTATGTAGACTCTTCATTTAAAACCTTTTCTAACCCTGCTGTATTTACTGGGGATGAAAACAGCAGCAGTCAACAGCAGTTTAACAGATTTCTGCAGAAATTCTTGTAAAAACTGTGAGTCAAATCTGTTTTGTCTTATAACCTTCTAAAAGCATTCTGTTACACAGATAGATTTATCTGTTTCAAAATTCTGTAGAGTTAACAATTTTCTCTTATGTTTGATGGAAGATCACTGCAGGGGAGGGATTCTGGCAAAATTAAGAAGAATATTATTTGTCCATAAAGTATGAAGAAGATACCTGAAAAAATTGGAGTTGCTTGCCCTTCTATGTAATCTATACATAAAATAAACTCCTAATGCTGCTTCCAGACAGAGGTCATACAAGCTGATGGTTCCAACTCCAAATCTTGCTTTGATATGTAATTAGAAAGGGTTATATATGTTAATACAGAGAGCTATATTTTATGAGACACTCTTTTAAAATTATGATTGTATAGCAAAATCAAATTACTTTTGCCCTCAATTTGCCAGAAAGCTGCACAGGCATTTCTAGATAATCTTTTCATGTGCAGGAAGTTTCAGCTTCAGCATTGTTTCAAATGTAGCTGCAACAGCCCTTCTCCATCTCCTCTAGAAAACATATGCTTGGGAATGCTACTTTGGATGCAGTGCCAACATAAAATTTCATCACTTAAAATCTACTTATACAAGGCACCCCACGATTTTTAATTAATATAAGACTCACGGGTTACTCACGTGAAATAAAACATGGCATGAGTTAGGATATTTACAGTGTATTCACTTTTGCCAACATCAAGGTGAGTGCTATAGCAACTCACCTTCAGCTGTGAAGACAGAGAGACTATTGAGAGAAGCCAATAGTCCAGCCCAAATGCAAGAGAGAGACAATTCTGAATAAAAGATTTGGGAGGCTAAAATATGATTTTAATCTCTAACATTTGGTACTTTCTGGATAGTCACTGCATGTAAATAACTTCAGTAGGATTATAATGTAAACTACTGGCCAACATGGGCTGTTCTTGAACAATTATTTATTCTTGAAAAATTATTTATTACTATAAAAAAAGTTATTTGGGGCCTGAGGAATTATTTTTGTAACTTCTACGGGCCCAGCCTCTTCAGAGATCTGCTAACCAGACTTTATGTTCTGACAAGATCAGAAATTATCCTATAAAACTCCCAGATAGTTATGTGGGCAAAGACTAGCAAGGAACCTAATTATACAGCTTACACATAAAGTTTAATTAAATTATAATGTTCAAGAAAGTCTCTTTGTATCCTTCTGACAGCCTTAAACTGAGCACACTGAGTACAATTTAATTCCATTGTAAAATTGCTTTGCTCGTCTGGTGTCAGAAGGAGCTTTTACTGTAAATGAGAACCATGATTTTTAAAGAAACAGTCTCTTATACACCAGATGGTGGCTCCTCTACATGCATGTCATGTCATAGTCACATTTATTACATAGTTTCATTATGTATTATCACATTCTGAATTCCAACTGGAAATGCATGAATAAATCAGTCTCTGAGAAAGATCACCAAAACACCTTTAAAACAAAATGGGAGAGAAGTTGCAGAAGTTGTGCTATATCTCTAAGACATATATATGATATATTCAACTCAGCATTTCCCAACCCTGAAACAAATATAGGTATTAGTTTATAGTCTCTGTAGCAAATTTATAGTATTGTGTTACAACTTGATAGTGCAGCAAACGAAATATTAAGGGACAATATAGTATGATTCTCAACTTAGACTTTAAATGATGACATGAAGTACTTTATTAGCAATGATACAGTTCCACTCTCTGCTGCCCACTCAGCCCGTAGCATCAACCCTTACACTTTCTTTCATACTTCCATGCTACTATGCTGTAATTAGGCAAACACAACTGTGTTTGCTTTCTAAATGGATTCTATTACATAAGTTGTGAAAAAAATAAACCCTATTTTATATGACAGAATTTTTTAATTTTAGCATGATCCCTCCTGGATTGAGTTTATACAGACAACTAGTTTGCCATAACTAAGAGTGCACATAGCTGAACCAGGGGAGAAAAGTCTGTAGAGGTAATGAGTTATGCTAAATTTGTCACCGAATTATCTCTGGCTTTATAAGCTATAGCTCACTAATATGAGTTAATGTTTTGTTGTTATTACTACACAGATAATTTCCAGGACATTATTTCAAAATTTCTGCAAACCCACTTGCTTGTGGACAGAACAACTACATAATCTGCAGATGTTTTAAAAATCATGGCGAAATCCTCTTCCTCTTAGATCATGCACAGAAAACCAAAACTTCTGTCTTACTGCGTGTGCAAGCACACCACTTGCTCTGATCTTGTGGAGGCTGAGAAAATATCCCCTCTTTTTTATTTTGTGGCCTTTCAAAAGGTGAAAAGAGAACCAGTCTAAACCCCAGGGCTGTCCAAAGGGTTTCTCTCACCTCTGATCGAGGCATATCTCCCACAGAGTCTGTGGAAATTACCTTACAGAGGCAGAGGCAGCTTCAACAAGCTTGCAGTGGAGTGCCTTCAGCCTTGTGTATGCTGCTGAGCTGCTGTCTACTTTCCTCATGCACAATCTGAGGATCCTTTTATATGATATTTGAAGACACTCATATAAATGAGAATCAGAACATCTTTACAATAGTTATGGTCCCTTTGGGCCCATTACAGATTAACAGTAAATGAACTGGCAGACTTTGGTATGCCTTTTATACCCTCAGTATACAGTACTACAAACACTTGCTGTCCTCTTACTGGTAGTTAAGTTTACGCAGATACATACTCAGGCAGTTTCTCAAGTGCCTATTATTTTTGTTCTACAAGTACTCCTTTGGACCTCTTTCAGATTTATTGATGTTTGGAAGCTTTTAAATATCCATTACCCACTTAATTGACCATAGCAATTTCATCTGACTCATTATTTGTGTTAGAATATATTTAGGCATTTTTTAAATGGGTGTTATTATAGACCATAGAATCTCCCTTGGGAACCCTATAATAAATCAAGTAAATACTTGGTGAAGTGTTATAATTTTTATTTGTGACTACTTAATTTTATCCTTTATATTCCATGTTTTGAACATATGAAGTTCCTCAGTTCAGGTTACTCGTGACCAAGCTTTCTTTGGTTGTTTTTTTAGGGTACTGCTTCTCTATTAGTTTCACACCAAGGTGCACCCACACTGGTTGCTATACTGGCTATCTACTGCTGAAGTCATGCCATCCTTCCCTTCCCCTGAAGAGGCAATCACATTCCCTAGGACTGGAATACCCTGTGAAGAGTACTTTAACAACTGCCACTGTTGTAACAACCTACATGAAAAAAAATGCACATAACCGCATGTACTGTTTCTATTTGACATTGAAGAGTGATATTTTCTGTGTCTTCCATACATCAGGAGAAAGAAATTGAAGTCTGGAGGAAAAAGCATACATATGTCATTACTGGCATTATTTCTGGTCTCTCACATTTATTTTTTCTCTCTCTCTGCTGTTTTTTAAGACTGACTACTGGAAACAAATTCTAGAAGCAGGAGGTAAGGAAGGGAAGACCCATCTGCTGTGTACATTGTGAGAAATGCTGCTTGGGCTCCTCATAAGCCTCTCTTCTTATAAGCTGGGTGTTACTGTAAGAATTTTTTTGAATCTAAAATATTATACCCCCATCATAAGTGGTCTTGTGGGGGGGGGGGCAAAATTAAAATCAGTGTTGGGAGTACATTATCTCTCCCTCGTGTCATCCATCTCTGGATATATAACAGTGCAGAAACCACACAAGCTCCCATCTCGGTAAAAGCTGGCCTTGGCATCACTACCATTCCTGCTCCACATCTGCCTCCTGCTTAGCCTGCTCCACATCTACCTCCTCCACATGTACTCAATGCTGCTGAGATGATGAAGACAATGTATTTCTCCTACTGTCACTGCTCTGGACAGCTGCTTGTTCAGGCTCTGTGACACGCTGGCAGGTGAAGAAAGGGGCAGGCATTACTTCTGACACAGGAAGGTAAGCTAAGTGACTCATTACCACTTTGGCCTCCTTATCTCTCACCTTTCAGCTCATTTTCAGCACTGTCATGGCCACCTGAGCCATTTTGTTCCACTTTCTGATTCCCCTGGTTAGACTGCACCTTATCTGTCCAAGGTCCTTCTGATGTAATCCTACCACTATTTATTCTGGTAGCAGTAGAGACATTGGTGAGTTCCCAAAAATGCTGAGGGATTTGCAGGATTACTGGCTGTTTTAGTTTGTTAGGCCTATTATTGTTTTAGTTTTCTCTGTTTTAGTTTGTTAGGCCTATTTAATCAACCTCCCGGTGAACAATATTATTTTGGTTTTCTTTCATGTGAGTACAAGTTGTCAGCTAAACAGATACTTTTAAAATTTTCAAAGATTTCAGCGATAATTCAGTTATGTTAGCTTTGAGATTGGATAAATTCTCATTTTCCACTGCTTTTTGCAACAGTAAGCAAAAGAACATATGTTTTTTAATAACAGTGCATTCTCAAATGTGATGATTTTCTCTTTTAAAGCAACACGTTTTCTACCTGAAGAGTCAAATGAAGGTCCCAAATCATTCAGGAAGCTGCACATATCATGCATATGAATAGTGTCACTGAATCAAAATCAGCCTTTGAGTAGTGATCTGCATGCAGGAATGTCTGTCCAGCAGCATCTAAGTGATAAGCTCTTACATAACAAGGAGGTGGATAAAAGAGGGGGTGGGAAGACAGGCAAAGAGCATAAATGCAGATCTTAAGCCAAAAGTAGCAAGGTTCTGATGAAAAAAACAGAAGAAATTGTATGTCTTCACTGAAATGCATCATCCAAATTTTCTTTTAGGATTGTTCAGTATTTTTGTCATCATTATTAAAAAAACCACTAAATAAGAGTTCCTTACATGTTTTCATCCATCATTTTGCATTACTCTTCAACTTTGCAGCCCAGAAAGCCAACTGTATTCTGGGCTGCATCAAAAGCAGCATGGTCAGCTGGCCAAGGGAAATTAATCTGCCCCTCTACTCCACTCTGGTGAGACCCCATGTGGAGTACTCTGTCCAGCTCTGGGGTCCCCAGCATGTGAAGGACATTGACCTGTTGGAGCAAGTCCAGAGGAGGCCACCAAGATGATCAGAGGGATGGAGCACTTCTCCTAAGAAGAAAGGCTGAGAGAATTGGGAATGTTCAGCCTGGAGAAGAAAAGGCTTCAGGGTGACCTAACTGCAGCCTTCCAGTACCTGAAGGGAGCCTACAAGAGAGATGTAGAGAGACTATTTACAAGAGCATGTAGTTACAGGATGAGGAGAATGGTTTTAAACTGAAAGAGAGTAGGTCTAGATTAGATCTTAGGAAGAAATTCTTTTCTGTGAGGGTGGTGAGGCACTGGAACAGGTTGCCAAGAGAAGTTGTGGATGCCTCATCCCTGTAAGTGTTCGAGGCCAGGTTAGATGGGGCTTTGAGCAAGCTGATCTGCTGAAAGGTGTCTCTGCCCATGGCAGGGGGGTCAGAACTAGATGATTTTTAAGGTCCCTTCCAGCTAAAACGACTCTACAGTTCTATGATTCTCTATTGCATCTGAAGAGTACAACAAAATCTTGAGAAATGCCTATCACCTCAGAACCACATTTGCTGTGAACTTCTCTGTATTACCATGAGACTTTGGCAGATGTATTCAATAGCATGCAAAAAGGCAAAGCCTCACCCTTAATGAGACATAGCTTCAAATTCAGTCCTAACTTTTGCCTGTTAGCAGCAGAATTACATATAGGAAGCACCTTCAGATTTTTCATGCACTGTGAAACAAAAAGCACTCTCTTTCCTATGTTAGCAAATTGTTTGCGGAGTATGATTCTGTTTGAAACTGGTGTACATGATTCTGCAGGAATAATGCTGTGTCTCAGCAGTTTAGGAAAACTAGTGGGATTGTGCCGTATCAATAAATTCTGTTTCACATGTGCTGCAGCTCTAGTGGATTTTTATTTTGTGTATGTTTCTCTCAGTTAAAACCTTCTTATCAAATGCTGAGAGATAACACACATTTCTTCCTGTTATAAAATAAAAGCACAAACATCAATCATCTAAAATCCCTGACATTCACCCAGAAATAAATACAAATATGTTCTGTAACATTTCACTGCTATTATCTGTTGAGAAGCACTGTCGCCCTTTCTACTGAGGGTACCGGAATATGGCTGCCCTCACAGGAATGTAAACTTGGCATTAACCCAGGCAGATTCTCATTCCCTGCTCACTCTCATTTAACATTAACTCACTCCTATACTGTTATCAGAAGGTAAAGGTCATAGCTTTATTTACACAATACAGCACTATACAAACGGTCATTAAACAAGAAAATCTTGCACCAAATAAACATGAAGCAAAAAAAAAAAAAAAAAAAAAAAAAAAAAAGCTGACGTCGCTACCAGGAACTCCCCCTGGAAGTGCCTCATTATTCCCCAAATGAGGTTGATGGTGCTGGTCTATCCTTCTAAATATTAACTGCCCGGCACTGCCTCTCCACATACCCAACTCCCACGCAAGAGCCAACTAAGGACTTTTTAATGTTCCAAACCCAGGAGAAATTTAGAAAGCATTCTACTGTTGGCAAGACCATGTGGTTCATATCCTATTCCCACAGCCTTTACTCATCCTTCCACAGCTGGAAACCTTGTCAAAGGCTCTCCTATACAACAGCAGCCTTTAGCACAATACATAAGCTGGGCAGATGGCAGGGTGGACTCCCTCGGTCCGAATGCCAGAAGCCTGGGAACCAACCCTCCTTCCTGCTTCTCATCTCCCTCAGTCCCTCTCCTCTCCACCCCAGCCCACTGCATTTTCCTGTGGGGAAGACATCCTGCTTATTTATGCATTTCATGACTGCTGGCCTGCCTAGATCCAGCAAGAAAAAGTGCAAAGAGGGCAGGAGGCCACTGACTAAAATCCCGTTGGAGCTCACGTTCAGTTTTGGAAACTAGACCAGGCAGAGCAGAGAGAGCATGGATGTAGTCCAGGGCACACACCTGGCCAAAGCACTGGTCAGGTGGCGTGGCTTGGGTAGCAGTCCCTGGAGACCCTGGGACTCCAGACACATGTGTGGCAGTACAATTCACTCCTTGCTTCCTATTTTTACTGAAGGTAGTGGAAATAGTTTGTTACTCACTTGGGCTAGAAGCAAACTGTAACTTCCCTGTAGCAGACTACTGCAACAGGCAGTTTATGTGAAGAAGGGCTTGAGTTCAGGATATTCCTGTGTTTGGGTGTGAATATGCTATATGAGAGTACAAGGTTTTGCCCTTCTTCATGGACCATAGCAAAGCACCAATTTAACCTTTAACTACTTAGAGTTGAAATAAGATGATCTGTACATTCTTAAATTTAAACCAAAATGCTCCATGTCTAGTTTTGCATTAAAAAAAAAATAAAAATAGGAGGGAGGGGAATTTAATTTGGCTGCTACCACTCAGAAAAAACACAGTAAGGTAACCTGGGAGAATGATGACTTTTAACATGTTAACCACTGACCATGCAACATTTTCATCAGTGTAAATATAACTCCTCATTACTCTGCCAAGGTTGCACTGAATCATACAACTGCCAATGAAGTCAGCCTTTCTAAATATTCTTATTTCACGTAAAAACACACTAATGAATGTGCTTTTAATTTTAGGTAGTTCTTCTTTCTGAAACACTGGTGTGTGTTGCCTTGATAAACAGGAATTCTGGGAAAACTGATCATCCAAGGAAAAATTCAGTTAGTGTTCAAACAAGTTCTTAGGGTAGTTGTGTATGGAAAAAGCCCGGAGGTGCTCAGGGATTGGCATCAGCTTATTTATATTCACATTTGCCTCAATTCAGTGTTAATAAATCCTTCATCACGACCAACACATTGATTACAGAGTGTACAGAGCCTCAGAAAGCTCCAGCAAGTTACAGGCTGGATTATTACTTCACATTGCTGAGGAACACAACAACCCACAGTTATTAATAAGGACTCCCCTGTGACCAGGTGCTATATGATTTCAAGGCAACATCTCACAGACCCTACGTCTGAAACCCATAGAAGTGGTCAACCCAAAGCAGGTGACAATAATTTCCCTATTAAGATATTTTTCATCCTCTCAGGTGAAGTGAAATTGTGTACATTCAGTTTCCTTCTTTTGTATTTCAGAGAGACCACTTGAATGGTCCTGGAGGATACCAGAGATAACCAACATGCAACTACTGGCCTTTCAGGTCTTTACTGAAATTACGTTTGCAGCTTGCACAGTTATTTCCTAAATCACATATGAACTGGGGACATTGTCATTAAGGGGTACTCCATTATAGTGCTGATGTTCCTGTCTGGGGAGACAACACTTTTCTGTAGGTATTTCAGGCCAGAGTGGGCCACTTGTGTCACCTCACTTGAATTCCTACGAGAGCGAGAGACAGCCACCCCAGGTACTCCTCACCTCAGCCCAACAACTGCAGGTGAAACATGTTTACATATATCTGAAGAAAGTGCACAGGAAAGTTGAAAGTCAGTATGAGAGGGGAGTACAGAACTGACAGTTTCTACACACATGCAGTTTGTTGCATCTTCCCTATATGAGAATATATTAAGCTTATGATGACGGACTTTAAAAATATCAGGTTCCAGGGACAGGTGACACTGAACATAGTCCACAACCTTTCATTGTTCAGTTCAAACTCCAGTTCAGCTCGCAGGCAAAACGAGATTCATGGTTTAGCCCTTAATTCCTGAAGCCTGGATACATTTTTTCAAAGTGGTGCAATTGCATAACACAAACAAGATGACTGCCAGAAACTGTGACTGAAACTTCTCCAGTGTCTGATTGACTCTACTTGTATTATCAGGCCCTAGCTTGACATGTGCCTGAATTGCTGAATGCCAGATGAGAGGGAAGGTGTCAGGGATAATGCAAATATTTTTATTAAGCTGTTGAAGTGTTTTTGACACAACAACAGTAACATCATACCTTTAAAAATGCCACACTAAAAATTATTGTAAAGTTTATCTATCACACAAGATGCATTCAGTAACAGGAATATCTTTATATAGATAAATTCTGAGGTTCATCTTTATTTGCAACAGAAACTCAATAAACAAAAGGAAGACGTAATTCCTGTGAGCACACCGATAATTGGACAAGTCTGGGAACAACTGTTAGGCCAGCTGCAAAGATGTGAACTTAAAAAATAATTTCTATTGCCAAACAGGGAGCTTGCCTTCTCTTTGAACTCCAGGGGAAATGAGGATAAACTAGTTATTATAAAAGATGATCATTTAGTATCATCATAGCACTTTCTAAAAATCTAACCAACAAGCCAAAACATGAGCTAAAGCTAGTTATTTACTTCCCAAAATACAACTATGTTTAGCTCCAAACAAATACTTTCACATACAGGGCTGAAAAAAGATCAGAAGGTATAGCAGCTATTTTGAAACCTGCATTTCCATCAAACATCTTAGTTTATTTATATATACCCCACTTTCCTTGAAGTAGTGCCCACACAAGCAGCATTTCCCACTTTGGAGAATAACCATTAATTTCACACCACAATGTTTTTTCTAGAATATAATTACACAGAAGACAAGTATTCTTTATTAAAATATCTGAAGGCACGTTAGGTAGTTATGACTGGTAGTTATTCAGGAGCATAGGTTTTTTTATTTTCTTTTTTTTTTCTTTCCCTTTTCTTTCCTTGTTTGCCAGCTAATAAGAGCTTTGGAGACATAAAGGGGTGACTTGATCCCAATGCATTTTAACACTGTAGTAAATAACGCAGTGAGGTATGGAATAATTAGGCTGAAATTGTTCTGTGCAAGACAATTATTCTAACATATGCCTGACATGAACAAATGCATTCTGCCAGGGCCTGGTACATTGTGAATGAATTGTGACATTTTCTCATGATTAATTTTTTTAAAATAATCACTAACTTTTTCCTTCAACTTGTATTTTATAGAGTAACTGGGATGTACATTTTACAAATAGTTGAAGCTCCTAGTATCCCACAGTTCGGAAAATGAATAATTCTTACAGACATTGCCATGTCCAGATCCAAAAGCCTATGTCAAAACAAAATACAACTGAATCTGTTCCTAATGTTCTTCCTGTTGCTTTCTTCCTGCTTCTGCTTTCATCCTACAACTCATGTTATTTCTCTTCTTTTGCCTCTTCTGATCATACACTCAATATAACATGCCATGTACAACTTCAGTGTAATATTCTAACGTGCAAAAGACACGTCAGCACAGCCTCTGAATCAGAAGTTGTGAGTACACTGTGAAGTTTAAACTACAAAACATTGTCTTAGCATGACATTTCTCTTGTGATTGAAGCATTCTGCTGATAAAAAGTCATAGAAAGAACACAGGCACATAAAACAATTCAATGCAGGTAGGAGTCAACACACAGCAGAAAGCTACATATGACAAGAGAAAAGAGATAGGAAAGAGTAGAGAGAGAAGAGGATGTGTTAAAGAATGGGAGCTGGAGGGATGGGGGTGAATGAATGCACACATATAAAGAAGGGAGAGGTAATTTTATACCAGTTCTTTCTTGCTGGTTCACAGAAATCATTAAACTGCCTGCTAATTACAAAGTGACTACCTCCAGTTTCCAGGAAGGAGAAAATAGCTCAAGTATTTTATGGAAACAAATCTTCAAAATTCTTCACTTTCTAAGGTGCCAAGCTTGTCTGTTTCTCTTGTGATGAATACTTACAAAATCTGAGGTTGCCACATTCTATTACCTAAATGTACAAATACCTAGCTTTGGAAATAAATGCAGACAATGAATAGGAAATTTGATATGGGCAGGAAAGGTAAGAAAAGTGTTGGATCTTCAGCACTTGAAAACAAACTCATGTCAAGTGGTAGGGCCAAAAGTACAACCCAGTATGCAAACATATCAGTGTTAACAAAAAATGGAGATTAAGAGATGCAGCTAGCAACAGAAATTTTATAAAGAAAATTGGATTTTTGATGAAAAGATCACTTTCACAGAGATTTATCTTCCTTAGAAATTGTGATGTCCTACTGCTTGCAATGTCTCTGGAAAGGACACCCCTTCTTTGAGAAATTTCCCTTTGAATCCCAGTATGTGGGAAAGGCAGTGGCCTACGATAGAACTTACCACTCAGTCCTGGTTACTAAACACTTAAAATTCCCTTCTCTCAATTTTTAATACTCTTAAGATCTGCCTTAATATGAATCCAGGGATGTGACAAATTCTACATCCTCATCTTGATGTTTCTGCAAAAGAAATCCGAGACTGCCTGTCCCTGAGATGACTACCTCAAATCAAAACTGATAACCTGAAAGAGGGTGAGAATATCAAGAGAATAACAGAGCTCAGATCCACAGAACTCAGAGTTTTTACTAGACAGGACAACTTGTATCACAAGCATACTGCTTGTGAAAGTCCAAATTTATCTCAAGCAATGATAGGCTGCTAAAAACAAATAAAGAAAGAGAGGAAGCATGAAATGACAAGATAAAGGACTTAATAAACACATTAACATCAGGGTGAAATTTTTCAAAGTGAATCCTTACTTTTAATAATAAAGCCTATCCCTAAATGCATTCTTCATCACAGCACAACAATATGCACTTTTTGTCTGTGTGTGTGCATGGGTGTTGAAGATTAGAGACTGGGACCGGGGAGGAGGTTCAAATAGATGCAGGGCACTTGCAAGCAAATCAAAATTGTCTCCAAAGAGGCACTTCCTGCTGGTGACTAAGCCTTCACCCAAACAGTCAAGAGGAAGGGGCATAAGTAAAGCATTGCAAACGACCATCCCGATTGTATCAGAGTGGAGACAACTAGGACAAACAAACTCAGGAAGTGGCAGGGAGTAAGAAACTGAGAGGAAATCTATGGCACAGAGAGGAAAGTGAAGAGATTGCACCGATCTGCAGAAAGGTCACCTCTGGGTCGCACTGTGCCAAGCTTTTTCAAACCCACTTTATTTGGACTATAATACAAAACTGGCACACACAGCTGGCGACTGCTGCAGAGGCTATTCAAATGTTAACATTCTCAATGATAAACAGCCAAAAAAAAGTTCTGTGTAAGCAAATTGGAACAAACAACTAATCTAAATCTGGTTGCTAAGAGACTGAGGATTTCAGCCAAAACCAGCCCAATGCCTCAAGAATACTTTATTTTTGATCAAAAAAAGTACCTGTAGATGACTCCATGTTGGTGAAGAAACATGAGTGCTGATGTGACCTCTGCAGCATAAAAGCGGGATCGAGGTTCATCAAATTTGCGTGAGCGCTGGATTTGAAACATTAGGTCTCCTCCATTTACATATTCCATGACGAAAAAGAGGCGGTCCTGAAATTAATTAAACAGTGCTATTTAGCTAATTTCTCTTCGGTGCACAAAGGACTGCTTGAAGCTACACTTTAGGTGACCAGAACATTTACGTCAAGAAATAAAAAAAAACAAATGCTAGAATTCCAAAAGAGGAAAAGGTGACAACCAAAATCCCCCAAACCTAAAGAATATGAGACAGGAGTATCAAAGTGAGAAAACGGCGATCAAAACCTAGCAATAAGCAACCCACACACAAAACTCCACACATCAACAAATACATATGGAATTATAATCAATTTTATATAATAGCAGAGATACATAAACGATACTGTTTCTTTTATAATTTAGCCATAACTATGAAAAGATAAAATAAATTCTGTCGAGTACTGACAGTCTTCTTATTTCTTCACTTCTCTCTTACCAGCTACTATGTCTGCAAAGCATCTTTCTCAAATTATGTAAAAATCGTTTAGAAATGTTAAGTTACAGAAACCAGTGCCGTCAAACTCAAACACTTATAAATGGTTTTTTGAATTGCCTCAAACTCTCACAAAACAATGAAACAGAATTACGTTAATAAAGTACATACAAGGTTCTTTTTATTTTCTTCTGATGCTTATCACTTCCAAGTTCAAGCCTTCCAACTTATTTCCATGGAAGAGGTCTAGAAACGAACTTTACTTGAGAATAGCAATCATACCCTACGATTTGGATTCAGAGTACGGTTCTTAAAAATATCCTTAAACTTAAGCATGTGCATTAATCCTGCTCATTAAATGCCTAAATGTTATACTTATCAGGGATGTTTCCTGGAGAAGGCTAGAAATGTTTGTCTGACTTCTTGCTGATTACAGAAAGAGGATGCAGAAAAAAACTTTGCACCTTTCCCCCTGTATGTTGGGAACATGGAAACTGCCAGACTGGATCCAATTCAGAATGCCAGCTAGAGTGGTATTCTTGGTAAAACATTGCTTATGACTTAGGTACATTTTCCAACATTTTTCTTACCATTCTCTAGGAAGGAAAAGCTACTGAAGAATACCATTGAAGCTTCTGGCTGTATCATACTCAAAAGAGCATGGCTCCAGAGCCATGTCTTGTTCTTTTGCAGTGCTCAGTTCTGCTGATATGAAATATTCAAGATCATAGTCCAGATCTTCTGACATTAGTGTAGGCTTTAAGTACCACCCTCTTCACTTCTTTTAAGCAAAAATATGGGTCCTGTGCTGTCTGTCTGATTCTCTCTGGAACCGACAAGAATTACAGCCTTGCTTTTAAAAGAAAATCTGATAGTTGTTAGATGGTCTTAGGATTTCAGAAGCCCATCATGGCCAGTCTTTACAAAGGAAGATTTGGGAAATTTCAGAAGCTAGAGTTGAAGGATAACACCAATGCAGTCAGTTCTGTCATGAAGTCACTCAAAAGCATAGCTATATTTGTACTGGAATGTGGTGTAAGATGACAGGACATCCCTAAGAAGAAGATGCAGGCATTGTCCTTTGCTGGGCTCCTCATCACCACACTACAGACTATCTCTGAAGAGCAGTTTTGGTCTCTTTGCTGATGCAAAGTGATGGTGCTTAGAACTGTGACTCCCAGACGGTGATCCTCAACTTGCTACTGAGCTGGGAACTGCTGCTTCCAAGAGTGATAACACCAGTAAAAGGCTGGTTTACACAATTATATAGATGAGGGCCATTTCCTAACATATCAGGATATACACTGTATAATTTTCAAATACTCTGTGTTTGATTTAAACAGAGCTAATGCTTTTTGTCATATTCACTAAAAGCCTAATTGTTGATTTTAAATATCAGAAATTGTGTTTAGTTAAAAATTCAAGTTCTTTTCTTTTAGTTGAGACCTTTGTAGGACATCTCCAGTTCAGCTAACTGAAAATTTAACCTGGACTCTTTAGCAGAGTATTTTCTCACTACACAGTCTGAATAAAAGCTTTAGCAGTAGCTCCGTTTCCAGAGCTGGAGACTGGAATCCTCTTTTATACCTTCCTTATGCACATCCCATTCTCCATTTGAAAGGGTATTTCTGGCAGATTCTGCAGCTTACTTGACCACATTATCAAAACCATAGCTACTAAAACCAAAATTAACAGCTCAGAGATCAAAATTGCTCTGCTATTGCATTTTTCTGCTGCAGACTGATATTTTGAGTCACTTTTCCAGCTTTCCTGGGTACACATTTCAGTTTTCTAATGAGAATTCAGAGGAAAAAAAATAGTTTGAAAGTTCTGTTCTCTATTTACAGTGAGTATGGGAAAAGTGTTTGATTTTGAGAGAAGAAAAATACTAATTCTCATCCACTGTCATGGAGTAAACAATACGATGCACAACATGCAGATGCACAGCAGGCCAGAATTTCAACACTAGAAGATACCACCTTTTTTGATTAAATATATTCAGTCCCTATGAAAAATACTTTCTTAAAAGCAGCCTCTGGTCTTTTTTTTTTTTTTTTTGGTCAGGACAGTAACATGATCAGCTGGGATTCAAATTTACATGAAAAGAAGATGTAAAAGAAGAGAAAATCTTTTATGAATATGAGCTGAGATTGGTAAGTCCATTTTTTTCCTGATTCCCATAATCTCAACAACAACAGATATACTATTTTGATTTTTGATACTCAAACTTTTTCCCCTATCTTTCATCAAAAGTTAATGACCAAAATATAGGTCCCCAACCCTCTGACTATTTCCTTTCTGTCATAATGTAAGCACACACATTGAGAGACCCAATGAGATATTTGAGACTCCAGTGCAGAGAGGATTTCATCCTCAAACAGTAATAGTGAAATAACTTTATTATTCCTGATTATATGCATCTTGCAGTATGTGCCACTAGGATTTATTAAAACACTGAAGTAGGAGAACATAAAGTGAACATTCTTAAGAATTATACATTAAGGGACAACACAGCATTTACTCAGTTAAAAATGAGATAGGAGGTATGAATTTATCATTGGTTGTGTTCCAAGAGAAAACCGAATGGCATTGGTTTGGACTGCATTATTTTTGGACTCCGTTTTCATCACATTTGAGAAGCATGTTTTGATGAACAAAATAAATGTAAAGCAGTCCTGGGAACTCTTTAATTATATAAACTCAAATAAAAGGCAAAATCACAAACAAAGAGACTACAGATTAATCCTCTCTTGGCACCTATAAAGCACAAAAGTGCTGCAAAGTAAGTTAATATGTTTTCTGAAGTAATTAGATTCTTCTGCAAGGTTTATTTTAGCCTTTAATCATACCTGCTTTTCCTTGAATTTCTCAAAAGGTATGGTTGAATGAGAATACTTAAAATAACAAATGGAAAGAAAAGCGGAGCAGAGAGCATGGGTAAAAGATTTTAAAAGAAAATTGGATATGAAATAAACAGGCTAGAAGTCAAAACAAAAAAAGTTCAACTTCTCTCTGTATTTCCATAGTATTTTCTGACCATAAGCGTAACTACTATAGTGGAATACAAAATGCCTGTCTTAATATCTCTATGATTCCAGTCTCACCTCTCAACTTTCTTAATTGAGAGTCTCCTACACACTTTGTGTCATCAAAACTGGACACCAAAAGCAACGTCTTTTCTAGTCTTTGTCCCTATCACTATCTGGAGAAGTACTCTTGTCACTTAAACTAGAAATCTTGTTCCACCTCTCTCATTCCATTCCATTAATTGTGTCCCAATTTGATTTTTCATCCTTCCTGACATTCAATATAGACACCCTTTAGCTGTACAGTAAATCTTTCTGACTAATACTTCCCACTTTATTCTGATTATTGCCATAGATTTCCCTCATCAAAGCCATTTTCTGATTTTTAGTTTTATTTATATTTTTTTTGTTAACATCTGACCATATAGTATGTGCACTCCCTGCCGGTTTATATTTGCCTGGTTTTAGATGTTATGAGTTTCACTGGATAGAAGTTCTATATTTTGTTTCTGTTGGAATAACATACACATTTCAAATTGGGAAAAGGAGGGTAGATCTTCAGAAACACCAGTAGTGGTAAACTCTAAGGACATAACAGATTCAATCCAGCTCCTTTTTGTGGAGGTGTGATTAATGACCAAGACCTTCCTACTAGTAAGGCCAGATAATCTTGCCAATCAGTTTTGATTTAACAGATGACACTATACAGTCTATTAGTTGTTTAGATGTGGAATAATAGCATTGTTAAGGAACAAGCTTCTACGTAAACCCTTTATGAAAGTTAGACATAGAAAGACTTTGATGTATTGTTTACAATAATCATTGTGTAGCTCTTAAAAGACTTTTAAAAAATTGTTATCAGTCATTAACCTGCCTGTCCTTTGTTTGTTTTCCAATTAAAATCTCATTAACATTAGATTGCAGTCTAAAGACAACCCATTGATAGACATAAGGCCATGTGCAATTATCACTGCAATTTGAAGAATACAAACTTTTTTTTTTCCCTTTCAAACGAGTCCTACCAGCTGGGGGACCCAATATGCAGTTCTGCATAGCCTCATTACTGAAATATTACAAAACAAAAATAAGTCATGCAATCTGTCTCCCAGTTTGAAAACTGAGATGGGCATCCATGACACAAGTCTGAGAACAAATCTTTTCACTACTGTTTTTTGTCTCCCAGTTCATCTCTTACAATACTTAAAATCATTCAGGAAAGCCAGTGAACATGGACTCTTCAAGTGAAATGCACATTTGATTAATCTTAGCACCCTACTCCAACGACCATTTTTTCCTTCATTTATGTTTTTGTACAATTGGGTGTGAATAAATTCTTCCTGATCCTCACTAGTTCCCTAAACTGAGTTTTTTGTGTGAACACACTTTTTCCCTCCCAATTTCAGAAGGTTGCGTTTGAATTAGATTTCTCCAGAGACCATTGAAAATATCAAGGAAACTAATACGTGTTTCCAACATGTATTAAACTTAAATGCAAAACAGTTCATACTCTAGTAGAGTACTGTTACATAATAGAATGTGTTTAGCCACTAAACTTGTTGCAAAACAAAAGTCAAAGATACAACTTTTATTGCACAAGAAGTCAGGTAAGTATATCACCTTGGTATGCTCTGTATGATATTTTATTCATATCATGCATGTATGGAATTCTTTTCCAACTAGTACAAAAGTGTGATTACTTAACTCTATTTAAACAGGATGCTCAAAGAGTTTGTTTAAAATTACCTAAAACTACAGCAACTGTCCCACCCCTTAGAACTTAAATAAACATTTCCTGCTTCTGATGGAAATTGCACAGGCATACTGTACACAAAACTATATGCAAGCCTTCACCGCCCGGAGCCGAAGACTAACCAGGATAGCAGATTCATTTTCCACAATCCCAGCATTAGGAGTGACAAATATAAAACCAAGAGAAAAACCAGGTACGACACTAAGGAAAACAACAAAAAGCTCCCTCCTGTTCATGTGATTTCTTTTTGAAGTTTACAGTAACAATCTCCAACAGGACACTACCACATTATCTGTCTCAGATTTCAGTGTTTATACTCATGGCTAATTGTGTTGTTTTTCCTGTTTTGTACCAGGGCTTTCATGGAGTTCCAAATAAGAAGGGAGCAATTTCTATGAATCCCACATTTCTTAGAATAACTGCCCTGTATGTAGGGACTGCTATCATAAATTTCACATGGAATATCTGCATCTTCCACTTAACACTTAAATGCATACATTCAGATTTTGTATTAGAGGATTTTTTTGTCAAGCAGACATTTCAAATTTCTCTCCAGCTGGTGAATACTATTATAGGTATGGCTTATTGCTCACTTTTACTCAGCTTTGCATAGTACTTAATTTCAAATCCATTTTTTTTTGCCCTTGAAAGAATTACCTCACAGTTAAAACATAGACCAGAGAGAGTCAGAGAACCACACAAAACTGGATAAAGAAGTCTTGCAAGATCATCTAGTTTATCCCACAGCTGACAGGCAACATCAGCTGTACCTAGCCAAGGGGAAAAAACCTTTTCAATGTTGCAAGGTAGTCTCTGGGCACTATGAGTCTAAAACTGTGAACCTGAACAGCTCTGCTGAGTGGACTCCATTTGGCCCACAAAGACCTAGAAGCAGGAGTCTCTGCTAGTCTGGTCTGCTGGAGGGCAAGTGGGTTTGTCTGCACTCCACTGCTGTAGAGTCTGCCAGAAATGCTCTGCTCCCTTCTTTTGCCAGCAGCAAAAGCCAGTAGTGAACAGTAATCCTTGAACATATTCTGCCTCACAGGTCAGAAAATTGCATCAGATACTGAAATTAATCTGATCATCTCTTAAAAATCACCACTGATAAGCACTCCTTGACCTCCTCTGGCACCCTATTTCAGTACTTACAGAAAATACCACTGGGAACTCTTTTCACTGCTGTAAATCATTTGCATTACTTCTTATGCTGACCTTACTCAAGATGTCCATTCCTAGCTGTGTTGGAAGCTATATAATACCTTTCAGAGAAACACTTCCATGCTTTCCACCTTTGCTTCTTATGCAAAGAACTGCTTACTGTTTTTCCTTGATTTGACAAAACTGATTACAAAATATTTCTTTTTTGTTCATAGAGACCTCAGATATTACGTTAGCTGAGAGTCTGTGGGATAAAAAACACTTGTAGAGTCTTGAGAATGGTTTCAAAAATAGGTGGCCCTTCTTGAGACATTGAAATAACTCTTAGAAAACCCTCTCTACCCCATCAGACCATACCATGTGCAGAGTCAGAAAAAGCTACAAATGGAATGCAACTGGATTTCAAACAGTGCTTTCACAATCTGTACAGAGCTTCTCAAAACCTTTACTGTGCATTACTGTAAAGACTTGCATTGCAGCCTTTAGTCATCTACAATGTGAGTTGCTGGAAACGGGTTTTTAAGCAAGATGTTTGTCTGAGATCTTTATATGTCATAAAGTAGTCTTGGTATGTCACTTTTGTCATAGGAGATTTATGTTGCCTCCCTGTGGAATATCAATGGATACTGGAACAGAATGGGATTCTTAACATGTGTTTCATGCCCCTCACTCATCCAATATACTATTAAACAAGGAAAATATGGCTGTTGTTATGTACATTGAGATAAATTGGCTGACTGGGGTGGGGGACTTACTAAGTGTCAGCAGCAGGTCACAGAATGATGGCAATTACAAGTTAACAATTCAAAGCAGGAAACATCAGCCAGGACCTTGTGGGCATCACCTATTCTTTCAAAAAACTTCAAGGGATGATTAGATTTTACCTAGACTGGAACTCAAGAAGAAAGTTTTATTTAATGATTTTTCCAAAGACGTATCCAGCAATACCCTAAAACTGTACAAAACGAAGAGAAACCAGCCTGTCCCAAACTCCTAGAGAGTGAAAAAATGTGCCATTTGTTTATCAGCTTAGCACTAATACTTGTAGAAAACTTTAGTTGATTGTTTCAATTACTGAAAGACTCTAATCCCACATTACTGTGGTAAGTAAAAGTCACTGACATTAACATCACTTTGGAAATGTATAGGTCTTCAACTGTACCATAAATGTTGGAATATGAGAAAGTATGAGAAGTTATGAATAAAAGCTGCAATTAGACTCTGCAACTAGCAATCATATATACATCAGAGCTTTTCCCTGTGTAATTTATGAACACCTGATCTTTGAATAGAGTTTTCCTACTGTTTTTTCAGATAATGAATTCTGACAGACTACTATCTGCACCACATTTACTATGCATTGGATTAGCTGGTGTATATATAGGTTTATACTAGGTCTAGTAAAAAGAAAATACGGTTTAAAATTTCATTAATCCTGTTTTTTTTTTTTAAATGAAGTTTAGAGTAATTCAGTGTAGCACAGAAACAGCAGGTGGAGAGTTGTCAGCTTGCTCTCCATAGAGCTGTCATTTTACCCACTGAGAATGTCACAAAAAATTCTAGCTCCAGTTAAGTTTCTTGAATAGACAGAATTTCACATTCAGATCCTAAAATCTGAATCCTGTCATGTGAGTTCATTTTTTTAGTTCCTTCCCACTTTAAAAAATAATCACAATTTTCGTTTTTGTTCTTCTTGGTCACTGATGGATATTATACCTCATCCCTATGGGAATGCTTTTTGTGACACCTGTAATATAATATCTAATGTTCTGACACAGTATCTACAGGGCTTAGTGGTGAGATTCTCTTCAGCTCAAATGGAGTTCAGATCAGGATTAAAATTTTAATGCTGTAATATGTGGAATTTATTAGCCAAGGGCATGCAATGAAAATGCTGAAAAAATTCTATGCATATGCATTTCGTCAGCTCAATCCCCTACCATTTAACCTTAGAAATGAACTGAGAAAAAAAGACTTCTAATTTTGGGGAAATCTTTAACCCTACATTATTATTATGTGTTCTGATGGGTTTTTTTTGGAGTTGGTGCAAATGTTTTAGTCTGCCTCAAGCTGCAGTGTTGGCAGCCATGAGCTCCACAGTGAGCTCAGGGAAGGTGTGCTGCTCCCTGGGCAGCAATTCTGATCCCTGCCTGCCCCCTGAAAGCCCAAGCGAGCCCCAAGAGCAAGGACCCCAGAAGTGTGCCAGCTGGTGTAATACACTCCTTGTGCCCTTCCTCTCATATAAGTGAGAAACACAACTGGAATCCTCTGCAGAAATGGTGTGTTTTGTAGTTCTAGTCACTTCAAAAGGGGTATCAAGTAGGAAAAGCTTCTCAGGCCATTTCCCTAATACCTTCATTTGATGACAGATAAGCTGTGAAAAACGCCTTTTATGAAATTCTTTGATCTCATCTTCTTTTGGTGTTGTTTGGAAAAAAGAACTGTTCTGGTGAGATAATTTTAAAGACCTCTCATTTAATGGCCTGATGCACATGGCAGAAAATTATATCAAGCCTGTAAAATGTCATTATGCAGAAAACATTACAATGTGCAGGCAGCTATTAATATTCCTTTGTTCTCATTCTTATAGGAAAAATACAAACACTGTCTTCCAAATAGAACTAACTATAAAGTTTTTGAAGGCACCTCAGTACTTCTAAGAACAACTTTTAACCTGTTTACATTCTCCTGAGGAGCTCAGATAGAGATGGCACATGTCCTAGATGCCTCCTCAGCCCTTAGGTTGGCTCTGGTACCTTCCTTGTCTTTATAACTCCTGTTTTCTTATGCTGTTTGGGCATCTACCTTATGTCTTTGAGCACACAGGGAAACACATCAGATGCTACAAAAGTAATAAGGAACATTCTGGGGAATGCAGCCAGTTGGTCCAGCAGCAGTGATATCTGTAGGAAAAGGAATCCAGTTAAGGAAGACAATGAAAATGATGGGACAAAATACTCATCCAGCAACCATTTGCAGAGAAATTATCTGGTATTGCTAAAAAAACCCCAACCTGAAATAATTAGGTGAGTAATTAGCAAATTTTTACATCATAGTCATGATATATTGGCAACAGTGCTATTTGTTTCTAGAAATCTCATCAACTGACCGAAAGGCAGAAGTTGTCTTAGATTTACCCAACTGTCAGTTGTGATCCAGGAGGGAACCACAATGTCTTTACCAATTAGTTACTTGTATAAAAGCTATCAAGAGTTGTCTGCTGAGATATGATTTCTAATCACATATATCAGGACCAGGCATACTGAACCAAAACGGGCAGACTACAGCAGAAATACATGAGCATGTTTTATATTTAAGTTTCACTGTTCACATTTTCAGAATTTGTAAGAAAAGAGAGCACAAATGTATAGATCTTTCCACTCTCCTCATGCAAGAATAAATTCTTGTCCTTGCATTAGCCTGTGAAAGAAGAGTTATCTTGCATTACAGAATTTAGTACTAGGAAAATCTGCACCCTCTTTCAGCTCAAAACTGTACTTGCCTATGAACAGAACAGTGGACATTGTAGAAAGAATGCAATGCAAACAGGTACAAAAAGTTATTCAAACATTCAATATGTTGTACTGTAAGTTAACTTGGCTAATAGGAGCTTGATGTGAATATCAGTGCATTTATTAAAAAATAAGTAAAACGGAATTCTCCAAAAGCTTTCAAACTTCTTTCCTGTAATGTGGGAACAAGTGTTGGAAAACAGCTACAGCAGGGCTAGCTTCATTACACACTGCCTAGATATTCCATTTATGATGTTCTATGTGATAGAGAAACATTTGCTACCAGATGTTCTTTATCACTTTTAAATTGTTATTGTTGCTAAATGAAAAAGAAGGATGGTGAACAGACTGGTATTTCCCCTACAGCAATTTTGTTTTTCTGAAGAAGAGTCAACAAATGAAACTCAGAAAACAAAGTATGAGCATTAAAGAGAGGGCTTTTACCAATTTCTTATTCTGTACAAACTTCTTATTCTGATAATTTCACAGCCTGTAGCTAGCTAGCATCTCCCTTACATTCATCAGCAAGACATTCATAACTAACATTTCCATCAAAGTGCTCCTTTGCATATTCTTTGTACTTCCTTACTCTTATAACCAACTCAATCATTTTGCACTAAGGGGAAAAACCTCACAATTAGTTATTGATACACCCAGCAGCACACAGTATCTTGTAGTCAGCAATTTTACACAAGTTACACTACAATAAAACATTCTCTGGCCTTGTTTTAAGACTTGATTTTCTAACTCTTGTACTTTAAACCAGGCCACTGACTCCCATGGGACATTCTGTAAGTGTTAAGAAATTGGCTTATTTATACTTTTAGAAAGTTTGCACTAGGGGAAGACAGGGAATCCTGTCCTCCATTCAAAAGAACGAGATGAATGAAGTCTTTGGCAACATAAATATATTCACTACCAGAAAAACAGCTCTTCTCTATTATGTGAAGCGTTTCAGTAATGTTCCCATGTACTTAAAAACAAAGGTCAGCCAGTGACAACAGTTGGTTCTAGCTCAGCAACACAGCAAGAAACTTCTCCTGCACTGTGATCATCCAGATGGAAAATTTATATGAGATACTGTCATATCAGTTCACAAACTATGCCCTGGATACCAGAAATAACTAAAAGTCTAGAGTTTACTTGAACACGATGTTCTGAATAGAAAAAATAATTGCATTTGTACTAACGAAACCTTGCTGAGGATTTCAAGTTCCTGAAAATGAGACATTAGCACTGAGTAACTGTGCCTCCACTCACATGAAAGAAAAACAGCAGAGTACGTTTTGCAGTCTTTACCAAGAGACGTTCTTTTGGCTGAGCCAGAACAAAATAATTATGACAGCAAAAATAGAGGTGTTGCTGTTCTAAAGTAAGTTATGTTTCCATTCAGAAATGTCTAATTCCAGATTTTTATTCAGGACCCCTCTTTTCTTACAGTTCATAGTACTGTGAGAGGCACATTAACATGCTGATGTTCATTTCCTCAAACTCAAGCTCAGTCATTCAGATGAGGCATATAGAAAAAACCCATTGATCTCAAATGTATACTATTATTAGTTGTAGTAAAATACCATAACAAGACCCAATGGCAGACCAACTTTCCATTGATATTGCACTTAGTAATACAGACTGAAAGTTTCTCTGCACACGTACTTGGTATATGCCAAAAAGGGATGTAATTAGGATGTACAGGGAGAAATAGTAAGACAATGGTCATATAAACACTGACTGCAGCAATGACAGAGGAGATGCTCATCTACACCTAGGGAAGTGTTTCCTTCATTGAGAAAGGATAACACAAAGGTACCACTGAATCAAGCTATTCGAGAAGAGAGAGACTAAAAGTTGCTAACTTCATGGCTGGTGCAAGGCCAAGTGTAAAACTGTATATCCTCTCTTTGTCTCCTCATATACTACTTTTCTTACTCCTAGGCTGTCCTAGGTAACAGTTAACATAAGTTTCATCAGGTAGTGATATTGTTTCTCAAGATTTTCAGTGCTCTTCCTGAAACCTCTCCATGGCAACATGACAACATCAAAATTCCCTTGTCATGAGGAGATGGAGGTGAGTACGAAGAGCAGTTCACGGACTGAGCTTCTACCCTGGGTAAATGTTCTGAGCAAATCCCTGTGCAGCCGCTGTTGCTAAGCAGAAACCAGATAACCTGCTCTGCTGGAGAGCAGCTGCCAGAGAGGGAAACTTAACCTTCATATGCTCTCTCCTGGGTCTCTTGTACACACTACTATTCCACTCACAAACCCAGTGTTTCATGCTCTGATTTGCTCTCATGCAGGAAAAAAACATACAACAAACCCACAACAAAAAGGGAGAATGAAATTATGAAAATAAATAAAGACCAAAAAAGTTAACATTAAGCATGATTAATACAAATTCAAATACATACATCTACTTCAAAATAAGTAATATATGTACAGATTCTCCTACTCAGTAAACGGTAAGAGGCCAGAATATATTGTGCTACTACATCAACTGATACAGCGAGATGAGGACCATGACAGACTATCTCAATACAAGTCTTTCAGCTGAGGTGAGCACTGTCACCCCCTGTAGCCTCAAATGTAGCATTTAAACTCCCTTTGCACTTCCAAAATCGCTACTGAGAGAGTTCTGTGCTCTGAGGCCAGTTCTGTGTTCCAGGCCCCAGTGTCCTTGCTTAGTCTCCCCTGGGGAGGGACAACTCCTCAACATTGCCTATGGGAGCCGCATTTTGGACCGGCTCAGTGCCGTAGGGGTGCACATCTGGCCCTGGCTCCTGAGCAAACCCTGGACCTGTTTCATACCCTCACCATGCTGGGGGCTGTTGATGGACACCCTTACCAACAGACAGCTCTGCTTGTCACATCTGGACCCCACGGGTCTGCACTGGCTGGTGGGGGTGGCCCGTGCTGAGTCACCCTCAGTACCTGGTGCTCAGGCAGGCCCTTATTCTTGCTGACAGACAGTCCATAACTATTTCCAAAGGTATGAACAATTTTGAACCAATGGTGATTATACCCCCAAAAGAAGGCAATTAATGTTGGTACAATGTGATTCCCAGGAATTTCTGGTACAGATGTTCTCTCTGAAGCACAAGCTGTCCCCTGCATGACTTAATCACTAGCCAGGCTGCTTCTGGGAAAGAGAAGGGAGGGATAAATGGTTTACTATGCAGATAGCAAGTACCTCAGAGGTTACAGATGAGGACTTTGCTCTGGACTGAGTAAGGTTGAACTCCCTCTAAGGCTCAGTAAAATGTTAGTAGGTTTTAAAACTGGATCAGCAAGTTTCCCTTGAAGTAATGACCAGGGATGGCACCAAGGGATGCCATGAGGACATTATCAGCAGTCACTGACCTCTGACTTGGATAAAGCTTTTGTGGTATCAGATTTGCACTTGCTGCTGGAGCAGTGTATGTATGGAAGCTTCAGGTTGCATATATTCACTGGGCATCTTCAGTGCATACTGAAGCGTGGTTAATTGAAAACATCAATCCTGTAAATACATGCTTGTATGTGGAAATAATTGCACCTTTTGAATACACATTTATTTTATTGATGAGGTCTCCGAATTAAGTTTGCTAGCTGCTCAATGAACTTCTAACTTCCCTTGGAGGAAAAGTTCTGTTATACACAGCAAATACAGACTTCGACTTATCTACTGTGTCTATAGTCTTTTTAAATTATCTAGAAAACTGCTTCTTTGATTTGTTTTTTAGCTGGTTAAAGGTTGAAAAGCTTTAAAGAACACAGCATTTATTGCAACATCAAAGATGATTACAGAATAGCCTGGCAGTTTACTTCTCTGCAGAATGCCCATAAAAAAGAAAGATGTGTGCATCAGGAATTTGTAGAATGTGTTGCACTATAAGATAAACTGAAAAAGGAATGTGTATGTGCATGAATACAGTAAAGTTCCTATTTTGACAGTCACTGAAATAGCTTAAGTGGTAACTCTATTTTTTTGTTAAATCTATAAGGAAAGATGTTTCTGAAAAATACTTAAAGAGATGACAAAATGAATCCATGTCAGAAAAGTTTCATTCCAAGTTAAATAGAAAATGTAACATGCTTCAAGTCACAAGAGAGATAAATTACAAGGTGGAAACATTCAATTTACACTAGATTCTTGGTATTTTTACAGTCACAACATTTTCAGCCATCAGGTGCCATTACAAACAGAGAATGCTACCAAACAGCTGGAACAAATTAACCTCAGAAGCTAAGACCTGGCCATGGTTCATGAAGTTTACAAACATACCTTGCTCAACAATTTCAGTGAATAATAGAACTAAAATCCCCTCAAAACTACTTTTTATTTATCCATCTAAAACAAACGAAATGTAAACTCATGTAATGTAAACTCAAGTTCACATCAACGCTAACTTGCAGTAACGTGTGCAGGATTCCTAGAGTGGAAGGTCCATTGCATAAAGGACAGCAACAATAAAAGTGAGATTAAAATAACCACAAAAATGGTGAATAAGCTAAATGTGGAACTGCTATGCACCAAATCCTGCAATATTAGAACTGGGACATTGGTAAGTAGTAAAATGGGTCTTCACGCAGTAATTAGAGAACTTCAGGAGTTTTCTGCTGTAGCTGTGGAGGTAGACTGTACCAGCTACTTCAAATATGAATTTTATGGACAATAGATTCATAAGCGGATACTAAAAGAGATAAGGCAGAAAAGTTCATTTTAACATCCTTCTACAATTCTGGATGCTGGTGGAGTATGAATGGAAACTACACACCCTCTCTAAACCTCTCTAACCTCTTTTATTTTATCATGTCAGTAGCAACAAAATGGATTAGAAAGACCACTGATTCTACTTGGTAGGGCAGTTCTTAGTCTCACAGGTTACAAAAACTTTACATGAGATATATACACATATACAGTGACATTCAGAAAATGGAATTTAGGTGGCAATCTATCTGAAAAATAATTGTATTATTATAATATTTAGTTTAATAGAGTCAGAAGAAGGAGTCAAAATATGATTGCAGCAGCTTGAAAGAAGAATGACATCATAAAACATAAGGGTCATGTTCATTCTCACTTTATTTTGGAAAAAAGACTGCAGATTACTATGCTTCAGGCTTTCAGGCTCTGAAAATTTTTTCCTTTAGGATTCATGAACTAACATCAACATATGAAAATATATTAAAAAATAAAAAATATTTGGAAAAAACAAGAATGAGCAGGAGCTGCATGTATCAAGCCTTCCAACTTGGTAAAAGAATTTAAAGGCCTTTTCCTCTCCAGCTACCTAAGAACTGTGACATCTGCTAATGTGCAACAATGCAAATCAAATGGAAAAACATAGTGAAAAAATTCCATTGATTAACCACAAGCTTTCATTAAAAGTCTGTGCTTTAAAGAATGTAGTGGGATAATAATAAAAAAAAAAAATCTCCTTTAGAATACCACGTTGTGAATGAAACTCATTATTGTTCCAAGCCTCCAGTCAGATGGATTTATAGACTCTACATCAATTGAAACAACAATTTGAATAGATTTGACTGCAGAATGGGACTTAATTTTTTTTACTGTGTCTTTTACCTGTACATATTTTCTGATCACACTGAAATACTCAGAACAAAGCCAGGGATGTACACCCACATAAACAGATTGATTTCAACCGGCAGCTTAAAACAAACAAACAACCCCTGCTCCAAACCACCAAAAACCTCACTACACAAAAAAAAAAAAAAAACCCAAACCAAAACCGAACAAAACCACTTAGTCTTTCAAAATACAGGTATTTATGTCAATTGGAGCTTTACACAGATTCACCTGATACACTGAAATATTATGACTGTACAAGATTATCTGCCTAAGAGAATACTTGAAACTAAAAATGACAGAGGAATATTCTAAAGTAATTTTACAAAAATGCATAACCACCGAAGTATTTTTAAAAGTGTACGCAATTTACTTTTGTGACATGGGATCACCTTTAGCTTCTTATTGTTCACTGAAAAAAAATAAAGTTGACACTGACTCACAGAAGCTCAAATGCCTTTTAGACAAAAAATTTTACCATACTCCCATCAGGTGGACCTTTTTTTTTTTCATTCTAACTTTAAAAACAAACAAAACATATTTCTATGTCTTCAGGAGCAGGAATAAAACAATAAAATTATTTCAGCTGCTGGAGTTCAGAAAGTAAAACAAAAACATGATGCCAGAGCAAGAAAGAACACTCCCAGTTTTCCAACTCTTTTTTTCTCTTTCTACATTTATTACCCTGCTGCTAAATTAATTACTTAGCTAGAAACAGACCTTCATTAATATTTAATAAGTCATTTTTTAGGATGATATTGCTTTGTTAGCTTCAAAGTGCTTTATGGTCTAATCATTTGAGTCATGTTCTTATGAGCGTGAAGTAACTGTGAGCAAGGGCACAGACTGCACTCAGGGATGTGTATTTTCTGAGAGTATGTGCAGTGGTTTACATGTTGCATTAATGCTGACATTCTACAGAATATGAAGAGATTTTAAAACTAAGAGCACAGCAGACGGGAAGGTCTTCAGTCTGGCAAGTTCAATCATAAGACACTCTATGCAGCAAAGTAGCCATCAGAACGAGGATGGTCCCTCCACCTAAAGCAGGAAATAATTCCTTTACTTGAGTGTCATTTAAAGCATCATTTTTATGTCCTGCCTAGCTGTTTAACATCACAAACAATTTACTACTACTGTGGAACCTTTTCAGACTCTTCATTTTCCAAGTCCTATTAGTTTTTGAAATCGGTGCAGCAATGAAATCGGTGCAGTGGGGTGAATTTCCACTTTAGGGCAAACTAACAAGGAATTAGAGCTGATTAGCAGCTTCTTTTGCACTTCTCATATTATCCTTACTTGTGAGACAGCACTCTTATTCTCACCAAGACAATAGTGACGAAACAACTGCTTTTACTAAACATTTTAAATTTTAAATCCTGGAAACTCCACATTAATAAACCATAAAAACTGCAAAGTAGTTAATTTTGATCCAATGTCAACAATATAATGCCCCACAGCCGACTGAAAGCAGATGCCCTTCTCCTCCAGCCACTGAACTTTAGTTAAATCCATCCTGCCAGAAAAAGAGTCTAAGTGTAATATCAAAGGTTTCCCCAAGAGCCCTAAAGGCAGTCTGGTAACAATCACTAAGGGTCCATTTACCACTTGGTGATTGCAGGAGTGTGTTATTCTTCATCCTGCTCCTTCTAAGGCCTCAAGGCAGCCGCTTCACAGTGAGCAAACCAGGGATCTCAGACTTCCTCAGGTCTGTTACATGAGATTCTACTGTACCACGGAAATAAAACCAAACCCAGGAAGATGCTATTTAGGCTCACTGTTATTAAATGATGAAAAAAAAAATCCACTTAATTATACAGAAATTAGAGGATATGATGGTTAAAATAGAGTGAGACAGGTTAGACCTGGTTTAAGTAATCTGCCCTTCATTTTTTCTAAATTCTGTCTCAGCCAGCACGGCAAGTCTTACCACTTTTTCCCTGGTGAAGCTTAAAAGTTAGCCCTTTCACCTTACTTAAATGCAGTCTTGTTTTATTGAAAAAATATTTATCATCCTGGTCAGCAAATTGGTAGCTTCCAAGTGTTTCTTTCCATCACAACACAATGAGTTGCTGGACTTTTGCCAGTGATCTTGGCTTATGGAGGGACAAGGCGCTTTAACTTCGGACAGGGGTGGCCATGGAAGTGTCCTGAGTTGCACTGTGCTCTCTGCAGCTTGCACTGTGTTCCAGTGCTGGTTTATTTATGTCTTACCAGAGCAGAAAACATGCAAGTTTAAGTAAATTGAGGTCAGAAGATGCAGTAAGCTTCTACAAATCTAACTCCAACATGGTATTAAGTTCTTGGCAAGCTTTTAGTAATATGATCTCATATAAAAAAAACCCCAAACCCTATTCACTGGTATGAGCAAGTCAAAACTCTCTTGAATCAATGGATCTGTGATTACATGGCCCTGTCATGAAGTTGATATATTGTGTTTAACAGTACTGGACACTGACCAAGTAAACTGCTACAGTACTGGTACTTGATACTATTGTCTGTGTGCAAACATCAAGCTGAATAGGACAAAATACTGACTCAAGCCTTTATACAATACATAAATTGAAACTTCCTTTGAAGGTTAAGAAAATTATTTTTTCTGTTTTCACTACTGGTTGCAATCTTATTAGTCTGAAAAGGACTGGCAGCTGTTACACAAGATAAAGAGCTGCTACACAAGATAATTTTTTTCTAATCTAACTAGACAGAGAAAATACTCTGACATGATTCCCACTTGGAATGGAGAATAAGAAAATGTCTATTCTGTACTAAATCAATCACTACTTGTTTGCAACCTGTTTAAAACTTTACAAAGCTCCAAAAGCCTTTCACTCTCATTGAATCCAAAAGAGAAAGAAAACCTTTGTTCAAAAACCACAAAATAAAATCACAAAAAGAGTGAATTATGTTCCACTGATTTTGGTTTTTTTCTGGTAGCATGACATTCCATTTTTTCTCATTCTATGACACTTCATTGAGATTTATATGATCAGTTATAAAGTAGTTGTCTTTTTTTTTTTCTTGGATACCTAGGAAGTATTTGCTCAACAAGAACACTAGATTACTCTTTTAGTATAAGTTCTTTCTCCTGGTACAAAACTAGAGTTCTGTTGTTGCAAGAATGAGAACAGCATTGCTAGCCTTGTGATGTTATTTAACTGTGGAGAGTTGCAGGCAGTAAAGAGTTTACTCTCTAAGTGGAATTACATTTTGAGGCAGACCCCTTGGTATCTCCTGGAATGAGGGAGGAGGGTGAAGAAGAAAAGTAGCCAAGGAACAAACTTATTGAACAATATTTTCCAGACCCAAGAAATTTTGCTAATTATACAGTCAGACTTGGCACTATTGATTTCTTTGTGAACAGAAAACAACTTGCTTTCGAGTGACAGAGGAAAACTAATATATAAGGTTCAACAGATACTACAGATATTGGTAAAGCTACACATCCCATCACCATCCCCTTATACTGCAGAAATAAGAAATTCACATACATTTAAGTGTAATGTTATCCTGATTGTTTCTTCTTTTTTCAGGAGGCTTCAATAATCATGTATCTGGTGATGCAAGCCCTAGGTGTCACATGCTCTCTGAGCAGTTCTCATTAAGGCATCAGCTCTGCAGCATCCTGGTGAGATGAACCAACATTTCTTCCATATGGAAAATCAGGCAAATTTTTTTCTTAACAAATGATGTCATTCATTCCTACCTCCAGACTATCTCACAGGTGAGAGACAGAGGAGTTCACTGTTTGATTTCCTGGGCTTAATTCTCCCGCAGTCAGCACATTAACAAGAAATATTTGAACTATTATTTCAATATTTCTACCTCATGCTATATGCAACATTCTGGCAATTGGAAACTATTAAGTTAGTGGCTTCTATTTGTGAATAGATGTTCATCACTTAACTGAGCTGACGGCATTTCAAGTGTGATTTTGTGTTTAAATAGAAAATGGGGGGTTGTTTTTCTTTAAATTTTGCTTGTAAAGCCATCCTCCATCCTCTTTCATTCCTGGAAGATGTTCATGACACAGTCACTTGCTCTACTGACTCTCTTCTGAAGAGTTCAGTAGATAATTTACTTATCTGTGAGATAATACATCACGCCAAACATTTTTTTTTTTTACCTCTTTCTTACTGAGTTTCACAGTTCTGGTCTTCACATAGATTTATGCCTTTTTTCCCATTCATGAAACAGTCTGGGGAATGGCTAAAAAAAATAACATCAACATTTTTACCATCTATGTATTTTATCATCAAGAACAGCATCAAGGTGGTGGGTATTGATAGATTTGCTTCTTTTGGACAATTGACTTCAAATGACCAATATTATGATGCAATATTACTCTGTTAAAACCTTCTGTATAAAACAACAGTCAATTATTTCTCTATCATACTAAATTTCTGTCCTGCAGGATTAAGACACCAGAGTTTTCATAACTTTCCAAAAACTTGCCCATTTGCTTAGCTATCTTTTAGGAACTTGGCCTTAGGAAACCAACTTTTAAAAATCTTATACTACAGCTCATATATAGTTCCAGAAATGCTTTAAGAAAAACAGAGCAGCTACATTTAAACACAGAGCTTTCAAAATTAATTTATTGTTGGACAGGGCTTTTTCTTAGCCTTTGATGACTATCACAAAAATTTAATAAACATAGCTTCAATCTCCTCTCACTTCAATGAAAGTGCAACATAGATGAATAGTAAAGGTAGCTCAGCACGCTATGTCCCACTGACCAGGCAGGAAGACCAGACAGAAGTTTAGAAAAAGCTAGCAATTTTGTTTGTTTGTTTGTTTGTTACAGATAAACCTAAATTAATGTTATAGACAGCATTCTCAGGATTCCATGGGAGAGACAAAGGAGGTTCCGTGGTGGTTTTCTAGGAGAGATGTGAATTCAGCACCACTGTTCTCAGGAGAAGATAAAAAGCCATGATAGATGTCAGGACTGCAAATAATACTGTGAAGGATGAGTGCTACAGATTTACAGCAAGCCCTGCTCCACGAAAGCTTTACATGTTACATGCTATTAATTAGGCACTCTCAAAAACACACAGAATGCTGCACATAGAAACATCACATCAACATTACAAATATGTATCCATTAAATATGTATCCATTCCTATATAGGAAATGACCTAGTGAAAGATCTCGCAAATGTCTAATTTCACTTTTCAGTTCCCTTGCCTCTGAAAAGATGTGAGGATGTATAAACTAGGACGTGACAATAACACTTAAACTCTTCTGTCATCAAATCATGTGCCATTAATCACAAAACAGTACATATGTTACTGAAATCACTCTGATAAAAAAAATTTATGGGAGGCTTCAGATATTGCTGTAGACTTCACTTTACTGGTGATTTAATATATATTTAGTAAATGTAGTCAAGGTAAGCCAAAAAATAACTGTCCCTGAAAAATACAAACAATATATACATGAAACTGCTTAAAGACAAGAGGCAACTAAAACTAGGCCCAAATTATGTACACCCCTGAAGTAAGTAAAATTGCATATAACAGTAAAAGCTGGATTCAGGGCTAATGGACTAAGCTTGATTTCCCATCATTGTGAATACACATATGCATGCAAAAGTGCAGTGTCTCTTGTAAATAAATGTAAAAAACCACACACAAGAATATAGAAAAGAGCACTACAGAAGCAGTCAAAAACTCAAACCCCAAGAAATGCTAGAATTAAGAATGCTCGTATACCTGATCTACTCCCCATTTGCCTCTTTAGACTGCAGTTTGATGGCATTTACTCATATGATGATTACATTTTCTTCTGAAACCCCAATTTATTAATACAGGAAAACTTAAAGAAATATTGTAAATTACGCTGATTTTTAGAGAAAGTATCCTAAACAAGGCTGTTTAGGATCACATACACAGAAAAAGACACCTCCTCTTTTATGGTCTGGGATAAAAATGCACACAATCATGGAATTAAGGACTGCACTGAATACTCAGAAAGCTTAGTTTCTCAGGAAATCTCAGTACAGCAGTGAATTTTCCTAAACTTGTGTTTGGCTATATGACTTTACCTCAGTAATTGCGTAATACACTTGTATAGAGTTCATGTTTTTAAGCTAAACATTTAAAGGCTTTAGTGATCAGTTTCTTTAAAAGTAGTTACTTGAATACAGGAGGAAGATATTAATGTATTCTTTGCCAATCACTACCTATTGGATATAAGTGTGGGTGAATGACAGCACTAAAACTATTCAGGGAGCTATAACGCAAACTTCTGTATTAAAAATTCCAAAGTACAATATTTATATTCAGAGGTTTATATGGAGGAAGGAAAAATATTGTTCATCACAACAGTGATGAAGAGAATCAGGCAAGAGTAAGAAAACTAAAATTAACATGTTCCTAAAAGTCCTCAGTGACTTCCACAGTGCCTAAATTTCACCTTGCACTACTCTGAAGATAGGAAAAATCCTGTAAAGGAATGGAAACTGATCTTGGTGTGGCTGGCTAACATTAAGCCAACTTTAAAAGTTGTTGCTATCATTTTGCTTTGTCAGCAGGTAGCTTGGTCAAGACTACGTTTATATCCTTGAAGGCGTGCCCACCAATATCTGGGGACACATTACACTGGAGGTGCTGACGGAGAAGGGACATGTTTAACCTTGGCAGGGGGAAGAAAAGGAACTTAACAATAAGTAGTTTTCTTTTAAGCAGCAGCTGGTTTCTTGAACTTCACTTAAGCAGAGGAAGTAGCTTCCAGCTGGGCTATTGCTATAACAAAGGCCTTCACTAACACAGAAAAGGGGTTGGGCAGAAAAAGGAGGAAGAAAAAAAATACAAACCCCAAGATCTGACTTCATATATAAGTTACTTTGTATGCCAGCACAGTTTCCAGAAGGTATTCCTTGCTGGAATCACTTTTTCCCTAAACTTGTTGCCACAGAAAAATGGAGAGTGAGCAATTTCAAAGTGTTGCAAAAATTGTTTCTAAGAAATAAAAAGCAACTAAATAACATGATGCTGCCTCATAGAAGAGGAATGTTTAGCACAAGCACTATTGTGATAAGTGCCATATAAGGAGATACACTCAGAGAAATTGCCCCTCACCCCAACCCCCCCGGATTCTTGGATACCTCAGCAATATTTATTTTAGGTCGATCAAAAATAGAAGGAAAAAAAGCAGAGGTGGAGGGGACCAAAATGAATGCCCTGGCAGCTTTGAAGGGCTAAGAAGTCACTCTCTCCACTCAGAGGTGATAATTCAGACGTGGCTGTTGGCTGAAAATTTGAACTCCTGAGTGATCTCATATACTGCTACTACATGTTACTCTTACGTATTCCAAGCGAAAACAAATTAGAACTACTAAGACAGTAAAAAGTACTGAGAGATTGCCCATTAAGAAATAGTCCTGATAGGAGAAGGTGAAGTGTACATATATTCTAAAAATAAATGAAGATGATCTTTACAGCCTGAAAACAGCAGCCAAACTCCTGACAGTCCTTGTCCAAGCAAAGTTCTTAAAAATCCACTTCAGAGGAGACTGCCAGCTGTACAGACAGGGTTTTACAGTTTGAATGGAGACTCTTTTTGGATGGACAAAAACCACTAATGGAAAAAGGATTACAAAATGAAGTGCAAATGGAGAACTGGCCAGGAAAGTCCCCTGCTTCATGGAGAAGAACTGTGGAAGCCCCTGGGCTCCTGTGGTAGCCTCCGTTAGTGATACAGGGATGTGACTTGTACTGCAAGCGTTCACTGTCACTAATTACATGTGGGTGAGTTTTAAAGCTCTAACAAAGGGGAAATAAAACAATGGCTTTCTGTGTTGCTGTGATCTTCAATAAAACTATGACGTGGCAACCATCAAAGTCCAGAAGTTACACAAGCAATTCCCATTATCAAAATGAAAATGTGACATACCCCTCAAAATGCCCAGATTATTCTTGACTGTAATCCAGAAACTTCAAAGAGAAAACACACAAGGACTGGAAGTCTGGATATCTACTAAAATAACCAATATACCCATTCAAGTATACTGGTTTTAAACATCAACAAGTTTTGTGTCTTGCACATTACAGATGTAGAGTTCATATTCACATAATAGATTTTACAAGAGTTACGAATTAATATGACAGTGGTGGTAGCTTAATGGCAGCTCTGACATTCAGATTCTTTTGAGTCCAGACAATTTATCAGTTTGTAAAACATATGAGTTATTCACCAAGAATGATGTGCTGGTCCAACATATATGCCATATTTTCCATTACTCCTGATGGCCTGAATACTGGTAAAAAGGCTTATACATCAGTTTTATTTTGACACTCTCTTGTCTGTATCCACAAATATCTACAGCTACATATAATTTCTGCGAAATTATTCAACAGCCAACATGTTTCTGATACATGATGGAATTTCTCAGAACACTTTAACACATCATTAGGTTAATCCTACATAAACTGCTTTTATTATGCTCCCACCAAAATAGTTTTGTGAATGCCTTGACTTAGTCTCACATTAAGATTTGCTTCTGCTATCAAGGTGAGAGACCACGTGGCTCTGGGCAGAATGATCAAGCCGATCAGCCACTGCTTTTCAGAGTGTGTGTGCCTATCTGTGTTGTGCAGACAAGTGCATGACAGGTCGAGTGGTCCCTTCTGAGCCTAAATTTTATTATGCTTATATGACCTGTTATGTGACATTAAAAAAAAAAGTATTAAAATATGAAAGATTTAAAATAAAATTGAGTCTGAAGACATAGAAAAACCATGTGCAAAATAAACAAGGGAACTTTATAAACAGAGTTAATGAACAATTCAAAAAGTCAGTAGTTCTTACAAAAATGCCCTTAAAAACCTATAATACACACACACACACACAGAGGATTTGTTAACTGCAAATAAAAAACAGTTCCTCCTATTTTTTCTTGCCTTTAGCATTATGACAACATTAATGATGAACTTTTCCTTCTTTCAAGGACCCCACAAAAGGAAATGCAGACACCCTTCACAATGTGAAAAGACACAAAGTAATTCTAACTCTAGCTGGGTAAGCCCTACAGACATAGATTTTTACAACATGCATAAATCCCAAATGGTTTTTAGTTCTATATGAAAACAATGAACTGACAATTTTCTAAATTACAGACAGAGGATGATGCAAGTCATTCTATGGCACATGTTTAATCTGTTAGAACCTGACCTCAAAAGAAAAAAACAGAAAGTTTGCAATAACTTCAATTTGACAAATTCAAATTTACTCGACTCCAGTCTTTGGAAATCTATATTTTTCAGAGAATTGTAATGAAACTATTATTTGTGTATCTCTAAAAGTTTCTTTTCAGAAAACCAGATCTTAATTGTTGCTTGCATGACTTTTCCCCTATGCCATGATTGGACTGCATAATGCTTTTACTGCCACATAAGCATGTCTATAAGAAGCCCAAACAAGTTCAGAAAGAGTTATATAACATTTTTTGCATTTTTAGGGACTATAATTAAAGCAATAAGATTATGGCAGAGATCCTAGAACAGATTAAGCACAGAATTCTATGATGAATGAAAGTTTGGGTCATAAAAAGTGCAAACCTAGATTTTTTTCTTTAAACCACACTGAGTTCAACATGTAGAACATAAAATTTTGCACTTAACAAACACCCTTAATGGGGATCAGCAAGAATACTGGTGTATACATTAAGGAAAAACAAAAACCCAACACAAAAAAAGGACAAAAAAACCCCAACACAAAAAATTTCTAGTAGTAAGCCTGACTCAAAAAGTCTGTGCTGTATCTAGATTGAAAGTAATTACATGGAAGGACAAACCTAATCATAGATCTAAGAAATTTACAGGAATCCTTAGGGAAAAAACCTTTCTAAGAACTTCTGACAGAGATAACTTTGATGTACACAGGACTTAATCCACCCTGAATTCATGCAAATCAATAGTTCCATAGATCTTGAAAGCCGTCTGATGATAGAGCTTAATATTTACTTTAACATACTGTGTGTTGGAAATAGAAAGCTAAAAGACTCTGTGGTTTGAAAACTGGAAGAAAAACAGCCACCTAGCCTCCAGCATGTATAGTGTTGGTTTACAGCAAAAACAGCCTTTCTGTCAAAATGAACAGCTTATCAATATAACATACTCTTCTCTATTTCTCTTCACATAGATAAATTCTCTCTGTGTTAAAAATCTGACTGTATTGTAACACAGAAAAGTAACCACATGGACACCTGCTGTGAAGCTCCTCTTGCTAAATGATGACCAGAAAGTATAATTTCCATGCATCATCAGTCATAAGCCTTCAACACGAAGCATTCTTCCTCCCAGTGCCAATGACATTCAGTGTATTTCATTTCAGTCCAAAGCATTTTTATGTGGGATTTGAACTGTTTATCTAGTATTGGGTTTTACAAAAACGTTAAAAAAAAAAATCTTTTATTAGTACATGTTAAAGAATTTAAGTAGAACCCCCGTTTAAAATCATTGCAGTGGATCTAGCTTTCATTGGTAATGTGGATGTGGGTTTAATCACAAATACATATATGAAAATTCAAATCAACTCAAGAAGAAAAGACAAGCTTTTTGGAACAGTCAGAAAAAATTAGAAGGACAAACTTCTTTAAACAGCTCCAAATTTTAAAAACTATAGCAGACGTATTAATAAATGTTTAAGAAAATAACTAAAGTGTGCACAGGGGAAGCTGAACACTGAACTACCAGGACAGAATCATATTCTAGAAAAAGTGTATGTGCTTTGGGTGCATGAATATACAAACATGTTGCTGCACATGTTTTATACACATGGTTTGGCCAGAAAAACAATGACAGACTAACCTGTTTCTGTCTCCTGAAACATACTGTCCTGAATCCTCTTTTCTGATTTAGTACAGGAAGCAAAAATTGTTTCAAAAAGTAGTCAAAAGTGTGTACAAATACCACCTCATGATACACGATCAAAATAGCCATAGTAAACTCACTTGTGCATGCCTTTCATGTCTATTTGACTTTCCTATTTTATCCATTTCATCCCACAAATTGCTGTAACAGTGAGTAAGGCACAAAGTAAGTGTAGCCAGCAGGTTATGACTTGTATCTATCTAACTGAGCCAGGTCTTGTTCAAACAGGGGATGTCAAGATTGCAGACTTCAATCCAGCAGCCATGCACTTGGCAGTGATGCAAAGCAGAGCAGCGGTCAGTGAGCAGGGCTGATCCTGCCTAGAGAGCTCACAGTCCTGTGAGAAGATAGTGACAGGCAGTCACAGGGGATATCTGATAAAGTTCAGAAAAAATTGCCCCAAGAAAGGAGAAGACACAAGGACGTGCAAGTTCCTGAAAGATCAATGTATCTGGAGAGTGCTAACACCAGTTATTATTACACAAATACTCTGCAATCTCTAGCTGTTTTGCAAATTAACTGCTGCATTTGATATATGGAAATCTGTATATCAAATCTAGCCAATTTTTTTCCCCGTCCTTTAAATATACACATTCAGATATTTTGCATTCCATCTGGGATCAACCATTATAAGTCCTCTACTGCATAGGTAACATACTGTTTAATCCACATAATCTAATACTGTGCAGAAGTGAAACAAGTACTTCCAAAGATAGACATGGAAAATTATAGTATGTCATTTTAAGACTATTATCAATTTATGGCTAACAACTACTACTGAGGCTTCATTGACTATAGACACTAGACCAACAAACTAAACTAAAAAATCCACCAAAATGCAGAAACAAAACAGCAACTGCACATGCTGCTCACATAGTTTCAGTGTCAAAAGTTGAATTTCTAACAGATGACAAAATGACATCTCATCTGCAATACATACTTCTTTCTGGTCATGGCAAAAAAATAAGAAGGCTAATGTTTCTGACCCTTCTGAAGTCAGTGGGAATATAACCATTATCTTCAAAAGGATTAAAACTAACCCACAAATCTTGTTTTCCATTCTCATGAGCAACTTAACAGCGATCATGAGAATAAAGAGTTTAGGATCACATCTAAGGTGATTACAGCCACAAAACACCACTGTGAAAAAACTGCAGTTGAGATTTTCTTTTTTCTCTTTTAAGAAGAAAATCCACTGCTCTCTGGATAGGCAGGGCAACATGGGATTTCCCAGCTGCCTTACTGTCCCAACAGTGAACTGCTACTGAGGAAAGTGTCAGCCTCTTCCACACTTGCTGCCTCACAGGCACCACTGAGTGTCCGGCAGGCTGGAGCTGCTCATTGACACACAGATTATTTTTTGCTACTTCACTTTTCAGCTCTACCAGAAAACTGAATGAACTCATCCATACAAGGCCTTACTGGAATAGATGTAATGGAAAGACTGGGTAGCCCCAGCAAGGGGGGAGCTGAGGGAAAGACACTCTCATTCACCAGCATCAACAGTCTCAGATCAGTGTGCACATATCATGAAACTTCACTATTAATTGGTGAGTGCTCAAATAGCCTGGAATAAAACATGTTTCATTTCTGTACAAACAAATCCAAACTGTTTGCTCTCCATTTTTCACCCCTAATAGTTAATTTCACTTTTTCAGCTTCACTGAATTAAAGGTTGTCACTATTAAAACAAACAAACAAACAAAACCCAACTCTGCTATGCCACACAATTTGGACAATATCCTGAGAAAAGTTTTCATTGACATATACCTGCCTGTCAGATGCAGACTGAGTACATTTTCGGTATTCTTTTCATAAACATTCTCATCAGGTGACAGACTGCAGCAATAAAATGTTATAGAACACTCCTAAAATCTACACAGTGCCATCACACAGTATCTTGCTTTCATCACTGTGAGCCTGATCAAAAGCAAAGTTACTTCTACAAGTACTGGATCAAATCACAATTCCAGTTACAATTTCTGTAGCATCACTTAATTGTCCCATGCAAACAATTATAACGTAAGGAATGTGAACTTTATTTTTTAAGACATGGCTTTAGAGACAGAGCTTCCAGTACCCTTTTCTCAATACTATGCCTGAGTATAAAGAACATATAAAGATCACAAACATGCAAAAATAAGTATAGCTCTTAATAAGCAGTAAGTAAAAATGAAAGGAGCCTATACATTCAGATATGTTGCTTACCTGTCAAAAATCCCATCCCATGTGTAAAACACCAGCAAGTTTTAAAGCAGGTTCAACAGCCTCTTATATTAAGAAAATAAGCAGAAATGGTCAGTGCCTTGGTGAGATTACAAGCATCAGCTATGAAAATGTCAATGGTATTTACGAACAGTGGAGTGATGGAAGCTTCATAACAGTTTAAGAGGACACGGGAAATTCCTTTCAGGAATTTTTTTTCACCACATATGCAAAGTTAAGGCAAAATGCCTTTCCTTAAATAATGCATGAATAATGCATTCTCTCTGGATAATGCGAACAGGATTGCAACTTAAAATTTCAAAAGACCACCCGTAATAAGTCTTCGTGAATTTCTAAAAATAATAAAAGAGTAGTTGTATCTAAGATTGCTGACACATTCTCTCTCTCCTTTGTAGTAGACATATTTAAGTTTGAACTTTTAAAAAAATAAAAAAGCTATCTTTCTTTTCATTATAAATTAACTGATTTCACTCTGTGTATCAGAAAGAAGTATGATTGTATTTATTTTCCTAATTCTAATTTCAGTTTTATTTATTTATTATTAAATTTCAAACTGTGTTGAAGGCTTATGACTGATGATGCATGGAAATGATACCTTCTGGTCATTATTTATCAAGAGGAGCTCCACAGCAGGTGTCCATGTGGTTACTTTTCTGTGTTACAATACAGTCGGATTTTTAACACAGAGAGAAATTATCTGTGTGAAGCAGTAAAGCTTTTCAGCATTTCGAAGAACTATTTCTTGTTCACAGTCACCAGTATCTTGAAAACAGTAATTGGTTAAGTGTATATTTATAGGATCACAGAATCAAAAAATGATTTGGGTTGAAAGAGATCATGGGCAGGGACACCTCCCACTAGACCAGGCTGCTCAATTAAAAAAATTTTGTCAAAGGTTCACATAATTATTTTTAATATAAATAATAAAAAACCCAAATGGAGTAACTTCCAATGTATTTATCTTACTTTTATAGCAATTGTGGTGTTATGTGAAACAAGGCAAAGAGAGGGTAAAGTTTTTATCTTTCTTAATTTAGGATCAAAAACTGCACATAGGCCACAAGAACTGAACTGACAGACCAACACAGCAAGCCAGTAAAGCAGAATGATGCAACTGGTGTCTCATAACTAAACAGATTAAAAAAGAAATCTTATATTTTAGGAGAAAAAGAACACTAGTGGGATAACATCCGTCTTTGTACAATTACAAAATGTTGAACTTGTAGTTTATATTTGCCCCACTGCATTTCTACAACTATTCCTGGAGTAAAACATGTTCAGGGAAATGTAATCTGCTGTAACCAAGGTCCAGTGTAATATTTCATTCTAAGAAAAAGTATATTAATCATTAAAAAATGTTCTCTGGAATTAGGAACAAAAGAGCAGTGGGAACAATTTGCACGAACTTAGCCTTTGTGATTCAGTAAGTACACCAGCAGTGATTTCAACCTTTCCATTCCGTACTTTGTGGTTGTGCTAACCCAGCATTTCAAAGCAAACTTCAGTTGCACTGACACAATTTCCCATATCTTTAGTTCCATATGGGAGAGAAAGTCTTTTTGAAAATTTCACCTACTTTCACCTCGAGGCTTCATGAGACTCCTTTGAAGTTTATAACCTAAGGTTTCTAAGGGACAACAATTTACATAATTCAAAGGAGAGCTTTAAGGAATGATCACAAATTACTGCTTTTTAAATTAACAGACATCTACCCTTACAGGGAAAAAGAAGGAAAAGGAAAAAGAATTAAAATCCTCAGAATTTTTCATTAACAGATTATCATGCTTTTAACCTTCTAAACATTCTACTAAAACCATCAAATAATTTTATTTGTACTCCGTTTATCTTTCTGAGACAATCAGTAACTTGACAAAGGCAGTAACTTGCAAGCAAAACTTACCGGTAGGACCAAAAAAAACTATGTAATTCTTCACTGTATCATGATAAGATCTGGCAACTTCCCCCCCCCCCGTAGTTCAGATTTCTTTATTCAAGTATAACAGAGTAAATTCAGCTTGCCAAGACATAATGTTCTCTCTGCTATTACTTGAATAATTTAATTTAGCATTTGTTTCAAGAATATTTTCAAAAAGAACATATAAACTCATATGTCCTCTAACCTCTTCAAGCAGTAGCTTCCGCATTTCCTCAAAGAATGTAAACAACTTTAAAACCAACATGGATACTAATGGATAAAACATTACTTTTCTCTGGACAAGGCCAGTAAACAGATCCCTTTTCTGTGGATGCTATTTACAGAATGATGGTAACTGTGCAATCAGATAATCATTAATGAATTTTAATAAAGTTTGCATTGTCTATTAAATCCTGAACTTGGTGATATTTAGGTTCTAGGGAGCTGCCTGTGGCTTCTTAGACTCAAATCATCAGTCTAAATTCAGTTAAAAAGCAGAGTGAAACAATACTCAGCTATTGGGTTACGCATGTGGCTGAGATTACATGTTCGCCTAAGGGATATTTGAACCACTTTGAGTGTTTTATATAATAATACCACATTGAAGTGCACTGTAGAAAGCATTTAATCTCCTAGGGCATATCACCCAGCAACAATTCTTTCCTAACTTTTCCCACAGATTCATGGCAAATTTCCAAAAGATCAGAGATTTGGTGAGTTTAAGCCTCTTTAAATTCAGATTCCTATCTAAACCTCCCTCATTTCTGATCCAGAAATCTCATTAGATATATCTTCCCATTTCTCATTGTGTTAGAAAAGCTCTGCAAGCTTCCTTTCCTATTGCTGCTGCAAAACAGCAGTTGCCATTAAAGGACTTGCTCTTGAGTACTGCAAGCATGAGAACATGTGGGACAAGACTGTATGAGTGAGACCTCAGCAACATGACCACCAAGTTTCTCACATCTGAATGCAACCAAAAAGGACCTTCCAGGGCTATACTGAATTTTAAAGCCCTGAAGATAGACCCTCTTCCTGCCAAAACTTATTTCATTTTTACTCTTTGATTCTCTTAGCATACAACAAGTGAGATTTCTTGGATGTCCAAAGAAGCTAATTAACTTCTGTTTTAAAACTTGTTCTCCTACTGTATGGGTCCATAAATAAATCCATGGGTTACATGCATCAGTATATCCAACACAGCTATTGTCCTTTCTGAAAGTTGCCTATACCCAATCTTTTCTTTAAGAAATCCTCAGATAAATGTGTTAAAAAATGGCTGAAATAAGTTTAAAAAAACCCTTTATTTCATTTCTACTTCAGAAATTCAACAGACGAATACTGCACACTGAAAATTTGAAAGAGGATGGCATCACTCTTTGGCATGCTCCTTAATTAAGTCTAATGCATTATGCATGATGCCCTTTTGGCTCTGCCATGACATTGCCAGCTGTGGTTCACTGCTTATGTTCCTGATGGGAAAGCACAAGATAATGTAACACTTACCTCTTTCTGTCAGTACCTTAGTTCTCAGTGATGGAAAATGTAACCTGAGAACTGTTCTATCAAATTCACTATGGACTGTTTACCTGGATTACAGTATGTAATACTTTTTCTAACTAATGTATGGAGAACAGTACATTATGGACATGCATATCGAAATACCTATAGGAAATCCTGTTTTTTTCCTATCTGACAAATCTCAGTAGATTTAGTTGCTTTTTCCAGATACTCAGATACATTATTTCCCTACTTGAGAAAATGATGAAAAAATAGTGAAGTTACATCAGTTTTGAGGTTTTTTAATGGCACAGACACTACTTTCAGAAATATCATTAAAAAGAAATGGTATAAAGATTTATACTGCCCTACAGGGCTGTCTGTTTGCAGAGGTATTAAGAAGATTTCTCCACTCCAGAGGGGTGAACAAAATGCAATGCTCTCCAACAGCTACATTTCCAAATAGCTTCTCACTCTAACACTTCCCACAAACCATATTATATGCAAAGTGCCATCTGATTACGTGCAAACCCACCATCTCTGGCTCAGGAAATGCCCAAGTCATCAATCTCATGATATTGGGATACCATTCTGGAAAAATGTCATGATATGCTTTACATTCTTCCTGGGCATGTGCTTTGGCACTGCTAGAGACTGGGCCAAACATGCTGTTGGTTGCTCTTACATTAGCATGTCTTCTGCAGAACTTCATAAGAACAGAATTTGTTCCTGTCTTTTCTTTGGCCCTTTGTAAAAAAACAGTTCTCAAAAGGGGATGAGAGGAATCTAGCAACAGGTTAAAATTTCACATTTCAAGAGAAAAAAAATGTGAACACACAGAACTAATAAAAACTTAATAAATACATGCAAAATCCTTAGTCTACATATAAGGTTCTTTGTTCAACTTGTTTTCATAACTCTTACTGAAAATGAAGGCCTTTATGAATACCCATTGATCTGTGTAAGCGCCACATACTGGCTTTTTTTGTTTTTATGATAAATACGAGTTACCTGAGGCAGACTTTTTCAATACCTATGGAAAGTCATTATTCATACACCTCTCTTCACTGTCTGGATTTCTGTAGTTCTATAAATGCAACAGTGACCTTTAAAAGCATTAATTGTATCTATTTTATTTTCCATACTTTCCTGTTTCCAGAACCTGATTAATTTTTGGCAAAGCATAGGCTTCATGCAGTTGAAAACCCTAGAAATTCATAAGTTTAAATTAGTCAGACAACAGGAAACTCTGTCCAAAATTCTGCCATCGTTTAAGCCATCCAAACCCTCTGAAATGAGTAAGACAGCACAGAAGAAAATAGTGTGTTTTATCTTCAGGGCATAGTTTTTTCTACATTTCACAAAGGAGTTTTAAGTGGCAGAATTCTGTGTGATTAGTTTAATACTAATCTGGGTTTCTGAAAACAGAAAAGAGAAAGCAAGCACCACCACAGACTTTTCATGAAACTACTTATCAATAAGAGCATTTGAATTTAGTTATCTTGTGTGATTCTGTGAAGCTTCTAGGAAAAACTTATTTATAGAGCTTATGAAATGGATGCCCTTCATCCTTCTATATGCTGAATGGAAAGTCAAATACCTAAAAGAATAATTTTCCTTCTTGTGTACTTGTCAAGATGCACATACTCTGTAAGGAAGAGCTGTAACTGAGTCTTCCTTGGATGTATGAAGGATAAAATAGGGTGATCTCTCTAGGTCACAACTTCAAAATTAGATTATGGAAATATGCAGACTTACTACTAGCTACACATAATTAAAGTAGTTAAGGTTGTAAGTTAACCTTCATAGTGCCTTCCATGAACACTCTTTGCATTCCTATGATCTACTGTACTAATAAGCACAGTCAAGATCTGGGAGTAGTCTTTATTATCCAGGTTTCCTTAGTTCTGACCAATTACTTTTTAGTGACTGATCAGCTCACTAGAAGAGAACAGAAAACCATTAATGATGACATAGAGTTTACATGTACATGTTTTATAGATTTATGTTTACTGCTTCTTACTATTTGTGGAAGTTTTATATACTCTTCACACAGCATTTCAGCCTTGGTGTAGAAACACTATGAGCTCATAGGCCCTCAAGTACACACAGTTAAGAGAGTCACTTCTCTTAACTGCTCAGTTGACATTATAGAACATCTTCTACGTCATAATTTTAAGGAAAATGCACTGAATAATTCTAAGCTTAGACAATGGTCATGTGGGAACACAAAGAGGTTCCTGACATGCTTCTCCACACAAAAGCATGAGACTACAGGTTGGGCATCACTACTCTTACACAGTCCATAGTAACTATGCAAGAATAAACCCTGCAGCCATCAAAAAAAAAAAAAAAGTGTGTCTGTTTTTGCTAAAAGTACTCACCCACAAGTGAGATAAAATGGCATGAACTGGATTCCCTTAAACCTACTCACATACCCATTAAAAGTGTAAAAATAATCTGATGGTGTGGTTTTGAGAAGAAGGGATAAAGAGTAACTTAAGTTATACCCTACTCAAGTTTGGCCCACCTCACACATGGTGCATGGAGCAGAAGACATGTCATGCCAAAACTAAAATTACTCCATGTACATGGTAAAAAAAGCAATGAAAATTTTACTAAATGTTACTAAAGATGCAAAACCAAATGTTTTGCAAGTTCCACTCCTTTCCCATGGTGAAATTCTCTGGTGTACAATTATAATTTACTAAGCTTACTGTTGTTACCAAAAAAAAAAAAGTTGTATTAAAGTGCCCAAATGTATTCCAAAGAGAATAATTTCCTGCATTTAGAAAAGAAGCTGCAGAAGAATCAAATTTTATATGCAGTTTCCTTTTTCCTGACTTTTCCTTTGGGGTGTGTTAGTTGTTTACTTGTAAGAGCAACACCTAACAAACACAGCCTTAAATGTTTCCCCACAATCCCTTGTGTGACACAGGCTTCCTTTAAATAGCTTTTAAAACAGTGCACAAGCATAAATGAGACATCCTGACAGCTACCCATGTGAGTGTTACATTTCCATTTATTTTAAAGATAGGTTTTACATTCAAAAATTCATTTTTATCCTGAACCCATTACAGATACATTGTCAATAGTGCTTTATGGCCATAAAATACAAGAAAAAGCACAAAGGGTTCTAGGACAAGGGACCAGTGGGTTCATGTAGGTCATACACCTAGGTCTCTTCTGTCCAAATGAGGGAACCTACAACACATGTGAGGGTGGTCTCAAGATCTACATACAGAGAAAGGACAGAAAGGAAGGTCACAGTACATGGCTGCAGGGTAACAGATCCTGACAAAAACCAGTCAGGCACATTTCTTCCGAGGGCTGCTGCTATAAGTTATATCATCCTTATCCTTTCCACTTGTCTCTCCCAAGACAAAACTAAACTGAAAGCCACAATCCAGCTTTAACATGTAGGATTTCATTTAAAGCAGCATTATTCAATTATCCTCCTGGATAAGGAACAGTACTCCGTTCCCACAAGAGCTGTAAGATTAAGAATGCCAGATCAGGAACCAACCAAAATGATGTTAACACAGTCATGTGCAAAGCTTATACAGAGATTCTGTGGACACGGTAAGGGATGGGACTACTGCAGTTTGAAAGTCTGCTACCCCCTTCATCCTGTTTGGATGACAATATTCCTTTCTCCTCTAATCTCTGCTAAAAGATAGTGTACAAGACAGACAGGCCTGCCAGGAAAGTTACTGGCAAAGCATCTGGCAGGTTGTCTGAAAATTTCTCCCCTCAAACATGCCTCAACTGGAGAAACACACTTTTTCCAAGAGGAAAAGTGTGTAATATGTAGTTGCAGCTACTCTGTCCAAGAGATATAAAAACAGTACCTAAAAGGCCCTTAGCTCTACCTGTTATCCTAAAAATCTCCTGCCTGCACATGATCAGATGAGGATTAAAATCCTGAAGTTGAATTTTACGCTTGGCTAAACTAAGATGTCTGTAACACAGTGAACTACTGGCATAGTTAACTCTAAAACCCTAATACGCAGACATGAGGACCAAGGTAAAAAAAATCAGTACAAACTCCAGCTTCCCCTCACCTATTTCATGACGGCAGTTGCAGTGAATTCTGGCCACAGACGCTGACTCGGGACTATTCCCGGGGTTGTGGATGCCTCAGTTGGTTACAGCCAAGCAATCCATGGAGCTGCAGCTGCAGCACTCGCTTGTATACATGCAAACTAGGAACAAGCCCTAGCTTTGAGAGGGTGTGAAAGAGTCCTGTTCAGTTTGGGTGCTACATCACAAAATAAAAGTCCTTCCTGTCTGAAAGAGAAGCATTTAGACTCTTCTGATTGATGCTGGAGGAATAATTTCTCCTACAGGCCCTTGATGAGCCTGGCTGCACTGATAGCCTGACTTGAAGTTTAACACTAAAAGGACTAATGTGAACAATGAATCTTCAGTGAGCTAACCAGGCTTTAATAATCCTTCAAGAGCAGCTAGCGATAACTGAGCGGTGTAACAGCAAGTTTCCCAAAACCGGGTCATCATGCTGGAAACAGGGGCTTGTGTGTGTGAGGGAGACAATGATTACAGTATTTAATCATCAGCTTCACCGTTCCAACTATTCTTGACCATAATGTCTATTTTAGACAATGCAGGGATCGCGGTCAGTGCATTCATACGGTGTAGCAGTCAACAGGAAATCTAAATTTAACATGCACAGTATACAAATTTCTGTAAAACCTTATTCTGCCACAATTTGATATACTCACATAAGTTCTTAACTGTATGATATATGAAACATCACCAGATACTAATCTAACTTGTAGTGCTTCAGGAAACATTCTGAAGAAAGAGTCAAAATCAGTACATTTTAATTTCTTACGATATGAACTGCCTGTAGAAATCAGCTGGGAATTAAAAAACACCTACTATTGTTCACATTCTGTGTATATGCATATATAGAAATACAAGTGAATAACATATTAAAATGAGGTTTGAATATAATTGTGTATAAATGTGTATATAAAAAGGTACCATAATAGAAACAGTATAAATAACATCGCTCTATGATTACCTACAATTTAATTCCACCTTTTTACCATAGCTAACACTTACCATTAAGAAATCTTTGTCAATAATTTTATATTTAAATTGTATTAAAATATTTTAGAGTTAAAATAGCTAAAAATACAGAGTTCATTTAGTCTTTTGTCTCACACATGTACAAATCCACTGAAGCAGGGATAATAATGAACAGAATTGGGCCCTGAAAAGTTCTAATTTGACACTAATCAGTAATAAAAGGCAATGCAAACTTGTGTTAAACTGATTACACCCATATAGCAATATCTGCATAATGGCTTTAGCTGCTTAGCAACAAAAGTACGGGAATACCAGATAAAATGGATTAAAAGCTCTGATTAGTCCCAGATGAATGTAACAGTGGCCAGTCAGTTAGGTTAATTTGCACTGTATATCATAAATGACACTCCTCTGAGTTATTATTGCAGAAGACATGTAATTTTTTGTACAATACACATAAGAGAAATAAGACTTGCTTTTACATTACCAAAGACAGTTTTGGTCACACACTACAGTAATTCTTCGTAAATTAACTAAGAAAGTCCTTAGAAACTAGGACTTAAAGAAATGATTAGCACGTGATTCTCTTTCCTTTTGGTGTTTCACATTTTCTTTCACAAATGAAAGAAGTCACTTTAGAAATGGAACTCCATTTTACAGCTTTCTACTGGACTTCCAAACCCTTTCTGGAAACATTTAAATACAACTCATAGTAGAAGAAACACTGATCACTCTTGGTTTTTAGAAGGATCTGATGCATAAAGAGATTCAGAGATTTGTCAGAGTAACGAAGGTACATCATGACAGCTGAAATAGAAATAAAATATCCTAAATTTCAGCTTTATAAAACCAGACTTCTAGCATCACTCAGAGGGTGCTAGGTACAGTGCAAACAGGAGAAAGGAATAATACCTGACCCACAGTACTGATAATCAAGGATAAACCAGCAGTAAGCCACTAGGTAGAATGTAACAGTTAAGGGATCAACATAGTCATAATAGGGTCACTAGAGCCTCTTCCTAGATGTCCTTCAGTTTTGCCACTGTCATATGGCTGATCTCTACCTTCCTACAGCAGAACACAGGAAAGAAGTGAATGGTTTCATATGTGAGCCCAGGAGCTATGCTATGGATACATAGGCTGATTTTAACATTGTATAGAAGAAGATTGTTTTTATGGGTGGTATAAGTCTATTTACCTGTAGTAACTGACTTTCTCTACCCTTTATTTAACTACTTGTTTCCTCTAACAGAAATAGCTATAATGATGACTAAGCGTCCTTTACAAGTTCTGCAACTCTATAATTCAAAAGGAACATTTTTCTGCGCTAATAATACTCTCTACTATGTCTGTTGAACATAGTGCTATGAAAAGAGAAGGACAGCACTATTTTCAAATCTATCTAATTTCATAAAGTTGGATAAAAAAATCAAATGGCAGATGTTAAAAGCAGTAGCTCCCAAGTCTTCTATTTTTATAATGCATTATCATAATAAAGCTTTCACTGTCTTAAACAATTTTAAAACCATTTTATTTCTTAAGTATTTATTAGGATAATTCACTATAAATTATAGGGTGTGCACATATATGTGTACGCATCTTATAGGGTAGAGGTTTAGAAAATTTTAAGTACTCTGAAGAAGGTTGACAGGGGTGTAGGAGGAATAAAGTGAAGCTAGTTATATTTTCTAGAACTTCCCATTAAAAAACACTTTAATTCTCACACTTCCAAAACTTCCAAAAGTGAATGAAGTATCATAAATACAAGAATGTCTTCAGAGAAAATAGCTGTAGAAACACTTAAAACCCCTTAGACAACACCTGACTGAAGCACTATCAATAAATTCTAATGTTGATACTGTTCCATAGTTGATCCCTGAAGTATGGTATGAGGTTGGAGTGAAGAGGGCCCTGAAGGGGGGAACTGGGCAGCGTCAGTATTACTGTCAGGTAAGACATTCCTTACTAAAAAATCAAGGGACCAAGACATAGAAGAAGAGAAGATAGGAGGAAGAGTGAAAACAGAATGAAAACAGCACTAGTCCTGAAAACTCCTGATGTTTTCTCAATAAATGACACAATGAAGTTCCGAATAAATCAAAGATGATGATAAGCAAAGGTCACTTATTACAAAAATGCTGTACCCTGTATGCCAGGCCTTGGGAAGTTTCACTATGGGAGTGCCAAATACAGAATACAGTATTCATCATTCATATTCCTGCTGACAGACCACATGCAAAACATAACTCAAACTTCTGAATACATTGATAGATGCAATGACCATATTCTGGCAAAGCAAGAAGGGAAATGCTGCCATAGTATAAGAGTGTTGAAAACCACTCTCCAACTGTGACACAATTTTATAAGATATGCTGCGCTAAAATAGCTAAGCTCCTTCCACGTAAAAACACACATCAGCTGAGGTCCTCCCTGGAGATTTTACATTCTTTCTGATGTGTAGGACTGCGTTGTGGAGTTCATAGTTCAAACTATTGCAGATAAAAACATCCTACATCAGCTTTGCATACTTTATCTCAAGCTTCAGAACAGAACCCATCTCTCTTAACTTCCAGATCAGACTGCAGAAGAATATAAAACTGTTCCTGAAGTACAATATTTGAATATATAAAATCTTAATATAGAATGTTGATTTGGGCGGGGATCATTTTTTGATAAGCTTAAAGCGAATTGGTTTGGTCAAAGGTTGCTTTTGGACTAAGCAGAAACATGAGAAATGTCAGTCCCAAGAATATTTCTTTAAAATAAGGAAGTTAGATGGCATTGCTAGAAGAAATTTAGATATATAAGGCTAAGAACACATTAGTGTATAAGGTATGCTGGTTTTAGCCATTTTTGGGCACAATTTCTGAATTCCAAAATAATTTAAAATATGCTTCCTTACTTGCTGTGATAATAATAGTACCATTTAGTAAATGACACTAATGTTTGCACTCCATGTAAAAAATAAATAATACTGAAGCATACTTACTGTAAAAAGCATATTAGGCAACTTTTCCACAGTGTCTTCAGCTGATTACTGAAGGAAAACACTGCAGTATATAAAGGCAAACTTTTACACCTGCATTTTTGTGGAAGGGGAACAAAGTAAGTAATCTCATTCTATGAAGACAACCTCTGAGTGCTTTGACAACAAATACTGAGTCAATCTTCCCATTAAGGGTGTATGCAGTAAGTATGCTCTACTTGAAATGTAAAATTTAATTCCAGCCTGATCACTACAGGGACCAGTTCTGCAAAGTACAGCAGCCACGGCACAGCATAAAATCACAACGTAAGTAACTACACGCTACTGTGAAACACATTTTAAAACCTATTGTACAACAGCCTTTGTCTCGGAAAAACTATTTTAACCACAAACTATGTTTGTTCAAGCAAGTTTTTCTACCTGTTTTTCCACTGAACCTGAGCAAATCATTCAGTGACTAATTTACTAGGTACATTTTCATTTGTTGTCATTCATATATAATTTAAAGTTTTAGCAGATGTACTGCTTTAGCTTTTACATATTTTTTGGTGTTTGGTTGTTTCATTTCTTTATAAAGAGTTCTTTGTAAACTGTTCATAGGCCATGCTCAAAAAAATCCTTCAATTTTTCAACTGTGGGCTTTTAATTTGATTGGGTATCACCAGGTGTAGTTTTGGTTATTTGATAAGAGACATTAGCCTATGACTTGTAAACTATAAACCACTGAAGTATCAGTTCCTCTGAGTTCAAGAAAAGCCACAAACTACAGTTTCTCTCTGTTAAGAGAACTGGGAAGAAAGAAGATGGTGAGAAGAATTTCTGAACATCTTTGATGAATGGCTTTGGAGAGCAGAGAGGAAAGCAGAAAGCATGATACAAAAGAGGGGAGAACAGATAAAAAGTATAAAAGGAAAGGAATGTCCAGGAAATCCATGAAGTAGCAGGAGAATTTTCAGTCATAATTCACTTCATGTAAAACTGATCTTTACCAATGTTCTGCCACATGATTCCCATCAGGCTGCTGATGCATTTATTTGCACTTCAGGGAGTGCACTTAGTCATAAAGGTCCCTCTCTGTTCACATCACCCCAGTACAATCTTTTTATCGCTTCCTTCATCTGAAATAATATGCTTAGTTCTAGTTACAAACTTAAAAATAATACACTAAAACAATTTAAGAGTATGGTCACACATAAAATAAAAGACTGAATGCATGAAACATTCTCCACAGACATAAATTGCTACTGTTTTGTGACAACTTCAAAGCCTATAAAATGCTAATGCATTTTCACTATTTTAAGAACTGTATAAACATATTAAATGTTTGCTATTTCTGTATTTGAATCATTATAATCTTGATCCTACTAGCTGTTTTTCAATGGCCTTCCCACTGCCTTATTTATCTTTCCTGACAATTTTGCTAGAAGATCTTTTAGTCACAGCTTTTCTGTAATTCTGCACACGTAAGTATTGCAATTGCTTACTTGTGACATACATAGTTTTGGTTACAGTATGTAAATATATAGGTATTTGCATGTGCACACACATACACTCATACACACTATTAGCAATTCTTAATTCTGTTCAATAGGGTAATTTAATTATTCATTTAATCTTTCCATTAAATTGACTCAAATACCCAAATGTAGTGTCTTACTGAAAAAAAATAAAACACCAACCCCACAAGTTTCAAGGAAGCTGATTGTTTTCAAGTGTTTCATTTAAAACACACAAATATCTAAACCTATTCCTCATAGGTCAAAAATTTATCCCACTGAAATAAATGGTATTTTTACCTCATAAAATCACAGAATGCTTTTGGTTGGAAGAGACCTTAAAGATCACTTAGTTTCAAATTCAGCTCAGCTGAACGACAAGAGAGAAATAAGAAACTACAAAAGGAAACCAGAAATATTCTGCAAACACAACTGGTTTCAAGCACTTACACCGACTGGATACAGACTGAGCTACACCATCCAAACATTCACTTTTATATAAGCAGCAAATCCAAAACATGCTATGAAGAGGAATTCTGTATGAAAAATTACCAGCAAGGAACACACCATGGTAACAGACTCTCATTATTAGCTCTCTCTGCCTTCCTTCTCCTTGCTCCTCAAGCACATGGGTGTCACTAACATTATAGGAACTTGATAAGCATTATACCCATTTCCTTTCTTTTTTGAACATTTTTGTATACTACACAGCACAAGAAAACTGAAAAGATGAGTTCTGCCATAACCCCATTTCTAACAAGATTGTTTTACCATTTTTACTCTGAATACTGGCTGTTAAAGACTTTTGTACTTAATTCAATAAATGATGCACCCTATTAATGTACCAAAGAAACACAGAAAATGGCACCTCGGTAGTTTTTGTGTATTTTTTGCATGTGGCTTTCTTATTTTTTAACTCATTTACTGCCATCTCCTGGTACTTAGGCAGTAATAGTATTTATACTATTTAACAGCAGCCAGTACTCCCGTACAATACTACGGAAATGCCAAAAACTTACCAGAAATATTTTCAAAATATTGTTGTACTTTTCATGTTGTTGTCTTTCAGTCTGGAAATAGTGAATATTGTTCCTTGGGCACAAACTGGTAAAAGGCTCACGTAGCTTACCTTTGTCTGGAAGCAGCAGTAAAGTTGTGTTAAATACGGATGTTTCCGTGCTAATGCAAGAATTCTCTTTTCTGTCATTGTACAGTCTACGTCATCATCTTGAAGTATGACATCTTTCTTCAAGACTTTCACTGCGTATACTTCATCTTTACCTTTTAGCTCAGCTAACATTACCTAAAAGAAAGAGAAATTCTGTTTACATATGAACAACAGATGCTATAAATGCAAGGTTGCATATGACTTTGACTGCACTGGAAATTCAAAAACAGTTACATGCTTTCCTGAATGAAGCTGCAGTTTTTAAAATAAAAAGTAATGTACTGTAATTTTAGAAAAATATACTTCTGGTATTCTTTCAATTTGAAAGAGAAGGTATCTATTTTGTTAATTATCTTAGTGAAGTCTCAAAAAGTAAACAAGGAAGTTGATATAGAACAGAAATTTATTTCTCACTTTTATCTCCCACTTTTGTTAGTAAGATTTGAATCTGATGAATTTAGTATACAATCCAAAGTTACCATTCCAGCTGCTTTCAAGTTGTTGATTTTTAACTACTACTATTGTTTAAAGTTTGGGCCCTATATTCTCTTTAAGGTCAGTTCTGGCTTGGAGCCAGGGTAATCTTCAGAGAAAGGATTAGAAAACAGGGAGACAAAAGAACTGCTTCAGCCTTGTTCCCTTCCATGTGCAGTTCCTGTATATCAAGGAAGGAAGAGTGTACTTCTGAAACAGATTCACGTTTCAGTCCTCCTCTTTGATTCCACAGTACACAGCAGTGTGAAAAGAAAATCTATAAGCCCTGTAAATAAAGCAATTCCACCCCTCATCAATTCCCTACTGTGGGAAGGTATCTGGTGAGTTACATCTTTGCTGCTTATGTGGTATTTTGGTCAGCCCTCTAAACCCTTGTCGTATCTGAGTGGAAATGCTTCAGTTCTGCTTCCTCCAGCACTGAACACACCCATTGAGGAAAAACAAGCACATAAATTGTTCTGTGAAATAAGTAAACTTGAACTGGGTTATTATCTAGAAAGTGAAATATCTCCACGGCATTATTACTGAGTTGATTTTTCCTCCTTGAGCAAAAGAAATTTAGTTGAACAGTGTGTATGTAACTGTATGTATGTCTTTATTACCAATATCCTGATATAATGGAATATTGACACTTTGTTTCAAAAGGCTTGACCCTAGCTAACAAAGTGAGCTAAAGCACAGAAAATGCCAGCTCATTAGGTGACTGGTATTTCTGATTTGTTGGGTAAAGCACTTTCTGAATGTCCCTATGAACATTTCCAAAGCAATACAGTCAAAACCCCCTGCACACCAATTTAAAAAAAAAAAAAAAAAAAAAGAAAAGAAAAGAAAAGCTACCCACCTTGCCAAAGCTGCCTTTCCCTAATACTTTGATGAAGTTGAACTCTTCAAGGCCTATTCGCTTGCCCTGGGCCTGTTTAACCTCCCCATTTTCACCATTCTCCCCAGGTTTGTTGAGCTGGTTGTCTGTTGACGTCGTAGCTGTTGCTCTGTGTTCCTCTCCCCGATTGTCAAACGATAATGCTTTCCTAATGTTGTTTTCCAGCTCCTTGATTTCTGTTGAAAGGTGAGGAAAAGTTAGTTTTAAGTAACCATCAGAAAAACAGCCTGTGTTAGTCTATATCAGTGTGGGAAGGGACATTCATCATCTCTGAATGCTGTGTTTAAGAGCATTCTGTGGTTAAGAATACATATTTAGCAAACTGCTTCTTCACCTTACAGTAATCAGCCAAACTCCTGCTCTAACAGGAAGGGTGGCCTTTTAAAATGAACCTAAGAGAATGACACATCCAAAACTTGAAAGATAAGTCAGAATAGTAGCCAAATAGTTGTTTTAAGTGACTTTGGGTGTTCCTGTACCACAGAGAAGTACTTTGTTTTGAATATCTCTATCTTCCTGCAGCACTTACTCATCTTCCTGCTGAGGTATTTTAGAGCTGTGTCTTCAAAAGTTCAAAGGATAGTTGGGCGTCCCAGTCCTTGAAGTCAACATGAATGGAGCATCTTATTCAGCTCCAGCTGTTAGCAGACGCCTGCCAATAAAGTCTTTGACCATCCCTAGTGCTGCTTCAAGCAGCAATTGTGTAGATCTGCTAAACGGTTCTGAAGGTTTCTCAGTGTTAAATATAGTGAGTCCTGGTGACTAATGGACCTTGGGGTCTGCCCCAAGCTTTGCATGTTACTTCTGCCTGATGGCCTTCTAAGCAACTTTACTAGACAGTTAAAAAAGTGAAATTTAAGAGAAAACTTAGACGGATTCTGACAGCAAAACATCAGATATTTAAAAAAATTATTATTCAATCAGAACAATTTCTGCGAAACCAAAACGTTGACAAATTTAAATCAGTTCTGGATGCAGAGGTTTACAGCACTTAATTACAATGGACCTTTGGAAGTGCCTTCCTTAAAATAAGGTTGAGAAATGTCTCAACTGTAAACAACTTTCAAAGAATTTCTGTCTTCCTATGTCTTGGTGCAAAGATTTTTCACTTGTCAGATTACACACGTGATGGTACATAAAATACCTCACAGACTTCTAATTTTTAAAAACAACAAATAAATCAGACTCAACAAGTGCTCCTGACATACACACTCAGGCTGTTCATACATACACAATTGGCTGTTCAGCTCAATGAAGTCAGGTGGTATCAGTGAAGATTAAAATATTTTTGTCCAACTATGCATTAAAAAAAATTGCTGAAAAGAAACACAGCTTTATGAAGCCTCTAGAGACCAGATACGCGAGCATAGCCTATCTGGGTGGAAGCTTTTATTGTCACAAATGTTCAACATGGAATTACAAGGAGTCAATTTTATCTCAGAAACTTATTAACAGAGGATTTTCAGATAAATAAAGGTTCTCTCAAGTTCTGTGTTACTATTTAAAATGTTCTCACTCTTACAGTAGAATGTACAAACTCCTTCCATAAATGTATTTTGTTGACAAGGACCCATCTAATAAACTTAATATTTTAAGATGACTGTTTTATAATTTACCCTTTGAAAGCCACTTTATTTCACAGATTTAAATGAAATGAGAAGCAGGCCTTTTAAAAAAGTTTTTGCAGTTCATAACTCTAAGTGCTTCAATTTCTGGTGGTAACTGCTTAACTGATTTGGTTCTACAGAGGCTGGGGTTCATAGTTTTAAGAAGGAAAATGTGTGACAAAAAAAAATATTTCAGTTAGGAAATAAAAAGATATGTTTGACCTTGATCACATGGAGATGTTGGTGCTGACTTTGACCTATCTTCTTCTGATGATGCACTTCCTGGAACTGGTGGTTGAGTCTCTGCACCTGCAATTAGCTAAGAACAATTCCAAAAGGGGTGCTCAGCTGTGAGGTCTTCCCATGCCATGAGGAAATTTAATTCAACAACTTTAATTCATAAGTGGAAGTATCAAGCAATGTGAAAGTGTTCTAGCCCTATGGATTCTTACTAGTAGAACCTCACCCATACTGTAGATGGCATCATATCAAATGGAGACCATAATATAAACATTGAAAGAACAGGCAATTGAAAGAAAAACAGGTTCTTAAGATGAAATAAATGCAGCAAACATACCCAGTGAGTGGGAAAGTTTTGAATAGCCACCATGAGTCTGTATTCAAGTCTATCCCATAAATACGTTTATAACAAGTATCAGCAAGCACTGCAAACTAACTCATGAAGTAATAACATGACAACAACTTTGCCCACAACAGTAAGATCAATTGATTTATTCTTGAGTTTTCTATGTTTCTGCAACATTTTAAACAGTGCACATGGGATCCCAGTGTGCAATAGGTAGGAAAATGAAAAGAAGCAAATGTCAGTGTTTAAAGAAATTATGGTAAAAATTGCCTATTTCTGTAAGAGAGAGCAATGTGTCTGTTATCACAATCATACACAGATATAAAGTGTGGGCTCATTCTGATCCAGGATACATATCATCAATCCAGTATAACTCCATTGGCTTTGGATATACTTGGGTGACCTATGCTTTTTATTTCTAAAACAGCCTGGTTCTTCCTATAATACTGATGAGAACTGTGGAACTGTCTCTGGCAAACAGCTCCTCTTCATGAGAATCAGCACATTGCTCATTTATCAGCATTTACAATACTATGGAGCAGATCTGTCTCCCAGTCAATCAATTATCCAATGCCAATTCTGAGTCAAACAGGCATCTATGTTTTCATGAAATGTTGTGTCATACACTCTTTCTCTGTCAAATCTCCTTCCCCAAAATTAAAAAGAGAAAATTCTTCCACACGTTTTACAGACTCCAGGTTTGCAGCATTGTAGCAGGTCAAAATAATTTTCATACCAAAATTCAGAATAGATGATTTGCACTTATAAAACAAAAGTCAAAGTCTTAGATCTGTACTGACTTAAAAAAAATTATCACGCAAGTCAGTTCAGTGGGATTGAACCCCAACTAATAAAGTTACAATACAGTCATACTTATCTCTTTTTTCTATGATAATTCATAGTAAAATTACCTTTTTCCTCCTCTGCCCGCTATTAGTGATCTTATCTGGAGTGACTCCAAGATCTGCAAGAACTTTAGCTATGCCTCTAGCATCCACTCCACAGTTTGGTGCCACATTTGTTTCACAGCGTCGATGTACATTCATCTTGCAAACTGTAATGAGATGTAAAGTAAACTAAATACTACCTTGGCATGCATTGGTCTTAGCTAAATCAGACCTTATTGTACCTACCAAGAACTTTTTCAAATAAAAACGATCTCAGTAGGAAAATACTTAGCTGGATTTGAAGGTACACTTCAAAGCTAATGTAAAGTTACTAACCTGGTTATCATTCTGGTATGATAACGTAGAATAGTGTTTTCACTCAGTACCCATAACAGACACAGGAACACATGAAAATATCTAATGATCATGTAATTCTTAAATAGAATTTGAAGAAAAGTCCTTCAGAGTTTGGATTTTAACAGTCCTCTACCAAGAGCACAACATTAGATCCATATGTTTTATTCCTTCTTACTCTGCTCTACAGAATTAGATTAACTTCTAATGCAGGCAATCATAAAACCAACAGTGCTTTAAGTTTTAATAAAAGTGTCAGAAACCCACTTTCTTTAGATGGCAATCCAGTTACTAAGCTCTTTCTCTTAAATCTCCCGAGACGAGCATACCAGTAAGAGGTGAAAAAAGTTACACTGCTTCCAGATTATGGGGCAGGGGCAAGAACACAGTTCCACTGAAACTCGTGGAGCAGTTTTGTTAGGAGCAGGTGACATATTTTATCTGAGACTTCAGTGCCCTCTTGTGGTAAAACTTCAAGTGTAATTAAATGCTAGATTAACATTCAATTGCTCAAATTACTCACTTCATTACTTTTCAGAGAAAAGAAAATAAAAAGTATGTATTTATGAAGTTGCATTTCACTATATTTTTCATCAATGATGCTTTCACTGTACAAGCTCTAAAGAAAGAAATGCATTTGCCTCTGGGATTACATCCAGGCACTGTATCTGGCAGTAACCATGGGCTTCAGAAAGCCACTGCCTTTCCTCTTTAAATATGTATCAGCTCACAAGAAAAGCAAAAAGAAATTGCTAAACATGGTATTTTCAGTGAATGTATATGCAGTGAGAAAACCTCAGTGGCACGTAAAACATCTGACCTAGGATCCAGAACAGTGGACATCAAGGAACTGAACTGCTTGAAATAAAGCAAGGAGGAAAATTTTGTACAGTGCAACTTTATGAACATATTTTGTAATAAGATGCACAAGAGTGACTAGTGAAAAAAAAAACAAACAGAAGAAGAATAAACCTCTGTTACGCACTTCTTATGGTGTTAATAACCACACTGGGCAAGCAAGTACATCTCTGAAGAAAGGAGTCACTCAGCACTTGTTAAAGAGAAAAAACCAAGCACAGAGAAAATGGCACTTTCAGCTCAGGTGAGTTCTACATTTCATGCAGACAACACTGCATTTTTATAAGCAATAATTTTATGAACATGAAGAAAGCAACATAGCACTATTTTTTCTGTGCATCTACTACACAGTAAATGCATACATATGAGAAATAACATTTTTTACACTTGGGAGCAAATGAACCATTATGGTACTTGAGGTAGAACATGAATGCGAACTCATATATTCACAGATTAGGTGGAGAGATACTATAGCTCTAGCTAAAAAAAAAAAAAAAAAAAAAAAAAAGAGAAAAAACCCTGGTTTAATTGAAAAATCTTCACTCAACATATCTTCACAATAATTACGATAATTTGCATTTGTGCAAATTTTCAATAGCAGTAAAGCTATAGTATTTAGAGCCTAACATTTCATCACTGCTCACTAGATAAAATCACAAGGAAAGGTCTGAACTTCAGAACACTCTCATGGTACATTACTTTGCCATGGAAGCAATGTCTTCTTTCCCTTGCTGCTCAGCAATTTTGTAACAGGAAACATTAGGTCTGACCTTCACCTGTAGTTATGTCTCATCTTAAATGCAAAGGATATATTTAATAGATAACATGTTTATACATATATGTGACTCCATGTTTCTGCTGCTGAGAAGTGTACATAACATGATTTTTGTATTTCTGAAGATGGACCAATCCATTTGTACAGTGTATCAAAACAAAAATGCTTATAATTCCACTAGGCACTACTTTCTAAGAATCTGACAATCTTCATGACATTACTCCCTTCAACCCAGTAACTGAAGTATTTTATTCACTATTTCTAAAATACTACTTTCCTTTGGAACTGTTTGCACTTTTTTTCTCCCCACTTTGGAATATATGGATCAGTTCTAAACAAACAGATACAGAACCAAACATTTTTGACAGCTAAAATGACATGAATGCACCTGCCAGCTGTAACTTCACACAGTCACTGTACAGAGAACATAGTCCTTAAGCTGCAGAACATAATGAATCCTTTATTTTCTGGAATAGAAGGGCTAGGTAGACCATCACAAAGGATGATTTAGCTGGATAAGAATACCTCATAATCTGGATATGGGCACACAGGACTGGTTCTACCTAGTCTAGCCAATACATAATAGAAATTTTTGAAGATGATATTAAAGGGAATAGTAGCTGGAATAATGATGTTTAAAAAGTTTAACAACCTGAAAACGCAAAAGGCACATAATCTGTAGGGATGTACATTCTCATGCTCCTTATTTTCTGTCAACTTCTAATATCCTATGTGGCAATAAATCTACATGGCAGTGAGTGCAAAATGTGTTTCTTCACCTCTGTCCTCTGCATCTGTCACTGACTGGTCTTGGTAAAGGACCATTTTCTAACCATGATGGCAATTCTTACATTGGTCCACTACTCACTTTCTATTCATTTCTGTACATTTTGGCAAAGACAGAATAACTTGAAGTCTTTCCAAGTCTACAAGTCACTCACAAACAAAAAGAAAAGCTCCGAAGTGGCACCTTACCTTTGCATTGTAAACCTTGTCTCAAAAGACCCCAGAGCAATGAACCACAGTGGTCACAGAAGGTGGGCACTTTGTAATTGTGAATGCTGAACTTGTGAGGCATGTTGACACTGAAACGCTGGGATCCCACTTGCTGAAAAAGGAGAGCATAGCATATTTAATTCTCATTAATTTCTTTGCAATCACTGTATGCCAAGGCCCTGTTGTTTTGAAACCACACAGAATTCAAACAAGATTAAATAGGTCTGTGCTCAGATGATGACCATTGCATTAAATATACTTCAGCTCCAAAGCTGTTCTCACTACTTTATTTGGGGAAAAGAGGGGGAAGGGCTGCTGTTGTCCAAGAGATAAAGAGTCTACTTCCTAGTACTTCTGGGAACAACAAATACACAGCTATCAGGAAAGATCTCTTAATGTGGAAAGCAAGGAAGTCACTCCCAATTGTTTTAGGAGCAGGAGGCTGAACTACTACAGGACTAAGAAAGAGAAATATACCATAAACCTTTTCATATTGCACTCTTCAGATAATGATAATGATAGATTGTTGTGTTCAGGGATTCCAAGGTATGATTACTTACTAATTAAAGGATGTCATTGATAAGTTTTATTAGTGGCCATTGCATAGCAGGAGATTTATTTTTATGTTTTTCCTTCCTTTTCCTATTACCGTTGGCTTTTCTCCAGTGATCTAGTACCCCTTTTAAACAATGAGAGCATTATATCAGCAAAGTATGTAAGTCTCCACCAGTCTGGAGCCTGGGAATATAAACCTAAGCAGTGTTTTCTATCTTCCCATGAGTACTACGCAAAACCAGCACTAGCCAAACACAGTCCTTTATCACAATCATATGCACATGACCACATTTCAGATGTAAAATACTGGTTGTGAACCCAATATTAGAGAATGCTTCCAGTAGGGAAAATAGCAGTGAATTGCACAGGGAGAATGAGATCGGTTTGTGCCTCACTCAAACTTCTATCAAAGTTGAAAGAATGGATTAAAACTGCTCTGTTGCATACAACTCTGATTTCACATGACTGTAGGTTTTTAATAAACAAAATTAAGAAATGTACTTCTTTTGTGTGGCCAAGGACTATCCCCCTAATCCTATGGTGAAAGACAGTGGGCCCTTGACATTGCACAAAACGGAACAGGACGGTGAGCATTCATTTGGTTTTCTGTTGAAACACAAACGAAAAACTTCCGTATAAGATAAAGCATTCACTGTTTACAGTTGAGGGCTAAAACTATCTAAAAAACTGTAACTACACTTCCCCACCTGCCCCCTATCAACTCAGCCTCCTCAAAGCTGAGGAGTCTAAGGGAGTTGAACACTATAGCAGTCACATTGCTCTCTAGTGTATCACCGTCCACAGAAATTAACACTGATTTCCTAACCTAGCTTAAAAGGGCCATCTTAGCTGAGAGAGATCTCTAACTCAAATGAAAAGACTCCTTTGTTTTATCCTCTGATCCAAAGCTGAACGTGCTGTTGGCAGACCATGGAATCATTGAATCGTTAAGGTTGAAAAAGACCTTTAGGATCAACAAGTCCAACTGTCAACCTAGTACCGTCACTATGCTTACCATTAAACCATGTCCTCCAGTGCCATATCCTCAGGTTTTCTGAAGGCTTCCAGGGATAGTGACTCCACCACTTCCCTGGGCAGTCTGTTCCAATGCTTCACAACCCTTTCCATTAGAAATTGATCTAATTTATCTAATCTAAACCTTCCCTGGTGCAACTTGAGGGAGTATTTCCTCTTGTCCTGTCATTTGTTACCTCAGAAAAGAGACTGACACTCCTTTCAGGTAGTTGCAGATATATTAGCCTCCCTGACAGTACAGTTCTGAAGGCAACTAATTTTATTTTCAGGTGATGTCTTCATTTATTTAAATGCATGATAACATAAAGCAAATATTGTGTTAATTCCGTTAATTAAAAAAAAGCTTGCTTGAGATGGGAAGTAATGATGCTGAAAAACCTGTGAGCTCCGCAGTATACTACTGTCTTATGTAACATCCACAAGCCTTCTTCAATACATGGATGGCTTTTGCTCTACATTTTGACAGCTTGGATGCAACCTTTGTCGAGGTAAGCCTTTGCAAGCAAATTCTGGGCAGTCTTTTACACTGATGCAAAATACACAAGCCTAGTGCCTGTCCTATCAGCTGTTAACGACTCAGCCACACCAAATGCAGCTAAGAAGCAAAGGATCCCAGCTTGCTTCTTTTAAACTGAAAAAAGAAAATTTATATTAACTCAGAAATGGAGAATGTTAAAAATGAAAAGGAGTGGAAAGATCTCTCTGAGACTTCAATCATTCATATGTTATAGAAAATATACTAATTAGAAATAAATTACTGTATGATAATTCCCACGTACATGAAACTGTGATAGCAATCTGGCATTCCAAAGTAAATGCTACACCACAAGATGACCAGAAGGGCACAAAAAACACTGTAACATTTATTGATTAAACAGAGGAGATGACACTACTTTGAAGAGATGAAAGATAGAGTTTTATCTAGAAAAATTATTTTATAAACATTTACCTCATCGTGAGTTTCCTGTTTTTTTAAGCCAGCACACTTTGTTATTATAAGTTCATGGCATCTCTTGTGGACTACACAAGTGCAAACTAGAAAAAAAAACCAAACAGATAGAAGAATGAGATTTCATGAAGATTAATTTGAAAGCAAAAGACTGATCTCAGAAGACTAAAAACACTGGGACTTGAAAGCGTGCAAGTGACTGACAGTGACTTGGTGAGTCCTACGAAATTAGTTGGTTTACAAAGGCAGAAGATAATGGACTTTCAAGAGACCAAAGAATTCTAAGACAACTGAAGCATATCTGCCAAAATCTCAGTCTATAAAACTATAAATTACCTTCCAAAATATTATCCACGATTTTTCTCGATTTTTACATATGCTATTTATTTATCTGATAAAGTCCACTATCTCCACATTATATGAGACACAATGGCAGAATTCCTGTATAAGGAACTTCCAGAGGAAAATAGACATAAAGACAACTCATTGTAAAAGTCAAAAGAAAAGGAAAAAAAAGTCAAACATTCTTTCTGTAACACATTATCATAAGTTGATAACAGTAAAAGGTTTCAGGAGGCAAAATGTTTTGTCAATATACATCTGATTACTTAATCAATGAATAAATTTTGCAGATTTGACAGATAAGATTAACAATTACAAGGTCTATCATACTGCAGAATTCAAGGTCATTAACTAAAGTAAAAGACCTCATTGTAAAGGAATGTATTTCACTTTCTCCAGTTTTGGTCACTGTTGTAAGAAAAAAAAATAAATCAGAAGTCAAGGTACCACCGCTGTGAGTTAATACAGTAATTCTTATTCTATCATGTAAAACAGTAAAAAAAAAATTGCATTTATTTAGTTACAATGAGATTCCATCAACCCTTTTGTAACTGAAAAATCATCACTAACTTGATTGTTTCTCATCTCATTAGAAGAGAAAGAATAGTAAAATATCATCCCAAGAGGTGATTGCATAAAAAAGTAAGAGTACAAGAAATTGAGTTGAAAAATGTGAGTTGAAAATTAAGCACTTCTGCAGGTTTTGCTATAACCTTCTCTAATGATGACCTCTATAATTATCTCATCTATTTAATTACAGTCTTTGAAAATACCTGGAATTTTTAAACAAAGAATCTTAAGCAGAATAAAGAACTCACAATTTTAAAACGCAAGACTTGAAAAATGAAGAAGCCAACATCTGCAGATATGTTCCCTTAGATGAATATGCATTAAGAGATATCTAGAATCTGATGTTCAGGGTTATTAGCTGAGCCCCTACTTCCTATATGATGCCCAAGACCAATGGTTTTGAAAAATTTTACTGTGACTTGGTGTAAGCATTGTGTATTTGTCGAGACAAATGTATTCTGATCATCTTGTGTTAAATTCCTGGCATTGTAAATATGTGATGCCTGATAAAAATATCTTATACATTATACAACTTATACATTATAACATAATAAATATATTTAAACTCTCCCCCTGTTGATTTTCTCTTACCTTGACATTGGTATCCCTGTTTTCCTATTACCCCCCTGAAAGATAAAACAGTGCTTTAGAAAATGAAAAGGAAATATTTTTTAAAATGAATACATCCTTTTCCTCTCTTCACTGGACATGCACAAGTTTAAAGAATAGCTTCTCATAACCAATCATCTGACAACTGCATGCCTAGACTGCATGAGTTCAAAGTAGGAATGACATTTCAGCTGCTAAGAGGTAACAGGTAGGATGACAGGCCGAGAAGGAAGGTAGAAGACACATTTACTTTAGTGAAACAAAGGCAAGGGTGCATGGAAAGGGGACAAAATGGTAAATTGTCATCAAGCAGGTCTGTAAATAGACAGAAGATTGCATTTGTCAATATTATTGCTTGAAATCACCTTAGCTATCAAAAAGCCTAACCTCCAGACACTTTTTAGAGGAATGTAGAGTTCATGCACAATTCACATTGTTTTACATTAAGAAAGACTGATTCATTACCCATTTTTAAGAAATATTAGTTATAGATCACATAAGACATTATGTATAAATCTGTATCTCTAGATCACTTTGGAAAACATCAAGATTTTCTGAAAAATAACTGAAAACAATGTCTCCACCACTTTTCCCTATCTGAAAATTGCACGTGCTCAAAACTAATATAAATAATTTCTAAAAGGGAGTTCTTGATGTAAATTGTAATAAAAAAGACACTGTACACTGAGCACCCAAATCCCTGGATCATTAGAAGTTTAATATTCCTATATTCCATTAACTTCAGTAGGATGTACAGGAACTTGGCATTACCTAAGAGGGAGATGATGTTACTTAAGCATCTAAGTAAGAATTCTGTCATCTTGACAAAATGTAAAGATCTAATATTAGATCTAAATCTACACTTAGGCACAGACATAATACTAGACTGGCTGTCTACACAGAATTTCTAGTGTGCACTAGATAGGGAAATATGGAACTTTGTGGCTCAGAAGAGAAAGAACACAAATACAATAAATTCTAATTCCATGTGATGGAAGTTTAACAGTCTTCTATCATCACCTGGAAAACTGATGACAGCTTAAATGTCACAACGAAGAGGAAAAGAACTACCACCCTCCGTCATTTTCACTTCAGCAAAACATGAAGGTATGTTAACTCCTCAACTCAAAGCTGCAAGGAAAGCAAAGTCAAGGTCGCTTCATACCATATAAAATCTCTGCAGTGTGAACAGTATGTTGGTTGTCTAAGATAGGTGGCCATAAACTTGTGCCCATTAACCTGATGTACTCGGCGTCGCACAGCACCCTGGCGCTTTCTGGGGCGCATCCGTTCCCGGAACACGCGTTCTTCATTGTCTTTGGGGGCTGAAACAGAGGAAAAAACAATAAGTGCCAGCTGTGTCACACACAAGTATGGGGAAGCTCGAATGCAATGCATAATTAGATATTCTCCAAAAATAAAAATAATCCTCTCCAACTAGCAGTGCAAGATAACTTTGTTAAGTAATGAGTAATTTTTTTTTTTCATTTTTAGCAACAATTAATAAAGGGTAAAGGTTTCCACTGCTTAGTAGGTGGACTTCTATTTCTTCTAAACCTTTATCTGTAAATTCACGCTAAGGTGGGAGTAAATCTACACTTAATCACTATTGAGCACACTGAAAACCTCTTAACAGTAATCACACAGTTAGATTCTTCAAACAGCTCAGACTTTCATCTCATTTGATCTTCATGGAAAAAAAGGATCTCAACATTCCCTGGTCCCTGTACACTCAGAAAGTGCTGACACAAGTGAAAGAAAGCTGAATACAAATACATACTATCAAGCAGAACAAAAAATTCCATCCAGAACTGACTATTTAGTAGAATTCGCGATTAAGATCTGAACTTCAGGCTCTAATAATCCACTTTGATACTAATACATGTCAAATGTTCCAGGGAAGGAAGTCGTTCCTCTCAACCAAGTCCTGTTCTAATTGTACATGAGATCTAATAGCAGAGGAAGTACAAAATGAAGTTGATATATCTCAGAATGAAAACATTTGGAAAAAATTCTTCAGAGTGCATTGAGTCTTTTTCCCTAAAATTTTATTCTGAAAAGTATCACTAAGCCTGTCATAGTATTCTGTATGCATTAAGCAAAAGCTGAGGATGAATTAGCAATGAAGAATACCACACAGTTGTTAATGAAAGACAGATTTTACAAACGTTCCGTGAGCCACTCGTGTCTTGGCAAACTAGCACATCAGATTTGGAGGGGACCACATTCAGTCATCCATTGCCAACTGAATCTATGCACTCAATACTTCAGTGCATATAACTCTTTGATCTGTAGTTAACACTTGTCATTCTTTGAATTTCAGCTACTGTGAATCACTACAATGGCCTAAAAATACCAACTTTGGTCTGTTGCAAGCTTTTCTGTGCATGACTGAGCTGTCCAAGCAACAGAACAGTACTTAATAATAGCACATAGAAAATTCAAAGTCAGAGAACAACTCAATCTATAAAGGTTTCAAATTCTTTTACAATCATTGAAATAAATCCTATTTTTGAGGCTTGTAAAATTAAAAGGTATTGATCTAGTAATTTCTAGAAAATTATCTTAAATTAAGCCAATTAAAGATGGATATCCTGGGAAAATACAGAGCACAGATGAGCAAATCAAGATCAATGTCTCTCACTGCAGAACAAGGACTAAACCCCATGACATCAGCAAATTCATTTATACACTAAAGAGCCAAAGCTCCACATGCATCTTACAAAAACTTCACACTCAGAGTGGGTCTTCACCATAAGATTTCCCATCTGTGGCCAGAATGGCATTACTAAAGTGAGCTCTCAGTAAATAAACACTGACTCATACACAAAGCTATCCCTTTTATTTATGCTGAAGAACAATCAAAAAGCAATGGTTCTAGGTCACCCATAGATAAAGAGATAAGAAATACCAAATAGTTACAAATGATACTTATTTTTATGTTGTCAGTTATGTTTATTTTTAAATATTAAGCAAAACTCTGATGTTTAATAAATATCACAGCTCCTTAAGAGAAAGATTGTCTTCCTCAAAGAACATGCAATAAGTAGCTGGAAATCCTACCAAAGACTCATATATGAAGAATTTATTGACATGACAAAGCTGCTGGAAATCTTTTAAAAGCTATTATTATGGGAAATAATTCTATATTAACACAGAACTGTTCTTTTGGTTATCATTCAGATTGTAGAATTTGCTAAAGTATGCGCAGCCCAGATGTGAGAAAGTTAAAATCCAACTCTTCTGGAAAGTGTTCCCAAAAAGTTATCTGCTTATATGAAATGAACAAGATGTTCTGACAGTGCACAGTTCACTCTTGATATGATAATCAGTCTACAATACCATTTTTCTCCTTTCTTCATCTTAATTGCAATTCTTCACAGATAAAGCACCGGTAATCTCACAGAGCATGAAAAATCCTGATCTTGCTTCAGCTATATAAACACAGTATCATGACACTGGGGTTTTTTTGTTTGTTTGGTTTGTTTTGTTTCTACCAACAAAGTCTTAAAACTGATTTTACTGCATTACTTTCAGTTCTGTATTTAATACTTTAATGACATTCCACTTGCACTTCTAAAACTTACAGTTTAAACAAAACAACAAAAAAGTGACTTTCAGAAATGCACTGACTTGAAAACAGATATAAGTAATACATCTGAAATTATCAGATTAAATGGCAGGCTTTGATTATCAATATCACCTCCATACAAAAAGTATCTCCGTGTATGTGAAGAATGCTTTAACAGCTCAGGGAAACGTAGTTTTATTAGTCTTGGATAATGTTGGAGGTCTATTATCCAGTTCCCCAACGGGAATAGCAGGCAGTCAGCCTGCTACTGCCCTTTCGTCACTAAAGACTAGCACTTGGCCAAATCCCGTGCACCGTGTTCTGACTTAAGAGTCGAAAAGCACAGATGAACTGATGCTCAGGAGCAGTGACTCTGCCTCCACCTCACCTCTCACTACAGCCTGCGCAGATTCCCCTCATCAGGTGGCAGTAGTACTCCTTTAGAAGGCTTGGAGTAGTAAAGAATGATAGAATCATGGAATTGTTACAACTGGAAAAGACCTCAAAGATCACAGACCAACCATTTACCCAGTACTGCCAAGTCCACCACTAAACCATGACCCTGAGTGCCATATCTACATGTCTTTTAAATATCTCTAGGGATGCTGACTCCACCACTTCCCTAAGCAGCCTATTCTAATACTTGACTACCCTTTTTTGTGAAGAAATTTTTCCAACCTAAACCTCCCCTGACACAACTTGATATCATTTCCTCTCGTTCTATCACTTGTTACTTGGGAGAAGAGATCAACCCCCATAGCACTACAACCTCCTTCCAGGTAGTTGTAGGGAGCAATAAGGTCTTCTCTCAGGCTTCTTTTCTCCAGGTTAAACAAGGATCTGACATTACCGTGCATGACTGATCACGGGATGAATGGACATCAGCCTTCCATCACAGCAGAGCAAGTCACAAGAGGAATTAACTCACCATGAGTTTTACATTCAGTTAGCACTAAGTTCAGCAGGCTGGTTCACCGCTACCCAAGGAAAACACATAAACAATGCTTTTCCAGAGTCCTCAAGTAAAACATTGCCATGTCTTGCACAATTTTAGACTGGATATTAGGAAAAATTCTTTACTGAAAGGGTGGTTAGGCATTGGAACAGGCTGCCCAGGAAATGGTTGAGTCACCACACCTGAATATGTTCAAAAAACGTGTGCATATGGCACTTAAGGACACGGTTTAGTGCTGAACATGTCAGTACTGGGTTAACAGTTGGACTTGATGATCTCAAAGGTCTTTTCCAACCTTAACAATTCTATGATTCACACTGCTGTTGTGGGCCACGGGCATAAAACCAGGTAGTAACTGTCCCAGGTGACTCAGAAGCATATGATCACATCTGTGCTGGCTCATATCCAGGGTTCTGAACCACTTATTTCTAGCAGAACTAACAATAGTCTATATTTAAATTAAAATCCATTTATTCAATACCGAACAGCCACACCAGACATGCTCATTTAACTTTCTGAAGACATCTACTTAGAAAGGGAGCTACACTGCTCTCCCCAAACTTTTCTCATTGTTTACAAGCAGGAAAGCAAAGATCAGTAAATGCTATCAGAAAGCAGGGAGTACTTGGGAAAATTCCCAACACCTGTGTGATACTGCCAACTAGTGTTTTCAAGACATATTTTAGAAAATACTAGCATCCCAAACAAAACTGGCCTTTTAAATATATTTTAAAGAGAAAAAGCCTTACAGTGGTATATAGTAGATTCTAGAAAATACCATTAGGATACTGCACACTGTGCATGGCATTTCTATTCTTAGCAGAGGAGTTAAAATTAAGCAGATTTGTCATAGTCAGTCTATAAGCGACTTTCAATACAAACAATTTCTTCTCAGTATTTTTACTAAATAGTCACAGAGGGTTATCATTTCCTCAGTAAAGGCCGATTCTTTATGTAATGTACATTCTGTTCCCTGTTTTGATTTTAAGTCCTTCTGTCCTCTACATTATTCAGTTTATCCTTTTTAAATGCATTTCTTTAATTTTAATTTTCAGTAGATGGAGTAAGAAATGATGATAATTTCCAAGTGTTCATGGAGAATGCTGTCAATGCAATACATTGAGTTTAGGCTTTATATGATGGTACTTGAGAACTGGAAAATTTAGAACTAATTTTGTCTCAAAACCATACAAATTAATGCCACTACTTCTTTTCATTGCAGCCAAGAGTAACTCTTAGTTATTTGGAAAACAGTAGTATATAATTGCTTTCATGTATTCATATGTACATACAAACATAATGCCTACAATTTCAAAGACTCAAAAGACTTGCAGGCTTAACTCCAGGCTCTAAGGAAAGCGTTATAGAAGTCAGAAGTATCTGGCATGAAAAATTGCAGAAAAATTCATAAATACTTGCAAAATGGAGCCTTAAATGAACTGTCTGGAACTACATTTAATGCTGTTCATCATGCAGTATCCATTCAGTACAAATTATAAGTCACAACTTAGAAATTATAACTTAAAAGATAGGAAAGTGACACATAATGCTCAGCAATCCTCAAAGGAGCCAAGATAGGAAGAAAAAGACCTATACACCAAATAACAAAGGCCCAAACATGTTAGGTCTTGTTTCATATTAACATGGTTTCAGCACAGATGAGAAGGGCTCAGTGTGGAGCACCAACTGCATCAGACAGAATTATCCTGATTATAGCCATTTCCATGGCTGATCTTCTATGTTGCGAGTACTTACAGAATTCTGACAAGCAAAAAAATGCAAAAAACACGGCAGAAAAAGAGTGAGAGAGCTTACAGATATAGAAGGGGTTTTAAACATTTTTTATTGCCAGGGATGCTGAGTTCTGAAAAGGGACATGCTGAGCCCTTCCCTTAATCTGGAGGTGATTGGTATCAAACTGTCACAGTGTTTGGGGAAGGAAAAAAAAAAAGCTTTAGTAAAATTGCTAGTGCCCCATCAAACCTGAAGTATAGGCCATGTACGACAGTAAAACTTGCAGCAATTGGTGGAGCTGCCAGGTAACCCCGTGCAGCAGGACACTGATGCTTCCATGGCACTTCTGGCACAAGGGGCTTTTCAGCCTGGGCATCTCTTAGGTGTCTTCACATTGCTGTCTTCCCTAACTTAGAAGCAGCATCTCGAAAAACCAGCTGGTTTAACAGCAATATTTAATAATTACAGCTCAGCCTTACCGAAAAAGAAATGCAACAGAACAATGATTGTAATGAGTGATGTTTTATTGCTGAAGATTAAAATGATGAGTTCTTGTATCATATTTAAACCTAACCACTTTAACCAGTATGTATGTATTGAAACAGAGCTTTTATTTTAGAAGTCTATAATTTCTAAATGGAGGAAGGATATTGATTGAGGCAGAAGAGGTAATTTGCCTAAAGACATGTTGGAAAGTGAGACGGAGCAGGAACAACGTCCAGGACTTCTCAGGATTCAGGATGGAGTGTAACCAGATCATTATGCACCAAAATTAAGTTTCAAAGGATTACTCCCAAACTCTATTTTAGGCTGCTAGTAGAAGCATATATTCTGTCCTCAAGATTTCTCCAGGCAGAAATCATTACAGGATTTTGCCTTTAAGACTTTAATCTGCTTTAAAGAAAAAAAAAAAAAGGCAAAAAAACCCCATCCCCATATATTTACACTTCTATCTCATTTCTTTTAAAAAAGCCTTGCTTAGTAGTAATATATGCAACAAACTACTGTCGTACCTTTGAGAGAAAAAATAGTAAGGTAAATGCAACAATATAATTTCATAAAGCTGTTACTTATGAACACAGAAGTCAAGTGGATAGTTTACCACAGTCATAGAAAGAATATGCAATTTTTCTACGCCTTTTTCTGGAAGTATTACATTTCCAGACTACTTCTTAAACAAGGAATAAACACACACATTTTGCTTAGTATATCTCGAATCTGCTTTCTTTAGGAAAGCTGACAGGAAATTTCTTGTTTAAGAGGAGAAGAATCAGATCCTTAGATAACACTATATTGTTAAAGAAAACAAAGACGATGAAAGAAATGAAAAAATGCTCACAGAATGAGTGAGTTTTAGAAGAGATATGTGTCTAGACATGTCTGTAACATGAGTTATTTACTGAATGCATTGAAGAATAAATTTTAAAATATATCAAGACCAAATATGGTGGGTGGCTTTGTAGCATGGGCTCAGGCTCAAATTTTTTGCCTTCAAACATGTGCTTATCTTCAAATGCTTTAATTCTTCTCTAAAAAAGAGATTCTGCCTCTATATATTTAAAAATTTCCCTTCACATGCACATAGATAAAATAGATTTGGGTTGTGACAGGCACATGTTTTTTTTGAAGGTCTTCTTTTTATTTTCCTTTTTCTTAAAAAAGAGCTCAAACTAAAACACCAATAACACTATAATGCTATCAAATGAATATATGATTCACACTTTCTCTACATGCTTAATTATTATCACAAACACATTAATAATCTGCCTCAAGGCTAAAGGGACAACGGTAACTCCTAACATCCTTTCAAACAGAAACTCTTTCACATTCAATACACTTAATAAAGGAGGATATAATGTCCAGAAGTACTGAAGTGTCCCAGAGATATTGAAGGTCCAATTGCAATTTCAGCACACTGAGAAGTCCTATTTAGTTTTCAGAAATGTCCTAACCTTGCTGTCTGGCAATAATTTGGACCAAGTGTTCAAAACCAGGAGCACAGAGCCTGGTACCTGAAGTAACCAGGGAAGGTACCACCGCTGCCCCAGCTCCTGCCCATCCACTTGGCTACAGCAGAGGCTGTGGAGAGGGAGGATTAGTTCTCATACCTGCTCAGACAAAATTTTCTTTTAAATGACTTTGTGACTTTCCTTAAGAAATGCTTCAAGATTAGCACTCACAAGTTTCTACTCTCAATCTCCACAATGCCCACAGAATTAGTGACAACTCACCCAAGCTTAAGCTGTTCACAGGAATTACACACGGTCATCTTCAGATGATCATACAGCATGTTTTAATAAATCTAGTCCTTCATGAACAGAATTCTGTTTTATAGGAACTGCACAACTGGTAGGGGATGGATATAAGTATGGGGTCCATTTTTTAGACTCCTGGGATCTTACACAGATGCCAGAGGTACTGACCTCATTTTGAAGGGTGCATATAGCAATTCCTATAGTTAAACAGCTGTCAGATGCACAAAGTAAGCAAATCAGAGACACATTCCACCTACTTCCTCCCAATTTCTTTATTGTGGTATTTAACATTAATGATTTTAAGAAATATGGTATTCTAAAATAAAGAACTTGTAACTACAATTTTCACATTACATTTTATTTGACAAAAGAAGTTATATTGCTAGAAATACCACAGGTAAGTTATTGCTATATGACAGGTTTTCTGAAAAGCCAATTTAAGATCTCAAGGTTTTTAAAATAAAATTTCAACTTCCAAAACTTTTTCCACAAGACAGACTTTAGAGCTTTTTCAGTTGAAAAAGAGATGTCACAGACAACAGGACCAAAAAAAATCAGTGTTATCTTTCAGGAGGAACAAACAGCCTCACTCTAAACACAATGCCCTTATGTCAATAAATCTGCAATTGAAATTAGAGAAGTGGAAATGCATTCTACATATGGTGAATACTAAAGCTATTATTCAGGAGAAAAAGATTACTCCACAAAATATAATGGATCTCTTCTTGTCCTAACTAGTAATGTAAAGTAATAACTTATAAAATGCAGAGCAGTTTTTGTGCCATAACTTGACTTGATAAACTTAAAGGCAGAAAACTAATTTAGTTTGTGTCAATAATACTTAGTTTATGTTGTTACAGTGTTAGTAATGAGGAGTTTTAGTAGCCTGGTGTTAGCACTGTTAGTGTTAAGTCCTGACAGGTTAACAAGGTGAAATATCTCAATATATTAAGTCAACTACTTACCTACAATCTTTTGAATGAAGAAATGACATATATTATATACATAAATGCATATATAAAAAAATACATTAGATTATTATTATAAGATTATTGCCACTATGATTAGACCAAAAGCTCTCCTTGTATTTTGATCTCCCTACTGTTACTGCTCCAAGTCTACAAAAATGTCTTGCAATTTGATTGCAGAGTGCTCCTTGGAGCACACCCAGCCACTTGTGATGGCAGCAGTGGTGGTTGGTATTTTAGTGACACATGCTAATACCGACTGGCCTTTGGCTGTCTTCAAGGAAAGAAGGAAAATGAGTCAAATCATCACAGTCAGGGCTGTTGTGGAATATGAACTTTCATAGTGGTGTACACATGCATGCTTGTTTTAACAGAGTTCCAGGCTATGGAAGTATCTGCAAGGTCAGCTGACCTCTCTGCAGGGTCAACACCTGAGCTGCTGGCCTTTGTCAGTTCCCTGGAAAGGAAACAGTGTTGTGATGCTAAGAAGGAAAACAAGCATTGTAAAAATTTCAGGACAAAGCCCTTTTCCCAGAGGTAACTATTAAACCAGACAGATCCTGAACGACACTATTTTAAGTACGTGTTTGTGATAGATCAGAGAAGTTCAGCAGTCTTTTTATAATAGTAGCAAAAGCTACATAGAGCATGATGAAATAGAAACTTGTAGGGTTTCTGGTCCTTCAGAAGTTGTTTATTAAATATTTCTTGAACACTGGTTTTGTTCCTCTCTCATGGAATAACAGAAGCCTAAGTGGGATGCACCTAGGAGATTCCTGAGACCCCCTGCTGCAGTGGGGAAGGGTCTCACATACTTCAGGCATCCTCAGTTTCCATTTTTGCTGAGGGCTCTTGAAAATCTTCAGTGAGGGAAATTCCACAAGACTCGTATCTCGTTTCACTACTCTGGCAAGCAGGCTGTAAAAAGCAAGTTTTTGCCAGCACAGAAACTACTGAAGTTGCTGTAGCAAAGCAACCCTTATCCTGTGTATACCATGCAAAAGAACAGGGACTGGGGATGGCCAGAGTCACAGCAAGATGTCACAGAAAAGATGACTGCAGAAGTTTTGCATGATTCTCAGGCTACAGTAGGACAGAAGCTGCTTTGAACTACACATGTCGCTGAGGATATCCCAGTCACATGCTAGTTGCAGAAAAACTGTGATATCTGAAGGTAAAGGAGGGAATGAAAATCACTTCCTGCCTTAAGATACTAAATCTCACAGTTGTTTCGTTGATTCCACTTCCAGATCCCCTCCTGATAGTAACACCTGGTTTCCATCCAAGCTTAGAAATGCATGTAACAAAGTTCACTTGCACTTAAAATTTCCATATTCAAATCTCGTCATTCCATATAACCATGTTAAAGACCTATGGCACATAATCTACACAGGTCAGAGAAGTGGGTTTTCAAAACATTGGTTTATAATGGTTATAGCCCTCACCAAGCTCAAGCTCGTGATACACATTACACAGACTCAGGTTTCAGAGTACTTCACAGTGGCAATGAAATCTTACCTATAATTGGAAAAGGCACCATTGCAGACACAAGAACTACACAAACATCGCTAAGTTTACTTTGGAGAAGTGATTCTTTTTGCTTTTTAAAATTTTTCTTCATTTGTTTCTCAATAAATCATCAACTATTTGCTTGTATCCTCCACAGGGCAGAGGGAGTCCACTGCAGAACTGACTGAGATTCTGAAAACCTCACACAGCACCTATGTAATAACTGAGGAAGCCAGACAAGATTGCATAGCAGCTCCTTTACCCAAAAAGCAGGAAGAATCCTTCCAATTAGTCTGACTAATTTTGGTATAAAGTAAAAAGCACAGAATCCTCAATACTTTGCTCAAAAGATGCTCATGAAGGTCAGAAGGAGTTCCAAGGGCAGGGAGAATGAGTGATATACAAATATTTAATTTACAGACTTTTTTTCCTCATACTTTCAGGTAATGACAATACTATTCTCCAACAAATTAAAATAAAAGCTTTCAAATTTGGGATTTATTTCTCCCCCCCAACAGTATTAAAGTAGTAAGACACAAAATATATGTACTTTTGTGTCGATAAACCCACCGATGAGACTGTAATGGTTCTGATAAACAGATCAGGATTTGACACAAGCAGTAGGACATAATATTAGAAACAACAAACAATCATCTTTATAGCCACCCTTTGCCAAATAGTTTCAGAGTGCCTTATATCTGGTTTTCTCACTGTAAAAGTGAGAAACTACAGTAGCTTTGTCTACTCAGGCAAATAATTTAAAATACTACTAAAAACTCAAAATACTAAGTGTTGGAAAGAAATATTTCAATAACAAAATAAGAAACTATTATTATTTCAAAATAACATAAATGGCTTTGTTTTCTTAAGTAAGCTGATACTTAGGGTTGTCCATAGAAACAGTACCTAGCCACTGTTAAATAATTTCTTCTTCTTATGACATGATGTTTGGTAATTTTTTGAGTAAGAGAATGCAACATAGTATCTTGGTTGCCACTGCTATCTGAACTTTTCTCTGTCAGCTTTTCATTTAGTCAGGAAATCAAATCTGGAAGACTTTGGGCCAGTCTGCAGGAATGGTTGGGAATCAAAGTGTCATTGAAATGTGCCCTGAGACAGCCCCACCATGGCAACCTGAGGCCCTGGGTCTGCACCAAGGAAACCTTGAGAGCCACCTCTCAGACGGCAGCCAGGCAGCTTGACAGAAAGATCAAACTTTCTAATACAATCTCAAGCAGTTTTGACTGTGTTTCTCCTTTTATTTTGCCACTTTCATCTTTTATAAATGAGTTCTGCAAGCTAAAAACTCTTGATATACCTTTGCTCTGCAGAGGAGCCTGCATGGCATCAAACAGGTAAAAGGGTCCTCATTTGAACTGCACAGATAATTTTTTTCCTTTTTGGATAGAGGGTGTAGGAATCTAAAGGTAATCAACCTTTAGATTTCATTTCTCACAACTCGACTCTTGAACTGAATAAAACAAGTGAAAGACATTAGTGTTATGTATCACCTTAGAAAGGACTGTTCTCCAATGCAGCTGTCACCAATAAATAACATCTGCACAATTTTTCAATTTTTGGTCCAATATACAACCCAAAACATACTTTCATCAGTGTTCCAATATGTCATTGCTCTTTCTAGTTTGTTACTTTGTACTAAGGACTATATTATGACAATCCTGTCACCCTCTACCAGCAACCTCATCTTGCCCATTTCATAAGTGGGTAGTTCTTGCAATCATTTGTAAGAGACCAAAATCACAAACAAAAGAACTCATTCCCTCCTTCCACCTGTCTTTCTTGCAAACGTGGAGGAATTTTCCTTATTCTGATACCCCCCCCACGCACACAACAAAAGCTTTATTAAGAACATCTCTGACTCACAAGCAGTGCTATTAAAGCAGCTTTCACAGCTATATATTTCGACATAAAATATATTACTACAAATTTCCACGCAGAGAACAGTAATAGACATATTATGTAAATCCCGAAGTTCTTAATATGATTTATTATCAGCGTACTACTTTCAGACCTCAGTTTATCAAAGCATTTCTGGATACAACTGTATGAAAGAGCATATTCACTCTGTCATGGATTTCAATGGAAATCTTCCAATATTTAAAGAACTATTTACCTGCCCTGCTAGATGTTAATTCTACACATCTAATGCATGGAAAAAATGGAAACATGCTAAACTGTATGTTCTTCCTCCTTACCAGGCTTATGGGCACAGCATCAGGAGGTAATTGCAGATGATGATTTACATGTTGCCAGTAGAGCCTGAATGTGTTATATAGGTTTTTACTGAGGGGGTGATTGACACATCTTCACAACAGATGCTGTGTTAGACTTTCTATTGTTTTCTGCAGATATGTGATAGTTAAAAGTTAATTTAAACTATGTTTATGTCGAAGAACAGGTACAGAAACTCTGCTTTTAATAGTTTTTCTCTTTCCACGAATCACTTTTGCTACTTCTTATAATGGAAGGCAGTTCAGTATTAACAAATGCCCACGGCACTCACTGAAGGTTGACTTTCAAAATATATGTGAAGACTCTATATAAGAATTAATCAATGTGTGCGTGACAAAACCTGTTTTTAATATTGCTTTAAACTGTAAGTCTTTCAAGAAAAATATTTGTTAAACTCTGGATTGTGCATCTGTATATTATTGTATCTGAAAGAGAAAACAGAACTAAGAAAAAAGCACTGAATTTTTTTTTCTTTTCTTCTTCAGAACAAAGACCAAATAAAATGCTACTCTAAGATCCAAACAACTTTGTCCCTAGTCCAGAAACTAAATCAGACAATGAAAACACAGACAAAACAATTCTTGGAATACTTTGCAGATTTAATTTTTCTCTTATTATTCCAGTGCTCTACCTGTTTTGCATTCAGCATTGACCCTGTCTGCACACCAGCAGTACTGCCTTTGGATATTCTAAGATGTCAGGTAAGTTCTCCTGACACTGACAGCATCTGGAAACCTGTGCACAGCACAGGGGGGATGGGGTCCAAGCAAAATCTGTGGAAAGCCAAGAGAATGACAAGGAGACTGCCTGCAGCACAAAGGACGACTATTTGTACAACTTAATGCTCTAAATGTATAGTCACATGAGGACAAGTTCTATCTTTGGTTACAGCCCTACAGTTATGCCAGAGAACAGAGACACATATATAAAATCCAGCAGAATTTGGCTCGGTTTACTTACAGTCGAGATAAAAAAAAAAGAAATCTTGATTGCCTATGCCCAAATTGTAAGGATACAAAATGTTCTAGCAATTGTAAAAAACTAACCTCTGAAACTTCATTCCATTTATTGTTTTGTTTATTAACAAGTCAAGAGATAACAGACACTTCAAGACAACTGTCCTCAAAAAATTCAGGTCACAGACCATTATTTCAAAACCTTTCTGTCCTCTTTGCTTTGCCAAGCACCTCTGCTCATATTCTTACACTACATAATTCATTTCAACTTAGCCTTATCAGGTTGCTGAATAAGAATGTGAAAGTCAGCTGGCTGTAAGTTGAAAAAATGTATTCAGTGCCTTCTTATTGCTGCTGTCACTGATTTAGTTGTTCCCATGGTAAACTTAAATACCACCACAGGAAGCTGTATCATCTATCAATTCACAAGTTGGGAAGTGTGGTGTATGGAGATTTCATTTAACAGATCCCAGAACTGTCTGGTTGAAGGATGTGGCAGTTGAAAGCTGGAGGTTGGATTTCTTTCCTTTCCTTTTCTTTTTTTTCTTAAAAAGAAAGAACAAACCTTGTATAATCTCAAGAAAAAGACATATGGCAGCACTTCCAAGTTGGTTTCAAAGAGATTTTGATTTCGCACTCACTTTCTCTGAGTGTGAATTACCTAAGAAGCTGTCAGAAATTCCTCGAAAAAATCCTTTTAACACTGGTTGTCTTTAGAAAAAGAACTTCTAGAGAGAAGCTCCTTTAAAACAAAAACAAAACCACAAATGATTTTGACTGCTCTATAGTTGGAGCCTCTGACTTGAAAATCAGAGCAGTCATGAATTGGTTGTTTACAATCATTTCAATCCAGAAAAAAAATGTGCTTCCTTGTTAATAAGGAGACAAAAACACCCTAAGAAAGAGATTATCTCACACACTAAAAAGAGTTTTTTACCATCAGAAATTGCAAGGGTGAGAGCTAATGTCTCCTACAAAACCTCTTCCTCTAGTAAATATCTATTGAAGATCAAAAATATATTCTTACATGTTGAAAAGATTTCTCTAAATGTCTTTTTTTAATAAAACATTATTTTTCCATTAGCATACAGTAGTCAAATAAAAATAATGAATGCATTCTAAGAACTACAAATAAAGGTGGGAAAAGCCAATTTTTAAAAGCTAATTTAAACTAAATAAAACCGCATTTATAGTTTGCCCTTTTCTTTATTCTACTCCTGAAAAACCACAACCAAAGGATTTTAACAAAGAGAAAAAAAATATAAAGATTGTTTTTTAGAAGTAGAAAAGAAAGGCAAGGAAGTGGAAACACAGCATTTCAAGATTTGAGTACTCCAAAACTCTCTTAAAATAAAAGAGTCTTCACTATGAGTCCTCAAGATTTTATGACGTTCCCAGTAACATCCCATCCAACACATGAAACTAAACTTTACTTTTCGGTGTAGTTGCAACACCCCCTGAATTTGAAAATCTGATACCATACAGTCAATCCAAACCAGTCAATTGTGAACTGATTTCGTGATCCTGTGGGTCCTTTTGGGGCCACTATGACAAATTTCCATTGAAAAGTACACATTTTATAAGACACAGCGAAACTGTCTGAAACTCAGCTGCATTCAATGTGCCTTAAATCCTACATCCAAACGCAGAGGTATTCAGAATAGCTGCCTATATTTAGGAACTTGGACCACCACGTCTGCATTGCAGAATCAGTTTGCTTATTCTTGTACATGCAAGAATAACATCTTAGTACACACAATACCCCTTGTTTCATGGTGGGGAAAAAGTCATAGAAATGGGCCAAGAAAATTAGATGCCGCTAAGTGATTTTCAGTCAGCCCACACAGAACATTAGGGGGAAGAAAGCAAGCATTAGCACTATTATTAGCAGCATCTAAACTTATTTAAAATAATTATTCCCGTATCTATTCCAGAAAGCAATACAAATTACACTTGTCCCTTAGATGGAAAGACAGATAAAAAATCATAAATACGATCCTCCCTCTGCAATGTATTTATCTTTACCAGAAGCAAGAAAAACAGGATAGAAAGTATTCCTGGAAACCAAGGGCAAAAATAAATCTTAGTTTAAGAGAGGCCAGTTGAAACATTATGATTATTGTGCCACAGCTGTGGGTTCGATGAAAATGGATTGTAAATTATTTAGAAAGATGTAGAAAGTTACATCCCAAATTAAAAGTAGTAAGATCTCAGTTTGACTTTGAGTACACAGAGATCAGCAGATCATTGCTGGCTGCCATCAGCAATGGAAGAGTTTTGCAGCTCTACCATTGCACCAGAAGCACATTTTGAATCATCATCAAAATAAACTGACCTGGGCATTTACAAGTTTTTTAACTAATGGGGCATTCATGAGATGCAAGGAGCACTTGGGTTCTGACCAGTGATTCGTATCACATTTTCCCCCTCCTTTCATTCTCACAGATGTGTAACTTCATGCTGACATTTCAGAATATCGCCTGCCTGATCAAACATGCAACACGAGGGTGAATTCCTACTAATAGCTACCGAAATACTACCCGTAAGTTACCCTTTTTCACATGATGTTATGCCACTGGTGCCAAGACAGAAACTCCTTCAGCCTACCACTCATTTTTTTAAGGGGAATTTACTCTAAAACAGCTGGTGTCCCCTCAGACACAAATTGGGTACATGCTAAAATATAATAGTCTTGGTCAGGGACCAACTCTGACAAACCGCCAGGGGTTTTGAATATTGCTGTAAACTCACACAAAAAGAATCTGTCTCTGCACATATAAAATAAAGAAAGAAATGGTTCTCAGAAGAACAGTTCTTTGGAACAGGTTTTTATGGTGCTTTATAGCTTATGCCTAACAAACCTAAAGCAAAAATCTCTCAATAAGCATGATACTTCTTTAAGAAATTAAAACAGAAATTTTCTTCCTATGTAAAATGAAATAACAGGTTATATTGGACTAGGCTAATAATGACTCGTTTGTTGTTTATCCGTTTACATGTAATGGTGTTATTTCTTTTCAGTCTAATTCCTGAGATCCTACAACTATTTTTTCCTTCGAATACTGGCAAACACCAGTTCTTCCTTTTCCTCCATCCCTGGGTCTCAGAGGAACAACAGCTGGAATTAGCATGGCTGGTTTTGTCTGCTCTATGACATCTTTCAAGGAATTTTGTATTCATCACCCATACACTGATCACACTGACTATCCTGGCTCAAACCTTGGGAATACAGCGTGGTAATGAAATGAATCTGTGATAGGTCAACTTATGAAAAAGCTACATAAATTAAATAAAATGTTTTATACTAGAATATTATTTTTTAATTTCAGAATAACATACAAATACTAAGGAAGAATAAGAACAAGTTCTCTTAAATCCACATGGAAAAGCCAACTGACTCATCCAGAATTTATCCCATGCATGTATTATTATTCATACATACACCACAAATACACGAAGAAAACATTTATACAGCCTTGCCCTCACATGCTGCTACTTGCTTTCATAATCATCCTAACTTGCTTAGTACAAGAGCAGTGAGTGTGTGTGAATATCAGTATTAGACACAATATCTCTGAAACTGCATATTTTTATGGCTACATTTCAAAGAGCTTTACCCAAGAGCCATAGAGCCAGCGAATGACATGACCAAGGTCACTCAGAAAACCTGTGGCAGATGACCTGTGCATGATGTCTTTACAGTCTCTTCATCCAGGATTTTATTCCTGTCATTTCAAAGCACCTAGAGACTGTTACAGTGCTTATGACTTGTATTAAATAATGGATTCATCGAATCCTCCCGCTTGCTTACTAAATAAGGTCTTTTTAGTTTTCTGTGATGTTTTTTCCCTGTACCATGAAAAAACACAAATGGCATTAGCTGATGCTTAGTAGCTTTAAGTCTGTATCTCTGTTTCTGGACTATATTTTAATTCTGTTCCACGTCACAACTATTTTTTACAGATTCCACAACCTCCACATTGGGAAGAAACTGGTTATCAAAAATCAGTTGCAGATAAAAGTCAATTGAAGTTTAGAAACTTTTGTGACACCTAAAGAAAAGCTAACATTACTAAGTGTTTTTATCTATAGTATATATAGATATACATCTCTCTCTCTCTCTATATATATGTGTATATATACAGCATAGCTGTGTTTTTCAAAGGGAAACTAGTATTAACTAGTATCACATTATTAGCTAAATAAAAACACAATGGGATCCACACACATCATGTTGTTTTGTTCTTAGGAAAATTATACATGTAGTAGATCTACTACAAAATTAGGCATCTTAACATTTTGCAGTCACCACTTCTCTGGTTACCTAACTTAGTTCTGTATTCTCTTTGCCTGTCGTCTGTAATTCCAGCTGACTGTTCATGACAGTCAGCTGTCCTCTGTGCAAAAGTGCAAAATGATATAAAATTTATAAGACCTCTCTCTTAGTATAATCAGAAAACATAAACATTGTTTTTTCCTATAAAGTGTTATAGGAAAAAGTGATTTGAAGATCACCATCAACGCAAAACATAATTAAATGTCAAATGAAAATTACTCTCTGTCTCTTACACATCATTTTCACGAACCACAGGGTAACTATGGCTGGAAGGTATCTCTGGAGGTCTCTGATCTAAACCCTGCCCCAAGAGGCTCCAGTTCAAGCTGGTTGCTCTGGGCCTTGTCCAGTCAAAATCTAAATGCATCCATGGTTCACGGCCGTTCTTCAACAATTATTCTCCAAATAGCCTCTGTCAGCTTACTTGATTTTAACCACACAGACTATCAATGAGAAAGCAGGACTAAATTCCCAAAAATCTGACCCAAATTAGACCACTTGATCCAACAATCAGACTACAATATTTCCTCCCCAGTTTATCATGTGACCCGCAGTACCAATATTCATGTGCATGATAAATTCTCTTAGGTAGCACCTTCTTTTTATATCTTGGAAGGGTCCCTTGGAAAAATACAAATAAAATAAGTAGTGGATATTACATAATAAAATGCTTAACACAGAAAAGCAGTTAATGTGGTAAACAGAAGAAAACTTACTGCTGCTTGAAGCTAGGATTGAAACCTAAAATATTTTGATATCACTTGACTTGAGATTGACCCTTACGACCTCCTAATTAACTGTTTTCTTACTATGTCAGCATCCTAAAAATTGGCCCTATTCAATAAAATGTTATAAAATGTCTTTCAAGGAGTACATTACTACAGAGTCTAAATAAAAATTAGAAACCTATTTATAAAAACCTATTTATAAAAGCTACGATTTCACTAACACTGACTTGGCCATGATGGTCCCCTTCTCTCTTTTTTCCCTTTTTTCCTTATCTAGGGCTAAGAAAATAGCGTATATCAAAGCTAGTAAGATTTTTAGATATAATTTCCAATGTAGTAGGCAGGCAGGCAGATATATCAGTCAACTTTTTAAATTTAGTGATTATGGTTTACTGTGAAAGGAGGTATTTTTCATGAGAGGAGTTCAGGATTTTCTCATTTATTTTTGGTTTTTACATCTTTCTAACAGATCATGATTCATTCACCAGTCTTCAAGGAAGACCAGTGCACATGAATATTTTTAAGCACAGTGTTTGCATAGTTTAAAATTCATTTGCAGCAGTAAGACTAGATCATTAATGAAGGCTCAGCACTTCTGCCCATGTATTACACACAAGGAGCTGGGGAGCCCTACAGCTCAAGCTGGACTCCAGATCTGCAGAAACCAAGCTGCAAAGCAGCACACAGTTATGAGGTATGTTCCTGAATGGAGTCTTCAGCACAGGAATGTGGATGCTTGATGCACTACAGTAAGATTTTAGAAAGATAGGCTAAATATTTATATTTAACGTACATATTATGTGGCATGTTTTTATGGGCACGTGCAGATACATACACAGTCAAATCTGATGTCAGAAGAGATGTACACAGTTCTGCTGTATTCTCTTTGTGAAATTTATAATCACATCTGATTTGAGGAATTTGGAGAACTGAAGAAGAAAGCATATTTACCAGAACAGAGTCTCTCTCTTATAAACTTTACTTATGTAAATTCTATCCTGTGAGTGCAATACAACTTTCATTACCACTTTTTACCTACTGTGTTAAACACAGGCATAAGTTTTGGGCCTCTTGAACAAAACTATAACCAAATATCCTAAGTGGCAGCAACATGTAGGAGTGTTTTGTTTTCCCTCTCGCAGAAAGTCTGTTCCTCTTGGGGCTTGAGGTTTTTCAAGACTACTTCAGTTTGGTGATGGTCCACAAACTAGTGCTCTGCTTCCAATTGTTGCTGAATTACTAAGAATTGGAAGTAGCATTTAGAAATTTTAAGAAAGGAACTTCTGAGAAAGGGAATTCCTAGGAAACACAGCCTCTCTAAATACTAAAACAATATGGTAATGTTTAAAATCATAAAACATAAATTAAAGTCAATTATTAAAGGCTACAGGAGCTATAAAAATCCTGGGCAGAAGATTCATAATCAAGGCAAACAAACTTTTGAACATAGCGGTTCAAACATCCTAACATTCCAGGCTCCAAGCTGAACAAACCTTTCAGTCATGTGTAAAAACCATAAATACCCCACAAATTATAAGATCCCTGAAGACTTTAATTTATGATTTAATATAAAATTAGAAATTTCAGGACCTACCTTGGCCTTATGACAGTAAGCAGCACCATGACGTATTTATCATACCCATAAGTTGCACAGTATATTGTTTTTTAACTCATGCTACTTGTTCTAAGTAGCTCAAAAATTTTATCCTCAGACACTCATATAAATTAACGTGTGATCAGTATGGAAAGCTAATAAGATTGTTTTTCCAGAAAAACCACTCAAGCTAAAGCTAACTTTCAATTATCTAAGTGTCAATTACCATATTTTTAAAAATTATTTATTAAGCACAAGAAGATTTCAGGATTTTTTTCACCTAGTCATAAATAAGCTGCCAAACTGCCTTCAAAGAATGCTACAATTTACATGGAGAGACCTCTTGAAAAAAATCAGAGAACAATTATATTTAAAGATATTAAATAAATTTAAAATCAATAAAATGTCACTACAAGTTGTTATTAGTCTTGTGTTTTCACTTGCTTTAATGGGTTCCCTTTGCAGAGTAAACTGAATGTGGAGTTTGCTTCTCAAACAGGAACTCCTGAATGAAAAAATACATTACCCTCCTTAAAAAGCTTACACTACAAAGCATTTATGAGCCTATTATTTGTTTCAGGTGAATGCACTACCTTTTCTGTCCAGCAGAACTCAAAGATTCTTTGAAGACTTGCTTTTGAACAGCTTTGTGACCTAGTTTAAAGAAAATGTAAAAGGATTATATTTTTGGCTCTTTAAACCAAGGGTTTTTTGCATTTACAAACTTTGCTGAATCGTTTTGGCTGTGGTGCCTGTCCTTATCTGCCCAAGCAATACTCAGCAGTATGGAATTTGCTGCCAGTGTACACGAAAAGTGCTAGTACTTTGCAAAACCCATTATTTCTCTAGCAAAGCATCTTCCATTGTATTTTACAATACAGTTTTAAAGCCTTTCGATACATACACACAAAGTCCATCTGCACAGTAGAAATGTACTCAAATGCATCCAAGAAAATCTTCAGAGGGGTACGTGGGTATACCAAAATATGTCCTAAAAACACCCTATGACTGAACTCTGTTGATTAATACATGAATATAAGACGTAGTGCTTCAAGCACAAAGGAATGAGCACTGAGAATCAACTGCTAAGGCTGTTAGTCTAAAAAGGTTGACTTACTGAAGGTTTCAAAATCTGCAAAATCAGTTAAAAGAATCAGGTTTTATTACTGAACATATTCTAACTACATTAACAGTAGAAGGGAGAAGACTGTGTCTCAGAGTTACCACTCAGTAGAGTTAATAAAAAAAGAGCTAAGTGATTTAATTGCACCTTTCCAATCTGCCTGCTCACATATACCCCATACTTCAACATTCAAACTTAGTTTCATCCCTTCTACTAAAAATATCTTTTATTACAGAGGAGTAAAAGGAAAAAGCTTATTCAGAACAAAAATTATAATTTCAGACAATGCATGGTGTGAAATGACATGTACCTTCCTATGTTAATGAGTATTTCAGTAGCAGCATGGCTTACGTAATAATCACGGGGTTTATGGCAGCTGCTTATTTTGACAAGAAATCTGAAGGAGCTGTATGAAAATAGCATGGAAAGAAGAAAAGAAAAGCAGTAGGTCTGAAAAGTAGATACCCCTTTACAAAGCATGCCAAGTCTGCTCTTTGCTACTTTTCTTGGTTTTCATATTGAAGGTTCAATTTTGAATCCTATGAAAGATAAAAAAGGAATTTGCAGCAAAAAGTCTTAGGGAATCCATCTGCAAATATGTTTCTGCAAGTCCCTCTGCACTGAAATGGGAATTGTTAAATAGGGAGTGGACACACTTTTATTTTTTAAACAAAGACTAACTTTTTAATAAATTGTAGTGAATGGGGGGAAAGACAAAAAAGGTTTAATCAGTACAGTTCAACTGTGGTGTTGGAAACTCTTCACTTTTGATTACAAAATTTATAGACTAATACTGTTCTCAAATATCAAAGAAAGATCTCTATTACTTCTTTTCAACGGGAGAAAAGACTGAAGCAAGAATATGTAATTTACAGTAAATTCCAGGAAATGAAATTACACAATTTTACTGAATGAAATATTTTCTTCTAAACATATATTCTGAAGTGTAATATTAACAAAGAGCACAGCTTAAGTTAACAGTCTGACCATCAAAACCCAAACAATTGTGATAGTTTATAGTTCACTTTTTTGTAAGCCACAGTAGTGCATCTTTCTTAAAATGGTTGGTGATTCTGAACAACATAACCACATGGTGGCAGAAGAACCAATATCTTGCTCAGAAACTGTATTGCTCCAGGAAAACTATGCAACCTGACGGGTTTGCACAGTAAATCATTTGCCCCTAATAACAATGACGAAAAACAGATTGGTTCAGGGTAACTCAGCCTTCAGGGCTGATAAAGGTACATGTCTTCCCAGAGCATTGTAGCTGCTGCAAATTTAATTGCTGCTTTATAGATTGAAAGCTTGTACAACTGGAAATTTCAATTTAAAACAAGATCAGATTATTTTATATCTAACTGTTAATAAAGTGTCAGGGAAAACACTTTAATGACACATTCAGCTTAAAAATTTGGAAGAACTCCATTTGAAAATACTTTAGAAACAGCAGCATTTACTGAAAATTTTATATACCCATCCATCATTCTAAGAGGTCCTTTTTATGATTTTCATAACAGATAACCAGTTAGTTTATTAAATTAGTCAACAGAGGCTTCAACCACTCAGTTTTTTTTTTTTACTTTTCTCTCCCCTATTTCATACTATAGTGACACCCACCCAGAACTGAATGTATTTTCCCGCGTACAAGTCAGGAAGAGCTTGTGCTCCTCAGCATCAGCAGCCAGGGCAGAGCAGGGGTTGGAGGAGACACAGCCAGACCCTGCTCAGCCACAGCCTGCAGGAGCAGTCCCTGCTTGGCTGCTCAAGCACAGCTCAGCATCACACCCGCTGACACCTGCACCTGCACAGCAAAGGAAGCTATTCCGTCTCCTTGACTTGTGCACATTCCTGCCACAACAGCTGAGAAACAATTAACCTGCTAACCCAAAAGGATGACTCCCGAATGTGTCTGAAAGCTTTATCAGCTTACTGAGCTCAAGTGAAACCAGGCAGAAAATGCAGTGAAGCAAAGCTCCAGAGAATATCTTCTGCAAAATATCTAAAATTCATATATATATATATAATTAATTAATTAAAACAAAGTATCATATTTTGCAACTAAAACCAAGGATCCAACTAAACAGATCTTACAGTCTTTTCATACAGCTTGCTAAATGTAGCTCCTACTATTTATAACTTTAAATAATTACACATAATAATTTTACCTCTCAACAGAGATTTCTTTTCTGCTCCTCAGTTTCCTGACAAAAACCAAAATGCCCTCAGCTAGACTGCAGCAAAATAAAAGAATGAATGATGATAGACGTGGAGATCCCACAATGCATTATGTTGATGATGATTTGTCATATTCACAGATACTAGAAAAATTATAATCCTTGGAAGTTTTTTCAGTTTGATTCAGTGTGTGTGTATAAGACAAAAAAAAGACAGCATGAGGCTCCCCTCTTACAGTAAATGAAAAGTACGTTTACACTGGCATTTTATCTCAAAATAAGTGTGCCTTTTGGAAGCAAGACTCCTGATCACCCCTACCACTCTTCGCTCCACATGACCAAGTGCTCTCAGAGGGCAGGAACTGGACTCTTTTACAGCAAAACTAAGGCAGACAAGAGCTTGTCCGGAATAAAACCCTCAAGACACACTTAGTGTGGACACTGGATCCTCCAGCACTGAGGATTTGTCTTACAAGTGCAACCCCATGCTGGATGGTGCTGGATGGTGTGCTAATGCAAATTCACCAGATTTTGGCATGCCTTTTGAGATTCAGAAATACAAGCAGTATTGTTGCTAACCAAAACTATTTTAATGCTTTCTCTTACCTACGTATTATAATGTGTCTTTCACGGTACATCTCATTATTTGTAGTACATTAAAGTACAAGTGTATGAAAAACAGACATAAAACTTGTGCAAAATATTACTAAATGCTTTTTAAAGTAACACCAGATTTAGCTATTGGAATACCCATGCCAGGATACTGATTTCATCAAGTTTAGTGAAAAAAGTAAGCATAAACACACATGAAAGATCACTAAAAATAATTTGGGCAATATAATTTTCTTTTCTTTCCCCAAATCCCAACTACTACACAATGCTCAGAAGCAAAAAACTACAATGGGGATCTGTTACAAATACTTTTGGAGAGGATATTTGCATCATCAGTATCTGAGTGACAAAATGTTCATATTGGCAAATGGCACCTAAGCTAGGCTCTGAGACATGCAGTTAAACAGAATGTTAATGCTTTTCTTCCCGTAATTTTCTTTCAAGAAAAATAAAATTTGAAAAAAGAATATGCAACATTTAAAACATAAAATCAACATAACTCAACTAAAAGGAAAACACTTAGATTAAACAGATTCTAGCCATAGTAGAACATTCATTACCAACTTCCCACTGTACAGGATTAATTTCTGATTCATTGATGTCACTTATAAGAAGGAAAAAAGTTTGAATTTATAGAAGTTGTTTTTTTTAAAATCGATTTTTGTTGCATTTTCAACAAAAGGCTAGATTATAACTACCCTTATGGAAAATGTCTCCCCTTACCAGATTATACAAAGAAACGTAATACTGCAGCTTCTCTTTAGTTTTATTAACTCATTTCTATTTGCTTATACATCTACATTGCATCCAGGACTGAGGTGGCATTGCACCCAACCACACATGTGCATTCATAATTTAGCCTGGAAAAGACCTTGCAAGGTCACCTGGCTGGGAGCCCATTCAAAGCAGGGCTAACCTCAAAGTCGGTCAGAGCTCATAGCACTCATCTGGGTAGGCTCTCTCTGTTTCTCATTTGCAGCCTTATGAAATACATCTGAATAATTCACAAGATCTCAGATTTCTCTAGCCACAGTACTAGAAAAACAATAGTACATAATTTGTAACTTGTGAAATATTTAACTAATCCCTATATGTCCCTTCGAAACCTTGAAACAAATACAAAAGCATAAAGTACATGAACAGAGGAAAACATAAACCTTTAATTTGAAAAAGGTAGTTGAAGAAGCATTTAGATATTCAAATGTATTCTCTAACTGAAAATGTTGGGAAAAAGAGAAGTTATTTTAGATCCAAATTCCATGAAAGCACATGACTAGAAAGCTGAATGCTGAACAGCAGCAGTCCAAGCAACGCTAGTACTGGTCACAGAGAGCTGTTTCCTATTCAAATTAATAAAAAAAAAAAATCGCTCAGATTCTTGTTGCAAAGTCATTTCAGACTGTTATAAATCCATGCTGTCAGTAGAAGAAATTATCCTCTCCCTTGTTAACTCTTCTGGAGCATCACCTTTATCTCTTGGTGCTGCTCTGTGACAGGTTCTGTCAGGGCACCAACATGCTGAAAAGTGCAAGAAGGTCAAAGGAGTGCACAAACTTATGCCAGCTTACAGTGCACATTTGAACAGTCTCATTTTCATTTCCCAGAACAATTCAATATTAGACTGTGCTATTTTTTTTAAATTTCTGCCTTCAAACAGAAAGCATACGACCGTACGTTGTCAAGATTCTACAGAAGACATTGCCAATATGCCTTTATAAAAAGACATACTAGGCTGAACACCAAGAAAATTAATATCATATTAATATTAATTATAGTATTAATTAAAGATGCAATTACAGGTACATCAATTTTACATAATGAAATGCTCTTACATTTGTATAGCATCCTTCATATTGGACTATCACTGGCCAATTTAACATCTGTAACTCTGATGCCCCACTGTTTCCTTTTCCTCCAACAAAGCCCTGGAAAAACAAGATCCCCCATTGAGAGTAAAAGGTTGTGATGTTTAAGGTAATGGTTAGGGTGGCCCTTGCTGAAAAGTAGCATTTCCCAGCTGTGCTTTTTCTACCCTGCAGAGAGAGGAGGAATGCTGCTTTTTCAGATCAGCTTTATGTATTTCTGCTCTCATTCACCCTTCCTACAGCACAAAAACCCTTGTTTGTCACCCTCAGGATGACAAAACATATTTTTGCACGTGCTCCAGAGAAGATCTGAGCTAAACTCAAAGTAAAATTTTATGAAGCCCTATCTGCCAGCACTTGGTTCTGAAGTCGAGAAAAACCAATGTTGCCTTTGAGGTATCCAACAATAGCTGAAGCACTGCAACCTAAATCCTAAACAAAACCAGGACCCTGCTATACATTATTTATATCTGGTAAGATCTGGTTGGACTAGTATCAGAGGACAGATTTTAAACTTACTTATACAAGTAAAAGAAAAGCAGTCTCAAACAAGAAACTTCATATAATAGTCTGCATTATGAAACAGACCCTTCCTAGTCTCAGTGCCCAGGCTGTTAAATTGCTGTTTAATAGCAATATGGGAGAACTGCTTCAACCTGCTTTTGATACCAACCAGTTGAGGGAGATGATTGTCCCACTCTGCTCTGCACTGGTGCAGCCTCACCTTGAATATTGTGTGCAGTTTTGGTCACTACAATATAGGAAAGATATCCAGCTATTAGAGAGTGTTCAAAGGAGGGCAATGAAGATGATGAAGGGCCTTGAGGGGAAACTGTGTGAGGAGTGGTTGAGGTCACTTGGTCTGTTCAGCCTGGAGGAGACTGAGGGGAGACCTCATTGCAGTCTACAACTTCCTCGTGAGGGGAAGAGGAGGGGCAGGCATTTCTCTCTTCTCTGTGATGACCAGTGATAGGACTTGAGGGAATGGCCTCAAATTGCGTTAAGGGGAGGTTTAGGTTGAATATTAGGAAAAGGTTCGTCCTCCAGATGGTGGTTGGGCACTGGAACAGGCTCCCCAGGGAAGTGGTAGCAGCACCAAGCCTGCCAGAGTTCAGCAAGCATTTGGATGATACTCTCAGGCACATGGTGTGACTCTTGGGGATGGTCCTAGGCAGGGTCAGGAGTTGGACTCGATGATCCTGGTGGGTCCCTTCCAACTCAACATATTCTATGACTCTAAAAGCCACAACTGTAGCCTTCCTGTGGCAGGTAATTTCTGAGACACATCGATGAAGTTAAGAGACAATATATCCTATAAACTTGAATCAATTACTTCTGGCAGACAAAGAAATGACAGTAATGAAAAATAATATTTTTCCAATTTACTTTCTTATGGCATTCTGACTCTTAGGGACAGATCCATATCTTGGCATGAATTTGGAAAAAATGATGCAAAGCAGCAGTTCCCAGAAATCCTTTATTATTTCAGTGGATGCAAACAACTCCAGACAAAAGGAAAGCTGGATTTGTTGTGCATTGTGAGTGAACAATGTTTGCTTAAACGGACAGAAAGTAAGAAAAATGCTACAGTTTGATGAATGATTTCTACCTATAGACCACACTGGCAATTGGCTTTCAGGAGCTTAAGCCTCCTTATCAGAGTGTTAGAAACAACTTTTCCACCCTGTATTAGGGAACTAGCACAGCTTACTGGTTTGGGCCAGCTCCTTCTGCTTTCCATCTTCCAACCCCTTTTAAAATTCCCACCCCCCTGCTGAATCACGTTCCACACGTCTATCCCAAGACACCTGCCAAAAACAGAGGACAGAGTGCCAACACACTGAAAGCTTAAAAGCTAGCAGAGCACAGCAGTTTTATCTACAAATAGGGCTTCTGCCTCTCAGAACATTAATGTCTGGATTCCTCCCTCCCCTTTTGAGCCACTGAGCAGTGATGGCTCTTTTTGTTCCTTCATTCACTCCAATTTGATGTATTTTTTCACACCACTTCTGGCGCACAGAACAGCATCCCAAACATGGTCCAGATTCTGAGGACCTAAATGCTATTTAAATCCCTAGGGTACTTGGTTTTAGAGCTGAGGCACCTCTGAAGGTAAAAAAACAGACCATAGGAAACACTAGGCAAAGGGATGTGAATGAAATGAGGTTGCTTGACTGGAATGTTGTCCCTTGTTAAAAAAAAATGTTGTATTTCCTATTTATTTGAGAAAACAGTTACAATGCAAAACTGAATTGCTCTGTTTACTGCAGTCCCCCAGTGCTGTTAGACTGCAAATTGTTTGGGGAAACCAATAATGGGAAAGTTTATTACAATATCCTGCAGACATTCACAGAACATTTCAGCTAACATTATCATTGTTTACTTGCCACATTTGCTATTGCAGACAGCTACTGGAGGACAGCAATGTTCTTTCTTTTAAAACTAAGAGACATTTCATTTGGCATTTTCCACCGTTTCTGCCATAAGACACACCCTACGCCAAGGCATAAATACTAAGTACGACGGGAGACTCAAAGGAGACACATGGCTAGAACCAGGCTACCCCACCACCCTCACTCCAGAGCACAGGGGTAGAACAATCAGGAACCAAAAATCATCATCTGGGTGATACAATTCCTTTCTTAATCCCCATCCCCTCTGCTCCCCCCCCCCAGCGACACATTCTGATGGTTCTTTAAAGCCTTTTTTCCAAATACAAGGGAACACCTAGATAGGAAGAATCATCTGTGAATGCTGTCACTCTGTCACAAATAGTTAGCTTATTTTTTTTATATGCTATATATATGAACTACTTCATGGAGAAGCTGAGGCCCACTGTACTGTCAGAACAGGAACTGGGCCTTTACTTTCTCAAGAATCCCAAATTCAGGTTTTGGATCAAAGCAGACAGGATAGGTGCTGTCACAACATCCTTTTGAAACAGGGTAGTAAGATGATATTAACTTACTTGCTATGCAGTAAGTGTAGCAAAAAACCCACACACACTTACAAAAAGGAATATATTAATTTTTGAATTATATCCTTAAAGAAGCACTATTCATATTTCTTAGTGCTTTCATTTTCCTTGGTGTCTGTTCACCTGTTTGAATTTGGCAGTTGCACTCCCACTCGATCTCAGATTGCCCTTTTTTTGCTTGGTATTTTTGTGATTGCAATTAAACTGCAACTATTCTAATGTAGTTTCAATTCAAATCACCCAGAAGATGCATCTCTCCTTATATCAAAATTACTGCTAACACCAGCAGAATTCTCTGAATAGGTTTGTGAAAATAGTGCCACAGGACCTTCAAGAGAAGAATACTTTTTTTTTTCCTTATCTACTTTAAGGAAGTGACCATTATTTTCACAGGTACTTTGTGAGGGGTGAGAGCTTTTTCTGATAATGAAAATGTTAACCAGTTGTGCACTATGAGACCTGTCTCTTTGGCCCAAATAAGCCTATGATGGACAAAAATGGACAAAAAAAGCAGGAAGACTAATAGGTGGCCCCAAATCTTCTTGTGCCTGAGTGCTCTGCGACAGATATTTGTTGTTTGTTTATGTCCAGATTAACTGAGAACAGAGATAATGGAAAATACACAATTTTTCCAAAATTAATTTTCCTAGGTTTCAGCAGCAGTCAGAGCAATTGCAGCTGTTCCTTGTGTTGTCTATGAGTTGCATGAGGTACTCTGTTATTTGCAAATGCTTATATAATACCTTGAAATAGCTTTCAAATCACTATCAATACGCTAAATACAGTTCATGAACTCACTTTGTATCAAGACAAAGAATAGAGTTCAAGCCCATTCAGCAAACACACATACAAAACACTCTGCATTATACATTTTAATTATTCATCCACAGCCTGCTAATCTACTGAAATAATTCTGCAAAGCAACACACAGGCTAAACATTTGCACATGCTCCCTCTCATTTTTAACAGTAAAAGACAGAAATTAGAATTAATTTCAAAAAAGACATATTAACTCTGTGAGGTATTATTGGATCTTTTATGCCTTGCATCTTCAAGAGACTGATTAAAATGCACAGGAGCTCTGTACTACCATAACTAGACCATTTTGGTTCTTAAGAGTTCATTGAAGGCCCATTCAGAAATCTTTCAGAGATATGAGGAGGGTTGGGACTATTATGGTGAGATTAATTATTTATTCCAAGAAGCAAATACCCATTACAAGTACCACTCCTCCTCATCTTCCCATAGCTATTGCGCACAGAAACCCAACCTCTTCTTTCAGTGTTTCTCAGTCTGTTCTATCCTCACTTCTGTTAAAAGCTCATGCACTGTCAAAAACTCTTTATACTATTAGTATTCCTTACTTCACTGTATTTAAAGAGAGCTTATTGGCTCAAGTTTCATGAGGACTCCCACAAAAGCTATCAAACCAATCTTCCCTGCTGACACCTGGTAAGAAAATGCTCATTTCAGGCAGATTCAGACTCAGCCATGGGAAACACCTGCAGCAGCTCCAGGAGGACTTCATGATGCTCTGCACACCTTTGTACCAGGCAAACAATCCGAAGAAGACCCAGGATTCACTGTGGCTTTTACACGATTAAATCCTTTTGTTTTCAATAGTGCTTGGGTTCCAGGATCCCTTCTGAGCCTATAATGAAGTGATTCAGGTGAGCAGGTGCTCTGAGTGTGACTTCAGGCAGCTGCAGAGGCCGTCCCGCACTGCTCAGAACAGAGGGTCACACGAAACACAGTGCTCTCATGGCGACAGGCACAACCTACTGCTGCCACCCAGCCCTCCCACAGCAGTACCACGAAATAAGCAGACAAGCAAACTGATATCTTCTATTTAAACAAAGAACAGTTCCTCCTTTAGGTAGGAAAGGAATTGTTTTGAGATGCTTTCTACAACATAAGGGCAGAGTTAAAGAAGCAAAATAAAAAGGAAGGATGGCTCAATGGTTATCAACCTAACTGGAAAAAAGAGGACATAGTAGAAAGAAGGACTTTCTTAACAACATATTAGTATATATATTTGTCACTATCTTCCAATTAAATTATGGTAATAATATTTTGCTCTCATGTAAGCAATTATACTCTATGGAAGTAGTGTTAGGCTCTTTCTGCTAGTGGATAACCTAAAGCTAACCTCTGCTGGAAACACGGCCAGACAGTAAGAGAACCAGACTCTTGGATACTAGTCTTTAAAGTAGATTTAGATTAGTAATAGGCAACAGTGCTTGCCACTAAGCAAGATTTAGTTTCTTTGTTCCTAATTTTCCATAAAGAATTTCTACAAGTCTACAGGATCTTACATATAAACATATACTTATCAGGCTTGCCTATAATGACTGCTATTCCTCTACTTTAAAGCTATGCTCTCACTTCCTACATAAGCTGCTACAAACGGTCTGTAGCAAGCACCATGACCACACATTAGGCTAGTGCTGAAAAAAACACTTAGCATTTATTTTCTTCTTAAAACCCAAGTCAGAGAGGACCTATGAGAAGGAAAGCTTTTGCAGAGGTTGCCACTGACAGCCCAGGAGGCAGCTGCTGACACAACCTGTGTGGAACCTCTTTCTGAGCAAAGCAACTATATGGGGCAATAATCCATTCACCACTCCTTGAAACTGCCCAAATACTGTAATCTGCAATCAAAGCAAGATCACTTTAGAACAAGATAATTTAAAGGTTTGTGGTGTGCTGACCCTGGCTGGTCACCTGGTGCCCACCAAAGCTGCTCTATCACTCACCTCCTCAGCTGGATAGGGACAGAGAAAATATAACAAAAGGCTCCTGGGTTGAGATAAGGGCAGGTAGAGATCACTGATCACCGCCACAGGCAAAACAGATTTGACTTGGGAAAATAAGTTTAATTTACTACCAATCAAATCAGAATAGGGTAATGAGGAATAAAACTACATCTTAAAATACCTCCCCCTGCCTCCCCCACACACTTCCTTCTTCCTGGGCTTAACTTCATTCCCAAATCCTCTACCTCCTCTGCCCCAGAAGAGCGGGGAGGTGGCAAATAGGGGTTGTGGTCAGCTCCTCACACATTGTCACTCCCTCCTCATAGGAAGGACTTGCTCAAACTCTTCCCCCTGCTCCAGCATGGGTCCCTTCTGCAGAGTCAAAAGTTGTGCCAGTAAACCTGCTGCATCATGGGCTTCTCTTGAGCATGGGTCCACAGGTCTTGCCAGGAGCCTGCTCCAGTGTGGGCTTCCCATACAGTCATAACCTCCTTCAGGCATCCACCTGCTCCTCCATGAACCTCTATGGACTGCAAGGGGACAGCCTGCCTTGCCATGGTCTTCACCACAGGTTGCAGGGGAATCTCTGCTCCAGAGCCTGGAGCACCTCCTTCCCCCTCCTTCACTGCTCTTGGTGCCTGCAGAGTTGTTGCTCTCACCTATTCTCACCACACTGTCTGCCAAGTGCGAAGGTGTTTCTTCCCTTCTTAAGTATATTATTCCAGAGGCACTACCATCATCACTGATGGGCTCAGCCTTGGCCAGCAGCAGGTCTGTCTTGGTGCTGGCTGGAATTGGCTCTATTGGACAAAGGGGAAGCTTCTAGCAGCTTCTAACAGGAGTCGCCTGTGTAGGCCCCCTGTTACCAAAATCTTGCCATGCATAGCCAGTACAAAGCTTTAATTACACACCAGATCTGTTGCCAGATGCTGCATGTAATTATACTACCAAGAAAATCCTTGTTGCTGCAGACACAATCACTAAAACTTTGGACAAATGCTTCTAAAGAACGCAGCTGTGAATATGTCTGCGTTGAGGCACGTGTTTATGTGATGCTTCTATCAGTTTGGAGTTCTGTATAGAAATCAAGCTTTGTCTTAAAAAAAAATTAAATCCCTTAAGTTGCATTATGCATATGAGAAGACAAGTTCTTCATGTGTGGGCTGCTCTCTTTAAGCAGCCTCCCAAATAAACCACTGCACATTTCTCCTAAAAACCAGGACATTTATCTCATATGTGCATTTCTTTCAACAAATTAGATTGTATGACTATGAGCAATGGTATTATTTGCTTAACTCCTAGAAGTATACTTCAGAAGTAATCTTTCAATATTCCACTTTCAAGCTTGCCAATTCATAGTTTACCAATATTTTGGGTTTAATCAGTAGCATCTACAGCATTATTGTGTCATTAATAATTCTACTAAAAGCACCAGAAACTAGTTCACATAAACTTGATTTACTAAACTCATTTATATTGCCAAGGCTGCCAGAGGTCCAGGCAAAAAAAGAAGTGAGATGCTCTATGGCAGGCTATTAATTTTAAAATACTGTCACACCATCCTCAGTCTAGCTTTCATTATTAATTTGTAACTAACTGTTCACTCTCTCAGCTGTAATCTTTCATGGAGGGTTGTTTTTAAAACAAAACATGAGGCACCAACACAAAAACGTAACGGGAACTTCCCCTAAGGAATCACCTTTTTAAAATTTCCTCACATCCCACTCTTTGAAAAGTCATCCTTCTAACAGATGACTCTAAGCTTTTTTTTACAACTCAATTGTACACAACCTTGCCGGTGAGAAAAGGGAGATCCACAGCTCACTACAACTGCAGAACAGGGGCAGGGAGATCCTCTGCTCTCTCTCACGCTTCCTTGGGTGGGAAAGGAAATTGCCGAGTCCTTTGCTTGTGATTTCTCTGGCAGATAGGAGCCAGCAGAGACAGGAAACTGAAAAACCTGGCTTGTCTTCCCCCTGCCTGCAGCACCCCACGTCAAAGGACGCTGGTCGGTTGAGCTGCTGAAGCTGCTCCTTCCCAGATCCCCTCAAATCTTATTTGGTGCCTGCAGGGAACAATCTGGTCAGAGAGGTCAGACAAGCCTCTGCTCTACGCTTGGTTGTCCTGTATGGCATGGGCATCCATCCCTTCCTTCCCCTTCTTTCAAATCCAGAGAACCAGACAAGTCTGTGAAGTGCATTTGAGAATATCAGCTATAGCTACATTTTGGTCAAAGATGCCACAAACCATGATGCAAGATTACTTACTTTTTCTGACACGACCTGTACGTTGCTACATTACTGTCTCCTCCTGAGGTTTTACAATCTCTGCTATCATTCTCTAGATGTTGAGCTTTAGAGACCATAGTGTTGCGAAAGAGAGTCTGGGTCTCCACGTGAAACACAGACACATGTTTATACTTAATTAAGAAACCTTTAGGTAAATATTCTCTCTGACATAAAGACTAATTTTATCCTCATCAGTTTTTAAATGTATTAAAAAAGGCATTCTAAAGGTATTACAAAAACATATAAATGAAATGGAAGACACTGACTTTTGGCAAAAGCGAAACCATGAAAATTTCATCATTAAACAAAGAACTCTGGTAAACTACTCAGACCTCCTGGAAAACAAAAAGTTTTTCCTCTTCCAGGGGAAAAATATTAGAGAACTTCTAGGGTAAATATTTACTCAAGCAATTTATTTAGTGCACAAATGTGATGAAACTGGATATAAATCTATGGCTAACATTTGAATGCGTCATGAGCAATAAGGGTGATGTAGGGGTGTGTATATATATATATATATATATATTTATCCTTGCTCACATGCACAGCACCAGGAGCCCAGATATGCATCTTATTTTCTCTCCTCTATCTTTGTCTTTCCTCCCTCATCCCAAGTCTCCTAGAACAATATGAAGGAACTATTAGCGAGATTCTTCAAATGCAAAAAGCAAACTAAACTACACTACATAAGGCTAAACTAAACTACATAAGGCTAAACCAATCAACTGCATAGCCATTGCAAAATAATTATATTTAGTATATAGTGCAAAAATTATCTTATGTAATGACCATCAAGATGATCACAAAATAAAAACACATTCTTGATATTGATTATTTTTCAGGGTACAAAGTTTTCTCCATCATCTATAAGGATGGCACATTTATTCCTCTGTGTTTTACCATTATGCTGCCAATTAATGTCATTTAAAGAGCCAAGATCATAAGAAAAATTTAAAAAATAAGATCACCCACAGAGAAACAGTTTGACACTTTTTTAATTCCACCCTCTTATTCTCTTTCAGCAGAACATTTACAAATAAAAGTTCATATTAATAAAAAGGAAGAATCAGACTGTTGTTTGCACCGTAAGAATTTGAAATGCAAATTGGATTGGATAAGTGTAGCTCTAGATAATCTGGAAGTGTTCAGCAGCTAGTATGTTCCAAACAGCATCTAAAAGTGATTTTAAAGGAAGGTATTTAAACAACTGAACAATTCCAGCCACCTGTTGATGCAACTAAATATGTCTTTCTTTATACAAAGAAGGGCAGTATATTACACAAACAGCAGAAGACAGTGACAGTGCTACCAGTTTAAAACTTTTTTTTCCTTTCCTTTTCTGTTTTTAAAGAGGAGGTAACTTTTCGAGATGGGTACCTCCACACATATTTTGGTCTAATTCTAGTTATTTATGTTCTGACCATCTACTTGATCAAATCTAGGAAAAGAATGGCTTAAGGCCATACACTGAGAAAAGATGGATAATTAAACAGGTAAACTGTATTTCTCACCTTCACAAATTACAGAGAAGGAAATAATCAGAACTATTTCCATGATGTTTTCCCTAGTTTTAGGTAAGTTTTCCCCTTTCCTCCATTCCAGATAGAAAACATATGGAGGGTGATCCTGTCCCTGTGCTAGGAAAGATACTTAAGTCTATCTAGCTTCAGCTATCTCCATCTCCTCCAAGGTAATGGTCTGCTTTTTATCAGCACCAGGACCTCAGCTGCTACAAAAGCATTTTATAATGCATGATGGTATTCTTTTAACAATTTCAGGTAGATATGAAAACTGATCCAAACTCACAGCCTTTTCCCATCATGATATTTTTGCCTTAGACTCTGGGATTTGGCCTGATTTCATTAAGCTTGAATACCCTTTTGCAAAACCTAGTTATGACTAGGTGATGAATTGCTTTCTCTATTCACATATTAGTAAGCAGATAACAGCTAGAGGAGGCTAAAGGAAGCACTATGGACAAAATAGTGTTTATTAACACTTATTTTCCCCAAACAATTTATCTAGCCTACTTTAATTCACCACAAACACACACTAATGTTTCTAGAATAATCCCACAAAGAATAAAAATTTTAAAATGTTTCTCCACATAGCTGATCATATTTTCACCTGATCATATTTTCACCTGGTCTTTCTATTTATTGTATTGCAAATCATAAAACCTGCACAGACTACAATCCAAACTACAAGAAAACCACCACGGAGCACACACACACACCGGTGTAATCATCACCCCGGCTTCATGTGAACTTTATCAGCAGTAATGGCCCCACCACAGACACCTGTGTGCTTCTTGATGCTACACCAGACAAAACCAGCTGCAAACCTTAACCAGAGCACATGAAGGTGACACAGATGGTGCAGTGTCAGCTTACTATGAGTCAGGTATTTCGATTTCTTTTGTAGTTTTGTAGTAAGCACACTTGCTAACAGCTCTCTTGAAATACAGGCTTTAAGCCAACTTTGAGAGAAAACTACGAAGAGAAACAGTTTTGCCTTGTTTTAATTAATATTGTTGCTGGAAATATTTAATGTGATTTTCAAACTGGTGACCACCTGAATGTTTCAGATGAGTGAAAATATAGGGAACCTTACAACACAGACAGACAGGAAATGGCAGATGATGGCTAAGCAAATATCCCAAGGAATAGTGAAAAAAAATTTACCAGTTTTTCTGCAGAAGTTCAGCTCAAGTCACAGTTGCAGACCTACTGTTTAACCCCGACCCTTGGGTTGTGAAGTTCTGTTCTGAATCCCACATCCCTTAGTTAAGCAGCAAACTAATTCTCTGATCCAACACTTTAACAAGTGTTATTTAAGGATGTAAGTACAGAAGTAGATTTTTCCTGCTCAAGAAGTGAGAGTATTTATCTGTTTCCTAACTTCTTTAGTGCAAACATTATCTTTTCGGCTTTCTCTTTCTCATCATTCTGATGCAATGAAGTTCGTGCTTCTTGAAATGCTCCCTAATTTACATATCATTATTCAGAATAAGTCTGAATAACAACTGGTGTACATTTAGTGCTACACCAAGTGTGAATAATCTCAAAACATTCAAACATCTCTATACTGGTAAAGGAGTAAAAGTCAGTGGTAAATCTACTTCAGTATTAGATAACATGGACATGGGACTTCCAGTGAGTTTATAATTTCCAGAAAGAAAGAAATGTGATTTATTTCATATTTTAGGCGTTATATTATTAAAAGAAAAAAACAATGCAAGTATCTATAACCATATAGACAGAGCCCCTACTCACACTGACACCTCTAACATGTTTGCCAAATTTCCATATAGACTCCCAGATGGGAACCAAGCCCTCAAGCATGACAGCATCCATTATATCAAATTTACTGGGACACTATTTTATTTTTATGAGACAATTACGTGCCACTGTAAAAGCATTGTTCTCTCAGTTAAAATTATCTTGCAAAGATACATTCAATTTATATTTTTTAATATAATAAAGGTTTTTTAAATGGGCACTTTTTGTCACAATATTGTGGTTTTTTTTTTTTATTATTTCTTACACTTTAAATGGGAAGAGTAAGTTTCCTGCTATTTATATAAAAAGTCTTCCAGGATTTTTATTTTTAAAATGCTTCTTCTGCCACTTTCTTTAAAAACTGCAGAATGATGAAGAATTAGCTGGAAGGAAAACTTCATGAGTCCCACTGAAGCAGTTTATTCTGGAACACCATTTATAGAAATGCCATTTTGTCATTTTTACCCTGAACAGAAACTGTGTGTGATATTTCCACCCTTATACAACTCAACTCATTATACTGTTTCCATAACAACAAATAGCAGTACATGAAATTAGATCCCAATAAGATTCTGAGAAAATTAAGTTACAGCCTGCTAACGTGTCTCTTAGAGACTCATACAGTGAACGAGAAACCAAATCTGCAAAGCTGGCAATGTGGGTACCTAATAATAGCAGTACAAGAGGTTAATATCTCATGAAGGGAATCAAAGAAAATCTGCCTTAGCCTATACCCACTAGGTAAGAAAAGCCTCCGTTTGACACAGAGGCTATACTGTTAAACGGACACATTTAACACAGCGTTTTATCAAGAGCTGCCTAAAGAGCGGATGCTGCAGAAAAAAATGGAGTAATGGCTCCACGGGGTGGATTGTCAGACAGTACTGTGCCAGCTGGAAAATTTTTTCCTAACTTTTAGGGACTCCTACAATCCAGGCTTTCTGTTCCAGATAATACACACAATTGAAGCCTTTAAACTTTTATAACTGTCTACAGCTGAAGACTATATATAATTAATTTGTTTTGGACACTGTTTTGATTTTGCAAAACAAAAGAAGTGAAATGAGCCCATGACTGATCTCCTTTCAAAGGAACTTGGTCTTAACACAGCACCTACTGAACTCCGGTGCTAAGCTCTGTTGTTTCTCTAATTCAATTTTAACCTCGCAGTGACCTGTAACACCATACTATAGCCAGGTTCAAAGTCTTTTCCAAACTACATGTTAGGAAAAGAGACTTCTTTCCTTACTAGAACCTGGTTTTGTATCTGTTCAACGATGATGGGCAAAAGCACTCCTAGGAATTTTAACGCAATTTAATAAAATATTGCTAAAAATTCATAAGGCAGTAATAACCCTAGATCATGCTACGTTTTTTTATATCCCTCTCTCCTCCCTTGTCCTTGAACTTCTAATGGCAAGCAGCTGCACTGCTTTCCTCTAGCTCAAGAGGAATGAAGAAAAGTATGATGGAGTTGCCTACAGCTCAGTAAAAAGCATCATTCTTCAGAACTGCTGATTTCCTTCTGGCACAAAGCAGGTATAAGTTTTCATACAGCAAGCAACATCCTGCACTACAAGCCACTAGTATGTGAGGATGGAAAACAAGATAAAATTCAAAACTTGACTCTCTCTTGAACCAATGGACTGCTGGTTTCAGACACCAAGACACCAAATTTTCAACATTTCAAGGGTGTAAGAAGGTGATCTAGACAAAAAAAGTCTGAAGCTTAAGTTACATAGTAAGATAATTGTAGACAAACTCCTTTCAAAAGATTTTTATCCGTCATTCACAATGCTCTTTTACATAGCCATAATAAGTAGAGAGAACGCAGTAGAGGAGTAAATAGATATCCTGGGGAGAGACCAGCACTCAAGACTATTTGTCTGTAGGGGACACATAACTAGCCAAATTGAAGGACTGAAATCTAGGCATTCTGCCATAACTCACATGGTCTGAACAGCTAACAAAAGCATAAATAAATAAATAAATCAAGGCCAGAAACTCCAAAATTAGCCACAGTAGCCACGTTTTGGTTTGTATTGCACAAGTCCTTTTCTGTGCCAGGCACCCTCTCTTGTCCTGGTCAGGTTACATATCGAAGCAGATGAATCCTCCTCATTACTCTACAGAGACAACCATTACTGTGTTTCAGCACCTGTTTTCTTCTTCAGTTTGAATGAACAAGAAGACAAAAGGCAGACTGTTCACACTTTTGTACCCACTTCAGACCAGATGACACAAAGCTGCACCAAAGTGTCACCTAATTACAACACATGCCAGACATCTTTGTGGGAGACTGAACTGTCATAGCAATAAAGTCTTTATCTACGCCCTACTGAAAAACAGTTCTTCAAAGCATAAGAATCCATCAGTTCAGGAACACAAACTAGATTTTAAGTATGTACTTTGCATATTAAAAATGTGCTACCTTATAGTTTTCTTGCAAGAACTAAATTTCATTGTAAAGTTTCCATAATCTTAATTGTGTGTTGCTCCTGAACTTCAAAAGGACTAACTCAAAATAATCCTACTGTCCTAGTAACCTTCACAAAAACAGAGACCTGGTCTATAAAAAGTAATTGTGGGCATAATAATTGAAATACAGTCCCTTTGGTGATCCTTCAGAATCTGAAAATTTGCAGGAACAAATATGCAGAAACAATCCCTGTTCTGAGGTGTTGTGATGACCACAAAGGTATATTTTTTTCCCTAGTACTTATAGGAATGGCAGTCACAATATAAAGTACAAGTACGTGGTATGCATTCACACTAAAATGCCTTGTACAGGTTGACCCATTTTGAACAGGTTTCAGTAGAACAGCTTACATGTGGGTACGTAAGTACAGAGCATAACAAGAAGTGGTTTTCTTTTTGGCTGAAAGCCATCTTTAGGGACAACTCACTCCATGATGAGCCCAGGACATCCAGTCAGTACACACAAAGCACAAAAAAACTTCCTGCATTCAAATTTTAATCACTTGTATTATTTGATATTATTAGGAAACAATGTCAGTCACACTAATCTGGATAGAAGTGTGGTTTATGAGCATAAATGAGGAGCAGGGCTAGCACCTAAGTTCAAAAGGCCAAATTTTGAAAACAAAGACAGTAAGGTATTCTCTGACTGACAAAACAGACATAGAAGGAGAAATATTCTTCAGCAGAACTAAGAGGGTCTGTCATAAAATCAAAACTGCTTTCTCCACAAGACACAGCAGATCATTGCCATGGATGCACTCCTATCAATTTGGCACATGGACCAGGCAAGCTGGGTAGGACAGGAGCGACACAGAGAATGCCTATCCCATTTACAAGGCCAAGTCAGCACGGTTTCACTACAGTCAACTAAGAGGTCATAGACACAAAAAAATTGTTATTAAGTAAAATATGAACTTAAATAAACAATTCGTCAATACTCCAAAATTAAAGAGTATTAAGAACGTAATGTTTCTTTTACGTCAAGAGCACATAAACTGCAAACATCAGACATAGCAAATAAGAATGAAGTAGGAAAAAACTGATAAAATAATCAGTTCCCAATCCATTACATTTGAAGAACATTTTATTTCTCCTTTAAATCATCACAGTAGTTAATGGTGAAAATACAACTTCAGAACAAAAAAGATCAAATGTCTGTAAGGACAATGTACAAACAAAAAGCACTTAAGTGAGACTTCTTTGGATATAATCTTATTAATTTTACAACAAATTATTCCTTCAGTCTAGTAAGCAAGACATGAGCAAGAACAGCTGTTACTAAGTAGAGAACCCTATATGAAAGTGATTGCCTCACTAATTCTTCAATAATATAAACCACTGAAAAAAGATAGTTCCTATTCCTTGTAAAATAGATAACTCTCTCCAGCTGATTAGATATAAGGCTCAAAGGTCTCTTCAGACAGAAAGAAATACCAACAGATTTTAAAAATTCTAAAAAAAAATCCAATATATCCCTGCTGTACCTCACTTTTCTTACTGCTTTAAGTTTCAATTTCATAATGATTTCAAATACCTTCTAATCTATGGATCACTGTAACAGATATAAGCAGCAGACATATTCTTGGACAAAATCCTTCCAGCTTGAGTAAAGTCAAGATCTGTAAATATCAGTACTGTTACCATTCCTCCTGCAGGATTTCCAAAAAAAGTCCGCTTGCTCATTGAACAAAATGTTGTAAGTAGCTTGATAAGTTTTCAAGATATTAAACCAATTAAAGATAACTGAAGTGAAGTTTCGATTTTTGTGCGGAGTTTTCAAACATAAACAGTGTCACTTTAGTCCTTTGGAACCTTTGAGAAAAAGCAGCTCCTAAATAAAAAAATAAAAACAAACCCCCATAAAGTAAAAATAAAATAATAAAAAGGCCAAAGCACTTGAAGTTTTTAAGTTTTGTTTTTTCCCCATACAAAATTACCATTGGTATTCTTACACTGTGCAACTAAAACTAAATCTCTAGAGGTTCATAACTTGACTTTCTGTTACTGATAACCCTCAACTCAGAAAGATTCCACAATTTCCACCTTCCTGAAGCATCCATCATTACACTGAAAAGAGAAATAAACTTTATTAATAAACTGTGTATTGCATTAGGAGCAGCACTTTCTCTACCTCTCTTCTTTGGTAAGACCCAGAAACTACTGATGGGAAAGATAAATGTTTAATTTTTAAAGTTTTATGGAATATAGAAAGTATTAAACTTAACCTGTCTTTTCATAAGTGCAGTAAAGACACCCAGTGCTGCTAACACTTTTACACATTTTTGGATTTAATTATGTACCATCAATATTAATGTAATTTGCTAAGAATCATCTTTCTCATAGTCTCCAGTGCCATTACACTAAAGATGATTAAGTGCTGCAAGGAAACTGTAGAATAGGTAATATTAATACTGCATTGATCTTGAAAGCTACGCATCAGCAAGGCAGAAAATACTGAACACCAATAGAAAAGGTGCTGCTGGATAATAACTTTTATGACAAGAAATTAAAGCTCTATTCAGGACAGCATTAATAGGCAATGAATTACTTCTAAGACTCAAAACAGCAAACCAAATACCAATAGTTAAACCTATTTCAAGTCCAGTGAGAATGCTGTGAAATAAGTTGCAACTCCATAAATCTAACCATTAGGAAGAGCAAGAATAAGGGCAGCGTAAACTTGACGTCTCAAAACGCACAGTTTAATTTGAATGTAATTTTTTTTTTCATCTGCTTTGTCACTTGGAGAAGGTAAAGAGTATAGGACCTTTGTTTAAACAAACAGCTTTTCTGGTCCGGTACAGAGCTGTTTGAATCTCAGAAAAGATTTATTGCTCTATATCTGAGAAAACAGAAAGAAATTAACTCATACCCTTCAGTGATTCTGAAGCCAGATCTCCTCCCTTATGGGTTCCTTAACAGCAGAGCACAAATTGATGCTGGTTTGTGAGGTTACAACAAAAGCAAAAATATGCTTTTGGAGAATTTAACCTAAAATATATGCATGCAACTTGGTACTAACAGATACAATTTCCTATAATTTTAATGAATCCATAATTAGCCGACCATAAAGTTAAAAGGAAGATATTTTTAAATTTTCCTCCAGAGCAACCATACGGAAATCAGCTAAACCGATTTTGAGAACTGTTACAAACAATAAAGAACCACCTTGTTCATCTTCAATAAAAACTCTGGTCATGGGTTCAAGCGAATTTCAAAGCAATTCTCATTCCTCAAAGTACTCATTTAAGATGATAAATAACTAAATAACAAGGCACTGAAGAAGTTTTCTCCCAAGTTGTCTGTACCAAAACAGATTTGAAAAGATCTATTAGGTGTGAATATAAATGCAGAACATATAGTTTAGCATAAGTAGTATTGTTTACTAAGATAAATAATTCACTCTTTCCTGAACTGTCTCCTCACAATATATTTGCAACTAAACAACAGAAATTACCAGTTCTTCAGAACCATCATAGCTTTAATGATACTTGAAAAGAGGGAATCCAGAGGACCACTAATGAGCAAGAGCACAGTAATTCCTCCTACAGGCATGGAAGAAGAAAGCTTCCTGATCCTTTTTACATCTACTTTTTGTAGTCTTGGTGCATGACATACTAGTGAACACAGTAAGAGGGCAAGCCTCATACACATTTCATACTAAACATCTTCCAAGCCCTGGACTTGAAATTTAAAAAAATGGCTTGAGTGCTCCTGAAAGCCACAGCATTTGGCACTTCAGCTTATCTGAAAATCATCTTCTGAAAACCAAAGTGTATGTCAAGAGCTTAATTTGATGCCTTTTCGGAGCAATGGAAGCCTTCTCACTATTTTGCATGACTCTGGATAATGTTTTACAGGTAATAAAAGGAACTGGAGGAGAAACTGCTCCTGTAATGACATGTTCATCCAGACTGCAAAGCTCTCCAGGCAAAAACTACTCCAGCAGGATATGGACATATGATAATTAACTTGGAAATAACTTCCAAGTCATTTTATACATTAAAATCTGTGACTTTGTATGCAACCTATGGATGTACCAATATTTTTCCTGTAACCAAAGATTCTGCTAAGTATCAGTCATATTGGCTATGACCTCCTGTGACTAGTTTTAAAAGCAGTTGCTTCTGGGTTTTACTAGAGCTGTCTCAAACTTTTTTCAGGAAAAGTTTACACAAATTTATTCCCTAACAGCCATTACATATGCTCCAGATAAGTTCTTCAATAATTATTTTACTATGATAATTAGCAATAATCTCCTGATGTATAGAAGTCCATTGCAGGTTTTGCTATCCTTGTTTTAGCACTATTCTGCATATGCAACAGCCAGTTACAGTAATAAAAACATCAACATACTACGAACTTACTTGTTAAACAATATTTTTAACACTTCTGGCATTGTTCACCCTTTTCTTAACATCACTTCATATTTGTTCATTATGCACGGCAATGGAGTTGGTCTTGGAGTACCAGATAACCCCATCATCATGTGGGTGAAAGCCTGGTGTGCTAATCCATGCCAACAGCTCCACTCTGGCTCTCAAATACCAGCAGAGGATTTTGCTACTCCCCCTGCCCAGACACATGGCAGAGGAACATGGAAAAGGTATGGGAAGATCTTTTCCCAATTGCTTAATCTTCTGTAGAAAGATTAATAAAAATATTTATCATGCTTAAAATACCTGAGGACTTCCTCAAGTCCTAGATAAAAGTTCTACATCCCCCATGAAACCAACTTCCACTTTTCAGTAAAACGGCATGATGAAGTTTTAGGAATTTGAGCTCAGCTAAAAACTTTTAAGTGGAAATGAAAGTCCTGCAGATTTTCAAATATGACTAAGCAGATACGGCCTGTGAATCATCTTTCCTACATCCTAGTCAACTGAACTTCAATTTAGCAAAGTAGGACCATACAAATCCTACACAAGTAAGTTAATTCAAATTACATTTAACTGAAATGAAGGAAGCAATTCACACTTCATAGCTATTGTTTCACAGGCTCTCTTATAAACTCAGGAAATAATTTCAACACTTCTGAAGCTCTTTTCATGTTTGGAATGTTTTCTTTGCAGCTATTTGAAAGGCCTCAGAAACCTATGCTAAAAATGTCAATATAATTTGTACTCTATCTACTCATTCAAGTATTTGACTTCTGAAAACTGGATTGTTACACAAATAAATACTACAAGTCTTCAAACTTCTAGCATAATGCTATTTTTCACTTAAGAACCTCAAATTCCTGATCATTCTAAGGAAAAATGTCTCTGACATTACTTCAGTGTAAATCAAAAACCAAAACAGAATAAACCCCAACTACACTAATTTTCTATCACCCACTTTTTTTACCTTTCTGGAATTTTGCTTTAACTTCTATTATTGCTAAACACAGAACTGAATTTCCCTTCACATTGCTAGTTCCACTTTCTAGTGACTTTCTAGTCATCTTATGATCCATGCTCCTCATTTTTTGATCTTTCCCAACACGTTGTTTGCTACCACAGCACATTCAGGAGGAACAGGGAGGATCACAGGAGAGAAGAAACTAATTTCCAGTAGCACAATCAACTATAATTTAAATTATATGAAGATGCAGTCAGAATTTTTTTAACTTGGAATTTTATATACGTATATATATATATGTATATATATGTACACTATGCCAATTTAAATCATGTCTAGGAAGTCCACATTATATATTCCCAGAAATTAATGGCATTTTTCAACAGTCAGTTCTATTAGATTAATGTAATAATACTGCCAGCCAGCATGCATAAATCATAAGTGGTATGATTGGATTTGTCTGCTCATCGCATTTTCAATTTGAATAATAGTCATTTTTATTCAATTGAAGATATTTTTTTTCTCTAAATACTCTACTGTTATATTTAGTTGGAGCTTGGACAGCAAAGCAGGAATGGAATTGCCTATTTGTATTGTATTGGTATACAATCAAATTCCTAGATTCTGTGAGGTGCTCTCCTTACTATAGCACTAGAAAGATAGTCTTATACCCTTATGCTACTGTTATAAATAGTACAGTCATCAGAAATATTTTGAATTGGCAAAATTAGCCTAAATTTTTCCAAATGTTTAGTTGCCAATTTTATAAGAAAGAGAGTTTTGTATTGGTCCAACAAGGATGGCAAGTACAATGTAAGTGCTTGTCTACATGGAGAAGCAAATTGGAATGGCTGTTCCATAGCAGCTTCCACAGCACTTGCTCTTATTTCAGAAAAAGTGCTTTTTTACACATTAATAAAGCGTAGAAGCCAAGGCACCCTTAGGCTTTGGCTGCATCGAGTAATACAACCCTCATAAAGACTCAATGTGAAAGACTTACTGTTTTTCAATATGTACACTGGAGTATTTCATAAGGTTTTAATCTCCACTCTCATTCCTTTCAGACAGTAGACAACTCCTCAGTGATTTATAGGGACTGATCAGCTTGAACAATGTTGTAGATAAGAATAGGCACCAGAACTTGAACAGAAGATTCAACCTTCTGATGCAGGAGACCTTTCCAGCCTGACTTCAGACAGGCCATGCAACGTTGTAGTGATGTAGTTGACCATGTATAGACAGAATCTAACAGGGGGAAACTTGAGGTTTGCATAGGAAGGCAAAAAGACTTCTATTTTAAACATGAATAAAATTCTATTGTTTAAAGATAATAAAAATGAAACTCTGTCTTGAAAAAGAATTGTGTTCTACTTAAAAAAAATCAAAATAGATTAAAAACTAATAACTTTTTTCTTCAAAAATTGTATAGAAGAAGACTGATGTTTGTTCTGCAATCTATAAAAAGAGTACTCTGACATTTCAGTTCGTTTTGTTCAATGTTTATACTGCCAATCTGTTTATTTCATAACCCCCCCATTTGCCACTGAAGTAGACTTCATAAAAAAAGGGATAAAAAAGAATTTCTTTTAAACCTTTGTAAAAAAATATAAAGATTATTTTTTTCTCAAACAAACCCCTACATTTAAAGACAGGAAGAGCTCTTTTGCTTTTATGCAATCAGTTCCAGAGGCATCTGACTTCTTTTTCTCCAGCTAGTGTACATTTTGAATGCAAGAGTATCCAAGGGAGAAAGAAAGCATAATAGCCCTGTCTATATCCTAAATAACTTTCTAATTTCTCAAAATTGTTAACCTTTCCTAGCATATGAAACAATAATCAAGCTGAATCCCGTTATTTTTATGTTAAATACAAGTGTTCTTTCTTGGGCTTGATTTTTCTGAAATGTTCAAGCATGGAGTACGTTTGAAAATGGAGCATGGGCTGGGGCCTTACAGGAAAACAAAATAATAAATCAAACTTCAGAGGGTTATGTGATGTACTGCTCCCTGCCAGCAAGGCCAGGGCTTGGGCTATGGTTGTGGTTATGTCCCTCCAACAAGCTGGAATGACCTCAGATTGTGGAGGTTCATTGTTCACATCCATGGGTACCTCTTCCCCAAGACCTTGCCATATGCACATACAAACTGGTGATTAATGTGAATAACATTGCAAGTAAGTAATGCAAAGAGGTAGAAGGGTTTCACAGTTTTTATTCAGATCGAATTCACGTTAGAAAACAGGTAGTAATTCAAGATGTAAATTATTACCAAGAATGCAACCAAAAGGATTTAAACCAACTGCACGCAAGAGTAATCCTACGCTGTGGGGTTTTCGCGCTTTGGCGACAGATTGGTAGCCAACTTCATCTTTTATGCTGTTATTTACAGGGACATCTGCAGAGATTGGACAGCCCCCCCAGAGGTTCCAATTTTTTTTTTATTCAGGTAAAAAAAAAAGTTGATATTAACAAAAAAAGTTAAGATTAAAAATTTTGCCTTAAAAGTTTAAAAATCAGAACTAAAATATAGAAAATAACAGACCATTTTGATGATTTTAATAAGATACTGATAGATGTAGAGATTATTCAGAAAAAGACAAAATCCCCAAATTTTGAGGGCTGCTTTACTGCTCAGATTCATATATGTAGCACTAAGCAAAATGGGTCAGAAACTCTGTGCAACCTGTAAACATTTCAGTGAAATGAAAGGCCTATGTACTGATTATATCACCTGGCACACTGTCTCACTAAAGAATGCCTAAAAGTTACTTTTAAAACAAGTCTGAATCAAAATCCAAAACAACCAACAAGAAAACACCACCAAAACACCACCAAAGTACCCCAACAAAGGATAGAGGCCAACAAGGGTATAAAATTTATCTTCTGAGAAACAGAACTCCTGTCTGCAGAAGGAACAAGGCAAAAAAAAGCAAAATCCAAAACCACTGCAAGTCTGAGCGAAGCAGCGAAATCACACACGTTCACTCAGACACGGCTTTAAAGTAGGTATGACTAATCATATTCCAATTCACAAACTGCAGGGACCTGTTTGGTGACTGTAAAGATGCAAATCCATGTGAAAGCACTGAATGTCACAAATCGAAGATAAACCAATCAATTCACAACACGAGATAGGAAAGATTGCATTTTTCAAAGACATCATGTAACGAAGGTCAACTTCAAGCAGGTCGCTGTGGGAGGACTGGTAGGGAATCTCTAGAAGCAATTTTACCCCAAACAAGTCAGACAACTAGGACTAAGAGGGTTGAGCCTACAGTAGCAATGTGGCCACTTTTCTGTCTTTCCCTTTTATTTAACACACAGGCACAGGCATCAGAGATGGAGCATGGAAATTATTTGCCCAACAGTGACCGTGAAGCATTTTGGAGAGCCGCAGAAATCTGTAACATTCTGGAGCAAGTTAGTAGTAAGAGCAGAAAAAAAACAGCTGAGGAATAAATACCTTTAGAACCATATATTTATGGTTCACTGTTTGGGACTAACGAAGGCTATAATTCAACATTAAAATGGCTCCTGTACAATTTAAAAACAATTGTTAATAAAACCATAGTAAGATTGTGAGAAGGCAGAATTACTTGCTCATAAATGCATTCTTAACTCAGTTTGCATTCCCAGCTTTGTATAAAAAGGTACTTTATCAAAATAAAGGCAGAATAGAAGCAGTTTGTAAGATGAAGAAGCCATTTTATAATATTTATAAAAGAATTCATAGAAATGTACTGAGACAAAATGCATATTTTATTAAAATGCTAGCAAGAAAAAGAAGCAATTTCTACCCAATTATTAATGGAAGCTGAAAATACACATGCATGTAAGAATTAAGGGATGTTAAGTGTGACACAGGGCAGTGATGTTAATTTAGTGGTCCATTGTTTGCAGAGTGTGAAACAAAAATGGCTGAAAAATAATCTAGCAGATGTGGCACTTGGGGACACAGTTCAGTGGTGGACTTGGCAGTGCTAGGTAATGGTTGGATTGGATGATCTCAAAAATCTTTTCCAATCTAAACAATTCCATGATTCTATGTTTCTATACCCATAATCCTGGCAATCAAAAAAGGAAAATTCAAGTCATGGATAAATTTACAAGGACTAGCTTCAAACTATATAAATATGATTATAAATCAAAATTCTACAGGCAACGCCAGACAATAAAATATTCTAATGCTGTTACCAGGTGTTACAGAAGAGTAATTCTAGATAGAAAAAGGTGAGTAGTATTTTTTGAAAGTAAATACAGTTGTCAATGTCTCATGCCTTTAAGTTTTGGCATCATGAATGACACTGTCATAAATAGTACTGAAATTTGGTGTAAAGACTTCTGACTGTTACCAAGTGGAAATAAAAAAAATATTCCAAGAAGGACAGGTGGGCCCCCATGAGACCATAACTCTATCCTATGTGTGAGACACTGTCACTGTCCAGCTGCCCACCATCTTCAGTAGGAGGACACTACAAGATGGAGAAAGTTATCAGTGTTATCAGCTGCTGTATCTGGTTTCATTTGTAGCATTCTCAGTACTATCTGGAAGAAGCAGAAGGGTCCTTTTGCTTTCAACAACAAAAATGTATAATATCTCTAAAATAAATACAAAACAAGAGTATTTACTGCAGACTTAACCAAAACTAGTCAAGGTCACACATTCTTGCGATGACATTTAACAAAAGAAGTTATATAACATTATTCCTTTGTAATTTCGAACTTGTATCTCAAAAGAGATATTCCTAGTTTCCTCCGAATGTTCATAACACACTTCTCTGATGGCCTGAGACTTGTGGCCAACAATTTTCAGCCACAGTGTTGTTCTCATTTCAGCAGTGCTAGAGTAAGGGTCAAAACAGGTCATATACTGGAAAAGTCACAGCAACTTCTTTTTTTTCTTTGTCTGCTTTTCCATAAACAGCAGAGAAATCTGGCACTAAGCCAAATACTTATTTATAGACAACATTTATTCTTAGGTATTTATTTTAGTCACCGGAGAACAATTGCAGCTAAGTGTACTTATTACTATCTGGAAATCTATTTTTTGAAATATCCTCTGTCAACATAAATTTTTTGTTGCTCTAACTGTATTTCGCCCTCTATGCACATGCTGTGTGTATTAACCACATACATTTCCACCAGCTCAGAAGCTGTGTGATTTTCCTAACTAAAAGATGCAATCCTGGAGTTCCCCTTCAGTCTTTATGTAAAAAATCCTAACTGCTCTGCGTACTGGTTTTCTTAAATAAATGCTGGAATAAAAACAGTCTCGGGATTTTGTACCGTGACTTGAGTGAGCAGGTTTTTGCTGACTGAACTAAGCTTCTTACAAACCCTCTGCAGAGACCTAGACTTTCAATTCAGAGCCATCCATTTCCATTGCCAAATGAGAAAGGCTGTACTCTTCAACACCACATTAGCTGCTTCCACAGGCAAAAGGCAAATGAAAATAGTGCACTTTTCTTCCATAGGCCAGAGCTTTCACGCTTCTGTCAGGGGGTCTTCTCTTACTTTATAAAGCAGCAACTTTTTCTCTTTACACGTTCTGTATCTTTCCCCATATCATCTTTCATCTGCCTCATTTGTCCCACACTCGGGACAAGGTCTGAACTGACCTCGGTCTCCATATGTTTGCCAGTTATTTATTGACATATGTTCAGCCCAAACTTTGCAAGGTAAGACATTTTTGTTTACTCCAATCTGCAGACCAATAACCAGGCCGGGGATCAGATGATTGTATAATACAGCTACAAGTGCTTGTGCTTGCAAACTCCGTAATTCCAGTGTAACATATTTCAGCCAGCTCTTGCACATCAGCTATCAGCAGGGATTTTCAGAAGTTTCTATGCTGCTTACAGGGCTCAGAGGGATGTAGTCATCGTACTAAACCCAGGCCTGAAGAGGCACACAACTGCGTGCATATGCAAAAACCAGCTTAATGCTCATGGCTCCTCATAAAACCTTCCAAATTCTTTTTCCTCTACAGAAAAGAGGGAATCATAAGGACAAAGAAAGAAACCAAACCAAACCAACATACCAACCAAAAAAATAAAAAGGGAGAAAAACAATACAGAGATCAGCAGCTGAAATCACTGAATATGCAGAACGCCAGACAGCTATCCCAGCTTTCTCAGGTTCGGAGTGCTGCTGCAGTAGGTGACAAGTGACCTATTACCTAGCATCTCATTTTCTTGTGCAACATTTGATATTATTTTCTATTGAAAAGGTGACAAAATTCCTCCCTCTGTGATCCACTGTTTCACCAGTGGATTTTTACCACTGTCTTTCAAACAACGCAGTGGCACTAGTGTCTTCAGAAGCACTGTGTGGGCAGAATGCAACAAAAGCCATGTACAGTTTTTTCCCATAATGGCTTTTCCATTATTAATGATAACTTAGAATGATCTAAACTGTTGTGAGGTGGTTACTGGACCCATATTCTACCTAGAGCCATTAACTGTTTCTCTGATTATATCAAAATGCATCTCAATTCCCCATCTACCTCCCCTGCTACAATTGCTTCATCAATATTCATAAGATCCAAGGGCTTGATATTGATTACCGCATCTAATGGACTCATTATGCAAAGTCATTGTGACCTCTGCAGCAATTCTACTTTTCTGCCTTATCTAGATGCTTGCTCAAAATGTTTTGAGACATTGGTACTGACACAGGAGCAAGCAGAGCAGTAAAAAACCCACCACAGCATCTTTAAATGATGATACTCTGACAGGATGGACTATTTCCATGCCTGTATGAGATGCCACGCAACCCTAAAAGCTCTGTCACATAATCCCCAACTTAACAGGAGCCCTTGTTATCACACAGCAGAAAGAAGTAGTTAATATTAACTGATCATTATTAACATTCATTATGGAAAATCAATCTGATTGTGTTATAACCTCCTGCTGCAGTCAGCTGGGTTATTCTGATATTTACACAATATTGAGTTCCTGCTAACCAAAATTGTGGCAGTTATATAACATCTTTCAATGTCATGGTGATTCTGCAAACAAAATCTATTCCATTTATCAGCACCAAGGTACAAAATAAACGCATTTTGCAAACAGTTTCTAATGGCAAATATTTTCCTGCTTCATATGTCTAATATTACTAGTGATAAGCACTCTTTTTTGAAAAAATAAGAACAAAATAGTGCAACTACAGTGTGAATTTATCTTTTATTCTCAAAAATCTAACCTTTTCTGGAAGAATGATATTCATTAAGAAATCTCTTTTAAAAAATCAAACGAACAAAATGACAACACTTTCTTATGTTAAGAAATTGAAAGAGTGAAAACAAAAGTTAGACAAATTCTAGATCAGAAATTAGGAATAATGTATTAAACTAAACAAATAACCCACAAGAATGAATGACCTAGAAGGAAGGTGAGTACACTATCACTTGGATTCTTTAAAAAAATAATAATAATTATTTTTTATTTTATTTAAAAATAAAAATATTATTTAAAAAATAGTAATAATTACCTGTAACTGAGAAACTAATATCTGGATGCAAGAATAATTTAGTAAAATATTATTGGTACAACTGCAGTTGTTCCATTATAGTTAACTATGAAATTATTATTGGGATGTTTTCTGCTAACTACAAATTATTAAATAAAGATGGAAAAAAATTAGTACACCTACTTTTTCAGGTCATTTCCACACACTACCCCTCAACCTCCCCCCAGTGCTCTTCTGTATTCTGGAATAATGTTTCTCTGTCAAAAAGTAAAGTTTTAATTCAAATTTGGACTTAATGCTGAAATACTATTTGAAGGCTTCCAAAATAATCTGTAATAAATTCCACATATATATATAAATATTTACACACAAGATTAACACATTATTCCGTTCTTTAATGTGAACATATGGTTAAAGACTTCTATAATATAGTTGCACACTGGTTTTGGACTTGTCTGCCATGACTGCGTCACAGCAGAACAGCTTTTGTTCACATTGCTTTAATCTTCTCCACTGAAAATTAATGTAACCCAAATATAAGCTTCATGTTTTTCAAATAATTTAGAGAAACATTTCCCCTACACATGTGTAACTGAAAAATTTAGTATCTCAAAAAAGCGAAACATTTTTATCAACAGAAAATCAACTCAAATGAGAAGCCTGGAGAAAAAATTGTCAGCCGGAGTCGGAAAGTAGAAGGAATAGATTATTCTCCCTGAGTACATTAGCAAGTGCATCTATAGCTGATCTCTTTGGTTTAAAACATCACTTGCATAGCATTTTCATCTTTAGAGGGAAAACACAGCAGAACACAGGCATCTTATTCAGGTTCTACTTTTGCTACACCTGAGACTCTTCCTGAGTAAAGGTGGAGCAAGATTACAGCTGTGTTTGGCCTATTTTATACAGTACTATAGCTGGTTTCTTCAGAATTAGCTGAAACACACCTAAACATGATACAGACAAAAACACAGATTGCCATAAAGTCTGTATTATTTTCAACTTTCACATTGAAAGCAAATCTATATTATGCTGCAGGATAACGAAGCATGGCTCCAAAAAAAGTGTTTGCCTAATTAGAGTAATTCATAGGTTTCACTACACTAGTCATATCTGGGCATGGGCTAAAAGCCCAAATTTTATCTTCATTCAGAAGTTTCTATCTTTTGAGCTGTATGATCTAAAAGGACAATATTTTTCTCCAGACAGGAAACCAAAATTAAAAATTCAAAGCACATACTCCCATTCTGTTTCACAGCTGAAATTTATGTCAAGTAGCAACTCTCTCAGCAAAAACTTAACACTGCAAAAATTTCAAAGGTAGAACTAATTAGGAAGCAAGCACAATGAACTCTAATAATATGAGTTCAAAACTCAAAATCTTCAGTGAGTATTTAGATGTGTGTCTGAAATGACAGCATTTACATGTGTAAAACGGTAACTTGGATTTACAGAACTCCAAAAATTCATTTCCCAAATGCAACTAATATAGATGTGCTTGTTATTTATCCCATTATAGTCACTATTCACACTTATACAGAAGAACACAAATGTATATAAATCACCGAATTCCAATATCCTTATCAGGGCTTAGTCCCTGGTGTAAAACAAGCAGTTATAACGCATCTGCTGAGAGTATGTAGAGGGTTTATAGGTAAACCTTCAGCATGTGCTTGAGCAGGGGTCACAGAGGACTGAACAAATTAGCAGCTATGGACAGGGAAGAGGGTGGGACCTTGCTCCTGAAGTCAGTCCAAGGGAGGAAACAGTAGACCATGACTATGCAGCGTAACTATGCATTGCCTTCTTAATAGGGCAGCCTTGGAAGAGTGTGGTCAGATGAGGGTAAGGTGCTATTCACTCTGAAAGGACTCAGATCTTACCCTCAAAAGTTAAAAACGCAAATACAGTTTATTAATTTGTTTTTAAATTGAGTTCCTTATTTTATTTTTTCCAAGTCCTAATTAATAGTCTCTTCTCCACCAAGTAGTTAGGCAGGACTATTTATTGACTATTCATCCTACCAATACTATCTTAACATTTCAAGGCATTTAATTTACATCATATGTGTATGCTAAAAATTTAAAAAGCTGCCATGTTTAATTCTAAATATAAACCTACACTGCATCCTCTTCTGAGACTACCATACCCTTGGGCAGAAAGGCTCCAAATGTTTGGGAAGCTGCAATGTAAATGCTGCAAAAAAACAGCAGCTTTATGAATGAAGTTGCCAGACTTGATTTTGCACCTGCTAAAAGCCTATCAGCCTTCCTGGCATATCTTTCAGATGCTCCATGAATACTAGCAGAATAAAACCAAGACATATACACTCCACAAATGGTACTAATAGGAATCAAGAGACATTTCAGTACACTTCAAGTTACAGTAAAAACTGTAACCCCAATTTGCCTCTGATGATGATGACCGTTGTTGTGTTGTTTCATTTAACAATGAGGCAATAACTGATTAACCAGTAACTCTTAATTTTATTCCTTTCTCTGGGAAGCCATGTGTCAGACTTAATTAACAAAGGCAACCTAGGACAAATTAAAGTCCTATTTCACAAAACTTGAACAGCTTGCAACATTAGTTCTGCGTTTAGTCCCTGTTACAGGTGCTGAACACCTATAAAACCAAGTTACACAGGTTCAGTTGTAAAATCCTGCCTACAGAAGCACCAAAGCAGTGAGCTGCCAAGGTCAAAACTGAGCTATGAGGGCCAGCATAAAACCAAACAGGATCTACGGAAACTTTTCCAATGGCAAAAATGGACTTTGAAAAATTACCTACGTGGCATCTACATCTGAATATAACAATCAACAGTGGAATTTATAATTGTCTGACACAATGTAAATTTATCCTGTTACCTTTACTATTAAATAGCCTCCAGACACCAAGATCGTTAGGTCCTTTCAATAAAGGAGTTGTTTATAAAAAAAGTAAGATCTAATCAAAATATTAATATAAGTCATATAAATTCAGATGAGGTTGAATTGTGCAGTCAGCACAATTGTGACACCAGCACAATGAATATGATAGAAAGAAATGAACTTTGCATGGATGCTTTTCGGTATGCATAAATTTGATCAATCAGCTGAATATTGCCATAACCTTGTTTATCCTAATCTGTAAGGGTAGAAACTCCATCCTATTTCAAAGATTTTTTTTTTTTTTAAATCACAATATGCAGGTAACAAAGTAAAAATACCACTACAAACAAAAAAGAATGAGAAATCAGCTAAACTTCAATAAGGAACGATACAAAAAAAAAAAAAAAAAAAAAACTAGAAAAACAGCAGGTGAAAAAAAATGGGGATGCCCATGAGAAGTGAAAGGGCTTCCACAAACACTGGAATTACCAAAGTCTGCTTTCCTACCACTTTGATATGAATTGTTTCTAAGTATTTCTGAACCTCCATAGATGTCCTCCCTTCTCCACTAAGTCATTTATTTTTCACCGAGTTTGTAGGAGCCTAATTACTTTTGACACTTCACTTGCTCCATCACATTTGAAATAAGCCAACAGGTTCCCAGAGGGAACAGTGTCTTCTTCATTAGGAAGGAGGAGACAGAGACACAGAAAAATGAAATAACTTTGAAGTTGTTTCCAGGAGGAGTGTGTGCTGCGGCATGAAGGAAAAACTTGCTGAAAATCATGAGGCAAGAGGCCCAAACAACATGGACTTCACATGGAATCTTTTTTTCCATTTTATCTTTCAAGTTTTAAAAAACTGTCATCATACTGGTCTTGAATAGCATGTACCTGAGCATGAAGTGGTTTAGATTTCCTCTAGGACTTCCTATATTTAGAACAGCACTGCCTAAAAAAATCAGGAAGTTTCTGTTCTAAAGTTATTTTGTCAAAATTCAAAGCTGAGTGGAAACACCTATTTACAACAAATTCAGTTTAAAAAGTACATACTACTTAAGGACACTTAGCTAAGATCACTCAAAAACTCTTAAGGAAAAATGGCTGGAAGAGAATATGAAATGAAATTTCTTAAAAAATTCTGCATTATTTTCAGAAAGTTCTATGCAAAACATATTTTTGTCAGAAAATGCTCATAGAAAGGAAAAAAAAAAGTATTTCCTGTCCAGTTCTGGCATCTTGCCTTTCAGTGACCAATAATAACAGCCCAGTAAAAACAGAGCGCAACACACAGGATCCAAGTGTTTCCTCCAGATGCACCTGCAGATGTCTCTTTGCCTTGTACATGAAAGAGTCCTCTCTCTGCTATTTCTCATCTTTGCAGGATAATAATTTGAAATAAATACATTCAGTTACATCAACAGGATCTGATTTTCTCAGCATTTCTAGTTCCTTCTATAAGTTACTCCACAAGGAAGAGCGTTCTGCATGGAAATAATTGAAGACAAGAAAATATTGTTTTATCCACAGCTTCTGTATGATATTGAAGGTAAACCTGTTTTGTTAGACACATTTCTGAAATTGAAATTTAAAACACAGATACAAATGAGAAAGACAAACTAGACTAAACTACCTGAATTTGTTGTTAAGCATGCAGCACCATTATATTTCCACTTTTACTACTGCTACATTTCACTGTCACTGAGAATTTCTCCAGCGAACACTAAAAATACATTTGGCTAACACAGAAAACATTGCAATATGCTGATAATTAATTTAATTAAGTTTCATCACAGTGGTCATTCCTGAAGATGCACAGGGGAAGGTGTCAGTTAAACTGACTGAACTTCTTGCACTGGACTTATAAAAGTGTTTGTGCAGAGAGCAAAAAGGAAGCGTACAGCCTTTCGGCTGCATGATTGCTTGGCTAGGGCTCCTCCCGTTCCTGATTCCCGGTTTGCAGAATACTGGGAAACAACAGAAGCAGAAACATGAATGGTTTGTTTAAAGTAAAACATCCTCCAACAAGCAACTCCACTGGATTATTAGGCTCAGAAAATAGCTGAGCACTAGAGTGTTACTGCACATGAAAGGATGAGACAGAAAGGCTCTCAGTCCAACACGAGAGGGGTGTACAGTACCAAGAAACTACTGCATATAGAGAATACTCAGCTTCTACAACCACAAACTGTGAAACATTCTTATAATGATGACAGATAGAAAGGTTTGGGTGAAGACTGGGTTCTGCTCTAATGCTGCCCAGCTGTTTCTGTACAATCGTCCAGAGAGGTGCCTACGAAAGCAGCAGCACCAAATAATGTGAAATGTTCTAGACACTGAAATGAGACCATCTGCTGCATTCCTGGTCACCTCAACAGGTTTAGATATGCAAAGCCTCTGGATGTAGGCGCAAAACAATAGTATTTGCATTATTCTGCAGAAAAGTCACACTTTCTGTGTTACTTTTCTGTCGTCGGTCTATTTTATACAATCTACCAATTCCAGCATCTATAATTTCTGCTTTTTCTGGAAAAATATGCAAACATCTATGTATACTTATTCACTATAGTGTTTACCATTTCTCACTAAACAGAATCATACTGAAGAAAGCTAAATATAAACTTACATAGGCAGAGATACACATGCAAACCAAATAACAAGCTACTTTAAAAATTCCACAGGCAGTTAAAATTATTAACATTACCGTCTGGAATTAGAAAAATTCTAAAACCATTCATCTGCAAGGAATCCTTCTAAGAAACATTGGTATAAGATATCCATTTGCAGACTTTATTAACACCTTCTTATAAACATCAAATTTATTTAACAAGTCATAAAATAAGTGGCTACGACACCATTCACACAACCCTAATACATCCCTTCTGAGTGCTTGGCATATAAATAAGTTTCACATACCATCTAGGAACTCAAGGTTTATAAGTTCTATGCTGTCTTACTCTTATCCATATCTAAGGTAAATTAAGCAATAGCTTAGCAGGAATAACAGAAGTCTACTCTTTAATATTCCGAGAGTATTGCAAAAATACAATCTCATACACAGAATCACAAATCACGTAAGATTTACTAATTGTTAATTTAATTAGTACAGGCTAAGAAAAGAAATTTTGTAAGATGTAAGTATATTGCATGCCTAAAGGTAAGACACAGGGAATTTACTTTTCAAGGAATTAAGTCAGTATCCAAATACAACTTTCTATGGCTAATTTCCTCTATTTGCTCAAAAATGAGACAACAGTGGATGGAGTTCCCTTCTTAAATTCTATCTACATTCCAGTCCTGAAATCCAGTAACAAAATAACACAATCAACAGACCCAATTTTCCGCTACCAATGTGGACAGTCTTCTGGGAGAAGTTGTAACTGAAGGTCACAAAGGATTTCATTCCTCCACAGTTCAGTTCTTGTTCCATGGTGAATTTATCAGCAAGAGTGTTGTTTATAATGGACGGGGTTTTTTTGTTGTTTGTTTTTGATGTATCCATGAGGAATTAGTCTTAGACCACCAACTGATTTCACACAGGCCACCCAAGTATTCCTTCAATATCAAAAGCAGAAAGCGATCCTTTTTTAAAACTTTAAAATTTTGCTTTTGTCTACAGTGCCGATTGCAATTTAACACAGCAAAACACCACCACAGATACAAGAATTTTACTGTAAATCAGAACAGAGGAGTTCTGCATAAAAGCAAAGACTATTTAAAGACAAAACACAGAGCCATGATGGAATCCATGCATTCCAAATAACATTGACATTATGGTACAGTACACCCCAGAAAGTCAGTTTTCCATGCCCGAGGTAAACGCTCAACTGCCTTTTATCAGCACTATTAGTCATTACCATGACAGCAATATAGGGTGAAATCAGCATCCATTACATTGCATAGTTACCTTAAATGCCATCCAGTCACTGAAACACAGAGAGCTGGAAAATTACTTGGAGCAATATTGAGCTTTTGCTTGTGCTAGTGCATTTTTCAATTGATGCAAACACATTAGGACAGTTAATCAATTACAAATCAAAATCCATTCCCTGTACTATTAATGAATTCAACTTTGTTCAGGTAAAAGCATTGTGTTGAAATACTTAGAACCGAACATTAACAGTGTATAAATTCTGAGTAACAAGAGCTAAACAAACTCCTCCAATGAGTTTGTCCACTCCAAACATGAACTCCAGCAGTCTGAAAGGATGTTTCAGCTATTTTCATAATCAACTGCCCTGTTCTTCCAAGAGTTTTCAGGCAATGCAGTATGAAAATTGCACTGTCCATATTGTACATTACAGTGACTAGCATATGGATAAAAGACTTGGCAAGAGAGAGCTAGTTTGAAACTCTACACTAAACCAGTAATGTGGAATATTTTATTAAAAAAAATATATAGATTAAAATTTATACCCTTTCATTAAGCTGCTGCTTTTTTGCCATTTATGTCACACAGATAAGACACAGGTAATCAACCAGTACATCAGCAATGCCCAGTTGTCCTGCATGAATGAAGATCACACTACTCAATCCTAAAAAGAGATTCAATCATAATTTAATAGTTTTAAAATTAATCACTTTCATGTCAATATTATTGCATGGTTTTATAACCTGAACTTGATTTTCTTCCCAAGGAGGTCATAGGTGAAGCATAATGTGGATTCGAATGCATCCCTAAAGTGACAATATCCTAACAGAAATACTAACAAGACTGCCTAGTTCTGATCCTATGGGAAAAAAAACCTGCGTTGCAGATCTCTGTCTCTGTCATGGCCTTCTGCAGCAGCTGACAGGTTAGGGTAGAAGAGCAAACTAGAATCTGCACCAATGCTTTTCCTCAGAACTGACAGAACAAGTTGGTGTATTTCCTTCATCTATGTATGCAATTGAGAAATTTGTATTTTAAAGTTATTGTACTTTTTTTTCAGATTATTCATGATGTTTGATTTGAGACTACAACAGGGAGCATACACCTGATAGCCCTCCTTTAGAGAAGTGAACTCAAGCTCCAATGTCTAGCTCTCAGAAAATAACTCTGCCTTGTAATCTGCCATAGTTGTATGGCCTAAGGCAAAAAATAAAGCTCTTGCTACTAGCTGAAGGCTATGAAGTACTGCATTGAAAAAAGAGAAATAGAAATATCAACATTTCCAATTATACTTTCCTCCAGAATCAGAAAAGCTCTTTCTTGTCAACAAGAAGGATTTAAAAGGCTTCTGTCATGTATCATCCGGCAGAGAGGTATCCATTAGTTTTATATTGTCTTTTCCTTCACAATGCCTGACGGTTCAAGTTCAGGCTGATAGTGTGGGCATGATCACAGTCCCAGCTCCAACATGCTCCCATCTCTTTGCAGCCCTCTCTGCTTGATTCAGTTTTCCATGTATTTTATCCCTGTGGCAGTTCTATTTAATAACAGTGTTCACACACAAACAGAATTGAGATGTGGGGTAAATTGATGCCCTGTTCAAAGTCACGAATACTTTTTTGCTGAGGAAGCTTCCTGAGTTCTGTATTCACTGACCAATCCACTAGCCTGTAATCCTCCCGGTCTGGCAGGATCTCTGCTTGTCCATAAAAAAACACATTTTCTAAAGATGTAAAGTTTAAGCAATATATAAAGTGTACTGTGATGATAAGAAATATCATATAAATGCAATTATTACCATACACAGGAAACCTTGGCTGTGTTCCATATAAAGGACATCAACAATACTAGCAGAAGGAATAAGACTGTAGTGTCAAGATTATCATTTATATAACATTTTAATTCTAAATTACATAACCTACTGTCCTGCAATTTGTTTGTAAAACAGTTTTTTTCACACCTCAGATAAGAGATATTGATAAAACACTAAAAACACCTTATTTTTTGCTGCATAGTCAAGTGGTTGCTTAAACTTTAGCAAGCTTTTCATACTCTTTAATTACAGAAACACTTAAACATTTGCTTTGGCTTTTTATTTAGTGTTCAAACAGGTATTTCTGTGCTTTTGCCACAAGGAACATGAAAATTACCTCTAGGCCACCAGCAGAAATAGGAAGCAACAGCAAGTCTTACAAAACAGTGTTGTTCTTCGAAAGGGATTGAAATACTGTGATGTAATCATCTCACACTTGACAATATCAAATGAAGGAAATTCTCATTTTGGATGTTTGTCACCAATTATGATGGAAATACCTGTTGCTTAGGTTTCTTCATTTAGAAGAAAATTACTGTGAGGGGGCAAACTTGGTGCAAAATGAAGTTCTGGTATGAGTACCAACATTTAGGTGGAGACCACAACACATTGCAACAGGAACAGGTTGCACAGATAAGACAGCTTGAAGCCAACCAAATTAGTAACTGGTTATTTTGTGCACTCTAGCATCTTCCAGTTAAGAGGTAAAATTTATTATCCCTTGGAAGATTCCAGACAGGCAAAACGATAATTTTAATTAGAATTTTTTAATTAATCTAGAATTTTAAAACGGTAAGTAACTTGGTCATTTGGACTTAAAAAGGATACATGCTTAATCAATATTAATAAAATACCAATACTATTGCAACCATTATCAATTATTAATGTGCTTGATAAAACCCTAACGGAATTCCTTGTTTTTCTTATGCAACATATCAAACACTAACATTTTCCAGGCACTCTCAAAAAGCTTTTCAGTTATAAATTATTTTTTTAAACTACAAAAATACATATATGTGTGTGTGCATACACACATATGCATGTCCTTTTGACTGATGGAAACAGTTTAGTCTAAATTTTCGTTATATTTACAATGGTAAGATTAATTTTGGTTTTGTAATTGAATGGTCTGTTTTATCAATAGTATCTCTTGTTTATTCTGTTTTTTCCATGGATTCTGTTTATCTTCTCAAAAGCAAAATGCACAAGTGGTCTTTTGCATTTGGCAGTTCCATGCCTCGTTATTGCTACATAAAGGTTGGCTAATTTATCCCTAAACTTTGTAATAAAACACAAATATTATGATTTGCAATGATTTTTTTCCTGCTAAGAATGAACTCCAAATAATAGACAGCCACAGTCTCTCTGCCACACCAAAATCGTAACTTCTCCCCAAAGCAAATACATATTTCAGTAGTATTTCCAAGACAAACCAAAGAGGAAAATTCACTCTGCTGTTCAACTGATTCTGTCATCTATGTAAGTGCTTTTACTTATCCCAACTATATCAAACTTTAAAGAGTTCGGTAAGGAAGGATTTACAGGAAATTACAGCTCCAAATACCAATATCCAAATAAGAATCAGCTTTGTCGGGGCATGGACTTCAGATTTTGGCCTGCCTGCACTTCTGGAGACGAAGCTGGCAGGAAGTGGAAGGGGAAGCAACGCACTTCAGGCCGGGATAAGCAGCTCAGCAGGAAGCAAGGGAAGACAGTCACAGGCCAGTCGGCAAGATAATGAATACAACCCAACCTTACAGTAACAAGGAGAAAAAGAAGTTTGACTTTGATTTTTAGCTCCAATTTCAAACAATGCGATTAATGGTCGTCTGCTGTTTTCCTCCCATTGTAAAAAGGCATAAAACAAGCTTTGTTTGATTTAGCATTCAGAGCAAGAGAAGACACTACTCATATGCACTGGTGCTGAGAGCTGTGCATAATCAAACTCTGTACAAAGAATTACAGGACAGATTAAAGCCTCAGTGCCTTCAGAGACAGGTGAGATTTTCACAAGAACCTAAATGAGGTAGGTAGCTCCATCCCAGGGAAGTTAAGAAACAAAAGGAGAAAAAGTCTTGGTTCCACAGTGCTTCCTGTGGAAAGATATTTGCTTCAAGAGACTGTTTGCCTAACTGCCACAAGTTTTACATTGGGTTCTCTGGAAGGAGCTACTAAGAATAGTAACCAAATGAAAAAAGAAATAAAGATGTCTTTAAAAAAAAATTTTTAAAATCCTTTAAAAAAAAATTTTTAAAATCTCTTTCTTCACAATTACTGAGGGTTTTGTGCCTGTTCCTTAGAAATGCTATTGACTACATAGCTACACAGAAGTAGTAGCAAATTTCCAAAAAGACTACCATATTGAGAACACTAAAAGGATCATTTTAAACTGGAAGTACCTAATCTTTAACAGCAACTTCATGTTCAGCTCATCTGTGATTAATGTATACGAACTTTAAAATGCAGTCAGTCCTCAGTTGTTATTTGAGAAAGAAGGGCTAGATGGGAAAAAAAGGAAAAGACTTAGTTGGGTACTATAAAAATAGGAAACTAGTAATAAAATTTAGATCCTACTGAATTTAACAATGCCATTATTTACTTTATTCTGAATAACCCTTAACAGAAACTCCCATTTTCTAGCTAATTAAAAACTCCAACTGTATGTCTCCCAGGAATGGAGAGAAGAAGAACGAATAAAAAGAAAACCCAACATCAATACCATAAAACTGAAGAAATAGATTCCAGATGTTTAAAAGAGAAGATTCTTTTCTTAGTCTCTCTAGTGTAGGTATGAAATTGGAAGATTGGATTCTTTCCGTATTGTCTTCCAACTATCTTATTGATGTAGAATCGTTCCAGTGGAACTGGTTTGTCCTCATTACAATCACAGAAGAAATACTGCCTGCCCCATGCTAACTCAAATGTTTTCAGACCAGAAATGCTGTAGCAATTTCAGTCTCACCTGTGCTATAGCAAATCCAATCCACTTTTAGCCTTTCATGCAGCCCTTCAATGCTAGTAATGTTAGTAGTAGCAGTACTGATAGAAGGAATCAGTTTTAAACTATCATGTAAATACAACCCTAAGAGATGATAGCTGTGACTTCAGCAGCATCTGGTATTTGTAACTCAGCAGAAGAATTTGGTAACATGATAGTTCCATTTTGATACTTTACATAGTTAAAAGAGTTGGGGCAAAGAAATTAAGAAGATACATGTTCTCAGATATAACTTTTGTAGTCTGTACATCTGCCATACACACAGTAAAGGAAAACTGCTTTGACTACTCCCACTGTATTTGAATTAGGATTCGTGAGTCTTGTTCCCTAGAACAAACAATATGAAAATTTCAGAGACACTGGTGTAGAATGTATTGGACTGGTGTAGAATGCTTCAGTTTTGATCGTTTAGGATCAAATGTGAAATTCAATACACCACCACTCATTGGGAAAAAAACCCCCACTTTTTATCATTGTCAATTTGGCACTCTCAAATGTAGAAGTGTAACTAAGGACTAATAACTCCTGCATTTGTATACAAAGTATTGAGCATTATATTCAGTAAAATGCTGTGAGAAAGGATTTTGAAAAAGGACCAAACTACAGTTTAATAACTACAGCCAGCAAAAAGACTTTAACAATACTAATGAATCCTTCAAAAACATATCCCACCCCCCCAACCTAAAAGTTCATTTAGGATTCGGAAATAGGGATAAATTGCATTTTATTAACTGCAAGTTCATCACACCACATGTACTTTTTACTCTTTTAAAGAAGAGTCTGCAGTTAACTCAAAAGAAGATATAAATCTAAATCTCAAGTCCTTTTCCAGTCTTTATAAAGGTCTTTCTTTCAAGGAAAGCTTCCACTTACTAATATTAGCCTCGAGCACAATAGGCAGATGTAGTCCTGTTTTCCAGAGAAGTCTGATGATGCAGTGAAGAACCTTGCCCAAAGTCAGGGTGGCAGATGTACAAATTGTTCCAGTTATAGGGTTTAACCAGACAACCCTAGCTTCAAAATCATTATTATAAAATGGGTTCATCAGTGATTCCATTGCATACAGAGAGCTATAGTATTTTCTTGCCTGAAGCACGGGATTTGCACCAGTCTTGAAGTGTATTCAGTATTATAACTATATATTTCTATTCACTCCAAAAACTCTGAACATGTGAAAACTGTACATTTTAAAACAAACACCTGCCATCATGGATGTTCACAAAATCTGCTATACTTATGGAATGCACACAAAGGAATTATAGAAAAAAAACCTTAGAATTTCTTATACATTTTAACTCTATTTTTCTTCACAAACACTTTAAAGCATTTGAAAGTAAGTAAAAACATACTTAGTCCACAAGCTGTTCTAGCAGCAAAGTAAATCAGATACTGAAACTCAAATTGCTGTAGTTTAAAAATCAAAACAACTCCACCCCCATTTAAATGTTACTTATTACGTTTGCAGCTGAGACCTTTTTCTTCTTTTTCCTCTGTTCAGCAGGTGTTATGTGTGATTCTCATGCTCTCATGCTGACATTTACAAAGCACTGAAATATTTGTCAACTCTGCTTCTGAATATAATAATATCAAATATAATGTTAATTGAACATGTGGGGGTGCATTGATGGTTTACTTGTTCAACTGAAATGCCTAGGACTGTTCTTGTAAAGCAAAGAACTCACCCCCTGAGGCAAAGCCTCATATCTTATATTAATATTCTGACATCTCCATGTGGAACTTTCTTCAGATGAGAAGACAATCCCACAGTAGTCATCTGAGTTTCACCAAGCCCCAAATAAACTCCTCACACAGGATTACTGTGAGAACTGTACTGTTAAATGGGCACTCTTTTCAAACAGAATACAGGATGGTTTCAAGTCTTTGTCACACTATAGTTAAATATTGCACCATAATTTTAATAATGGTTGGACTAGATTTTCAAGAATCTTGACCAAAGCTGGAAAACGATTCTACATTCATACAGTTTCATTTTTCTGAAGTCTAAGTGGGAAAAGAAGTTCTTTCTTCCTCTCTTGCCTTACAGTACTGCTGTGCAAATGTAAACAATTACACTGCTCTGAAAAGAGAGAAGTAGAGCTGCTTCCAGGATTTTAGGCAGAGGTGAACTAATACCCTGGGTTACTTTTATCTACTACAGAAAATTCACAAATTGCAATGGAAGATGTTTCATTTAAATAGCACCATTCACAGCAGAGCAGACTTCCAAGATGAAGTTAAAAAATACTGTATTTAAGATTTTTTGAGAACACAGCGTTTAATAAAAAAAGAAAAGCATGTGCTTCGGAATTAACTGAAAAGATCCAGTTTTCTGGTACTGATCTGGGAATTATAAATAGAGAAGTAAGTAAAAAGGGCATATTTCTCAGTGTTCCTTTACAACAGTGATATAAATGAGATTTTTCATCTGTTCCGTCTTAGAGGAAGGAACCCCACTGATGCAAAAAAAAACCTGGAAGTATTAAAACTCCTCAGATTTATTCAGGTTGCCTATTTTGACCTAGATACCGATATTGCTTGACTGTTTATCAATGGTTAAGTTTAGTGTGTGTGTGCATACTACATAAGTATAAATTCTTAGAAATACACCCCATCCTTAGTATACAAGAAATCAAGGATCTATACTGCATGCAATAGCTCCATGTCCAGAATATCAGACAGTTTGCTAAAGCTGTTAGTGCAGATTAAAATCTGTATTTTGCATAATTCCTGGTATTGTATATAGTTCACTTCCTTGATAAATACATTGAAGACATATGGCAGAAATAACAAAAGCAAACTAAAGCATATCATGAAAAAAAGACAAAGGAGCAGGCAGAGTTTTGTATCTCACCTTACAATACTGCCCTTAGCATAGCCCTTCTGAAAATTCAGAAAAATAAAAAAAGGGTTTGATCTTCCTTTTTGGACTTCCATCTTGCTTTCTTTGAAGCTTTCTTTTAAAAACTCTAACTTGCAAGTGATACACACATGCTTTATTCAGTCATTTTTATGTCCAGAGACTGCCTTTTATAATGGCAAAACAATTTTTGCCCACACATGTACAGAGTATCCATGAAAAGGTTCAAATAGTTCAACCTTTCAAGACTATACTCAAAAAATACATAGTTTTTGATACTCTAGCTGTTTATACTACTGTAGAACTCATATTTTAAAAAGAAGAGTAGATTTTTAGGCTGTGTTGAAGGCAGTAGACATTTGGTTCATGACATTCACAGAAGAAAAGAACCAAGTTTTCACAACCTCACTGATGTACGGAAAGTTAATCAGTTAATCAGAATAGACTATACCAAGGTCTTTTCCCCCAATTATACTAACAATAAACAGGCTTGACTCTTGTTGGGGTAAAGAGGGAGCAGATCTATTCAGAGCACATCACTGCACCAACGAAAGTGTAGAGCAAAACACCAACAAATCAGAAGAGATTTGTTAGGTATGTATTAGGTTATGCATTTTATGAAGTACAAAAAAACTAATACACATAAACTACGATATTATATGAATTTTTCACATCACATCATGGTATACAATGAGCATTGGATTAATTTGTGTTTTGTCTTGTATTAAAAAATAGCTAGGCATGTACAGATTTCCAAAAATACATTTCTATTTCAAAACTTATTATTAGTTCATATTTCACTTATGTATGAAAACATCACTATAGTTTTTAATTTGATACATTTCTCCAGTTTTCTTCAAAAAAACACACTAGACATAAGCAGTTGTAAAATTAAACATGCCTATCCCACAGGCCTTGCACATTTTTGCAAGGAAGAAAAAACCCCACATATGGAAATCAAAACTTTTACTACATAAATGGAGAAGAGAGCAACAGCAGTTTGAAACATGGTATGTATATAAGTTTCAATACTTTTCTATTTCAGTTTAACACAATTTTCCTTAAACAAGTACAAAGTCTTACAGTACAATTTAAAGGTGTCTTTAAACTAAATCTTCTATCTGTGTCTTGTTCCCTGCAAAGCATTTGTTTTGGCAAACGGCTAAAGGCCTGCCAAGAAAAGATCATCGATCTTTGCCTGAAAAGCTTGAGCCAGCTTTATACAGTAAGGGCTTAGTACAAACACACAATGCTTACCAGATGTTCAATCAGCTAACTGGATACAATCCAAGGGGTGGCTATAAATCCATGGAGAGATGTTCGTTATGAAGGCATTTGCCACACAAAGTTAAATTTATGTAAGCACCCTTTGGAGAATCTCTTCACTGAGCAGCGCAGTTTAAAAGGATCATGCACCAACAGACTGAACTGTCACCAAGTGCTGATTTGTGTGTGCACTGCTACCTTTAAAAAGAAATTTGGGTTTGAAAAGTTCGCCTGCAAAGTTCATTTTCCCAACTAAATGCCTGTGCCATTACTCAAGTCAGTGTTAACTGGCAAGAGCCAAGAACTTAATGTGGACTCTCGGACTATTATTTCACAGTTCCTCTTTTCAGGCTTTCCAGTTATTGCCACTTGAGAAGCAAAAAACATCTACTTCCAGTTGCCATGTTACCAACAGGTGAAATTTTGTCTCAGAAGAAAGACATTACCTACCACACCAACAATATCTGACCCGAGTCAGATATTACAATTATCTGCTGACATTAACTTATTTTAACAGATTTATTTACGGTTGTTCCTTTGAGATGAGAAAGTTGTCTGACTGAGCACCACAACCTTCAGGTTTCCATATTAGCATAAATGTAATTCTTGGGGCATTTTTTGGTGGTTTTTGGTTTGGTTGATTGTTTAGTTCAAAAAAACCCAAAGACAAAACACAAGATATGGACGGTAAAGATTTCTTTCAGTTGTATACACAGTTATAAAATAGACAAAGAGTTTCAAAAAGAAAAAGAAACATAGAAAAAATACTCGTTTTTGTAATAAGCCTCCACACTTCAGCACAGAGCTATTTTAAGTTTAAATCAAATAAGACTCAAGAGAAAAACCATATTAGTAATAGCTTTGAATTATCCCTCCTAAGAGGAGGAAATGAAGCCACATAGCAGAAGGAGAAAACTTTGCAAATCACTTTTTTCTTTCATTTCTTTGATTTTACTCCTTTTCCTCACTTGTAGTTTGAATGAGTGAAAAGCTGAATGGGGAAAAAAAATAATCCCCCAAATCCTACCTACATAAACCCAAAGCTTCAAAGGAAATAGGTTTTCAGTCGATACACTGCATAACAAGTTTTGAAAAGAAAAGTTATGGTTAGGTTTGAGGTTGGTTCACACACTACTAGTTGCTGGTTTTCTACTAAAGCAAGGAAGCCTGCAGAAGAAAAACTAAAAAGCTAGTGTAGGACCCTACCTTTATCCAAGCTATAAATAAAAATGTCAGATTCGACCTTCAGAAGCGGAGTCTTCCTTACTGAGATCGAACAGAGCAGAACAACCAATGCGTGCCTGGTTTCTCTGACTGGGTATTTTACTCCGCAGTAGAAAGGGAGAAAAGCTATACAATATGGACACGCTTCAAACCCCATCTCCCTGAGCACACAATATTCCTGAGAATTTCTAGGGGAAGCTGCACTTGTAAAAGAGCTCTAACTCTTAAACCCACCTGAGTCAAGTGACTGAAGATAAACGATCCAGTTAGCACTGCCAGCTCAGCACTGTTCACACAGTTTCAGATTATTTTAACTCCCAGCAAAAAAAACCAGCCTTGAGTCTAATAATGTAATGTTCAAGTGGCTTGCTAAGTCTTGGTAAACAGTTTCCCAGCTGTCAAGTAGCATCCCTACTTCACAGATACTTAACATTTTACCACTGGAAGACTGCCTGCTCAAAGCCACAAGTCTTTTCGTGCAGATCTTTTTCACTCTGGAGAAGCTACAGAGGTTTATTGTGTCCCCCTAAGAGATACACACTCTGACTCCACCACTGACCCTTCCCAGACTCTGCATGGCTCTGTCGAAGCCACTTCCAACACTCAGCTACCTCTCAAACATTAAAGCACAGAGGAAGGTAAGGATGAGTTTGAGTTGAATGGTCAATCAAATTTTAGGTTGCAAAATAAGAGATACGAAGGTCTTAATAGTGACTTTTTTTCCATGTGTTTCCCATAAGTGCATGGGTTATTAAAAATAGACTCTCCATTCATTCTCATCTAAAAACAAGTAAAAATAATCTAGAAAATACGTAACCTTTCTAAACAAGTGGTTAAACCAGCACAGACAAAAGTAATACAATAAACAAGGTTGACTTCTGTGTTGAAATCTTAAAATGTAATTATGTGCATTTAAATTAAGCTGGTGATTAACTTGAAACTTTCTTTTAGAGAGAGATGCCAGGAGGAATAGTGAAAGTGGGCTAGAGGTGCATTGCAATGAAGATGTCGATCAGTAGGAATAAAGAACAATTTGTACCTTCCAATGAGGTTTCTGAGAAATTGAAAAATGTTTCTAGAAAGGGGGGTGAGCTGCTCTCCACCTACCAGAAGATCATTCAGTGAGGTCTAACTACACAGTCATAATATTAGACATTCTGAACAAACATGAGAATTCTTTCATGACCGGTTCAGCACACCAGTATCAGCAGCTAATGGCTACCAGGAAGCGACAAACTAACAGCCTGTCAAGGCTGTATTTTTAATAGAAGACATTAGTGAAAGAAACAACTGCTCTTCAGTAACACAAATTCCTGAAACAATCATGCAAAAAGACTAACTCCCTGATGCATGTCATTTAGATTCTGAGATTTCTGGTTAAGCACCTTCTATTATTCTCTGTTCAGACAGAGCGTGGCACAACCAGATCTCATTCACTGAGCCCTTGTAGCACAAGAAGCATAATTAATGATGATGACAACAATTACAAAGCAGTTTAAGGAAAAGCTCTGGCAAATAGATACATTACGAATTGCAGAGAACGTTTTCATCCCATGCGATACTTTCTATGAACAGATCTTTGCAAAGGGACACTACAACATAGAACAGAAATACAATTTTTCTTGCTGTATTGATTCTACCTAAGTTAAAAGCCTGGAACAAATCCTCTGGATATTTTGATTAACAAGCCGTATCTATGTTACAGATATTTTTTTCATGCAGACCTTCTGCCATGACATGCCAATCAACAATAATCATATCTGCAAACCTGAGAGCCTTCAAGTAAATGAGCTAAGAAGAACTGGGAAATCTTTTCCAAACTCATATATTTTGAATTACATGTTAAATACATAACCTGATGCAGTCTGAATTCTAAGGACTTCTTTGCTGGCTATTTCAATGCAAAAGACCAAATTATCAACCTAAACAAAATACTGCCCATTCACAAAATGCCATGACTTCAGAGCAGCCTTTATTGTAAAATATCACCTTATGTTCCTTATCTTGTGCAACTTTAATATTTTACAAGCAGATGAATCTGAAGATAAATGTATTGGAAGTTGTGGTGTTTTATTGCAATTCAACTACCTGCTCTAAAATGGGCAATCTGTAATTGTATAGAAAGACAACTGCATAATGCAAACTGGGACATCTAATGATAAATAATCATTACAATTGATTCAACATGGTACCTAAAGAGTTCTGAATAGTTATTAAATTTTTATTACATATTACCTCTAATAAACACAGTTAAGAAAACTACGTCAAGGTCATTGTGAAGTTTCTACAGTTGATTCAATACCGACATATTTCAAATGGCAACTTAATTTCTAAGTTGGTAGAAAGCTACTGTACGTATACATTTGTGTCACACGTAAACCAGTAACTCCAAAGAAACAAGAAACCTACAATGGCAAATGCAGCAGGCAGGTCACAACCTTTTAAATATAGCAACACCTGTCTTTCAGTATATATAAAACTGACTTTGCTGAAAATGTTTTTAATCATTCCTCAGGCAATTTACCTCTCTCGTCCACTTGCTGGCCATCTGTTATTCCAGTTTATAAACTGAATCACTGTGTCATTGCATTAGTTATGTTTTAAAATTTCAGCCTGCATTCGGACCTAGATTAGCTACACTGAAGCTCTTGAGTATTCCCCAATTCAAAAAAATAATTCAAAAAATTTTACTCACAAAACTCTATAAGCACTAAAGGAAAAAAAAAGAAAAAAAAATAGATGAAAAGACACTTTCAAAGCATGTCAATAAAACAGTCAATGAGTGCACTTCAGTCTAGAAATAATGCATTCGCTACAGCAACACTGAATTAATGCAGCAAATCAATATGACCTTGGACAAGAAGCAGCACTGAAGAAATGAGTAACAGAATGTCTTACAGATTCTCCTGTTCACTGACAGACTGGTACAACACACAACCTTCTACATAGCCCAGGCAGAAGTTCAAGATACAAGACTAAAACCTGTGCAACCGTTATATCCAATTTGCTAAGTAACAGAATAAAAATAGGATGGATCTTTCTCAAGCTAATTCCTTCTTACAAACATGGGTCTACTGTAAACTTTGTTTTTCTTATAACTGCATACATAACGTGGAGTCACCAGATGTTTGGTTAATAGCAGGAGTGACTGATTACATGCTTTGCAAGACTGACAAACTATTCTGATAGAGTAACAACAACAGCAGCCACCCACATTTTGATTTGGTCTCCCAGAAGCAAGCCATCAGAAATTCTTATTCTTGAAGATGTTATGTGCTTGCATATGGCCCAGTACATGGCTCAAAGAATTATGTAAAAAATTCCAACTCATACTATCAGTTGCTGTGCCAGGTTCAGAGAAACCACATTTGTTTGTTTGACCAAAGGGATTTGCTTTTGAAATATCTCTTAAAGTTCTGAGTGGGCAGTTACTATTTGTCAACACTTAAAAAATCCAACAGAAGTATTAGAATTATTAAAAAAAAAATCAATAAATAGAACTTTACCGATTAACTGTTGCAGTTATTTTAGGCTGTGAATGGGCACCTTAGTGCACATCTACATTTGGGAAGTTTTCACTGATACAGCTGCTTCCATTCATAGGAAACAAATATGGATTTACTCTGAATGAACAAAGCCCTTCCAAATAAAGTAAATCTACAGAAGGTAAATAACTCCGCATTTCAATTCTGACAAAGCAAGTGGAAAAAGGTGATTCACAGGTGTTACAGAAATACTGATTCCATAGTTTAAAATGGAGAATTAAAAAACTGTATTTTAAAAGGTGTTTTCTCACCCTCTTCCTATGCCAATATCACCAACGCATGCTAGAGTATTTTGCAGAACTGATTTTGAAGCACAATATGGGAATCTTCACATTTTAACAGAAAAAATTAAATCCTAACTTTGGATAACATCACCTTCTGTGTGACAAACAGTTTATCTAGCATTTTCTTTTCAGTATGTGGGCCAGACAGTTCCTACTACAGAATTTACGAAAGATTACTAGAATAAATAGTTACTCACCATCCCTCTAAGTGCAACACAAACATTCAGAAGCTATAAGAAGACTTCAAAACAGCATTAGTGTAAAAACTAGACTGGAATTTAATGGAAGCAAGTTCTAGAAAATTATGTATTCAGAACAAATCTAAATTCCCTGAGATTTCAACAATCCATTGGGATGAGTTGGCCGGGTTGCAAGATATGCAGTGGAGAGCAGTCTAAAAGCCTTGGGCTTTCCAGGCTGCCTCCTAAGAAGTGCACTGTTTACTGCTGGAGAAGTAGAGCTTCTCCTTCAGGTGGCTTCTGAAAGCAATTTCACCACACTGAGTGGCAGAGAAGCTGACACAGGTCTGTAACCTCCCATGGATTTGTAGCTTGGCTTTAGAATGGGAAAAAAATTGCAAGTAGCAAAGACAGCAACTTGACTGTTCTTTCTACAGCAGCACATAGAAATATCTGCTAGATACTGATATTGATACATAAAGCTGGCTCTCAAAAAGTGTTTCTCTGCCTAGGGAGAGGCAGAAAAACTTCACCTCCCTTTGTAACCTGCCATATTTCCATCTGTTCTGTACACCTAAACCACAGAAGTAATGAGAGTCCATGAATGATTCAGCTTAGACAAAGGGGGGGGAGGAGGAAGAGGAATTGTATACTTTTGTTGAGGAAGTCAGCTTTTAACAATGAACTGTTTTCATTGTTTTGTCATGTAAATGCAAATAGGGTAGAGAAATAAGCAATCTGGTAGCTGGGACTAAAGGAAAATTGAATTTTAAGAGGTATATGGTAACAACATAAGCTTACTTTCAATTTATATAGTGATTTATTCACACAAGGGCTCATTTGGAAAATTAGGACTTCTGCCTCTTAGAGGCAGTGTAACAATGCTCTCTGTCCATATCAATGGGTCCAAGTAATCTTAAGTCAATTATACCAAAACAGAATTTGGATATCTGTCTTAAAAAATCTTTTAGAAGTGCCAAATAACTGAATTTACATTATTGACTGCTGATAACTAGAAAGCTGCTTATATCACCTAGAAGAAGCAAGTCTAATTTCAGTACACAGCATTACAAGACAATAGTGGTCGGTGAGTATATACTACATTTCAGCAGCTGAAATGTTTTGCTGCTTTTTTAAAAAAACTGATAACTGAGAAACATGCAACTTGATTGCTTCCTCCAGTTAAAATTGTTACTACAGGTATTTTTATTTTCATGAATTGTCATTTTTTTTTGCCTCCAGAATTCCAGGTGAAATAGTGATACCCATTTGCTATGCACTCTGTCGCTATTCACAATGAAAACCGGAGTTCAAAAACAAGATCCTGGTTAACAAATTAGGTCAAGAGTGGCAATCATCTCAACCAACCCTGGCCGCTCAAAGTCATACAATTAGTATAACCTTAATCTTATGTTCCTTTTATATTCAAGAAATACAGATGAAGTACTGTGAATTTACCCACTGAAATTCATAAAATACATATCAGATGTATTCTCTTTACATACATACATATGTAAATATGTATATTTCCATAAAATGAAAGAGGCATTTTTGAAACACATAGAATAAGCTACTTTCATGTGGTTTAGGTGTTTCTGTTCACTACACAAGGATCCATAGAGTTGTTATGTTACATTAGGTGCTTCATTAAGATAGCTGAATATCCAAAATTAGCTAGGCCATGGTCCTAACAAAGGAGTCCAAATGAGGATTTCATAACATCACTAACAAAACACCACAAAAACGGTTTACAAACTCTTGTACAAACGTGGTCCAACTTCCCTTGTGAGGAAAACTGTAACTTTCCTAGAGAATTTTGCAATACTTCTACACAACACTTTTCCACAGGTATTTAATTGCATGGAAAGCTCTAAAGGTATACAAGTCCTATTGCATTTCATAAGCACCAACTTCTCCAGAGTTCTACCAAATTCACCTCAACTAAAGCCTCTTGGTCTTCCTGAGGGCTTCCCATAAGACAACATTCCATAAGCTGTTTTCCCTCCCTTGCTGGCCAATTTCCATTTGAGCGTTCCCTTCAATGCTAATGTAGCGACACAAATTCTAGTTCTGCAAGTTTCTTTCCAAGCCCCTTTCAAGTGTCACAGGGTAATGCACCACATAATAAAGGAGTCATTACCATAGCCATTTTTTTATTTTCCTGTATAAAAGGCTAGAGAGTTCTAAACAACTTTTGAAGAACAACATAACACCCTTCTTCCTGCCTGTTGACAGTCTGACACACTTGCATGCATCTTGTGATGAAATACTAACAGTATGCTCATCTGGGTATCAATTAGCTATCAGTGGACAGTTGAAAGAACATTTACCTGCCCTATGACATAATCACATCAATGCTTTTAACCACATTTCAGTTAATCATTGTCAGGCCAGTTAAAAAGATAAGTGGAAACTACTATTTAACTGAGATTTTCTTCAATATGCAGGAAGAAAAAAGGCAGAGCATATCTTATGTGGGTACAAAATGTGGCTATAAAGTTTGAATAACAGCTTCCTTCATTTTTAAAATTCAGGATTTATAGCAATATGTGTTTCTGTAAGCTACTGCTAGTAATTGGTCAGAGTGCAGCAATTCATTACAGAGAACAGAAAGATAAACATGCTCTTCTGCTGTTTCTCAACTGTGCCCGGCAAAATAATTTCATTTCATAGCATTTTAGGTCTCAGGTCCTGTCAGGGTTTATGTGAATCTTCTTTATGTACCGTGAACCAACAATAACCTCGTTTAGCTGAGCTCTATGAGCTCCTGGGAGAAGGTGATCAAAGCTGACTGGTGGACATAAATTAAAATAATCAAACCCAAACCAATCATCTAGGCCATTTCAGCAGAAAGGGCTGTCATCAAGTGCATGACTAAACTACACAGATCTGCTTCTTCATAAATTATCTTGTTCCCACCATATATCATTTCACTCTGTTCAAAGTTATCTTTAGAAACTTTAGAAAATTATCTTTAGATTTTTTCTCAAGAATTTAATAAATACTTCTCTTCTATATTTGGAGTTTTTTCCAACATGTAACTGCTGTGTCATAAAAATGAAAACACCTCTTAAAATTATAACATTTTGGTCATTCCTTTACTTGAAAAAGAAAACATTTAGTGGAAAAAATACCAAATATTAGAATAATTTAAAAAGCAAATATACTGTAGCCCCTCAACTTTGACATCTTATCATTTCTACCTACATAATGGTTAGCAGTCTTCAGAAAAAAAAGATTCTGGAAGTTTCCTCTGGAAATTAATCCTACTAAACTACTCTCAGTTCATTACTGGCCTTTTAGTTGGTGTTGTTACCATTAGGGATTAACAGAGTAAGACAAAACTACAACTTGCTTATTGACTCACAGGCAGATAAACCAAAATGTGTTCATTTTAACTTGACCTCACACAGATTTTAGAGCATATCAGCACACACCTCCTCTAATACTTCCATTACAGAGACCCTTGGAAGATTCCATTCATGAAAAAATAAGATAAAATATTGAAAGTCCCTACCTTCACCTGATGATCCTGAAAGGTCTATGATGACATACACTCTCCCTTCTGGCTCCAAGTCAATCTGTAATCAAGAAAAGAATTAGAAAAAAAACACCTTAGAATGGCTCCCAAAGCAAGTGACTGCACAGGCAGGAAACAAAAAGTTTCCAAACATCACAAAGCCAAGGTGTAGGCAGGACACACTGACTCCCAACAGAGCCTCCTTTTGCAAAGCAGTGCTGGGGACTCTGTACCTTCACTGGAGTAAAAAAGAAGTGCACATGCTTGGAAAGTTGGAGCTCAGTGAATTTTATGTGTCAAATATTTGAAGCACTGTTCTGCCATACATTTATACCACTATTTGCAAGAAGACAAGGAAGAAAGTTAAAAACTGCTATAACTGAATAACTTAGTTACTATAATTTATACTGAGCCCAGCTATGCAAATGTGGAAAACAACACTGTGACCTATTCAGATCCCAGCAAGACAGATCAGCTCTGGTCACAGAACGGGGGAAATGAACACACACAGCTTGTAGGGCCGGTTAACACGTGTTTATAATACTCCCTTTGTATCTCCACTGGGAAAAAGAAATACATGCTTTATCCTCTTTTTCTGAAACACAAAATTTGTTTATTTCTGCACCATTCTGGTAGATTTTAAGGAGCCTTTGCTCTTGTGGGGATCACTTTCACTCTGCATGAAATACAGGTGCTCAGTATTAAACTGCCATATTTCCAAGATTTCACAGGCTGCGAGAATAAGCTCCTGTAACTTTTAGGCACTGCAATGAAGAGCTCATTACAAATCTTCCTGTATTTCACCATGTTTCATCAGTAATTCTAAATATTGCTGGATTTGACTATCTTAATGGTGCACCGCATATTAAAAAGAATTTTTGCCACCACCCATCTCTCAAAAATTAAACTGTAACTAAAATATTATGTAATCAATAGCTCTTACTGTCACATAGCAGCTGTCATGTGATTTCAGAGACTGAGTGACGCGATGTGACTTACATTAATACAGTATTTTCAACCTATTTTAGTAAGAAAAGCACACAGATAAAATTGTGTGCCTGCTGCCAGGGTGCCTCAAGGGGCCTTGTCTGCCAGGTCCTGTCCTGTGTCTCACCACTTCATCCTGGAACGGGTGGTCAAGGAAGCACCGGGCAGCCCAGTCATGGCCATCAGGTGCCTCCCTGAGGATGGGGGCAGGCCAGGGCCATGCCCTGGCCAGGATATGTGCTCTGCTCTCCATGACAGAAACCCCCAAACTTGCTTGATGCTTCTGCTACTCTGAGGCAACCGCACACGGAGCTCGCGGCTGGGAACAGGCAACCTCCCCTCCCACCTCATCACAGCCTTCCTCTTCCTCCTGTGCCTCCCCCCTGCTCTGCTACAGCAGGGGAATGTGGTCTTGCTTTCCCTGTGTCAGCAAACAACACCAAGTGTCGCCCTCCTAAGTCACGAGTGACATCAGGGCACAGCACTAGGGCAGCATGAGGTGATAACCAGGAGATCACTGATTCACACTAACGACTTAGGAGACCAAACGATTGGTCTTGGCAAATCAGCAAGTAAATGAGGAAAGGAAGGAGGCAGCAGAACATCCAGGCTATGCCATGCTTTGCCAGACTACATTCAGCAGGCAGCTTCATGGGGCCACCTTTTTTGTGTCTGGGTTTCTCTCATCACCTGAGAGGACCTTGACAAGAGGGGAACCTCTGCTTTCTCCCCTCTTTTTGGCCAGGGCTGCTGAATGCATCAGGGTGATGCAAGCTCCTCTTTCCACTGACCAGCTTCTCACAGAAATGCTTCTCTGTCCTTCAAGAGTGAGCCAGTAGAGGAGTTCACAGGTCCGGCTGATGTCATCGGACCAACGGATCAAGAAAATGATCTCAGCAGCTGTATTTTAAATAGATGAGGCAGGAAATAGGTGTTAGCAAGGCCAGGGGTTACTCAGAGGAGAAGAAAATGAAAGCATGGTTGAGTGGCTTTTTTATAAATAATAGTGTTGAATATTCAAGTAAAGACATTTGTAACAATTTCTGAATTGGCTGCATGAGTTCTATGGGGGAGGCTTTTGGGCTTTTTTGGCTTTTTTTTGTTTTAAATAAAGCTGCTGATCTTGAAAGACTGCTCTTCTCCCTTTGCCATTTTTAAATAAGAAAAATATTAGAAGATCAGAGGCACAGGTGGATGAATAGACTTTGATGTCTATGCTGAGGGAGGCTTTTGAAAAACTGCTATAGCACTCAACAGATGGCTGTATTAAAGACAGATATGTCTCATGCTCTGTTTGTATCAGCACCATACTCTGTTTGTTAAGCTTTCAGTAAAATACTTTATGCAGTTCAAATCCCAGCGTGCACACACACACATAAAACTCCAACACCATCCCCGCAGAAGAATCAGGCGTCTGGAGGAGTTAGTGCCCACCATCACAAAATGTCTCTTCTGCCCATTTAATTACAAACAGCATTGGAAGCAACTCAGGAAAAAGACTGGAGCACTGAAACCAAGTTTCCATTACCCATCAAGTGGACTGTTTTCATTTATATTTTATTAGAAATGATGCTTACTGATTTTGAATTGGAAATTTTGTTGATGCTTTAAGCAAAATGAACCGTTTATGAAATTGAATCTTTTTTACAAAGACAGCATGTTTTAGTCTTAAAATATTCTAATACCAATAAGAATGAAATGGACATTCTTATCTTTATATTTATAAAATACCCACATTTCATTTCAGTGAGTACCTGTGCTGACAATCTCATCAGTCACACGAATTAGTAGTTTTGCCAGAAGCCAGCAGCTCAGCTGTCTCAGCTGACCTTACCTATAAAAAGAACACCCCAGCAAAAGCAGAGTCCCCTAAACTGATAAGAATCCTTTGTTTTATCTGAGGTATTTCATTTACCAAGGCAAATAGAGAATAAAAAGGGCTGATTCCACCTTAATTTTTAATTAAAAACTTCTAATTTAATGCCTAGAAACATAATGGCATAAGTACCTCCAAAATAGTCAGATTACTAGAATACACATACCTTTTCTTTCAATCTGCAAATTAAACTACATGTAGACTCTGCAATGTCATTTTATAAATAAGTAACAAAAGATGCATACAGCAAAATATAAAGTTCCCATGCATTTTTCACCAAATGCCCTGAAAGTTATCGCATGTGAAATGCTCTTAGACATATGTAACCAGAAACAGAATGACTGGCCAAATTCAGCTGAATATAACAGACATTCTTGAATTCAGTGGAAATAGTCTGATCATGGCAATTCTGATTCTGACCCTTCTACTTGACTAAAAATACTCGCTCTGAATGCAGCCAAGCTTTTATACATGCAGAGAGACACTATGAGAAGATATCTAAAAAGACATGACTATTCAAAAGGACAACAGAGAACAAGGCAAGATGCAAACTAGGGATGGGATGGAGGAGTTGATACAAAAGCAGCTTTGCTGCAAGCAAGACATATTGCAAAATATGCGCCTCGCACATATACATCACATTTTCCACATGCAGCAAAACATGTAACAACTATCATTGAGCAAAATGTTTGATCACCAAAGCATTTTATCCTGTTACTGACCCATGCTATTGTTGTGACTTTTGCTAAAATACAGCTTTAGCATGTGTAAGTACGATTAATTATAAAGGTACTTTAAACAACTTCTATATTGTTCAAATAATCCATATGTGGCAGCATATTGAGATGAGTACAATCATTGTTGGAAAGCAGCACAGATCATCAAAAACTGCAGGCATGAATAAAACCTATTAGTAGCCTGTTTCAGGGAACAAAAGGCAACCATCCATAAAACCAGACATACTTTCAGAGGAAAAAACCCGTGTTGAAACCAAGGCCAAGCTTCAGCATATTGAAGGCATTTATACAGTTTCACAGTCATTAATGGATTTTATTTTCAACACCCTTCTGAGACAGTTCCCCATCTGCAAAATGGGATACTCCCAAAGGCACAAGCTAGACTAAATGACTTGCCAGAAAGTCATACAAGAAGGCTATGGTTAAACAAGAAAACTCTGGTCTCCAGAGGCCCAGACTGCCCACTGGACCATTTCTCCTACTCCTCAGTTAAGCTTCACTTTGTCAAGTGATACACATCCTGCCTTCCAGCAGTACCAGAGACTACCAAGCACTCTTTTTTTTTTTTTTAAACAGCTTTAATGGTACATATCTAGGAGCCAATTTCCTTTCTTCTCCATTCAGTTAATACTAAGCTGTAAAAACAATACAACCAAACAAAAAATGGCATAAATATTTCTCTGCACCATTTCCAAAGCACCACAGTTCTTGGGCAACTCTGGAATAACACAAAATTCAATCAAACTATGCAGAATATTGTGGAAATGGTTCAGCTTCTCCTCAAGATTTGTTTTTTTGCAAGTTCTTAACACCTATGCATTCTTCTGAAAAAGTGAGCCCTAAGCTCAGCTAGAAGCTCACCATTTTTCTCCTCTCAGGTGCAAGACATTAATTCCCACCCCTAAAAATAAGAAACTTGGACAGAATTCTCTTAGACTACGATTTTCTAATGAAACCACATACTCACTAATCTTACACAGACGAGGAAGATTAGGATATGCTATGAAAATAATCAGATTGCACTGATGCTTCATATTTGAATATGAATAAGCCTGAATAATTCTGTCAGCATTTGGATTGGATTTTTTTTTTGTTCTATTTGACAGCACCAGCACAGAGATTTTGCATGCTTTATGGAGCAAACTGAGATCTGTTGTAAACAAGTAATAAACTACTGTCTTCAATGGCTCAGTGCCCCATTGCCATAAGTTTTCATTTGATCATAAGAGAGTCCATCAGCCATATATATTCCAATACAAGAATGTCACCTAAGACTGAGTGCACTGCACTCATTTAAAAGCCAACTTGTTTCAAGAGAAATTTAAGGACAGTCATTGACAGAAATGCAGATCTGAAATAAACAATGAGTAGATAAATGCATTTTCCATAACTGAACTTCCCAATAGCACAAAGGTTGAGTCAGTTCTACTCTGATCTTCCTTTAGCTAGACAGTATATGAAACAATGCAAAACTCCTTTAAACCTAAAGCTGTTGAGGATTTTGGCAACAGTGTAAACCTAAACAGACTGTATAAGCCACAGAAACAGAAAGAATTAAATCATAAAACCTGCTTTGCACCTCTTCTTGTGATGCTCTAGGATTATCTGATATTTGGGTAGCTTAAAGCATAAACATCCAAGCACATGATCTGTCACTGCAGATGGTTATTTGAGTCACATCAGACTTGAGAAGTCAGTATGTTTTAACCCTTACTGAGCACAGCACAACAAAGTTTCTTGCTGAACGTACAACTTCTCTGAAAGATGGGAAGAAATTGTGCTTATAGTGCCAATAGCTGCAAAGGCTGAAGGGGTGTGGGGGGGTTTCATCTGTCTGCTATTTTTAGAGGCATTTACTTATCCAATTTTGATAAAATATTATTTCCATGAAAATGCATAAGAAAATCAGAACAGTTATAATGTAATAGAAAATGAATGGAAATAGTCTGAGTTGGTCTTAGCCATGAAATTTTTCTGCTTCAATTTAGACAGCTAATACAGTACCTATTTTAACTTATTTTAAAAAATTAAAACATTAACAGTGATATTTTTTAATATAGTCAAAATGACTGAAGCCCAAGTTATTTAAAAACTTTCAAAACCACCATCAGCACTGGAACAGAAGCAAACTTGACCAAAAAAAAAAAAAAAGCTAGAGGTATGATTAAACTTGCAAACTTGCTACCCAGCATTCACACCTGAATCCCTAGCAAGCTCACCTGAAATGAATAGTTTTGCAAAAAGCTACATAAGGTCAGCAAAACAGCTGAGAAAAAGTTATTTAATAATATTATCTGAAAATTAACAATCTCAAATGTCACATCATTAATTACATAAGGTAAACTTGACTTTTAAAGAAATTATCCAGAAAACATATATATAAAACTTCCCTAGAATCTCCATTTTTCTGTGATTTTCCCCCCTCCCATCAGCCTCTTGCTGTTCTGGCAAAGAAAGCAGGGCTCTTTGAAGTCAGTGTACTGCCACAAAGTTCACAAATCTGCCTTTCATTATGTTTGTTATATATTTGATTATTATAATTACATAGAAACATAACACAGCCTGCTACATTGTAATTGACCACAATGATATACATAAAAGTTCAGAAATTTTGGCCACAGGGGATTCTATCAATTAATTACTCATACTCAAAAGTCAACAAAAAACCCCATCAAATATCTTGCATGACCTACAGAAAACATCAAACACTTTCCAGTGTCAGACACATGCACAGACATAATACGGAACAGAAGCAGCCAGCGAAAAAAAAGATTCAGCTGAAGTAACCACAGGATTCAGAAATCAATTCTAAAACAAGAATCCTTCAGTTACTTAATATAGCATATATAATGCTCAATTGCAGCATCCAGAATCACACGTAATATGACTTTGGCCTTCCATGATCTACTGTACCTATGGCACCAAAGAAGGTGCATTTCTGAATGCATAGAGACACATGCACATGTGACATACTCATTTTTGCGTGTTAGAAGGAAGAACAACTTTTACAGACCACTGTGCTGGGATTAGGATGTTCATGGCTCATTTTCTGGCAGAATCCAGAAGGTGAGCTTGGACAGCTGGCTATATTTACATGCAACAAGACAGCAGAGCAGTACAAACGGCTGCAAAGGCATCAAGCAGCATGACCACAGAAGGGTCACTGCATGAAACCAAGCTTCTGACTTCATGATCTGAAGAGAATAAAAGACTATCTTCACTTCTTTGAAAGCTTCAGGTGGCGGAGAGTATGTATGGCACAAGGTATTACCTATTATTAACTCGTTTAGGAGTTATATGACAACCTGGTTAGGGTTTCTAAATACCTACACTCACAATTCATGATAACGAGAAATAAATCAATAAGAGAGAGATCTCTTCATGAGCAGAAAAATAAGTCAATGACCTTAAGAGATAAGGCTGCCTGGACTAATCATTCCAGGCATTCTGCATGTGAACAGATCAATGGACACTCGTACTAGTAGGAATGTTTCAGACACGAGTGTCTGCTGTTTGTTGGTTTATTTAACCCAGTACAGTTATTTTGATGATGTAAATGTCTTCTATTATTAAGCCTTATGAAGGCAGGGGAACAAGCCAAAGTTATGTAGCACTTTTTCACTGTATAATATCTACAGTAGAAATGGAGGTTGCATTATTTTAGTAATGGTAATGAAGGTAAAGCACAAAGGACTTATACAAGCCGAGAGACAACGTGAAGTACAATGCATAAGAGCTGGGTTTGGCTGAGCAACACTCAACTAGACTTTTTGAGTGAAAGTACAGTAAAACCATCTACTGAAAAAAAAAAAGTCTGCAAAAAGCCATTCACTTGAAACATCTGCCAAATGCATTTCAAGAAAGAAATGAAACTCTTCAGAGCACAAACACTTTCCTAAACAGATGGTTATTTGATTTAAGAATAAAGGAACTGCATTGCGTGGAAAGATCTGACCTGTAATTTCATCACAAGGCTTTTCAAAATGTATTCTTTAATGCACTAGTGCAGTGTCACTCTTCAAACCATAGGGAAATAATTAGCTGTCAAAAGTATTTAAAACACATTTATTGTCTTGGCTTATGGGCATTTTTAATGTCATGCTACAGAACTGCAACCAGAAGGGAGGGAGTTACCTATACACCTAGCAATGAAACACTGAATAGAGAATCAGGACTGCAAACACAGTGGTTGGCCAATTACTACGTGTTAAAACTGATAAAGGCTGTCAAATTATTTTACCACAGTACAATTTCAGACAACCACTTGCTCCTACACCTAAACCAAACTCCTAGTTAGCATATTTGCTAACTTCATTACAATAATATTTCCTCTGAGTAGACACCTTTTCAACACTTTGGACAACCATTATGAAATAGGTATCTGCATAAAAATAAGTACACAGATAAGCAGAGGACATTAGAATTGTCCTGTTAGTTTTCCCGGTCACATACAAGAGTTTTGGTGCACTGCATACGTTTTTCCTTATTTCCCTGAGTATTTTCCATATTTCCCTACATCCCTTAAGCAAGACTTTCTGTGTGAAGACTTACAGATTAGGATATCAAAGCAACACTACTTGTTTCCTGTAAACCATATAGTATATTTCTTCTCTTTATAGTCAAAACACACCTTTCTTGCACTCTCCTCCTGCAAGGTACACTCTGGAGAACTCAAGGAACTCAAGACAGTATAATAGTAGGCGATATCCACATCACATTTATGTACAATGAATGAAGGAAATATTTGTGCTGATTTTTAGACCTCAGAAATCAGGGAGATTAACAGCTGGAAGATCCAAGACTGAGGTGGTATAAATTAAAATCCTTCCTAAATGCAGTAAAATAATCTTCAAAAACAGGATACAAATAAATGCTAGGAATTGTGATATTTAGATGATGTCAAGTTGCGCACAAAACAAAACCCACGAAAGAGATTATTCTGGAACTTGCCTATTAACCAAAAGTACGGAACATCAATGACACCCTGGTTTAAGTAAAGCTTTCTCTTGCCTTAGAGAGATCCTCCCAGATACTAGAAAATAAATATACCTTACATGGAACCTCAGCCCAAACTAAGCAGATAGCGTTAATCTCAGAGCCTTCACATATTTTCAGTCTTTCAAACACTACTGTGCAACACCTGTCAGTAACTTTTGAGAGAGTTCTGACTGGACTAACAGCCATCAATGAGTCGGACAGAAGAATGGAGCAGGAAATTGAATCCACTTCAGTTTCGCTCTGGCTCAGGCTCAGTTGTAAGTAAAGCTGTTCTGGTTTTGCTTCTGTTAACAACAAAACTCACATCTAGGTTTTGTTCCAAATAAAAAACTCTCTATATTAAGACAATTACTACTGTTTATGAGTTTGAATTCAGTTCAGCTCCTGAGGAAGAAAAGAGAAAGGTCTTCTTATCTGAAAGGCAAGCAAATTAAATGTACTCTCCATTTGAATTCGTGATAGAAACTAATCCTCCATTAGGAAGGAAACAGTTTGATTCAATATGCTGCAAAGGGACCAACTGTATTTTGATGACACTGGCTGGAACTTTTAAGTAGCTTGTTGATGTGCAACACTGGCATCAGCTACAAGCCAGAGTGCAGCAGCAGAGAGAAGAAAAACTCCGATTAGTAAATTTTTACTCTTCTCTTTTGCCAGTTTGATTTAGATACGAATGAGATTCCCTCTCCCTACACCTCCCAGCTAAAGTGGTTGAAACCACTGAGTATACAATTCAGATAGTCCTGGAGGTGTGCCCAGAGGTGCCTTTGATCTCAGTAACTGGCTATGAATTACTAAGATCTTTCCCTCAAATTTCCAGAAAACAAACAATATCTTATTTTAAGAAACATCTCTAGAAGCTACAAAAACTTGCCTGAAAATTCTGCAGTATCCAAGCTGCTCCTCCTTCTGTGCAAAACTGGACTTTTAACATGACAAAATCCCTGAGCTCCTTTGCAGTTTACCTTAGTGTACCATTCATGAAGTTTTGGTTGATAATCATGTCAGCACTGCTGAGTGTCACTGAGTCACACAGTGACTGACTTGAGTTTTTGTTTCAAGTCTCACCTTGGCACCCAAGGCTAAAGAAGGCTGCAGGGCTGAACTCTTTGAATTACCCAGAAGGTCAAACTACACCAAGGTAGTGCCAAAGAGGGGTAGCTCCATGGACAGGCAAGAAACAAAGAACACTACTTCAGATAGGCAGAACTGAAGAAAGATGTAGAAATAACATAATACAGGGACAGAAATACCTTCAATTAAAAACACACGTGAATAAGAAGAATAAAGGATGCAGGGAAGCAGACAATCATGTCATGCAGAGAAGAAAATTATATATACAGCTCAGAAGTGGCATGAAGTTGTCACAAGGAAACAAAAGGAAGTTAAAAAACATTTCAAGAAAAAAGCCAAGCTAAAATTCTTTGAAAAAAATGCAAAATTTTCTTTTGGAAATATTAACCTCTTTTAACCTCATTCTTAAATCTGAGAACACTTCTCATTACTATTTCAGCTGTCTTGCTATGTCAAAAGACCATGGCTTTATCCCAAACATAAAGGGTAGGTTTTTAAAAAGTAATGAAGTTTCGAACAGTTTTTAAATCAAGACACTAAAACCATGACGACTTACTTTATCATTCATCCAGGGAATGGAAGGCTTATCATTTGTTAAAATGTCTCTGTTTAGATATACTTGTAATTGATAATTTTAATAAATTAAATGCAATTTTAAAAAATGTATCTCCTACTTTCCCATTTGGGTTCACCACAGATATGTCTCTATTTTCAAGAAAAGAAACTGAAAAGCAATAAGGAAATAGTTACCTTACAGAATTATCTAAGTTTGGGTTATAGAAAGGAGATTGCAAAAATATCACAAAAATATTGGTTTCCCAGTTAAAAAAAAAATTCTTCACCAAGCACAAAGATGAAAGCATAAATGCAGAAGCTTCAAGAATTACAAATTAATGTTCTTCTGCTAGGTCATGAAGATGGTAGAAAAAGGTATGTTCTACACAAATATTCTCTATGACCTTTCATATATGTATCTGTAACGTGAGTTTCTTTACAACAAACACTGACATTACAATAAAAAAATCACTGCATGATATACAAACCACAATAGTTACACAGAATTGGCATCAAGTAAACAAAAGAATCCTTTCTGAAAATATCTCTCCTACTTACAGCCTGCCAAGAATTGCACTGATTCAGAGACTTTGATCAAGTTATGTTCTAAAGAAATTCAATTCCTCCAAAAAGGTAAATTCAAGAATAGCACCGAAACATTTAAGTTTCTTGAACAGAATTGGTTAAAAATGCCTCAAAATTTGACAGAAAATGTAACCCCCAATGCTATCTTATGTGCCTTTCTAAAAAAACTGCCAGGGGAACTAGCATTTTTACTTCCAGAAGAAAATGTTGGAAAATTCTCTCTTTGGTTTTACTTTCCCCCCCTTTTTAGAAAGTATTACAATAAGATCTTTAGATAGGATTTAATAATGTTGGGGGGGTTTCTAACATAGTTTTTGTGTTGTTCTGATGATATTTTATCCTCTGTTTAATCATCAGCTTAGAAAGATTAATGGAGCTAATTCTGTTAACAAAATGGCTATCCTGAGGACTACAATTATCTGTGATTCACTTGGACTTCCTCTGCAGCTTTAGCCATAACAAACCCATAGCAACTCTGAAACTCTTCAGATGTCAGCTGCAAAGCACTTTGTTAAAAGAACAGCTAAACAGAAAACTGATAAAGTCCATCCTACCCATGTTTAAATGCAAAAAGGAAAAACAAGTAAAATAATTTAGTAGCTTGACATACACTGCCAGGCAACCTATACTCCATGAAACAGAGACCAGAATGTACCATCTTGAATACAGAGATTACAGAAAAGGAAATGGCAAAAATAGCCACTACTATTATTACTGTTCCTGAAAAGTTAGACAGCACAGTCCACCAGCCAGAAGTGGCACACCAGGAATAGATATATATTCAAAACTTCCTAAGCACAAACACATTCCCATCCCTCTGCCATTAACTGGTATTTTTCTTTAGCATTTATTTTCATTTACTGCAGTGTTTTAAAGTGAATTACATGTGGAGTTCTCACACACTAAATATGAATCTGATGTGAACGATGCCTGCTAAACCTTTTTAAAAATCTCGCTCTTTCAGACATACAGATAACTTTCCAGTATTTCCTGGATTTAAGAAAAAAAAAATCAACAGAAAAATCCACCCTGAGACTTAGTCTGCCTTGTATTGTAGGAATTTGGCTGTTCCTCTTTTAGTCCATGAGGAAACAGGAACAGCAGAGTCATTTACGGTTTTGTTCTTAAAAAAAAATGATTATAATTCAAACCCTTTTTTGGGGGGTGGGGAGGCTGGGGGTGGGGTTTGGGTTTCTTTTTTATTTGTTTGTTTTGCCTTTTTTTTTTTTTGGTTAATACAAGAGGTTATTCAGGTTTGGGTAATTTCCTTGCAAAAGCTTAGGTTAGATTTCATACAGCCAAATAGCCAGGACTCCTGGAAATGGACTCAAGATAACTGAATAATTTTTGTTCACTTAGCTGTTAGAATTTAGCTTTAAATGCATAAGAACCATTCAGTTCTGCTAATGGAGGGCAGAGCACACTGCCTACTTATTCCTGTATCAAATCAAGTAAGTAGAGCGAGGCTAACACTTGTCTTCCAAGAAAGGTTTTCAGTCTTTTCTGAAAATGTCTAGGGATGAAGGATCTGCTACATCCTTTCTTAACCAGTTTCTTTAGTTTATCACTTTTAATGTGAAAGGAAATATGCACTACGATGTCCATTTTAATCTGTCTGGCTAGCCCTCAGTTCTTATTTTACCCTTCTCAGATTAAAAAGCTCTTTACTTTTTTAACGGTACTTATACATACTCAAATTAAGTAACTTCCCATTGTTCCTTTTATTTAAAGCAAACCAGTGAGCTCAGAGTCTTTCCCTATATAGAATTTTCTCCAATATGTGAATGCTTTCAGAAATCCTACTGTGAGCTCTGCTATTGACCTGCTGGGTCACCTTGGGTAATAAACTTGATTAACCCTCTGTGTGCCTATTTCACTTCCTATAATTAGTCTTATTTAGAGTACAAATTTTAAAAAGTTCAGGCTCTCCTTAACACTGTTGTGCAATTAGGCCCTCATCATTTTACCATTATCTACACTGCATTTTGCGGGTTCTAAGCATGATGCCATATTAATAATCTGAACTGCTAAATCAACTAGGAGTAATCAACCGTTATTGTAGCCTATTAATAACCCTGCACATATGTCTGCTGGAGTGCACTTATCTCTTCCCAAAAAGCATGGAACCTTACCACTTGATTCCAAAAAAATTTCCATTTGGGGTTTACAGCATAAGGCTTTTCAATTCTAATTCCACATGGAGAGGGCAGAGAGAGGTCTTGCAGAAAGTCTCTTTGGCCTTCACTTTTTTTTCTTTAATTTCCAACCAGTTTATAAAATGTCGACCTCCCATAATCCTCCTATGTTCAGCCTACACTAGAAGGAGGAATAATTTCACACCTGGGGGAAGTGTCATGAAAATTCTGTCAGCTGTAAGAAGGGTGGAGGCAGGCAGGATAGGCTTCTTCAGGAATACATCTAAGTTTTGGATACCCTTCTTCCTCATTCCTCCATGGTCGGCCTAAAATTTCCATGAGCGGTATCCCACACAGCTTGCAGAAATCTCTGCCTTAGACAACCCTATAATCAAAACTTAGTTCTATCAAAGTTTGTTTCAAAATTCTCAAAACAGTCTTATCTGAAAAAACTTAACAGGTGATCTGCAATAGGAACTACATATTTACATTTTTTGCTAGAAGTACACAAACAGCTCCCAAAGATTTGCTTGACCACAGTAACAGCAATAGTCCAAAGACTTCAAGTACAGAAGAGGAAGTAAAACTACCTTTGTATTGGGGAGGAAAGTTTTTGAGTGGGTTTGGGAGGGTTGTTTGGTTTGAATTTTTTTGGTTTGTTTGTTTTGCCACCTGCCCCCCCTTTTTTTTTTAAATGCAGTGTGTTTTCCTTACTAGGAAGTGAGATGAAAGCAATTCGTGCACAAGTATGACTCTGTTAACTGTTCAGGCAACCCCCCCTTGAAGTAATAAGGCTCTTCTAGATCTTCATGATGTCTGTGTAATATTTCAGAGTAAGACAGATTGTTTCCATTCCTGATTCTCTTACCCCGTCCAATCTCTTGTTTGTGGCTCAGTCAAACATGTTGCATTTTAACTTTTCCCAGGAGTCTACACAGTTTCTGTTTTAGGTTGTTTCAGATTTTGTTCTCTGCAAAGCAGCTGACTTTAGAAGTGCTTTCAATTTATCCCACTACTAAACCACTTCCCCATTAAGGAGAAATGCTCCCTCTCCAAAAATTCAACATATTTATATATGTATGTGCATGCTAATAAAGTTGCTAAGTATTGAATTCTGAGATGCAGTGGGATCCAGTAAAGATGAAAAAGATGAAAATGTTAGCATTCTTGGGATCTGGCTCAAATAGTAGCTGGTATTCAGCCATGAAGATGTGACTAATTCTGGGCAATTTGGTATTTTTTTTCTTATATTATCCTCAAAAAAAAATATTATGTAACTTTGGAATTGTGTTCAGAACTGAAGTAAAGCAATTTAGCAGCATTTTCCATATACCTGAGGAAATGCTGAGTAAAGAAATGGAAAAGTTGTTTTACTATTAAAATTTCTTTAAGATCATTATTTTTTATTTTTTACACCACGAACAGTCCCAACAGTAAACCTGAAACATTACCAGGTATTTTAGAAATACTTTAATGACATTTTTTCCAGTGTGACAAAGCTGAACACCCTGTCTGATCTGGTGTCAAGGAGAGCTGTCACTGCTGAGACAGTCAGGATCCTACAGGCATCCAAGTAACATCTGTAAAACAGGTATACCCTAAACCACTCTACAAAGCAAGCAGATGGCATAACCTGGCAGCCACACTGGGCTCTCCTGATACTCCTCACCCCTTGCACCCTTCACTCTTTGACAAATTGTAGACTTTAATGTAGACAGTGGCATCTTTTCTGACTGCTACCATAGATGTACTACAAAGCAAGGGAACTTCACTTTGGCTCACCCCTTGAACAATATCAAAGGAAGGAACTCTCTGACTCAGCAAAGTATAAACTTAAGACCAGACTAGTTTACTTGAATTTATTTTGTTACCATTTAAATGAGATAAGCTTTCCATCCTCCTTTAAAATTCTGTTATCAAATATACAGAGTAAAAACACAAGCAGCAGTAAACATGCTAGCATTAAAAACAATGGAGAGAGACTAGCTCTCCGACTGCATGGGCACGTTGCACAGATCTCACAAGACCTAACAGGTAATTTGGCAAGAAAGAACAATATTGGAATGAAAGACAATGCACATAAAAACTCAGCATTTTGAGAATTGACATTTTATCTATATGGTCATCAATTCTCAAGGAGTTTTTTCAGGTACAAAATTAACTAACAATGAGTGAATCAATACTTCATTCAGAATGAGTTGCACAATGTGTGGCTTTGATTTTATAACCATGAAGCAAGGCACATTTTAAAAACATGATTCTATATCAGTTACATGCTGGAAATTACAATTAATTCTGAGAGTCTGAGAAACAGCACTTCATTCTGGGACCCACAGTCTAATTAACTTCTATTAGAGCAACAGCTACTTCAGATACTTCCTACTCTGACTCTTGAATTTTATGGCAGCTTTTCTAGAAATTTAAGGGATTATTTGAAAAGGTATTTTTATACCAAAATATTTCAGCAGCTAAGCATAAAATCTATTACATTTAATTATCACAATGTATTTGTCATTTTCTATAAAATTACTGAATATCAAGCTTTCTGAGAGGTTTAAATCACTGTTATTTTTGCATCATGTCAACAGTAGTGTTTTGTTTATGGAGTCATTAAAAATGGTAATACAATATAAATAAAAACATGGTTTCATTGTCCTATGGCTAAGAAGCAGAGCACAAGTCAAACTAAACTGTATGCTTTACTCTCACCCATTTATCCTCCTTGTACTTCCCCTTACTTTGTCCCTGCATCAGGCAAATTACTGAGTTCACATTGCAAAAATTTCTATAAAGAATCGTGTTTAATGGCAGTGTAAGACCTCCTGTGAAGGATCCTGCATTGAAACACTTCTAGCTTGTGGCAGTGTTGCCCTCCACACCAAATTTACCAGGAATCACCACCAGTGAAGGAAAACTGAAACGTTCACTCTGTAGACAGCAGGTCCTCCGAGGGAGCTTTGAGACACTATATGCGGGTGAAAAGAAGCTTTTGGAGAACAGGGCAGCAGCAATGGGCTTACTTGGCTGCAGTCTGGACGTGATGACTGATTCAATCCTTAGTAATAAAACAACTTAACTTCAAAGATAATGAGCTGTCCAAAATCTAGGTAACCACCAAACCTCCTACCAGCTGCAATTTGTATTAGACTGCTATCAGTGACTCTGGGTCTTTCATACAGCTGGCTCTAGCTAAACAATGTTCAAAGAGCATCCCAACAATGTTTGGGCTCAGTAATCCAAAGATTTAAAAATATATTAAAAAAAAATCTGTCAGGCCTCAAGGCTCCACATTTACTGGAAACATATTTGAGGAGACAGAAAGAAATTATACCCTTACTGACACAGAATTTTATTTCTCTCCCCTAAACCACCTCCCTCTCATGACCACCTCTACTGCTACAGAAATGCTCCACAAAAAGAGATGCAGTCAATAAAAGCAGAATAAAAGACTGACTTTCCTTTTGAGAAATCAGACACACAAAACAGCAAAATCATCTGGTTATCTATCTTACTCTCCTTGAAAATATCTGGCACTGCAGATATGGTTATAATCATGCCCATGCTTTGCTTCTGCCTTATTCCACTATTTGTGGTGCATTGATTTTACTAAGTGTCACTAGATGGATGACACAAAAATAAGGATGCCCAAGCAATGATAGTCAGGGATACTTTTATCCCTCAAGTTTATTACAAACCACACACAGCCATCTCTGGAAAGCAGCATCAGAAGAATACAGACTAGATTTCAAAAGAGGGGAACTTCAACAGGAATGCTGAATGAAGTTCTATTTTAAGCTCCACCACAGAATCTTTAATATCATTCCAATGCTGCTGGGCTCAGATCTGTCAGGAAAAAAAACAAACTCAAAAAAGGAAGGTCTCAGCAGACCTGTGTTTGATTGTAGTATTCCAAACCTAAGGTTTAATCAATTCTCTTACTCATTCTACAGTTGTATGCATGCTGACAATCAAACACCATGAAGCTAAAAATGAAATTACATACTAAGAAAAATTTTGTAGACCAGTTTAAAAATGGGGATTCCTGCTTACTACTTGAAGAAAGTAAGATACTGAGCAGAGATATAAGCTGTAGTTTGTACATACTGTATAAAAACAAAACCCTCTAGTCAACAAATCTCTATCTGAAAAATTAATCCAGTTTTAGCTTATGGAAATTAATCCAGATTTAGCTTCTATTTCCTACTTACAAAACAGTGTACACAAACATGATTTTTTTTAACTCCTCAAAGTTAGATAAATATAAATAAAGCTCCCACACAGAATAATTTTCAGAAATCATCTTGAATGTGAAAAAAACCTGTTACTCTATGGGAGACTTATGACTGAAGAAGGGGAAACCACTCAAAAGCATGTGTAGTAGTATTATCCCACCTCACCGTTATTTTCAGGTTTGCTCCTTTCTTGCAAATGCTTGCCCAGAGGGTAAAATAATTAATCCTTAACTTTTATGCCTACAAGAAACAGCTTTGCACACTGAATCACAAACTTTAACAGAGTATTACTGAGTTAGTAAAACTAACTGGGACCCAGGATGTGTCCTGAGGTGTTTCAGAGACCACTGGCAGCATCCATTCTGTAGCTCCCACTGAATAAACTGGGCATTCAGTGTTGCTACCAGATGCCTCTGCAGCCTGCATGCATGAAGTTGTATTATCCTCACAACACAAGTGCAAATTCATGGAGGACAGAGGATAAGCAAATGAAAATAAGTACCACAGATGGAAAAAAATACTACCCCCTACAGCTTCAAAAGGACACAGGAACATGGAACACCATGCACAAGCCAAGCCCCTACTCTCAATACACGAAATTCTTGAATCTGAGTGACATACAGAGATTTTTCTTTTCTTCTTTGCAACTTCATTTGCAACTTCAGTGACACATTTTCGCCATTTGCCATTATGTAATTTCTATGCAATCTACCTGATATTTATAGGCTTTTGAGATCTCAGTACTATTATAAAAGTAATTCTAAATTTTGGACTCTAAGCACATGATAACATTACATCCACTAAGCCTCTTTTAAAAGAGCTCAGTCTTCATGTACCTACTAAAAACACATTAGAAACGAATTAAGATGCAAATCTGCTTGAGCCTTATTTGGCAGATGTAGGACTAAAAAGTTGGCACTGCAGCCTCTGTGCCCATTGCATTCCTTTGTTTCTGAAGTTTCAGATAAGCAATGAATTTTGCAGGGCTGTGTTAAAAGTCAGATGATTCAAGGAAGTTTTCAAGAATTTTTTGATGTTATCATCGAAGAGACATAAGACCAAGGCACTTCAAAATTAAATAAAACAACATGGAGAAATGCTTGCCTTCCCTCAGGAGAAAGCTGTCAAGTAGTCTCCTATTACAGGAAAAGAACACTCTGCACACTTTTATAGGAACTACATGATTTGATTCTTTCTACAGAAAACTTGTTACATTTCCTGGCCCACCAAAATAGAGCCTGGTATACACGAAGTCTTTGATTTGTACACCTGGAACTGAGAATATTCCCTTTACAAGAAGCCTGGTTTCCCCTAGGTTACATGTTCTTTCTTGATGAATTGCCATGGAATTACTTATTGCTTTTGAGAACATCTGTTATTGTTCCATCTCTCAGAATCACACACACATCCATTTCTAGTTGTCACATACATGAAAAGTTTTGAAACTTCTCTGTTCAGAGCACATGTCAGGAAACAAAAAGGAAAGGAAATCTTGAAAATTTTATAATCATGCTTTGTCTTTGATATTTCTAGAAGTTATCTACAATAGAGAAAAAAATTCCTTCTGAGACTATCATGGAGAATAAAAATATATGGAAGAGAAACAGTACTAATTTGGGCATACAGTGATCTCATATTAATTAATTTGAACTCGAGTGCAAATTCAACTGCTGAATTAGTTCCTGCTGTTTCCACACCAACTGAGCAATTCTATGTTTCAGTGTTGCAGTCCCAGGTTGAGCATTAATTTAAAAAAAAAAAAAAGGCACAAGAGGTAGACTTTATGAAGAAAGAGTTCTTTATAAAGAAGTCAACTCAAGTTATCTAGACAACAAAGTTTTTTAAACATGTGATATGTTCCTTTATCACAGCCTTACTGACTAAACCTTCCGAACATACTAAAAGTAAACAAGTGTCTGAACTGTGATTTTTTTGTCCATGCTACACAATAGTAAATTATTTGTCTTTACTACCTATACAAAATAGTCACCCTAAAAAATCTAAAATTGATCAAAGACATTTATGTTGTTTACAGTAAAAAGAAAAGCAAAGTAGGAGTAAAAAAGACGCCTTACACAAAACCTTCACTCTTCTATTACTTCTTCCCATAAAACACAATGAGATCACGTCAATCATGTGAGATTTGACACTAGCCAAAGAGTCAGTGAGTCAGAACATTTGAGGAGGACTGTTCCAAGTGACAACAGCTGCAAAACACGTATTATATATCACTAGATGGAAAAGACAAAGACCATGATACCCTAAGACAGCATCTAACATGCTACTCGGGCAACCTTTCAACTACTAGCATGCTTGGATGAAGAAAAATAAAAATTTTGTCATTTATAAGCATCTACCTATCAGCTAATTTATCTACATTTGGACAACTTCCACTTGAAATTAACTGAGGCTAGGTTTTCAAAACATAACTTAAGGAACAAGTACTCAAAGTCTTCTCGACTGTGCCTTCAAATCCTCAACACATCTTTGAAAAAAAATAAACCCAAACCAGCACTGAGTACCTGGGACAGGAATATTGACCTTGTCATAAGCTGAATCAGATGCTTGAAGTATCAAGTCCAACTCTGCTGCCAACAGTGCTTTCAGCTCGGTAGAGCAGCTCTGGCAAAACATTACAGGACAATGTAGGTTCTCAACAAGAGTCATGAATTGTTATTTCTGCAGCAGTACTGCTGAAGGGTGCCTGTGAGAACTCTGAGCCCATGTAGCAGCTCCAGGATAAAAGACCCACCTCCTATTCTGGGTAACTTCAAGGAATAACAATCTTGTTTGGCATTCCAAGTAAACACTTTTGTTCCTTTCTTTGGACACCATTCACAGGTTTCTGTTGCTTTGTTTCCTTAGGTTTACAGTATAAGGATTTATTAATTCCTGCTGATGAATTACTCAAATTTGATTTTAGACATGGTATGAGAAAACAAACAGGAAATCTGGGAGAGGAGAAATCTGCAGAATATGTACTTTATCTTAAAAGGAAACATGAGAAATTATTATACACTTTTTACCAAGAAACCAAGGAGGTACCCAAACCAGCATAGAAAAATACAGCATTTTTTCCCTGTTCTCTTTTGAAGACCAAATTTGTACATACTAGACTGCAAATTTATTTTACTACTCACATGTTTAATGTAAATTGGTTTTACCTGTTTGTACTGCTTCCTTATCATGAAAACTAGCCCAAGCCTGTTAAAGCTGAAAAACTAAAATGCTCTGTGATTTTCACTGAAGAAAGCTTGTAACATCATATTCAGTAATACTTTTAAACTTGCTATGAGAATTTCTTGAACTGAATGATACCTGGTCCTTTCTTACCCATCTCTACAACATGCAGAGGCACTACCACTTGTATTAGGACTCAAAAGCATTTTTTCCATTTTTATCTCTCATGGAAGAACAGCAGGATTTTTGAACATACTGAGACAGTTTCTTAAAGACTCGGCTTGAAAAAACAGACATACACAGTAAGCAGCCTATACATGCACTTCAGAAAATAACTGCTGACACTTATTTCATTTTATAAATAAATAATATTAACGTGAGCCATTTGACAATAAGACTTGTTACACTACCAACCAAAAAAGCCCTCCCAATCTTACAGTTTGTTCTGTGTCCAAATACCAAACTCCAGAGTGCTCTCAGTGTTTTAATATTAAAATCTTGATTAAGATTATACTTTCACCATAGTTCAGCAGTAATCTATGGAAAAATAGTTCTGAGTAGATGAAAAACTCATTTGCATATTATCAACAGAACAGTAATTGCTAAAGACAAAGGAAAATCTTTCATGATTTTCTAATTTTTTTTTTCTAAATACTAATCTATTATAATGATTCAGAACAAAGAATATTTGGAGCACACATGAGCTTTTGAAGGATGGTTAAGTAATGCCATCATCTTTATAGATTCTCATGTGTCTATCATGTCCTGGGCTAATAATTAAAGGAAAAGGTTAAGAGAGTAGGAAAAAAAAAACAAAAACACAACATGAAAAAAAAAACAAGAAAAACCTCCATCTTCTATGAGCTCCATGAACTTCCCTTAGTTCCTTCCCTATAATTGATCCAAAATACTAATCAAAGAGATGAAAAAATTATACAATCTTTTTACAGTGATGTAATGCTCCTATGCATTTCCGGATTTTCAAGAGCCTTGTTTACATTTGCTGGACAGTCTTTGCACCACAACAGCTATGTCCTTTATCCTTCAGCCACGTGGCTCTTTGACAGAGGATCTTCCCCAGCTTCACTGGATGACAAAGGGTTAAAAAAGATTTTGAGAGCAGTTGGCTGATTTTGTGATGTTCTCCAGCAGCCTGAACAAACAGGAAGCCCGGAAATGAGTGATAATTGTTAAATAAGAGCTCTTAAAACACCTGCTTAGCTCTAACTGCTAACTATTAAACCATTATAGCAAGTTAAAAACAAAATCCCCCAGAGAGATTTCCACCTGTTTTCTCCATCTATTTTCTTAATTTATACAATAAGACATTCAGAAACATCCAGTGGATCTGGAAGCATGACCCCTCCTCGAGCAAGCTCAACCTGGAAGGCCGTCACACTCAAACACCCTCCCAAGGTGATACAGACACTCACATCTCTTTGCTTTTCAGAGAAATCTATGTTTTTAGTCAACTTGGTGTTTCTGAAGCTTCTACCCAAAGTTCTTTTTTCCAAACTGTCTGTATTTCTCTCCTGGAGAGAATTTGTATAGCCATTTATCCTACACGACGAGGAAGCAGTTTTGCAGGAGTAGGCCATTTTGTAAGGCAATTAAGAAAGAAGGAAAGGATTTTTAGGTCCAAGCTGGAAAGGCGTGGACCCTCCCTGACATTAAACTTGGTGGAAAGGCTTTCTGTATTGTTATAGTCAGGAATACTGGCAGAATCACAACTATGTAGTTTTTTAAACCCCACAAAATCTAAACCAGAACAACAGCCCCCCAACCCCCCAAAAATCTAAACAGAAAAAACAGTCATTAATAAAATACAGCTTTTTTGGATAAAGGAGTATGAGCATGAACCAAAAATCATATTCATTTGGACTGGTGCCATGAGTGTTACCTCCATGCTAACTGCCCTCTTTCTAGGGCAGTGCCTTTTCTGAGAAGAAAGAAGAAAAAAAAAGAAAAGAAAACTTCTTTATGATTTGCATGTCTGCATATCTCTTGTTTCCTAAATAACCTTAAGAAATCAATTCTGAGGATTAAGAAGAAAATTATCCTCCCAAATTTCAAATAAATAAACAGATAAATAAATAGGAAGCTAAAGGAAAAGGTAGCAATTCATTCACTTTAAAGAATACTTGCAATTCTATTTTCAAAAATTAACTCATTTGCAACAAATAGGCCTTCCATATACACAAGGTTTTTCACTCCAAGCAGAAGTCAGATTTTTTTGTAACTACATTGGTTTTCAATGAAAAAGGAGTTACAATCTAATTTCCTTTCTTCCCCAACAAACAAACTTGTGGAAAGACAAAATGAAACAGAAAGCAGCAGATGATTCAAAAAAATGTAAGCAGCTCATCAGGACTTGACCATCAGTAGCATACCGGTCGTTTTCTAAAAAGTTATAAACTGATAACTTTTCAATAATTCAACATGACTCAATATCTGATTTAAAAGTTAGAATTTAAAGTAGATGTATGTTTGAAAAGAAAATCAAGTGTGTTACTACAGCAACTTGGAAACACTCTATTAAACATTTGCGCTATTAGTTTAAACAGAACAACTTCAGCTACAACTCCGATCCAAAATCCTGTTGGCCCTGTCAAAGGTCAATATGAGACTAACACATCCAAGAAGACCTACCCTTCCCAGAAACAAAATAACAGAAAGCTTTCCTAGTTTTAGTTTCATACACTTTGTTACACATAAAGCAAATTAAAAAAAGCTAATATGAGCAGTTCTAGTCTACAAACAGAGAACAGTATAAAAATTATAAATGGGTTACTATCTGCTTAACTTTTTTACTAAAATGAGTTTTACTTTAGAATCCTTAATTTTCTTCCATGATTTTGTTTAATCCTTCCCATTAGGAACCTCTACAGCAGAAATGAGATTTAAGAAGAAAACACACGAAATAAAAAAGTCTAAAATCACTGGTCTAAATACATATCTAATTCCACATGCCGCTGTAGAAAACCAAACACTTTGGTTCTATACTAGCATATTAGACCTTGAAATGCCCAGCATACCCGACTGCTGCATGGTGCTGTATTTCTTAGTAGGTTGATGCAGGATAGAAAACCTCAGACACAAAAGACACAGGAAAAGAAATTAAAGTTGAATGCAAATGCTATTGCTCTGCACAATATTGTCCAATAGCTTTTCTTTCTCACCTTCTGCCATGGGAGAAGAAACTCTTCAGGACTTATGTTTGCCCCAGGTCTTGAGGCTTTGACTTCCCACAGCATCTGCAGTGGTGCTTTGCAGTTTTGCAAGGGAAGCACTGCTGGGCCTCCAGCTTTTGTAGCAGCATCAGCACCTGTGGGTGGCTCTAGGTACCTGCGCTGCCTAACCACGGAAACCCAGCCGAGGCGTGGGAACGCTGTGGCATTCAGCACTCATCACTGAGATGTGAGACCTGCACAGTGCAAGGATCACTGGCACCTCTCTTTCCCCACCACTACCACCTACAAAGCAGGAGTCCCAGCAGCAACTCCGTGCAACCATGGCCAGCGCTTCTCATGAGGCTGGAAACCCACTACTGTCCAGGGAACTGCAGCTGCAAGGGGCAAGCACAGAATTGCACAGCCTAAAGCTACTACGAGAGACTAGATAAAGGGCTGTGAAAGATGCCAAGGTGCTGGTCTTACACCACAAAGGACCAAAGCACAGAATTTCATTGATGAATCGCATCAGGTGCCCAAGAGCCTATGTCAGCTCTCATGGGCACAGATTTTGGGATAGCCTGCCCTTAAGGCAGGTGAGGCAGCTGGCAGGCAGGGACCTACATCTCACAATTAATGTTTCTTTCTTCAAAAGCTTTCCTTCTGCCAACAAAGGTCATTGCCACCTTGTATAGAGGTACTGCTGCACATTGGACACTAACCACTCCAACCTAGCTTGTTTATTCCCCTGCCTGGACCACCAACACCACACCAAGCTGCTGCCTCCTCATGGTTTATGTCCTCCAGCCACTGAGCATTAATGAAGTGCATGGTGCCAATTAGCCTTGTTAGCAACCCCCACACTGCAAGAAACTCCCACTGCTCTATTAAGCTGTATTGTTGGATTGCTGGTAGCAGCTGTGGGATGTCTGACAGCTGGGGACAGGTCTTAACTCCTCACCTCCTAGGTGCCATATGGGGTCAACCCACTCTACCACCAGTGGGAAATGGTAACATAAAAAAGTTGAACAAAACCCCAAAATTAAAATCCCCCCCCCAAAAGGCCTGGAAAATCTCCTTGAAAGCCTGAACAGACACACAAGGAAGGTTGGAACAGGTAAAGAATGCTTAGTAATTAAAATTGGCTAACACTTCTGTAATATTATCTGATGCTCTATACTGTTCTCTGCATTCTCTCAAAATTTCATGTGGTAAGTCACTCATAACAAACACAAATATCTCTACTTGCTTTTAGCTGCAACAACTAACATATTTATATATATATATATATATATTTAATGCTTTACAGCCACTGCAATATTTCTAAGTTTTGCTGTTCCAGTAAAGCATTCTCTGGCTTATTATGTAGCAATAATATTTTTCAACCCAATTTTCCTTTCATTGAAGATATGCCTAGAGAAGGACAGATGCTTTTAAAAATGCAGCTTAACTCTTACAAGCCTGGCTATTTCAACAATGCCCACTAATTTCTGCTCAGCTAAAACTCATGTGAGGCCATATAAACCTTGCTAAAATGTAGCACCAAACCCAACCCCAAAGTGCAAAAAAGTGGACACCATAACCCTGTGTCTGCAGTGTGTCCAGTGAGTTATCTCATCTTTATTTATTACACTGTTAATTCATCTCAGGAATTTATTCCTCTTTCAATTTCTTCTTTATTATGCTCTATAATTTTTATATTAACAACTGACTGGCTTGGGGAACTTCTCAAAAGACAAAAAAGATGACAGGATGCTTTTGTGCTTGTGATATCAAACATAGTTTTCAGTATCAGACTAACACTAAATGGATATTTCTCACATTAGTCAAAGTAAATTCAATAACATTTTACAGGAATACCAATATAAATGTATAAATAAAACCTGCTGCAGTGGGACGTAACCAGGTCAGAATTATCATGCACTTTCTAACTGCTCTGCATTTTGTTTATGACTTGAAATTGCAGTCATCTCATTTTTGATTAAAAAATTATTTATTGCCTTTTTCAAACTGCCATCTCCATTATGTGAGAATCAGAAGTTTCTTAAGAAGTTTGACTCTGTGGAAGAACTTTCACACTCCAAGTTTAGAAAGCTTTTCTAGTTCATGTCACTAAATATTTCCTAGAGGACATAAAAATTACATTATTGATTATTCCTCAGAACCTTGTGATTAAAAACAGGATGGATTGCTACGGCACAGAGAATTCCATAGAAGGATGTAATTATTTGGAAAATTGTATAAAAGATAGAAGTACTCTGTGATAATAAAATCCCTAAATATTTCCTACTTCTCTGCTGTACGCATCTCTAAATCTCTAACAGATTTTTGTCATGTCTCAGTGCCATCTCCAGAGCTCCAGGACTCCACTGTGATCAAACCACATGACACAGGATGGTCAAATTTAAAAAAAAATAAATTACAATGTATCACCTTTCCCAACCAATAATTGACACTCTTAGAAATAATAACGGGATTCTATTTCTTGCAATTCACCAAAAGGAAAAAATATCCCAGTTGGGCATTCTCAGGGTGGCAGGGCTGCTTCTTATTAGAAGAGAAATTATTCCTCCTCCCATCCACCCTATTCAAGTCCATCATATGTTGTAATGATTTAATGCGGAGAAAACGTTACAGTATTATATTTATAAGGTTAAACTCTGACCTAATTTTAAAAATAAAAGATCGGTGATATTCATGTGATTTCAGCTGCTGTTGAATACAGGCAAAAGCTCATGAATTTTTGCAGCAGCACCTACCCCAACCTGGTTCACAGACTATTCTCTAAGTCCATCAATCAGAAACAGGACATGAATTTTGCAAACTGGTAGGCAGGCTATCGGGCAGGGTTAACCCCACTTTGACAACAAGCATTCATGAAGTCCTTATCTCTGCTTTTAGCACTAGTATAGAACAGCATTCCTTTTCAACCCTCCCCCCAAAGCACTATCACTCTAATTGCCAGTGCTGTACTTTTTTTTCAGCTGGAAGAAAAAAACTGTTCAATCTAGTACTTGCATACAAAGGAGTGCCATCTTACATTAAGTTCCTTGCTGTGCTAGGTTTCTTTCACGGTATGGACAGCTCAGGTTTACAGCTGACAGATGTTTGGCAGGGGAGAGAGTTCCACTCAAAACCATCAAACATACCCACTGTTATGAAAACATGGTTCTCGCCACCCTGTTGGTGAGTACTCATGGAGACTACTGACAGTCTTAGTTCACATACTACTTAGCATATGAGCCTGTGTCGCATAACTCATCCTTACAACACACTACTTGTCACTTTTACTGGAAATTTCACAGGAAAGATACTGTTGTTTCGTTAAGGTTAACCTTAAGGTTATCAGGGTCCATGCAGTGTAAACCTAAAAGCACTAGTAAAAATACCAATGAAAGGCCAGCTACTGAGAGTAAGAAGAGAGTAAAAGGTCCTCAGTTCAGAAGGTCATTTGCTGACTAAAAAGTTGAAGAGTATTTTGATCTACAACCAGTTGAGCAAGGATACAAATCCAGACTGGTGAGACGAGGCAGAAAGCTGCTTGCTGGTGGGCAGGCAGAAGTTCTTTTAGTTAGGGCAAAGTATTTAAATAAGTTAGTTTTCAGTGGGAAGGGACTGTATATCTGCAAGCAGAGAGCCTCAGGGCTCTTGTGCTCAGAGCTTCTGAGTCCACAAAGTTCTGAGGCCAGTGGCAGAAATAGCTCTCCCACTGTAGCTGCCACTGTAGAAAAGCCATGAAAGTCTACTACATTTTTTTAGATTTTTTTTTTCTCTGTTTGTTAAGTCCTGCAAATGGAAGCAACACTTAATTTATAATCCCTACACTTTTTCCAGTGGGTACTCAAAAAATCTGCCTTCAAATAATTTTAAAAACCAAATTTCTTCTTTCATAGAATTAAGAAGGTTTACGTAGAGTCACAAGCATTAAATTCCTTCCTGTCCTTCTCATCAATATATTTACTGATTTTACAGACCAAATCCTCCCCTTCCTCCTTCATTATTCATTGAAGAGACAGAGGATGCTCCTTGCCATTTATTTCTGCTGAACTGCAAATATTGTGCTGGTTTTGAAATAGGTCCATGGGAGCAATAATAACAAAAAGCCAATCGCTGAAAGCCGAAAAATAAGTGAAAGATAAAAGGACCATTATTCTAAAATCAATAGCACTGCTCCCTAAAAGGCATCCTACACTGAGGTAATCACATTTGCCATGGTGGAGCTGCAGCAGCTGCACTGTCCAGAGGGTTTGCAGACGGGTGCTGGTGCAGGTCAGCCCCATGTGCAGGAAGCAGCGGAGGAGTGTGAGGGGGCTGCAGCAGGGCAGAACAGACTCCAGTGCCAGTGTCTCCGTTAGGTTTCCTCACCCAAAGGCTACCTGTACTGCACAGACGAAATTCCCCAGCAAAACCTTTTGGAAACGTACTTCACAAGTTTGTAACCTATGGGATCACATTCTTTTTTTGTTAAATCAGCTCTTCCTCTGGATCCTTATATTTGAAAACACCACTGAAACGACTCATTGCAGTTGAGATTGTAAGTTTCTGTGTACTTTTCATTTAATCTAGATAGATTTACAATCTATATTATACCCCCACTAAATGCTTTTTGGAAATAGGAACCTGTGGGTATACTATTCATGACAGCACAACAAACATACCAATACCAAGTAAAATCATTTTCTCAAATTCTGCAGAATCGGACTTTTTGATAATATAACAGTATCCCAGAACACCTGAAATGGTTAGAGGATTCAGCTATTGCTATAGGAATTATTGACCCCATCTAATAGAAAGCCATATGTACAAACTCAGTGAAATAGTTCCAGAAACAACCTTCACAATGGGTAGGAGTAGATAGAAGGGAAAGCAGCTGGCAGGCATTTTCAGCTTTTTCAGTGAGCCACAGAAGAACCAAGTGAGACAGGGAGAATTTGGAGTATTTTCTCCACAACAACCCTAGGCATATGAAGTCTGGTTGATATCTGTGGTGAAGTTTGTGGTACCTGTGGTGTTTCTGTGGACCTGATTCTGAGCCACGTCCCATCTGAGATGAAATGCCACAGTACATGCACAAGAATAAGAACAAGCTTCATTAAAACCTGCATGTAATTATCCATGCGGAATTATTATGTACACTTGAAAGTAATCTTGAAAGTACATGTAAAATAATCTTTTAGGAATAAAGTTTTTCTTGTGTTCCTTTTTTACCTTTATAAGGACAGCAATTCCACAAAGTGAGAAATACTGAACAGACACATTTCAAGAGTTTTGTTTCTTTATATCAAACATTAATAAGCAAGATTAAATTCCACTTCTAAAGAACAAAATCAGCAGAAAATCCAGTTTACCATTAGTATTGTAGTTTAAACACCTTAAATTCAACTGCAAACAACAGAAGGGATCAGGATGAAAAGCCCGTTAACTCACCTAGAATGAAATCCCAAAAATGATAAGCTGAGTTGCCTTTGATAATACTGTTAAAAATCAGCTTTAAAGCCCTAGAATGACTTTGTATTTTAAAACCACAAAATAAAACACAGATAATGGAGGAAAAGAAGACAACTTCCCTTATTTTGCAGTTGAACTAAAATTAATTCAATATAACTAAATAAAGGCAGCTTTTTTGTTTACTGACAGGTGTTGCAACGTAACAAATTTCAGATGCCAAGTCCAAAATAACAAGGAAACCAATAAACATGCATACACAAACAATACTAAGAAAGACAGTCCAGCCTTCTAAATGGCACTTCAAACCATCTATGAAAATAAATGCCATTCACCATACTATGTGTTGTGAACAACATATACTTCTTAAGACCCTAGGATTAGTATAAAGTTTAGACTTAACAGAAGTGAGCAAAGCTTCAGGCTGACTGCCTCAAAAATTCACTTTGTTCTTGAGGTTCCTGCTAGCTCTGGCTTTTGGAAGTTCTCTCCTCTGATGGACACGCATCCAGTCTTCAATTTGCATATGTCAGTAATAATTATTCTCATATCTTGGAAAAATATGTTCCCTGACTTCCCACTGAGGGAATTTTCTGAGACTGAAGTAGAAATTTTAACTGATTACAGAATACATAGGCAGTGCTGGAGTCAGTTTTTTGCTTGGAGACAATTAAATTTAAGCAACAAGACAAAGATTAAAAGTTCCTGGAAATTACTAGGCAAAAGGGAATAGTCATTAACAGGGAAAATGGGGGGGAAGGCAGAGCAAAGAACTCCTTTTACCTCAGAACATCTCACAAATAAAAGAGAAGTGGGAGCTCATGAATTTTCACAAAAAGGAAATGGAAGAGGAACGGGATTACTATTAATATTTCAGAAGGCAATTATTTATGCGCATGGTAGCTATAGTATACAGATCTTTGGAATTTCAGAATTTAATGTCTAAGTGGAATCTACTCACAGTGAAACCCCTAATACACTGAATGTTCCATGTTATCCAATTTCTTTTCCCTGTACTTCAGTGGAACAAAAATTTTGTAGACAGTAGGCTAACTTTGCAATGTACATTTGAAGAAATATGGACAAAGTTTCAAATATATCATGTTCTACTAAACAACACACAACCGGAAATACACAAATGCATAGTAAATAAGAGAACAGATTCAAAGTTGCATAATGTTTCCCGGCTTTTTTCAAAACAATCCAGCATTGACCTAAGACAATTTTTCATTCTATTCTCCCAGTTTCAATACCAAACCTCCAGCCTAAAAAACCATGTGGATCAAAAGTCAGTATTGCAGATTTTTCTTGTAGTTGTACTACAATTACATCTCCAGGTAGGAATCTAAGATTCTCTATGGTTTACTAATTATCTCCAAAAGATAAAATTCTGCCCTGCTTAATAGTTCCTCTCCTGTAATCAAAGATAAATGTTCTCTGTTGTACTATTTCTGCATCCCAGGTGTTCTACTGGAGTTGTTCCTTGGCACATGACATGGCTCTCTAGCTCCTTTACAGCAATGATCACAACAGACTAGGAGGGGTTTTAATTTAGATTTTTATCTCTCACTTTCAGGTCTATCAATGAAAGTTCACCTACACAACAAGTGGAAGGCAACTCCTGCGGTAGTTTTAAGTGTTCAACTGATGGACCTTGTCAAATGAAAATATATGGGCAACACGACACATGCAGAAGTAGGAGCACCAATGTCTTGCTGAGCTCATCTAGAATTGACAGTGAAAGCAGGAGCTCAGTGCCTTCCATATCTCCTCCTGAAATGGAACGTACCGGTGTCAGTATGCAAAATGAAGAAAGGAGAAGGATTTTTTTTTTTAAAGGCTTTGCATATCATCAAGGCCAAATTCTCTAATACATAACATAGATGACAATTTCCAGCACAGCTGATCAGTGCTCTTGTCTGCACCAGACAATAGCGAATAGGTACCGTTTAAAGCAACTATTCAGTGAGAATATGGGTGACAGAATAGGGTCTTGAGAAATAAAAAGGATTGCATAGGAAATGTACTTATAATTAGATATCAAATAGGATGTATCATAAAATACATGAAGTGCAATATAATTAGCCATTTCAAAGCTGCAGTAATTTTTCCTGTTTATATTGTTTATTTCTGGATCTTGCATTACACATTATTATTCAGGTCATTCAGCTGCTGTCTTAACTATCTAATATGTGTCCTTGCAGACATACAACGAGCAGCAAGAGGGCAACTCTATATGAATAGTAATGAGCTATGGAGCAGTGATCAGGGAAGACAAATTTCAGAAAGAGGGAGGGAGGATCTTTGAATAGCTAATATACCTGGAAAATACATGCTCAAGAAATCAAGGTCTTGGTTTCTCAAGCCATAAAATAAGGTAATTAAAGTAGATATACAATCCTATTTTCCCTTGGAATCAAAAAATGGTACTTTGGGATAAAATAAAACCACACTACCAACAAACAGAAAAAATGTCCCTCATCTCAATTTTTAGTAGCAGATAAGAGGTAATGAGATATTTGAGTTACAGATGTTACTAAGTTCTTGATGACAAAACATTCATCCTGGGAAAGGAGGTTATGAATAGGAAAAATACCCTAGTACACTGCTATTCGCAGGCTAAGGGGTATTATATATCCCTTATAATAACTTCTAGCATATTTATTTCCATATGCAAAATCTCTCAAAAGAAAAAAAAAAAAGGAAAACCAAGCTGAAGTAACATTAGCAATGTAGCTCTAAAAGCATAGAGTGTAGGATGGATTGGAAAACCTGCAGGAAAATTAAAAGGAAAACTCTGGCAGATGGTCTGAGCTAAATTTTGTTCTCTCTCAAAAAAGTTTTTTCCAGAATAATCAAGGCAGTAACTTCAAGATACTCATGTCCTCTTTGAGAAAGAAGAGCAAGGAAGGCAGAAGAAATTATTCTTACTGCGACATATCCATAAATGTTTGTCACATTTTTGGGGAATAGCTCCTTAGAAATCCAGAGGGATTTGAAACAGGGATTGAAGAACCACTCCTCCTTTTATCAAGCCATTTATTCTCTTTGATACAGTTTTAATGCAATAAAGGGTCTGTTTAAAAGATGCTGACAAAGAAAAACATGGCAAAGCAAATAAACACACATTTATGGATATGCAATCATATACTACTCTTCACACAAAATATTTTTCACATATAAAAGCAGAGGGAAATGAGATACTAATAAAAGAAATTTTGAAAAATTCAAACCACTTTGATCCTTATTTTCCAAATTATGCAAAAGCTAAAAATTGCAAGTATTTTTGTCAGTTCTCTATCCTAATAATGTAACAGCATTTGCTGATTAATTCTAATTACCTTTAATCTCCTTAAAAATTATTTACTTTAACAAAGACCATTGGCAGCTGACTAATTTATTTTCACACTCCTCATCAGCTTTGTTCTCTATTGTCTTGGCTGCAGAGTGCTATTAAATACACTATTTTAGCATTTAAAAATTTTGTATTAGGAGACACAGAAGGATGAAGAGAACATGGTTTAGAAACCAGGACAATATTTCAGAAACATTATTCTGAGAACATGAATCTGTTTCCAGCAGTAGTACTACTTCTGAAACATAAACCAGTGTGATCACCCAAACTAGAGCACACCATCGTCTATCAAGCCTGGATGACAACTGACAGTAAACAAGATACACCCTTCACTGTCTTTGTCCAGAAGAAGGTACAGTCTGCAAGAAATAAAATGACAAGAAACACTGGGAAAGTTATCCAAAGAAATAATATGAAGGTTCTAGGGTCATTATGAAAAGGAACACAGCCTGCGAGAAGGCTTAAGGTTACAGTTTTACCAGGAGTTTCATCCCCAACTACAGGACAATCTGATTCTGCAGGGCAAGAGAAACAAATGGAAAATGACAAACACATGAATTCTGAACGCCACCTAAATGTATTAAGCTGAAAGATGATGAGCACACAGCTTTCACCAGTATCCAATACTGACATTTACGCCCTCTGTATACTAAAGCACTTGAACGCCAGCCTTCCTCTTACTCCTCCTCTCTGTTGCAGACATTATGGATACCAAGTCCTAGTCCAAGTTTTCTCTTACCTTTACCTTTCACACAGTACAAGTAAAATGTGAGCAGTACTACCACTATAACAAATACTGACCTATAAGAAATATCTTCTGATTACTCTGAAGTCCTGTTCCAAATAAAGGAAGCAAACCAAAGTGCTTCTTATGAGCAAGTTGGATCCAAGACATTCATCCCAAGCCAACTCAATACTTTGACCTTAAAAATTTTCTCTATCCAAAACCCCAACCTTCCCAAAATACACCATAAATTCCTCACACAAATACAAACAGTAAGACAGGGCACCAACAGTGACACAGCAGTGAGCACAAAAAAACCCTAGCTTTGCAGTACCAATTGAATTGATGAAGAACAGACTAATATCCCCAAGATAAGAAAGATAATTAGGAGTCAAGAGTATTGAATATTATGAAAACACATGGATTGGCCTCTTTTATGGATTGTGTAGGTTTTCAGAAAGACAGGTAGCAATTTGCTTGACAAGAGATATGTAAAGCACTCTAGACTGAATTCAGTTCATTGCTGTAGGATTGGGGAAAAAAATGGGAAGAGAAGAAAGAGTGGTAACAGTGACACTGTCATAACTATCACTCTGCTGTTGTTCTGTGCTTTACAAGCAGAGCAAGCTAGAGCGTGTGTTAGCGATTTCTCTTTTTGCACTTGATTCAAAACTGTAATGATTGGGCATGAGAATTAACTAAAACCATCACTAAAAGGCATTTAGCAGTAATGCTTAGGTTCTTAGGACCCTGCATGGCTAAGCTGCAAACTGATGACTAAAGCAGGGAGATTATTAAATGCTATGATTAAATCCAAGAAAAAAACTTGCTACTTAGCCGATTCTAGCCAGCTACAGTTTCAGAAAAAAAAGTCTAACAAGGCAAAAAAAGCTGAATATAGTGTTACAAGGTAACCAGAAAATTAATTTAATCGGGTGTTACCCTATCTCCATTTCTATGAACTCCTAGTGAGCCCTGATCTGAAACAAGGGGGGGGGAAAGGGAGAAAAAACATTCTGGAAATCAATTTATCCCAAAGCTTCAGCCAAATCCTACCTTCTGCTCTGTTTCATTGAACATTTTCAATATGTTTTTGCACATATATCCAAGAACATTATCAACACATTTTTGCACAAAGGCTTGAAAAGAGATGTAGTTTTCTGATAGCCTTTACGGGTATCAGAAAATTGGCACGTTGGAAGGCTTAAATTCATCTGCCTGTTGCAGAGGCACTGACACAGTAACATTACCCACACAGGTTGTAGCATAGAAACTTGTTCTTCCTTTGACAGTGTACTTTAGAAAGCAACTTGTAAAGAGCCACGTTTGGCTCTCTACACCTGCAAAATATTTCTGATTATCCAGCAATGCATGCAAGAGTAATTTCAGCAATAAAATAACGAGGCTTTCCTCACAGTCTGGGGAAAGAGAAGAACTTGTGTACATGGAATAGAAACATATGTTATGCCTCCAAGAGAACTGCTGGATAACAATCATCTAGAGGGAGGAGCATGACAGGTCAAAATCTTCACTCCCGCTAGATGGCAATATTGGTTTTTTTGCAAGTGCAGAATATGCTCTCATCGAAAGGAAACTGCAGTATTTTTCATGGTTTCCGAAGTTGCATTTTTTGTTTTAAAAAAAAAAAAAAATCCAAACCAAGCTTTAGTGATCACAGGAGTGGGGAAAAAGAGAGTTTATAATACATACAAGTTAGCCAACATATGCATTAAAACATAAATAAAGTACCTCAAAAATGCACTAAATGAATAATAAATGCAATATACACTCTTAAGGCTGCTAGGCTTCTAATTAGACTCACATCAAATTAGATCTTCAATTTAATCCTTAACCACTATATCAGCACATTTAAATCCTGCAGGAGAGCATCTCAATTTTTCTCAAACAACCTCCTGTGACATTAAGCAGGAGCTTAGAGCAGTATTAAAGCAGATCCAAATTAAAGAGGGCTCCAACTGTAGCCCTCGTGATCTGAAAAAGGGTCACAATGACACTAGGCCTAGAAAGAGCACCCTGATTACTTAAAAAATAATAATAATTAAAAAAAGCTAAAAAGTAAAACCTCCTAGTTTTTGAAAGAATCCAAATGTCTGCATGCATACACGTGAACCAAAATGCTTGAAGACATGTTTCTAAATTCTTCAAATCATTCCACAAACAAGAATTTGGAAGTTTTTATGTTACCCTTAAAAATATTCAAGTAAGACTAGAGCTAACATAGAAACCTAGTGAAATCATCGCTCAAACAAAAAACAAACAAACAAACAAACAAACGACCCCATGCTCATTCAAAAAATGCTACAGCTTAAAAAAGAAAATGAACTTTCCATTGTGAACAGTTAAAAAGTAATAGCCAGATGCCAGTCATTTTATTAATCCCTATGTTTAACTCTGCCCTCTAGCATTTGCTAAAGGAGCAGGGTACAGACACATCCAGAACACAGACTGCAATGTGCAGAGGATGGCAGAACAGCGACACAGACACATGCAGCCCCCAAGACGAGGGATGACATCTGGGGATTACAAACCCAGGACTTGGAAGACAAGTCCAAGGTTACATTGACTTGCATTCCTGTGCTAATCAATGGCCCTTACTTACAGACTGGAAGGTGATGAAGAACGGGGACTAAGCTTGGAAAATAAATGTTCTATGAGGTGATCATACACTGTAACAGGGGACATATTAAAATACTAATCCCAGTTACATAGCACTAGGTTCAAGAGACCCATTTCTGATATACTAGGATGCTGCTACATTCTACAGTTTAATCACTTGCAGAAAGCTTACGCTCTTGTTACAAATAAAACCACCAGCTCACAACTCAGATAAGTCCTGACTCCTGGACTGAAGCTATTTCAGAACATGAGACAGACAGTCGTTTAAGTTCTATTCATAATTTATTACTCTCCTTTGCCAGTAATCTCATTACACAACTTTCACACAATTGAACGAAGCTTGATACAAAACCATTGCTCCAAGTTACTTCCCAGATACTTTCTAGTATGCCCAGTCTTGAACAAGGCCTTGAAAAAAAAGTGAAAACCTCGTGGATCCTCTAAACAGTACAAAAAAAAAAAAAAAAAAAAAAAAAAGAGAAATGTTTAGTAGCAGGTAACTGGTTCAGTCTCAGAAGGGCTTACTTAAAGGTTTCAGAAAGCATTTTGCACATTATCAAAGTATCTTCAAATTACAACTTGTGTTCTGGTAGTGGTAAATTGGTTTCCAGAAAAAAGTAATCTATGATCAAAATCTGGTTTTAAGAAATGGACTTTTCCCTTTCCCTTCCCCATCCTTTTTCCTCTCCTCTCCTCTGGTTTATATTTGCTTAGCATATGAGAGACACAGAAAAAATGCTCTCCTCCAGAAGCAAGTAACTATTTCCAAACAGCAGTTCAGACAAGGAGCAGAAATTACATGCAGGGTAACTGAAAATTGCTCTCCCTTTGGGCAATCTAACTCCAACCCAGTGTCCATCCACACAAACCTACATGCACATACACATGTCTAATTTACTGTGTTAAAAATGGAATTTAAGAATATTGTACAACTTCCCAAGTATTCTTAGAAAGTATTAAAATTTTCCTGAAACTAGGTTTTATGTGAAAGAAAAATATTTATATTCGAGGAATATATATATATATATATATATTGCTCCCTCCCAAATTCCCCATTATCTGCAAAGATGCCCAAATCCTACAAGGTTGGCTTCACAGTTTTTAAATACTAATGCCAAAGGCAGTTCACAAATCCATAAATGACAGCACCAGTCAGCTCCCTAATAGTAATGGTGTCATAGAGATCTGTCCTAGGTTGAGGATCTCCTTCAATAGAATTAACATAAGTCCCTTCAAAAGGGCATGTAGTATTTTACAACAGACATAATTTCAAGACCATAATATATACAAAAAAAAGGAAATGGCCTTGTCTCCAGCCCTGTATTTTCCATCAGTTGGTGGTGCTACAGAAGATCATTCTCCAGTAAAGCACAGAGGCACTGACATACTTTATGAAACCAAGCTTTGTTAATGTTTGTGAAAATAAAACTCCTCATCAATAACACTGCTGTGCCACAATATGCAATCTGAAATGTGAATGTCATTCTGGACTGCAGTCGGACTAAGGGTAAAGTATTCAGAAACGAACGAAGGTGACTCGAACGTATCCATGCAGACAAAAAAAGCTCAAATGCCTTCCTATGTAACACTGACTTTCCTCATTTCCCAAGGAGAGGATTCTGCGGGAGCTGTCAGCACTTTGCACAATGAAGTCGTAAGTGATACTGCTTATGCTGCTGTCACACAGCATTGCCCATTAGATGCTGGGCTGTGCAGGTATTTAAAATCAGTCCGTCTCCAATTAACCAATCGATACTCTTCTTCTGCTTTTCAATTGCACAAATCTCTTCTTCCTTGAAACCTGATGGTAACAATGGACCAAGACACACTTGAATATTCTGGATGACATCAAACATCAGGCACAGCCAGACGCCTGCAGAACTTTTAGGTTTAGAATCCAAACCCCTTGTTCTGGCATGTTGGACTCAAACACACCATGGAGACCAGTCCATTTTGAGTATATTAACTGTTGCATACTGCTCTAGCTTTACAATCTGTCCTCTTTCTTACCATGTAGCAACCATGTAGAATATCCACCCTCAGCTCACACAGTCATTGCTACCACCTCTTCATAACATGTTAATAACACATTGCTCTCTTTGTTTGGTGATTAAGGCTTAGAGTCGAAACGCAGGCACCTGATAGTTGTGCCAAATATGTGATAATTTTGTTTTAAAGGCTAAGAACACCCACTGTGAATTGACTGAATTTGCCAAAATTAATATTTTATTCTCACAATAGCCATATGCTATTCATTTCTACCTTAGCCTGAAAACAGCCATTATAAATATAAAGATCTCAGTAAAAACATTTTCTGGCAAATTAAAACAATTTACTGCACTAATAGAGAAGGGCAGGACAGAACCTGTGAGGTCAAAGAAAGTCACTAAGCTTTACTTTAGAGAATTAAACAGAAAAAAAAAATTATCAGAAGTATTCCAAGCCCAAAACAAGAGCTTGCAAGCAAATCAGAAGGAATGTAGGTGAGTAAGTTGCTTGGATCAACTTGGTTACAAAGAAAACAATCTTATCATACAGAGCTAAAACAGATTGGTCAGCATAAGGATAGAACAGTGCACATGAGAGTCAAGCTTAAAACACCTCTGTGTTAGTTTTATTGTATTGATACATTAAAGTAAATGCAAATATTGTCCAGATCCTTAAAGACCTGGCAAATCTAAACAGTCTGCCCTCCTTTCTTGAGCAAATGTAAACATTTAAGGCAGAACCTGCTTCAGCTAATAGCAGTCTTGCCTCCTATGTTTTCTTTCCTTGCTCTCCACAGAAAATCCCAGAGACAGAGAAAGAGAGTGCATGGAAGGTGGGAGGGAGAGTTATGGAAGCAGAGTGGAGAGCAGAGGGTGGGGAAAAAAAGTTCATCCTCCACAAATAGCCCAGCCCCAAAAATCCTTCCATGCAGTTACTTCTTGAGCTGAAAGGGAAGATCAGTCCTCCCGCTGTCTGCATCCCTGCACCTCCCACACGTCAAGAACAGAGAAGGACAGAAGGGTAGAAGCAAGAATTCCAGTGTTACCACTGCTAGACTCAGCAGTAAAACACTCATTAACTTCAGCAAGGCCAGGATTTTATGCCAGATTCACAAACAGGTCATTTATAAAACTCCAGAACAGGTCCCCAAACTATCTGTCAAGGAAAAGTAAGAATCTGATGAGATATATTCCCCCAAGTCTGCTCTTTTTGTAAGAGGTTTTATTTTATTTGGCTCTAGCTGCAATGTATTGCTAAATGTCATTGTAAAACACAAAAAATATTCATTCATAAATATTCAGTAACATACTGAACTTACAATGAACTACACTGGCTACAGCAGCAAATTTAACTCACAACACACAGAATCCTAGAAGCCACACAACTAGATCTAATTTATTTAGCTGCTGCTAAGACAACAGTTGAACAAAAATAAAGTGGATTCTTGCTTTTAGAACTACACAGCACATACTAGTACAACAGGCTGGTTGCCAAACTACAGGAAAGGTATTCCACTAACCTTCAAGACCTGAAGCTGTTGCCATAAACAATATTGGCTCTTTTAGAGATGTATCTCTCCAACAGATTCCCCCACTACCTTCACAGTCCCTCACTTTGCTTTCTCTCCCCATCATATACAAAAAAAATCCAGGCTGTTTATGAGGCAAGGGATCTCGTAAAGGCAAACGCACCTTTATAATGATGTAGTGATGTTCATTTGGGGGGCAATTGTAAACATATACCTACCATATGCAGTATGTTCTCTGTTGCAGTTCTTTAAATGCAAGGCCTTACATGTGCAGGAATCAGTTCAACTGTGGTAGAAAAAGAGCCTTTCGGTGCGAAACGTCAGCTGCCTGAGGACACAGAACTAAGGTTTGAAGAGGGAAGTGAATCACATCACAGAAAACTAAAATAGAAAGTTTGTTACTCGGTGACTGACTTCCTTATCAGGCATGAGTATCCTTCTAGTCCAACACTACGAACTGCCTGGATGTTTGAAGGAAAAAGAGAGGCACCATCTCAAAATGGGGAGAGTCATACTATGAAAACAACATAAAATTCACATTTCTATAATGTAAAATGAGGCCTGGGTGCCACAACTACAAAAAAACAAACCAACAAACAAAACCACAAAAAACAAAGCTCTTCCCATTTATGTTCCAATCACAAGAGAGTATTTCCAACTACCATCTCTTCTAAGCCCCTGCTGAAAAACTGGTACTGGAAGCAATCCAGGGAAGTCTTGCTCACAGGAACACTAACATCTATTTCAATAATTGGAAAGTTTATGCTTGCAGTCTATCAATTTGAGATAGATGCTCTAGTGGCTTCTAAAACAGTCATAACAAGGTTTCAGGGATTCCACTCTACCAGAAACTACTGAGTAAGGTATTTTTATTGATGTTCTTATTTTGATACTCTTGAAAATATTCAACTTCTTCCAGCTGATAATGAAAACTGAAGTTAGTGATAACAAAGATTCAGAGATAACAATTAATTTACTGCAAAACAAAAGAAATATCACTTTGCTTCTTAGCTGAGGAATTTTCAGCTCTGCATTTCTGTTGCATCAGTAATATTTTGGAAAGATGAGATTCACACCAGGTATAAATCAGTGCAACTCTAGCAAATTCCAATGGAATTGCACCAAACTTCACATACCATAAGCCATTCTGTGAAGTTGCCAAAAAGGAGAGAATGGAATTCGGCTACAGAACAGTTTGGCTCACATTGTCCTCATGGGGAAGAAAAAGTCCATGTACATTCCTCTTCAAACCCAGGCTAAAAAGGCAGGACAGAGAATGTTTAAAAGGTTGAGCCCAGTTTACTCAACAGTGACTATTAAGGAATTTCTGAACTTGTGAAAAGGAAAGACATTGGACTTATAATTGTAAATGCTAGAAGTGGAAATATGTCACTAATACTTACAGATTCTACAAGAAAATAAACATAAAGCACAGGAAAATAGCAGCAGTAATCATTATAAAGTCCCTAAAGAAAGCAGGGAAGCACTTCCTTTTTAGCAGTTACCATTCAAATGCAGAACACCTTCAGCAACAATTTTTCCAAAAACAATTTTTCAGTTGTCTTATCCTACTTCACACGTAGTCAAATCCCAGCCCCTAGTGAGAGTGCAGATGGCAAAACCGAGGACTTAGGAAGGAAAAGAAGAATGGTAGAGAAAGAAATTTTTGAGTCATAGCCCAACTTTTACATAAAAGGCTTTAAATTTCCTTGTTTTCCTGATTCAGTAGAATAGTTGGTTGACCACCTGCAATCATTTTATATACAGTATGTTTATTTTCAAAGTGAAATAAGTGAATAAAGAGTTGGATTTTTAGAAGATGAAAACCAAAATTCTCCTTCATACAGGCAGATTCAGCAGATTGGGTGTAAGGATGAGGTTACTGGAGGGAGGGTAGAGGGAGGCAGTGTGCAAGCACAAACTTAGCAAGGCTGAAAGAGCCTTTGCTGTATGCAGCAATGGTAGATTAAATAAAGACAAAGAGACTTCTGCTTCTGCTAGCAAGCAGGTTCAGTTTACTACAAGAATACATAATCACAAAAAGGTTTCTCCCACTTTCATTTGACTGGTAAGGCAAAAAAGCACCTCTGCTTTTAAAAAGACTGCTCTTGAATGTGTTCTGTCCCAAAACCAGGCAAGTGAGCCTCAGCATAGTATTGACCAAGCCACTTTGATACACAAGGAGATATACCCCTTCAAAGATATGCTCAAATGAACAGCCCAAATCTTCTATTTAAAACTCCATATCTTTGATCCTTCTCCAGGCTAACAGTGCTGTAATATATGCTGCCCTGCTGCAGAAGAGGAACACCTGGAAAGACATCTGCAGAGAGGAGAACCTGCCACTGAAGGCAAAGTAGCTGTCAGACCACACTGAGTTCCACTCCATGCCTTGCAGTGCACTCACAGTGACAGGAGGCAGGCCTGTCTAGAGGCTGCAGGATCATCACTAGCAACAGCTTAACAGATTTAAAGGAATCCCTTGACCAAAGTGATGGCAAGTATTCCTGTACACTGAAACTTTATTTTCTTTTGGGGGCTCTGCTAACTGCATTTTATGTAGAAAGCTATTTATTATTTTGCTTAAAATGTATTGCTTTTCAGTTTAGTTGGCTACCTCCAACTTCAGGAGAAGAAATATTTCTATATTCTAAACAACTCATTTACTCCTCTACATAAATGATCCTATTAACTGACAGTAAGATCCATGGCTGTTATGTTTATGGTTAGACTTGATCCTAATTTCAGCAACACAGGCAAAGAGTTCAAACAAATCATCAGGAACAAATACGCTGCAACACTTGAACCACTATGAAAATTTCAGAAGAGAAATTCCTACTTACATCTTTTAGCCATTTCCAAATAATTACACACCACTGCCTTTTGCCATCCTATTACTTGAATGCCTTCTGTGAGGAACTCTGTCAAAATTTATCTAAATGTCTAAATTGTATCATTCTGTTAACTCACTATATATCTCACTATTTGCATATCCAAAGCACTTCATTAAACCACAAAACTCAGTTTTCCTCTGCACAAAACATAGTGATCTTAGAGTTAAGTCTGCTTAGGCATTAGAGAAAATTATTCAGATGACTCCATTCAGACTCAGTATTGTAGTTAATTCTGATTGAGGGCATTTGGACTTAGCAATAGCAATTCCAGTTAACTCAGTATGTCTTCTGCAATATATGTTTTCTAAAGAAAGAAGAAGCTGGAAGGCAATGCTTGAAAGGGGCTATGGGCACAAAAATGCTTTTTCATTTAGTTGGCTCCATCTGCTTGACAAGTTATGAACAGATGCTCCATATCTTTCCAAATGTATTTTACCAGTGACCAGAAAAGTCAATTTTTCAGCAAACAAAACATCAGCATCCAGAAGTGGAGACCAACCTCTTTTAGAACTGCTCCCCTTTGAACTGGAACAGTTTGTACAAAAACAGATGCAACAATCACAGACAGAAATATGGACCATTAAAATAAATGGAGGCTATTTTTCTTTAATCTAGAGAAAGAGTTCGAAAGGAAAGGACAGGAAAGGAAAGGACACAGAAATGAGAAAGAAACAGGAAACATCAGAAAACAGTTTTAGGAGAAAGGGGGACAAGGCATTTGCTGTTCAGTGGTGGAGCAAAATAGGGTTGTGACTATCAGCTATCCTCTGCTTGCTGGCCCAGCATATGGGCCCAGTTTATCTTATTTTGGGTCTATGAGGAACAGTCCCCATCAGATCACCTCTACTCCTACAAACAAAAAAGGAAAGGAGAACAGAATCACAGAATATCCTAAGCCGGAAGGGATCCACGAGGATTATCAAAATCCAACTACTGGCCAAACACAGGAGAGCCCCATGTGCCTGAGAGCATTGTCCAAACGCTTCTTGAACTCTGTCAGGCTTGGTGCTGTGACCACTGCCCTGGGAGCCTGTTCCAGTGCCCAACCACCTTCTGTGTGAAGAACCTTTTTCTAATATCCAACCTAAACCTCCCCTGACACAGCTTCAGGCCATTCCCTCAGGTTCTGTCACTGGTCACCACGGAGAAGAGATCAGTGTCAGCCCCTCCTCTGCCCCTCATGAGGAAGCTGTAACTGCAATGAGGTCACCCCTCAGTCTCCTCTTCTCCAGGCTGAACAGACCAAGTGACCTCAGCTGCTCCTCATACGGCTTCCCCTCAAGGCCCTTCACCATCTTTGTTGCCCTCCTTTGAACACTCTCTAGCAGCTTAATATCTTTCTTTTACTGTGGTGACCAAAACTGCACACAATATTCAAGGTGAGGCCACGCCGGTGCAGAGCAAAGCAGGACAATCACCTCTCTCGACCAGCTGGTGATGCTAAAGAGCACAGGGCCCAAGATGGAGCCTTGCGGAATCCCTCTAGTGACAGGTCACCAGTCTGATGTCACCCCATTCACTATTACTCTCTGTGCTTGACTGTGAGCCAATTGTTCACCCACCACATGATGTGTTTATCCAGCTGTGTGCTGGACATTTTGTCCAGAAGGATCCTACAAGAGACAGTATCAAAAGCTTTACTGAAATCCAAAAAGATTACATCAACTGGCTTTCCTTAATCAGCTAGGTGGGTTACCTTGTCATAGAAGGAATTGAGTTGGATAAGCAGGACTATCCTCTCATGAAGCCATGCTGGCTGTGACCAATGACTGCACTGTCCTTCAGGTGTTTTTCAATACCTCCCAGAATAATCTTCTCTATAACTTTACCAGGCACTGAAGTGAGACTGACAGACCTGTAGTTCCCAGAGTCCTCCTTCTTGCCCTTATTGAAAATCAGGACAATGTTCGCCACCTTCCAGTCAAGTGGAACTTCTACAGATTCCCAAGAGCATTCAAAAATCATTGAGAGAGGCCTCATGATGACATCAGCCAGCTCTTTAAGCGTTCTCAGATAAATCTCATCAGGCCTCATAGATTTATAGGGATGCAGCTGGAGGCAGAGATCCCTCACAACTTCAAGGTCATCTGAGAGTTTATTTTGCAGCCATGGGCCTCCAGCTCAGGCGACTGGGACTCCCTTAGCCTGTCACAAGTGTTGAAGACAGAGGCAAAGAAAGCATGAAATATCTCTGCTTGTCTATATCCCTGTTTGTGACGTGACCATCCTCATCCTCTAACCAACTGATGTAATTTTTGCACTGCCTTTTGCCTTTAAAGAATTTAATTTAGTAATAAATAAAAATGTGCATGTCTCTGCCAATACCTCTATCTTGCATGCCTCTTCTTAAAGCAGAAACAAACCCTGCTTGTGCTGCTCCCCCCTACCCCAACCAAACAATGCCACAGTCAAACAACTTCTTTTCCAAACTGAGTGCCCACTTATAATAAAACATGTCAGTCGACTTATAATAAAACATGCCAGTTATCCAGCCCTCTTCCTACCTGGAGATCCACTATTTTCTCAAAAGTCCTATGATCTTTCATGAAAACATGCACCTCAAATGTTCTTAACTTGCCATCCCGTGGTTAAATTGCACCTGTAATGCTCAGTCTTTTTGGTCACGCTTGCTGTTTGATTCACCATGGCCCCAGAGGCAGGATACGGTCCCACAGTTGGGACCAAGGCAAGCCAAGGATTTTCTCCAGGATTATCCCACACCCACAGGAAACCACTTCATATTTGCTCGACACAAGCAGAAGCACAGTTGGGAGGCCCCAGAAGCCAGCAGTGGCCCAGCTGGGCTATCCCTGGAGTCAATGAGGAGCAAGCTTCCCATTGTAGAGAGTCAGGGTATAATAATGGGATAACACAAAACAGTATTAACTGCATCATTAGCTACCAGGTGTTAAGAGGTAGCTAATTCAAGATCCAGACACCTAGAACTCCTGGGTATTAAACAAAAGTGGATGATTTTTTTTACCACTATCATCTTCTAACGGTGAAAGAAAAAAATCTGTTAAACCTACAGAGATTACACTTGGAGTCTCATCTGCAGTTTCTTCTACAACAAATAAACCCTACATGTGTCCCATTAGAGACTATGAAACACAGCTCAAGGTTAAGAAAGCAAAGGTACAGTGAAGAAAAGACCACAGCAATTTGAAAGGTATTTTCTCTGGACCTCAAAAGGTTAGGAAAATAGCCAAAAAATTGCTGAAGTCCAATTCAGCATTCTCCCTCATAGTGCATGTTGCGTTTCCCAGCACTAATTCAGATCCCCCATAAAGGCAACCCATACAGAATGAAGCATTTTTTAGAGGGCAGGTTTACGAGAGCAGCCTCTCGGGGTAGTCACCGTCCTGGCAGCAATAGGCAGAGGTTACTGTAGTCATGCTTCAGCCTCAAAAGGTGTTTTTTCATTAAGATGAGCAAGACTTCAGTCCCAGTCTAACAGAACTAGACAGATATCATGAAGTGTCGTCATGCTCATTAGTCTGTGCCACCTTGCAATATAATCTTTCCTTTGGTAGTAGTGGGCTTTCAAGAGTATCTGTTATCTGAGAGGTTCTTTAAAATTCGATAGGGGGAAAGGAGAGAGACTGAAGATGGTAGCAGAGAAGATACAGTGAGGTAAACTCCTAATACTTCCCGAAGTGCATACGACAGAACGTCCTACTGTCAGACTAAAGCAAGATTTCAAAGGACATGCAGACAGGGTGAGACACAGAAGGTAATCCTTCGCGTCCAAATGAAATTTTCTTTAGTTGCTTCTACTGTGTTAATATCTTCCATTGCAAATTTCAGTTTGGAGATTTTCCCAGTTCTCAGTACGAGCCATGAGCCAAATTATTCACATTTCCAGGCTACTGCAATAACTGTATTCCTACAGAATATCAAACCCTGCAATTATTAACGATGCCTGTTGCTCTAGCCTCACTGACCAAACTCAGAGCTAAGGAGACAGTCAGTCAGCCATTCCTGCTAGTGTTTGAAATTGAAAAAATCTTTTCTTAAAAACATAACTTTTATCCCACTGTCTTCTGAAAGCAAAAGTGAACACAAAAGCATAAACAAAAAATCATGTTAAAGCAGCAACCAAAGAAACAGAACTTTGATCAATGGTTTGAAACAACTTTCTGTGGTTGCTGCACGTGTAGCCACAGCAAACACAACAGTGGCTGAGGTTTCTAGTGGTCAAAAGCAAAACACAACCAATGACAAGAGTTTTTACATGGGAGCTGGGCACAAAATTATGGGTGCTTGGTAGCAGCCACATGATAGTTTAGGCTCTATAAAAAAGGCTCCCATCAAACTGAAGTAACAGTTAGGCTGTAAGACTCACACCTTACTTGTTGTGTATTTTAGATTATTTTATTTTAAAGCTTGTGAAACTCCAGAAATGCAACATTTCTTTGTTTATCTTGTGCAACTGGTTGCTCTATACACAAGGCTGATACTGTGAGGTCCATGAAAAACTGAATTAAAAAAGCAGAGTCCTGTGCCTTTTTCCTCCAGCAAGCCCAGTTCTAATGTACCTTTGGTCTGGTTTGGTATGAGGAAAAAAGACTCGTGTTGTGTTTTGTTGTCAATACGCAGCAGTATGGAGTAGCACCAGTGAAACAGTTTAATAAGCCCTCTTCTAATCTCTAATTCAGACGAGTGTGACAGATAGATATTTTGTACCTGCATTAATAGCTACCTGCTTCTCCGTCTTCTTTTCTCCCATACCTGCTCACTGTTTATACACTGTGAAAAGTAAGGTATGCAACCTTTCTGCCCACAATCAAGTGCAATGCATGTTTGAACAGGGCCACAAGGGACCAGTGAGTAGACTGAAAAAAAAGAAAAGGGTATCATGTCTAGCTAAACCATCTTACTGGTAATTGACTTAACTGAAAACTAAAAAACCTGTAGACAAGAAATTCAGTCAGATCTGCTACAAAGATGTGAGTTATGCTGTTACTGTAACACAACTGTCAGTCAGAGACTATGTCCTATTTCCCAAGGATTACTGCATAAACTACAGAGCCTGCACTCTAGGGGGTTATGCAATATATACCACTGTGATGAAATCTCCCAGCTTGGCCTGAAGAGTTTAATTCTAAGATTCAAAATCATTTAATGAAGATGAAATACAAATTGCATCTTTTAATAAGCCTTTAGAAAGTACAGTGTAATCCCACCCTACAAGCTGGTTGGTTGGTGACCTCGCTAAGCAACAGATCAATTTTATGTTGATTTAATTCTCCAAACACCAATTGCAATAGTTTTACACTAAAAGATTTAGAGCCTTGAAGACATCGTTAGAAAGGTTGCTCTGTATTCAGAAGACACTGAGGACTCCTGCAATGATGAACTCTGAAAGAACGGCTGTGATTCCCATCTGACCAGACAGCAGGTTGAGCAATTCACTGGCCTCTCTGTGTAAACCAGGTGCCAAAGTTAATTCTATCAAAGTCAATATGGTGGTACGGATAACAAACAGACCCTAACATTTTCAATAAAAACTGCTTTCATGTGGTACAAGAGATCTGGCTGTAAAATTCACACAGCAATTACTTAACATCACACACTGAGCAGACTGGTGGTCTATTTCATAATATACCCAGGCTGTTGCTAATAACAACTGCCTTTCTAGAGAAGTAAGGCACCTTTTTTAGGAACAATCACAATATAACCTTAATGCAAGAGGGTGAAATTCCTCTTAACACTAGGCCCTTGGCAATGGATTTTTATTAATTAGCATTCCTATTTCACATTTGTTCTGTACAGAGGAACGGGGTGGGGGGAAATTTTCCCTGTTCCGTTTACCACTGAACATCAAACATCTGGCATAGTGCAGGAAAAGAAATGCAACATGTCTGCAGTAAATTCAAAGGATAACAGAGGTGGTGTAAAAGATATTTCATGAAAAAGGCACATCAGAAGCCTACACGTGCTCTTCTTGTGTACTCTTTTAGTCCCAGTTTTGAGCATCAGGGTGGCTGAAATTAGACAGGGCTTCACTGAAAGAAGCTATAGTACATATATTTGTTCACTGTCTCTGTTACAGAAAAATCCAATCACATTCTTCAACACAAAAATAATGCCCTGACTGGACTGGTAATCTCATCTTCGCAGAATAGCAAACAACTACAACAGTTATTCAATGAAATCATTATGAGGCAGAAATACTTCACGGGAGGCAGATTGTCTTCCTTGTGACTATGGCAACATACACTCTAGGATAATATTCAGACAGTCTTCTTTAGACATTTAAATTTGGGTGCCTGTGTTATGTACCTACTTTCTCTATGAAACTGGTTTAGAGACACATACCACTTCTCTGAGTTGTTCTGCAAAGGCACACTTTAATTTACTGGCTCCACAGGAAACTTACTATCCCAGTTAAGCTCCTAAATGAAGCTCCTTCATGAAGAAAGTCTGAATACCTCTCCTGGCTGAATACCTGCTGAATTCCCACCTCTAATACCAAAGCTGGTCCTCTTTACGTCAGTGCAGTTTACAAAGAACTGAACCTTTTTTTAACAACTGCAACTGGAAGAAAATAATACCCAGAATTACAGTACCTTGTTGAACATACCTCCTTCTGCAGTCTTAAAAATTTAGTTTGAATCTTTCTCCTTGGCAACAAAGAGAGACTCAGGGTGTAGATGGTGAACACACTTCAAAAACCTCCTTCACCATTCACATTTAACTAGTATGTTACCACTTCTTTAAGAGTCAAGAAATGCATTACTTGCCCAACATCAGTAAAAATGTTTTCCATTCATTTTATTCAGAAGCTATCACAACTGATGAAGAAGATACAGAAACCTACAGATAAGGCTCACATGAAAGGCCTTATCTTTTCCTTTAGTCAAAGCCCAGGTTCCTTTGAAAGTATAATAGAATATTTTTTGGTTATCTGCACTTCAGCTGCATCAGCCCAAAGGATAAACTCCATTGTTTTATTTGAGGCTAGCAATAAAAAAGGTCATGCAGAACGAAGCTTGTACATTTTTAAAAGAATGCTCAATGCTTAGACAATCCTCTTCTGTTTTCCTCCACAAGGTTTAATGCCCCTTGTTAATCTATATATACTTTTATGTGTGTTCATCCCATGGTACCTGAACATTGTACTAAATCAGAGACATAGACAGTGCAGCTTCCTGTGGTGTAGTTAACCCATGCTTGAGTTGGTCAGGAGAGCCAGTGAATTAGAGCTATATTCTGCTTATTTCTATGAGCTATTTTGATCAGCTATGTTTATTACTTTACTGCCTGTATTATAGCAATCCTAAGCAGACTTGCTTAATGTTGTACAACTTCACATTGTATTTCAGCTGGTGGGTTCCACCTCACTTCAATAAGTTCTCATTTCAAAGTTTGCAGCAGTATGCAGTATGCTACCCACATCCCAGTCTGGGTATCTCTCAGTAAGTGGGACTCCTACACAAAAGAAGCACTAGCAGCACTGCACATACTAGATAGGCAATCTCTCACCTACTTCTCTAATTTTCGCCCTCTAGAGTATCAGCTTCCCAGATTCCCTTCCCTTTGTAGTACCAAAGCCTAGATATTACCACTGAAAAAGCCACCATTTTTCCACTTGTCAACACCAGTTTTTATCAGAATAGTCAAAGACTCACCACAGAAGAAAAGCATCATGACGAAAGGGAGCTTCCTCTGTAAGCCATCCAATCTGATCCAGTTTCACTGAAACTGTTGATATTATAAATCTTGTAACAAGTCATAACTGCAGTACAAATCCTCTTTGCTCTAGGGATGAGACTTGCATAAACTGTGGTACAGATGTCACAGGAATTTGCAAATGTCCCTAGAGAAAACTAAGACTCACTTTCCAGAATTTGTATCAAAGAAAATTTTTCAGCATGTACTCTTATGAGCATCATCTATAGTGAAAAGAGTCAAAATGACTTGCTTCCTATGGTAGAAAAATATAGTCCCAGCATATAAACACTGAAATAGATCTAAGAGTCACTGCCGAACAGAGTCCCTGTTTACATAACAATCTTGGTTACTTAAGCGATTGGGGAATCTGGGAAAGGATGGTTACAAATACTGAAGAAAGTCCTGAAACAAGGATTTTCATCGGCCTGTAATACAAAGGCATAAATTAACTAAAGTAGTCTGCCAACTGGCTCTGAGGTTGACATGCCAGTAAATATAATAATGAGGATTTGTTTTTTCCATTCAACGTAGCTGTACTCTTGTACATTTCCAGGCATGGTATCATAATTCATCTAGATGTTTAAAGTTTTATTCAGCTTTAATAATTAAATTAGATGATGTTTTTCCTCATTTTACAATCATCAGTTTCTGATGCCCCTACCCAATTCTTTTTAAAATCAGATTAACTGTTAGAAATGCAACTTTTTTGACCCATCTTCTTCAATCTCTATTTTATTTCTGTCATTCCTACCCTACCTCACTTTTTCATAATCCATTACAATAAAACTATTATACGCCTGGCTAATCCACTCATCCTAATTTACAACTTTCCCAATTCAAAGCAGGAGTTAAAACAATGCTATAAAGCAATGGAAAAAGAATGTCAGTCTTAGACAAACTCAGGGCAGAAAACTTTTGCTAGGTTTTGTGCATTTTGGTGTTTACATGATTTCATTTGTAAGTAAAACTTAAAAATACTAAAAGTCTCTATGAATGACCCATGGAAACAATGCAGTAAGAGGACTAATTGCACTTGTTTAGAAAAGGTAAAAAGAAAAGAATGAACCAACTGTCACGTAGAGGTTGGGTTTAAAGCATGTCCTTTTCAATCTGCCAACTTTCTTCTTAACAAAGAATATCAACTCCATGTCTTATGTATTCAGTATGCATACTTCCCAAAACACTCAGATCAGAAAGATTTTGTCACCTTTTTACAACATCTGCTCTTCACAGCCACTGTCTCTTCCTGGAAAGAAGAAACAACGCAAAGCTACACTGATTTCCTCTGCTCGCTGGGTGTGCAGGATGCCAGATACCACCACTGCCAGGAGAATATTTTTCAGAGAAAAAATATTGTAGGTGAGTGTCTCTCACTTGCATCTACATTAGCTCCATGCTCAGGGTTAATGAATTTACATACATTTTATCAAAAAGTCTACGATGTGGGGATTCTTAAACTGTACGGCATCATCAACTGTACGGATTGATCTGTCTCTATTTTCTTAATAAACTTGGTTTGCTCTTTTTCAGCCTGTAAAATTACCAAGTGCTAAGACACCATGGTGATGGGAAAAACAGAAAACACCAAAACAGACAGATTCTGTTCTCTGTAACTGAAATGCAAATTCCTTGTTTCACACAGGAAATTTTAGTGAGAATGACTACGGAGACACAAATCTTCCCAAAGGTAAGTCTTGTGAATGAACAGTTATGTAAAGTCAAGCTTTTTCCCCCCAGATGCAAAGACAAAATAAATACAGAAAGGGGAAGTAGAAAAAAAAAAAAAGAAAATTCTATATAAAAATAAAATAAACTAGGATCAGGTCATACTAATCTATGCAACCAAATAATGAAACAGAAATACAAAGCGTCCCGAAAATTATGGTTGCAGAGCCATCACAGATTGTACGCAGTTAATCATTTTTTTCTCCCAAACTGCTGGAGGTCAGTCCTATTGGTAACTTTCATGAGCATTTTAAAGAACTAGCAAAACATGCAACACACCTCAAACATCTGCTACAATGCATGAACAAAAAGCACCATGCAGACAAATCAAGTGTAGTTACTTGGGAGAAAGTTCAAAGATCAGTTCATCCTTGCTTCATTTGTGGGATTTTTTAAAATGCTTTGGTCCACACATCTACATGGAAATTTCAGCTTTCACTTGTATATTCTTTTTTTAAGTTTCTAGCCTTCAAGCTTCTGCTAGGAAGACCAAAGTTTGAAAACACAAGAAAGAGAAGTCTTAAAAAGTCTTTAAGAACCAGAAGACAGATAAAGCTCTCCTGATTATTTAAAACTTACAGTGTTTAGGGTCATCACATGTTCTTTGCAGTCTTGATTTCAAATTTGAGAACACAGACTAGAAGCAATATTAACATTAGCTGTAATATTATCAGTAATTAACACAATGCAAAACAGTGCAAGCAAAACTGTCACCCTTCATGACACAACATTCATCCAGCAACCACACATATGGCCTTCAATAGATATAAAAGCCAAACTCCTTCTTTATATTTCCCCTGAACAAACAGGCAGCTGGAATAAGCAAAATTAGACAAACACAGGCCATGAGGGGAAAGAATTGTCACTGCAAATTACTGAAAGCTCAGAGCTGCAAGAGCCTCTGGTGCCATCACCCTCCTTTATATGGAAAACTTTCTTTTTCCAGTCATTCAAATCCAGTGTTATTGCCACACTCTAACATGAAGTCTCTCACATAATGTTTTGCGTGCCGGCTCAGGATCTCTGTAAATAGACCCATACACAAAATAGTTGAGCCACCTCATACCCTGTAGGTGGTAAATTATTAGGAACTTAAATATATTGCAAGTCATGTCCAATATTGGTTTAGTCCCAACTTAGCTATGCAGCTGTCAGCAGACAAGCCACGAAGTTTGCACCTCTTTTGCTGCATTTGTAACTCTGTCAACCAGCACCTGCTAACAAGTTTAGTCCCCTTAAGAAGGATTTAAAATATTTTATCGCATGAATTGAACATTTTATCATGTGAATTTCGGAGTAATACTCCTTTTGATTTGCACACAGTTTGAAAACGTCAGACATTTCTTTCAAAATCTCTTGCCAACAAGCTATGAATAATGGATTTTATTTCAGGCATCATGGACTGTTACTGACAAGAGAACAGCGTTTCAGCCTGCTACAAGAGGTTCCAGGATCCCAGGTTTATCTCTCAATCTCCACACTTCTTGTTCCCTAGCAGCTTGTGCAACTTTCTCAGCATAGGCTGTCAGTTCTGTACCCATCCACAGCAGCGTTTTCAAGTCACTAACAAGATGACCTGATCAGCATCTGTTCTTGCTATGCCTGTGTGCTGCCATGACATTTATTTCTTTTCATCACGAATTTTTTTCACTTGCAAAATGATGTTAGGAAGTTCTACTATAACAGGTAAAAAGGTAGTTTTTTTCAGAAGTAATATCCTAAAATGGTTTCAGTGACTTCTAAATTTTTTGTGTACTTCACTTGTCCCTACGAACAACAGAGTAAGTGCTTGTCTTACTTTTGATCCTTTATTTTTACTCCTCCTTTTTAAGAGAAGCTCTGCTGTATACATAGCATGCTACTACAATTGGTTTTCCCACGCTATTATGAACAATTCTGGACATATTTGCATTTCTAACTCATCTGTACACCGGGTCAAAATTAGTGGCATAATACAGGAAATTTAGGGAATTTATTTTTTCTGTATATAAAGCCTAAGATAATCTTTGATATAGATTTTAATTCCAGGATGAACAGTACATGTTGATGATAGAAAGCAAAAGACAGACAATGTTTCCAATAAGCCAAGAAGATGCTGACATGCAAGATGTAGGAGGAACACACTCAGGAAAACACTAGAGAGAACACAGATGATGGTAAGCCAACAGATGCAGAAAAGGCAAATCTCACATGATATTTACAATGATCTGTTGTACACAACTATCACTGCAAACATACAGGAGAAGACAGCAGATCAGAGCCTGCATCAAGGAAGGGGCAGGAAAAGGTACTGCACTGCACATCACTATAGGCCTAGCCTTCCAAAGTACAGCATGATCTCCTCTGCGTCACTGTGACCCACTAGCTAGTATCAAAGAGGAGGAAGAGGAAGATAACAACCCACCAACCACCTGTCCTTTCTGAAGCATCTGGTGCCAATATTTTAAAAGAGAGCCTTGAATTCAAATTCCCAACCATACAGGCAGATTGTCTCCTTACTCTGAACCACCCTTTCAGAACTACCTCTGCCTTTGTTTGAATCTTTAGGACCCAGGCCTAGTAGCAGGGACTCAGGTAATTCAGAAACATATTTTTCTTTTTCTTCACTTCAGAGGAGGTGTGTACAGTATTACGTCACTATAACACATACAAAATGTTCTCTTTTGGTTATACTCTGTAAACAAAGCCCCTCTTAACCCAACTCACACAATGGTTAGTGCACGGCACACACATAAGAGAAAGAAATAAACAAGTTACCCGCACCTCTATCTCATTAAGCACTGAATGCAAAAGCATATTCTGTAACTTCAACACTGTAACCATATATTCCTACAACCAGCAGAGCACAGCAATCAGCTCAAACCCTTGCAATGCAGTTGTATCATGATATATTTGCATTGAATGTCATGTTCCAAATTGGAACTGGCAAGCATCTTAGCCGCACACAACAATGCCATATGGAGTTACATCTGATACAGCTCGGGCAGAACTCCCTTCCTATCCAGAATACATCAAACAGTGCCACAGATATGATATGGCATTTAAATAGTAATAATGCGGATGTGAGGGCTAAATTAAAAATGTGTTGCATATTAGAAACAATTTGTGCACCAAGATAAAAAAAGGGATTCACTGGCTTTTGGCAGCAGTATTTACAGATATGTAAATAAGCATTTTACTTACCTATATGTCAGCTTTCTGAGAGGAACAATTATAGGTCTAAAGATGCATCAACAATATTAGCACAGAGAAAATAAGCTCAACAAGCAGCAAAGATTTTGCTGCAAGTGGATAAAAGAGGAGCTGAGCATTAGAAGTTGTGCATCCAGTCAGAACAGGATGCAGGCCTGGCTGTCAGAAATAGCAGCTCCACTTCAGCCACTGCTTTAAAACTCTACAGATGTGAGTTTTGTGCTTGTGCAAATCAGGTTCATGGCTCATGTTTTCCACTTGCACAAAGAACAGTTGAGAAGCGTGTGTTCCCACCAACCAATGTCACTCAAAGGGAAAGAAAAGTAGTTCAAATCTCCAATGTTACTGCTTCTGCGGAACCCACAGTGCACTGTCTCTCTCAGCACAGTTCAACCACTTGCTGTCAAGAAAATTAAAATATTATCAGCTATAACCCATTGCAAGGATTTTGTCTTTCAAACACCAGATTACTTGCCCAATTCACACCTAGACCAGACAGCCATCAGGCAGAACAACTCACCACTGTCTAGAACAGAATTTGAGAGCTATCATGTCACGTGAGTCCTGTTACCAAGCGACTAGGCTGCCCATCATTTCTGGGGAAATTGTTTTTCAGTGGAGGTTACCATTCAAAAGTCCAGTGTTGCGCAACAGAACTAAAAAGCACAGTCTCCCACTTTTATGAAGGAGCAGACGACTTCAGAAAGCCAAATAAGGTTTTGTCCCAGGATCATTTAAACAACTTTGGGGATTTTTTCAAATTAGTATGTGACATGACAAATACTTCAAAAACACAAAAACGACTAAGTACCTGATGGGTCAAGCCCTGAAGGTTTTTCTTCAGCTCAGACAGACTCACTAAGGACTCCACTGGGAATGCAGGTTGGGTCAAAACAACAGCATTCCTTCAATAGTTTTCACTTCCCGGAGCACACCACTAACTAGTATTTGCAACCTGTTTTCTCTGAAAGTCTTCAAAGGTCAGAGCACTTCCAAGATGTCCTCTTCTACCAACAGAGAAACAGGCATTCCTCAGCCCTTAAACAAGGTGACCACCTGCCTCAGCCTCTACCTGCTCTGCAGTAACACCAGCCTTCAAGCACAGCAAAACTAATTCTTCTGCATGTTTTCAGAGGTCCTCAGTTAATGCATTGATGAGATAACTGTGCGAACTTAAGCAAAAGTTCCAAACAAAAAAAAATTTTCAAGTTAGTTTGTAATTGTTATTAATGTTATAGCTTCAGGTATTCAAACCATTCAGAGCATCCAGAAAGCACTAACATTATATTTTGCAAAGCACAGCATGTCCATGCCTGCCAAGTCCTGAGTTCCCACAATGAAGCACGGAAACTGGCTGCTCTGAGGCATACTCCCAGGGCCCAACCAACCAAACCCATCAGAGCCAAAAAGCCAAATTACAATACATTTTCAGTACCTTCATCCATGTCATCAAAGGTAACTGAGTACCTGGGTCACTTCTAAGCAGCAACCCAGGGGCAGCAGTCGACCTAGCTCAGATGCACTTTGGCCATGCCATTCACTAGCACAGGGGTCAGTGCAGGAACCCCTCAAGACAAGTCTACAAGAAGATAAGCCTTGAACGCCCCAGAATCCAGAACTCTCACAGCTCCTTTCCCACATGCTCTATCACAACAGTTGGTTTCTGGTAGAAACATCCTGCTGCCTGTAATCAGGCTTGCATGTTTCAGGGCACCCAAGCCACTCCAGTGTGCCTGATCAGTACCTGCAGTGGAGGCAGCCTCAGCTACAGTGGCTGACCTTTCATGCTGGTCAGTGCATCATTGACACTGTGCAGTTTAGATACTTAAATTTTTTTTATTCAAGAAATACATCAGAGATTGCAGTTTTCTGCACTTGTGCTGCTTGGTGACAATTTCTCATTTTTGAGCAGTTCTCATCACATGCAGCCAGACAACACAAAACAGTGTAATATTAAAACCCAAGCTTTCAAGGGTGTTATTCTGACTTGGAATAATAGGTAGCAATACTTTCTGTGTATGAGGATAGCTCACTATGAACTATGGGTGTGTTCAAGATTGTAAAAGCATTAGAACATAATTTGTGTAAGAACTTTCAGCAAGAAAGGATTCCCATAAAGCAAAACAGCGGAATAAAAGAAACTCCAGTTTCCATGGGAATGTGAGCCAGGTGTAAAACAAAAATGTGCCAAGTACAAGAAGGTGCCAGCATATAAAGTTTATCAGGTGATCGTTTTCACACATTTAGGAACTAATTGCATCATAAAATATGTATTAAATATAACTTGTCTGTGCATGAAACCCTTTTGACATTTGAGTAGTTATCATTGGACCATATCTCCTTGTACAAATTTTAACCTAACTTCACCTATGTGTAATAATAGTTCTATGAAAGTAAATGCAATCTGTAAATCTCACAGAAGTTTTGCCTTAAAATACCAAGTCTTTGCTGCTGATATGCTTTAGATTAGACCTGACATCTCCAATTTTGCTGACTGATGCAAAGACCAGATAGCTATATGCTAAATCAACAAAATTATATTAAAATATGTTTGCTTGTAGCTGCTGCTACACGAAAAGACAATATTTGTGCTTGCTGGTTATAAATAACCAGACATTTCCTAACCTTCAGCTGTGGTAGGTCAAAACTACGATGTTCTGGCACTGCCAGCAGTATATACAAGCTAAGAAAAACAGAACAAGGACCTAATGGTCAAATTCTAACTTGTAACAGTCTATTATAAGCAAGTAACAGCAAGTCAGGAGTATTATGCGCCATGTAAAACCCTACTATCCTCAGGCAAGCCGGGTAAGCTTTTCAAAAGCAGCTAATGGTTTGGAATGGCTCATATATTGGCAACCTACAGGAGGAACTGAAATGGGCTTGATTTTCAGGACATGAACATATACAATGTCCTGAAAGATGTCCCAGTTTGCCAGTCAAGCTTCGGTCTACCAGTCACAAATTCCTGCAGCTCAGGAGCAGTTAGCTAATCACTACCACTCCCAGTTTTGTAAAGGGACAGGTATTAAATATGCATATCCAGAAGAAAGCTCAACTCCAGACAAGAGATTCCCCTCCCCCCCCTTCAAAAGACTCAGAAGTCCCTAGCAATATGCCTGTGTGCATTTTTAAGAGCAGATGAACCACATGGGAATTGCAATCCAGAAACATCAGTAACTGGTATTTTTCAGTGCAGCTCTCATTTATCTCTCAGATTAAATCATAAAGGTTCCCAAATCTAGAATTTTAGTCACATAAATTTCAGAAACCATGGAAACTTTTCATCTTCATCCTTCTTTCAATCAATAAATCATCATTTAATTTTTTATGTACCATTGGCATATGTAATAAACTTATCCTGGAATTTAAAATTGCTGATTTCACTTTCTTTTGTTGCATTTCATAACTTCATCTGCTATGCTACTAGTATTTTGATTCATGTTTATACACCAATTAATTTTTCAAGAATGCGCAACTGATTTAGATGTCTAAGTTCTATTTTTTAAAACAAGTGGAGTGAACAGGACATATAAATCCCTAGATGATGAACTTCTCTTGCAGATCTTACCCACAATTGTCCTAAAAAGCTTTTGTTGTCTGCTCAGCCTTGCTGCTGTTTCCAAAAATCCTATGTAATACTTTTCCTCCATTTCTTATCCTTTCATTAGTAGGCTACTTGTATTACTGCTAGATCTAGAGGCTCAAAACAAGTTTGAGAGTTTCATTGGACTGTGTATGTGTTTGTACAGAGTTTAGAAAGAGGTAAAGGAAACCATATCCTCTCTGTGTCACAGAAATCAGACCCAAAACCCCATAAAAAACATCTACAAAATTCAACAGGGAAGGTGCATTTGAGAAATTGTAAAAGTTATCTCTGGAGGTTGCAGAAATTAAACTTGAGTTGTTAGTTTTGCAACTTGTTGCCACAAATATTTTTGATTGCAATTCTCATGTACTATTTTCACTTAAGCATGCATAAATCTCTTTTGTCTTGGCGAAAGCCCTCAACATAATAATGACATGGCATGGGTGAAAAGCTGTCTGCAAACTCCCTGCATCTTCCCCTACAACCTGCTTGTCGTTAAAGAGAGATGACAATCTCACCTTTATCAAACACAACTGCCCAAGGAAAAACTGAATTGAAAAGTTTTTAAAAAATCACAGCATCTCACCTACTTAATTTTGTTCCTCTTTTACTAAGCAACATCTGGTCCTCTTTGTTTTGAGTTTACACAAACTAAAAAAGAAATTCTAAAAGCTGCATCTAACTATGACTGTTTTAGTATCAGCACACACATATCCACAACACTTTACTAACAAAGATGGCCAAAGCCTCGGTCTCATTCCCAAATGAAAAGTAAAACCATTCGAGTGAAAGATTCTCAACAAACAGAGGGTAGCTGCTCAGTTCTTTATTAAGAAGATAATGGCTAACAAGCAGGTAGGATTAAGCTGTGCAGAATCTGTTGTTCTATTTTTAGAGTCTGCAGCCCCAGGCTGAATGCTGAGGTACTGGGAATTACGGGAATTATGCTAACATGCTCCACAGTTGCTTACTAGGCATGCTTCCTATTATCTAGACAGGATAAGAGCCTAAAAGAACATCTGTACAGGCTGAATGAGAGCCAAGACCTCAGTGGATGATCCAGTTAACATCAACTTTTTGTTAAAATTATCTGGACTAGACATGCTGTAAGAAAACTAACAATTTGGGGGATGTTTCTTCTCAAAAGAAATTATTTTAAAAGATAGTTTAGAAATGCCAAATAAACAAACAAATGGCATTCTGTTCACTTTTGGCAGGATGTAAAAGATAAATAATCTGATCATGTGGAAAAGGAGCTGACTTCCAGTATAAATACATATTCTAATCCCTTTGTGTTATAAAAGGAGAAAACGAATAGGATTTAGGTCATATCCTCTACACTGCAGAGAATACTGAGAGATAGGCCCTGCATCTGACTTCCAACACAGCCTCTCTCCCCGTGACTGTAAATGGGCCCAAAGTCACCTCACATCTCTGCACTTTTCACAGCCTAAGACTGATGATGCCACCACTTCTCCCACAGACGGTTTTTCATTTCAGAATTCAGAGCAATGCTGATCACTGGACACCTCTACTCAGATCACTCAGAATATGTATAGTTACACCTCAAGTTAGGACATAGAGTGGAAAAAGTTCCTGAAAAAACTTCCAGAACACAGTAGGGCTTATACAAACTCTGGTAGGAGAGATGAAATTCAGTTCGGTGGGACCTGGAAGAAGCCTTGGAAGAATTAAGAGACTGTCTAGACCATGGGAAGCAAAAAAACATCTGTTGTCAGCAAGGACTAGGAAAGCATCTATCATCTCTACCAAACAGGCAGTAAGAAAAATATAGGACAAAAAGAGCAGAGAAAAGAAAAGAAAAGAAGCTTTCACTCTAAATAACCATCAGGTTACATAAGGGAACAGACAAGTTCAGTAAGTTGAATGAAATTCATCTGATTCCCAGTGAATTGCCATCCCTACTTGCAGGCACAGAAAAATATAAAATAATTCTTTTCTTCCACAGTGGCTTCACAATACAATTTACTCATATGAAAATGGTAAACACCAGAGATGCTTATTTGCATCTTTTGCTTATGAGAACTCTTCCAAAAATACAAGCAAGTTCCTCTGAGCAACTTCACACCCTTTTCCAACATTGCAAATGACACGGCTGATCCAAGACTTAAATTTCTAATACTGTAAAGCCAACTCTTCACTGAGCTGGATTTGCAACAAATCCTTTATATCCAGAGGTAGAAGTTCAGGGCAACATTTTATAACATTTGCAACTGGGAATCATGTCCATAAAAACTATATTCAATGCTTACATTAATTCCCTTCTGTTTAGATGGAGTGGTGCCTACTTTGAAGTCTGCTGAACCTGGTCTCCAGGACACAGATGCCAAGATGTTATACATGATTTTCATGGCAACACTGTGGAGACCATACATATTGCAGAAAGGTCCTTTCTCCTTCTCATTTACATGGAAGCACTGTTGCTAAAGAAGCTCAACTGCACTTCTTCAAAAGACAGAAAAAAATGAGTGAAAAGTGACAGAAAGACTAACTTCATGGGCTTCTGGCTGCCAATTAGACTGTGTTGCTGCAGCTATAATAAAAAGATAATACAATACAAACCACCAGTCGCTGTCCTCCTCACTCTGCAAGTGGGCATGAGATGTAAAGGCAGAGATGAAAAGCTCACTAGCTATTACACAAGAAGATAGCTGACAGAGCCCTGAACATACATCAAAGCACAGCTCCAAGGAGTTGGTATTCATAAGAAATGCATTTCATAGGGCTTTTTATGTCTGGCACTGCTTCTTGCAATCTGTTAACAAACATGATACATGGGAAAAACACACACACTTATGAGGGATTGCTTTTCAAGAACAATTTTCAACTTATGAATATGGAAAATTCTTAGCATAGTGAAATGGAAACAAGACTCTGGTCTCCACACTATGTTAACTGATGCAAGTTAGAGTAGCAGCATCTGAAATCCCAGACTTGAGGAATACTAAATGCAAGTGCACACAGTGGTTCACAGTATAGACTGGCTAAGGAAGCTAAGAGAAGATTTGGTTGAAAGCAAAGATCATGGCATAGCAATGTCAGAATTTTAAAGCACAACAACAAAAAAAAAGAGTAAAATCTGTTAAATATTAAGGACATGTTTCAAGTAGGAATTTTAACAGTGAACAGAAGAAAAACACATCTCTCTGCATGAAATTCATTGGTCTTGTCAGATACACACAACAACAGCATCTGTGTCATCCTGTGAAATCACTCCTTTTAAATGGCATTTTGCAGATGAAACACAATTTTTGGCTACAGTCTTATGTAGTTTTGAACTGAACTTTATATCCACTCATATTTCCACACACACAAAGGACTGACTAAAGCGCTAATTGAATTTCATGCAATATGTGCATCAAATTAAAAATAAAAACTAGTATTCCAGCTGAATTCAAGAACTGAGCAGAGAAGTACTGACACTTAGGTAGCAGCAGAGATGAGATGGACTCTCGGGCACATGGTGTGACTCTTGGGGATGGTCCTGTGTGCAGGGCTACAGGTTGGACTTGATGATCCCTGTGGGTCTCTTCCAACTGAGCATATTCTGTGCTTCTATGATTCTGTAGATCACTCTGATCCTCTTCAGATAAAACACATGCCTTTGCCTATTTATCTGAACATTCTCCTTCATTTCCTTTAATAGAAATTTGTAGGATAAAGTATTTTCAAGAAGGTGCTAAAAAATAGATTGAAATTTTGCAAAACCAACACCTCTAAAGTACAAAAGACAGACTCCAGAGAGATGGAGGGAATCAGATAGCCTGAATACCTGTGAAAGACTACACAGATTTTAAAAAAAACCCACCAAAACCAAAACAAACCCAATCCAAACCTTCCATCCTGGATGGTCATGAACTAGATCATATCCCTGCAAGTACAGTTAGGGCTAAAAACACTTCCTAGACTCAGAAACACCAATCAGTTTAACAGGTAACATATACATATGGTACAACTAAACAGTCTGAATGACTTAAACAGCACAACCATAGTCTGAGTAACGTGTGTTTCTAACTGTGACATTTGTCAAAACTTAGGAAAAGCTAAAAAAAAAGTCAGAAGCAAAAATATGTTTCAAAGATTAAAAAGATTTTTATTCCAGCTTTCAGAGGCGACCAGCAGACGCCAAACTACACGTGATTTATATAATTGGGCAAGGACGGAAACAAAACCAGTACCCTCTTCCAATGACACTGAGAGACACCAATACATCAAATAGCCAAGCATATAATAAACTCAACTTTTTATATCCTGGAATTTTCCTACCTTGTTTGAAAAAAATTATTACTTTCCATCTCCAAAACAACCCTTCCATCTTGCCACACCATCAGGTCAAGAACGCTGTTCCTTAGCTTCTCTCCTTAAGTGACTGGAAGCTTCTTTCTAACTGGCAATATTAATTTTATTCACGACTATAAAACTTGCATGTGATGACATTATACTCTTTCTTTGATAACCAAGGTGGCCTAAGGACTAACATTATTTAAGGCATGAGGAATGCAGTTGTCCCAGGGAGCGCTGTGCTTAACCCCATGTCTGCACCACTCACATATTCCACTGACCAGTACAGAACTGTTTTGATTGGCAATGGGCTTTGGTGCAGATTCAAAAGGAGCTTGAATTCATTATCCTGGATTTGATATACTTCTTCGGCCACAAAGGTAGACTGAAGTCCTGCTCTTTCTACAGTAGAAAATTTCCAACTTCGGTTGGGATTTTGCTTGCAAATTTGCCACTTAAACAATTCTTGTGTATCCAAACTCACGTAACTATTTGAGCTATATAAATTTGCGTCTCTGGTGAAACTTTTCAGATGACAATGACAAGTATCTAAAATTTGCAAACAATTCCATGTTTGTTCCAGCATGGCTTGAGATGAAGTTCTCCCTTCAAGGTCTTTAATTTCTTCCAATGATGTTTAATACCATCTTATGTGATTAATTACAAATAAATAGCTTCTTACTGTATTTTAAGGCTTAAAGCTATTTCAGCTAATTACCAAAATATTCTATTAATCAAGACTTAAGGGAGAATTTTATTTTACAGATGCTTGACATTCAAAAACTACAGGACAGTCATTTAGCTTTCTTCATTTGAAAAAGATTGATTAGCAAATGACTTAAGAAGTAGAAGCCAAAGAAAACTCCTTCAGGATTATAAATTTTTCAGGAGAAGAATCCTGCAAAATGTTTCAAACAGGCAGTTTAATTGTCAAAGGTACAGACTCATAGTATCAGACCCTACTTATGAATATGGCTCTTATTCATATTGTTTTCATTGAAGTTGTATTTTCCAAAATGCAGGATACTTTATAAAAGTTTTCTGCACTAATTATTTAAACAACTTGTGTAAAACCAACGCTCTGATCTAAAAGAAAAATATGCTGAATTTTTATTTCAATAAAAATGCTTTTTGTTAATTTTCAAGGTGAAGTAAATTAAAATATGTAAGTATACAAAAATGTTTGGGGTTTATGTCCTGACCTAGACAGAATAATAATTATTCTAGGTTGAAATTTTCTTTAATCTGTGTTCTCTTCAAACAACAAAGCACTTTCCTGCAAGGACCAAGAGCCTTGAATATCTTCCTTCCAGTTAGAAGTTTCACACACACAGATGTGTGAAAGAGATTGAAAATATCAAAAAAAAGAGCTTATTGTCCAGCTAACTGATACAAAATGTGCCAAGAGGTTGAAAGCCCCTTCTATAATGCGCTAAGATATATCGTGCCACCTCAAATTCTTCAAAGCATGCAGAATCACTCCCTTAGAAGGAGATGGCCATCGTCAATTTGTTTAAGATGTACTATTCAGCTTGGTTTCCCATACTGAAGATGTCTCAGAAATGTGCTTTTTGAGTAGTACAGTTGTCTCTCAAAATTTTCACGAAAAACCCTTTAAAAGATGGCATGTATAGTAATCACTGAGCTGTTACTGAAAACACCACAAGCTGAAACAGCAACTACTTTTATATGGCAAAGAAGCATCCTACATTTTGTTGTACAACCTTCCAAAAGACATTGTAATTTTGTAAGTCTTCTATTAAAAACCTAAGCTTTCAGTGAAATAATTTCATATTAGCAAAATTTGCCATGAGAGAGTTATTGTATTACCACTCCTTGCATAGTATTACCTCTTCCTAGACTCCAGTCCATATTGGCTTTTGCATTCTGCACCAACTGTACCGAATCTGCACCACTTAAGCAAATGAGAATATTGCTATTGGGACTTACATACATTTGATTTTCACACCCAAATATGTACAATATAATAGTTACATAATAAGGTACAAATGTGACAATGCAACATACCAACAAATATAATTTCTACTCTAAGTACTTCTTCCACATTTTGTTAATGTGCGGTTACAGTTGGACGCTACTGCAATAAGACACTAATTGAATCCCACATATTTTCACGATATTACAAACATTATTCTCTTACCTTAATTCAATAAGACATCAGAAGTCAGCAAGCCACACAAATACAAATGGACTCCAAAAGAACTAGTATTATGACCTATACTGGCATTCCTCAGAAAATGATGATGTTAACCAACAACTTTCTGTATTACAAGCCAGTGGTAAAAAGAGCGTGTTTGACATATCATGCTGCACATAACTACTTTGGTTAGAAATGTTTGAAAGCTTTCGGGGAAAATTAATAATCTAATTAAGTTACAGGTTGTAACTCTCATTACAGTGAGATAAACTCAGAAAAGTGCTTCCAGAATCTGTATTGTAGGATAAATAGGTTCCACACTAGAGTTTCTTTTTGGAGAGTGACTTTTATGTAACTGTTACATTTACCAAGCCAAATTACATGAACTATATATCTGGACTACAAAAGAATCCAACAACTCCATACAACTGACCAGTATTTATTAACATTTTTGCTTATGCAAATAACTTCCTGTATTGTTTTATCCTAATAAGGTATTAAAAAGATTAAACAGAAGAAATGTTGACACACTGCATAGCTCTATGAATCTATTTTCTTATCAATGCAAGTTTTCCAGAGTACACCAAAAATGTCCCAAAGATCCAGAAAACAGATGTAAACATTAGTATACTGAGATATCTCTTTTGCTACCTACCTATCTTGCACATTCGAAATGGAATTTCAAGTAGCAATTTCTACACATTGTCTTGCTTAATATGTTGGTTTAAAACAGTTTAAAAGTAGTGCAGTTGTTATTTAAGTAAGCATAATCTTAGACAAGGGAGCTGCAATACTCAATCGTGTAATAGCAAAGAATGCCCAGATCATCTATCTACCTTCTGAAACACCTCTGCAGTTGCTACAGGATTACAAGTGAAATTAATGTGATTGCCCTGCTCTTCTCACTGCCAGCAGAAAGGCAGAACACCTTCGCCCTCTGTGAGCTAACCATACCATGAGGCAGTGACTGGTTTTAACCTCTCAGTAAGCAAACACAAGGCTCTATGTGCAAAAAATATGTCAGAGAAACAAATTCATCAAAACTTTCAGTTTAGAGGGCTATTTTAGTGACTTTACAATTGGAACTGATTGTAATCTGCTGGGTTGGTATAAACCCAAGGTCTCCACTGCAAGCAAGTCAGTATAAACACTACACTATTTTTTGGCACCACTTTGTGGACTCCTACTCTGATTCCTCCTCACTGCAGTTGACAACCTTCTTATAAGATATGCAGCACAGCTCTTTTTCAAGTAAGTTAAGAAAAACTTGTTATTGATTTTAATTGTCATGGTTTATTTCTTGAAGGGTGACTTCTCTATCTCCACTAAAGCCAGTAGGAATATTTCCACAGGTTCATTCTACTCAACATAATTTGACATGGAAAATATTAATTTATTCATAAGGATTTATTTAATGAATTATTGACATAGTCCTTCTGCCTTGAGAAGGAGATCTGGGACAGAAACAACAAGCTACCTGCCAATGCATCTAATTTATTAGCTCAGTGATGCTGAGTGCACAGTTCCCTCCAATTCTGCAAATTAGACCATTTTTAGTCATAGGTGTGCAGGCAAATCTCACAGCTGTGAAGTGTTCCTAACTCAAGTCAAGAATGTCTAGACCTAGGTACATTTTAAATATGAAAAACTCGCATGTGAAATGACAGTAAGGGTGCTAAGCCACCCCAGACAAATCTGATCTTGGATAATCCAGAGTAGAAAAAAAAAATCAATGGAACCATCCCTGAAGGAGCAACATAAAGGACTGCTACGGCAGCAGCTTTCAGCTCCTGTACAGTTGCCGTGTTGGCTTCCCAAAGAACCACCAGTTCAGACCGATAAAGGGAATCCAGGGACAAAAGCACAACCCCCAAAATCTTTTTGTTTCTGCTTTGCTTAGTTAAAACACACGGACAGGAGAAGTAACTTGTAACAGAGCATTTTTGTTTCCAGGATCCATTATTTCATGTTTACCTCTCGTACTTTCTCATATGAAATTCTGCAGTTCCTAACAACTCAGTGGAAATTACAATTCACTGACTACTATGCTACTGCAGATGTTACTTTTCAGAAGAATAAGAAGTCTGATATTCATAATAATTAAAGTTCTCATTTGTTTGTGTTGGCAGGACTTGGATGCTGTTCTTTGATATAAAAGGGGAAATAGCTGAAGAACTCTGCTTAAAGAATCTCACAAAAGTTTCAAGACAGGAAATTGAGAGAATTTTTAAAATTATTCTATATATTTATGTGAGCTACTTAGTTTTACCTTCTAGTACAAAAAAATGTATCTCACCAATATCTCAGCATATCTAGCAACAAAGAATCATTGTTGAATCCTTCAACATGAAAAGTGGTAAAAATGAAGAGTGAAATCCTGGTTTCACTAAAGTTCAGGCAAACTGCCACTAATCAAAGGAACTCCTCAAAACTTTGCTACTCATTCCACTGAAAACAGAATTTCACTTAATATTTTTCTTTTTAAAAAAAGTGAAATTCATATTAATATCCATGAAGCTGTACTTTTTCTTTGAAGTTTCTGCCAACAACAGTTATTTTTCAATTCCTACCTCACCAGGAATTTAGAACCTGCATTTAAAGGTTTAACACAATTCTTTATGGATGCATCCCACATCACATGTTCTATGGGCTATCTCTTGCAGCATACACACTTTTGCAAGCTCTGCTCCTCACAGACCAGCTTCACAAAAAACCTTGAAGAAAGAAACTATTTTAGGATAGTTTGGGAACACAGCAACAGAGGTTTTGCTGGAACACAGCGAAACAGGGAAGAAGAGGTGAATACAAAACAAAAGAAGCAGAAGCAGCTTACAAGCAGTACACTTGGTCCAAGCATAGAATGAAACAGGAGACAAACATGAACACTGGACTAGGAACACAGGAAATAACACATGCTTTATACAGTGTTCCTAACAAATAAATAACTTCCCTTTGAAGAAATACTATGGTATCTGGTTGCAGTGCTCTTAGCAGTTGCTTTGCATGGACAAGATTATCATATGATTTAACCGAACTCATAACCTTCTATGTATGTGCAGTAAGGAAGCTTGGGCATGTTACTCATCATTCTGAGTCATGTCAAAATTCTGAATCAGTCTATTTTCTGAACGTTAAGTGTGTATTTATGCTTGCTATTATCATTACACACTGTTGCTTAATAACAAAATCCATAATATGTGTGAACATCAGAGTCATCACCTAGAATATTAAATGAAACCAGGAAAAAAGTCACAATCACAGGCTGGGCATCAAGCAATACAATTCAGGTTCTCAAAGTGAACAGATGGTGTTATCCTTTCACATGCCAGCGACAGTGTTGGAGATTCCCTTCATTGTTAAAAGATGCAAATTGAAGAAGAAATTAACCCAAGCTCTAGTGCGAACAACACTATCTTAAAAGATGGCATTTGGCTTCCAAAAAAAGAAAAAAAAATTGTATCAAGTTGAGTCATAACTATAAAAGGTACTAGACTGGCAGCCTCAAAATTATTCAGAATCTTAAATTATTTCAGCATGCAACAAACTTCTAAAAAGGTCACTGTTTTCTAAAAGTATCTTCTTTTAGCATGCAAGTATGAGACCTAGCAAAATTAAAAGACTCCTTAACATAAAAATAATTACTTCTAGGTTAAATTCAAAATTAGGTAAAGAGTTACACATAGAAGCTTAAATCAGAGGACAAATAGCTTTTCTTGCATTTCAGTATAGGGATTCATCTCTGCTCATTTTCCTCTTTTAAAAGAAGATTTGATTAGCTTAACTAGAACATAAATACAAAGGATTATTCATAAGACATCCCTTTTCTGCAGGTATTATGCCTATGACCACTGGTGTTTTTCTGTAGCAACTTCTCTTAGTAAGAATATCCAAAACCCAAAGCCTCAACTAGAACCTCTTAAGAAACAGCCCTGATTAGGTTACAAATGTTTATGTTATGATATTAATAAGAAAGGTTCAGATATCTGACTGTGCTGCTGGAAATTTATAATGATTTCCCCTAGTTTGGTTTTAGTACATCTACCCCAGGAAACATTGCACTGCAGCACAAGTACCCCAGTTCTAGGTATATGCATTAAAGAAATTAATCCTCTTCCCCCTTTCAAGCAAGTTTTACACCAACTAGTAAAAGCTGTGCAGGACTTGGAAATGGGTCCTTCCAAGAGCACACCTAGAGTTTCAAGTGCCTAAAATTAAAGACTACACATGTTACAGTGTGTAAAATTATGCTCAGTCATCATGGCCACACCCTCGCAATGACTAAATTCAAACAAACTAAATTAAAGGAGCTGTGTAAATGTGAACTGAAACTTGCGTTGTGTGGGTTTATGTAAGTCTGGAAGACTTACCAGTCACAGAACATCAGTATAATTCTTTCTATCATCTTATCAGCTACAGTAAACAAAGAGGCAGTATCAAATAGCATAAATGCTTGTATTGATATATAATCTAGGAGAACACAGGTTTGCCTCCAGCGCCCAATGAAAAACTTGCCAATGATTGTAGTATTTGGCTGTCTGATGTAAGGCTCTGACCGCTACCTCTCATGTAGACATCCAACTTCTGTGCAAAAAGCTAAAGCCACCTCAAAACTCAGCTGAACCTGCTGTCCTAGACATCTGTTGTATCCACCACAGACAAGACAGTCATTTAAGCAAGACTTGTAACTTGTTACTGCTTGTATAACACCAAGGTAATATATTTTTGGCCCCCAGACCATAACATCACTCATACAAATAACAGTAAAAATTGCAATACTCGACATCTTGGAATTCAATAATGTCTTCCTTCCTTAAATCTCTAGGGATGAGTAAACCTCAGACAGGAGCCAATTAGACATTTCGGTTCATAAGACTAAAAGCATCACATCAGTGACTTCTACAACTTGAAGAGAATTTCTGATACTTTGATGAGACTTTGTTCTGAAGGGAAATATTCCATCTTCCTTCTTCTTATCAGTTACTCCACCCACCTTCATGGTTTCTTTTTCCACCTCTTGTCTTCCGCGCACCCTAGTGTCAGAGAAGTTAATCTATCTCATGCCATAGAGAAAGCTGAGAATGTATGCATATCATCTGATGTGATAAAATAGATCTTTTCTTTGCTAATATGTGCTTGGAGCAGATAAGAGTGACCAAGAATATGTGAAACCTGTGTACTACTCAAATATTATAAATTAATATCTCTCTCCACTCCCTTTCAAGTTAAACTATTTACCAGAAAAAAAATGAGTAACGTCATTCATTCTTCGAGGCAGTAACTTTTTTTTTTTTGTGAAATGCCTATTAAAACAATTCAGAGTTTCTTAGTTGGGTTTTTTTTTTGCTTATATATTACATTCGTAGCACTAACTGCTGCACAGAGTTAGTCAGAAAATGGCTTCCCTCCTTTATCCTGTTAAAATTTAAAACTTGTTCTACTGTGCATTAAAACAAAACCAATTGTCAAAGAGAAGAGAAGAGAAGAGAAGAGAAGAGAAGAGAAGAGAAGAGAAGAGAAGAGAAGAGAAGAGAAGAGAAGAGAAGAGAAGAGAAGAGAAGAGAAGAGAAGAGAAGAGAAGAGAAGAGAAGAGAAGAGAAGAGAAGAGAAGAGAAGAGAAGAGAGAGAGAGAGAAGAGAGAAGAGAGAAGAGAGAAGAGAGAAGAGAAGAGAGAAGAGAGAAGAGAGAAGAGAGAAGAGAGAAGAGAGAAGAGAGAAGAGAGAAGAGAGAAGAGAGAAGAGAGAAGAGAGAAGAGAGAAGAGAGAAGAGAGAAGAGAGAAGAGAGAAGAGAGAAGAGAGAAGAGAGAAGAGAGAAGAGAGAAGAGAGAAGAGAGAAGAGAGAAGAGAGAAGAGAAGAGGAGAAGAGAGAAGAGAGAAGAGAGAAGAGAGAAGAGAGCAGATTTGCCCCGGAACAGTAACATGGTCAGGCTAACTCAGATGTGACACAGAACCCCACAGTCGGCAAAGAAACAAGGCCTTGAAAGGACCCTCCTGCATGCCATTGAACCGCTCCCATCATGAACTGCTGGCTGGGAGTGGTAATTCCACCCAGGACCTCATAAATATTTCTCCTGTGTAAATTATGTGAAAACAGCCACTCTACAGAAAAAACTGCAACAGATCAGTATTTCCAAAATAAAAACTGGATTAAGAAAAAAGTCCTCAGCAGATGGAATAAATAGCATAGGCTAGAGGCCTCCAGTTTGCTGATCTGGCTTTCTCCTGAACTTGGGAATGCAAATCATTAGCCTTGCTTTTTGGCACAGTCGCAGATCTGAAGTAACAAAGACCTACCTTTATACTAGCAACCTTTATATTAGTCTCCAGGTAACCCTGGCTGCCAAGGAATTTATAGCTTCATTCCATGGACAATGGAAACGACACTAATGACTTATCAAGCTATCATCCAGGCAAAATTCATCTTTGGCACACGCACCAACACCCACAAGCGTTTGACCAGCTATACAGCATTACACGTGTATGGCATTTTATGTGTGAATCAAAGCGCATCAGAAAAACTGACAAGGATTCCCACACCTCTCTAGGCTACTGACAACTGAGGTATTCTACACACTAGCATCTAACCACAACTGCTAAACCACCTGACCCAGAAAGGATTTGTCTCTCTCTACTCTCCAGCTACAGAAAAAAATGCAAGAGAAATATAGTACCATGCATGGAAATACTCAAGTTGGTTGGATACTATTCAGATGTTTTAATTAAATAGTACATAATTTCATATTTTATAGACAATTGGACCCATACAGCATATACATTGGTAGCTTGGTCACATAGGTTGGGCTCACTGAACAGTGGTTACATTAATATTATGCTGCAATGTGGTATAAGGTTTTCTAGGCACAATTTTAGGATAGTTACATTAAAAGGAATGAAGACAGGAATCAACTAAAATTGTTACCCTTCCAAAACAGTATCAATGCTATACTACAAATATTTCTCAACCCAAACAAACATTAATTAATAATATATAGGTATGTGTAATAAGCATAAAACACATCAATACGTTGCTATTTGGGCCTTGCAAATCAAGGAATCTCCTCCTTTCAGTTTTATATTGCTGGAATGTTTAAAAAGCTAAAACAGGTCTTGGCAGAAATGAAGCAGTGGAAAGAAGCAGAGCATTAGCATTCACGTGAATCAGTCAAAGCCAGACAATACATAAAATTCTATAGAGTGTGCTATTTGGCTTAGAAACTTGCTATACATAAAAAAATACATATTTTTGCCCATTTAGCAATTAAATATTTTCATTTTTAAAAAGTGTATTGGTCAGTACCCTTCTCCAAGGTTCCAAAGACTTTTTCAAAATCTGAAGTTAACACTGATGCAGTGATCTTCACAATGAAAAATATAAATAAATGTGTCTCCTAATATGTTGCTTGAATTCTATCAGTAGTTTTTTAATGAAAATCAGTTCTTATTTGCCAAGGAACAACGAATACAGCTTTATAAGTCTTATTTTTCAATTGTCTTCACTTTTTGAAAAAGCAAGGTTTAAAATAATCCAAGTAGCCATTGCAAAGAGTTGTTCCAGGAATGCTTTGAACAACAATGCAACTGATACTTAAAACTCATACATCTCCATCAAATTTGGAAAGCTAAATGGCAAAAAGGTTAATTTTCAAGAAATCACATGTCCCCATAAACAGGTCCTCTCACAAGGACAACCAAGTAAGCAAAGAGGGAGGGCACGCTGTATAGTTCCCCAACAACTAGCATGAAGTTGGAGCATAATACTAAAATGTCCATTACCATAAGAAGTTCCAGACAGCAGGCTGTATGTCCTGAAATGGCCTCTCCCTTTCCTATGTTCCCCCACCACTTTGCTCCCCACAGCCACAGAGGGACCAAGGGATAGGTTCACTATCATGCCCCACCGCCAGATAATTGCACTGTGTCTTCCTAAAGACCATGAGAGACAGGAGCTGCTTCCTCACTGCATTAGTTCCCAATCGTGATTTGCAGCAAGTGTATTTCTGACTGCAGCCCCACCGTGTTTCCTTTCACTGGTTTCCTATGGGACGGATTCAGCAGCACCTACCACGGCAAGACTTCCTCTCAGAGTTCCTCTAAACCCTTATAAAGGAAGAAATCATGGTGCAGTCAGAGGAAGAGTCTGTTTGGCAGCACTCTGGTTGCACCTTCAAAGCCTAAACCAGCTTTGTTTTGAGTCACTGTAACTATTAACCCATTTTCATATGAGGTTAATATGATCCCTTATTTTCCACCAACCAGCAACTAAATCCCATGGAAAGATACTAAACAAAATATAATGTTACCTGCCTCCAAGTAAAGCACCATGTCACAGTACAGCTCCATGTTCAGTAAGAAATCTACATTTTTTGTGCCAAGACAGAATATCAAGAGATGAATTCACCATGACACAAAAATAACACAAGTAGCACTCATCTTATTTCTCTTCTATCTATATTCAGCCTTTCCATGCTAAAAAATACAACACAAGATGAAAGTAAAGGGTACAACTAATTCCAATACAGCTATGCTTTATTCCTCCTAAACCTCCAGCTATGGATGAATAGCACTGAGAAGCATTTCAAATTCCCCTGCTACCTCTGCACACCTGATTTGCTAACCCTACAGCATAAAGTTGGCGTAATTTTTAGAGGGTTTGTTATTACTGTTATCCCACAATAAAATTATTTAAATTAGAGAAAAAAAGGAAATAGAATGGGGAAAGATATATATAAACAAGTCTCACTGCACTAAAGAGTAAAATACTATTTGACAGACCATATGGCTGGCACAGTATTCTTCTTGGAAGAAAATCCTCAAAATACCTCAGAAGCCTTAGACAGGTTGAATGCCCAACAGCCTTCCCCATGCCTCCTTCCCTTTCTTCTCACACAAGAGAAAAAACCCACAGGAAAAATAAAATCCTCAGCTAGGCATAAAAACAAATATTTAGCTGGACATCCAAATAAAGCAAATAAAACACAGAAAAAGTGCAATATTTGTAGCTTGCATGCCTATCAATCAGCACAACTCTCCTACAGCCAAACACCCGGGGGATCACGCACTCCTGCTGCACGTAAATCTCTGGGCGCCTGGCCAATGCCTTCTCCTCCAGCCTGCCAAGCAATTCCCCCAAGCCCCTGGGCATGGCCAGAAGATAGTCCCCCTTCTGAGAAATGGAACACCTTTCCCTTCTATAAATTTCTAAAAGCTCCAGCTTTCTTCCAGTAGCTCCACTCGCTTTGGTAGTCAAGTGGCAGCAACTCTTCCCAGCCACCAGACCATATCAGCCAACATCTCTGTTCGAGTCTACTTGCAACAGTGGTGCCTCAACTGCGACAGCATCTAAACCAACTTTAGTGTCTGTCTGCCTTCTACAGACCAGCCACATGAAGATTCTCGTTTCAAAGCTGTAGCTTCAGAGTAGTTCCACCAGGTTTTAAGACACATGCAAATGCAATTGCTGAGCTAAGGGGAATCAACAACAGTCAGCATCTTACAGAGCCAGGCCGTATATGGCTGTTCTTAATATGGTACTTCATACTTTGCTACTAGAGACACATAAATATTTTATTTTTGGATTATAAGGGCTGCAAACAAGGTATGCCAACTAATGTCAAACAGAATAGCTTTACAAATTCCAGGAAAGTTACGCGCAACGTTTAGACAACACATACCCAACAACAGGCTTATTTGTACTTACAGTAATAAGAGACGAGACATATACTCAAAATAAATGACCCCACTGGAAAATTCGAGGCACATTACTATAATTAAGCTAGAACATTTTCTGCAAAGTCATATTACGTAGACTTTTTAAAGTAAGGTTTATATCTGTTCATAAATTTTGGTATTGAGACACCATAAACTTTATTTTTCCAACATTTAAAAGTACTGTTCAGCTCTGTTCCTCAACCGATTAATTTATAATTACTTTTAAAAACAATCTGGATGAAACTAACTGTCAGAAGTTTATTAACTACAATGACACAATATTGAACTCATATGAGCAACACTTTAGTACCTAAAAATGAGTACTGTCTGACGCTATGCCTACATATCCCCCACACAGGGCATAGAACTGTCTCTCCTGCTACATGATTGTCCAAGCCCTTACTTTTATTCATACTTTCATATTTCATCCCTAGTCTATGAATGAAGGTAAAACTGGCCTATGATCAAAGGTCTCTAGTGATGGATCTGCACTGCTGCTGCATGCAAGTGTCAGCATCTACTATGACACCTATGTCATGTTCCCTTCTCCTAATATACCTGAAAGTCCTGCAGGATTTGCAGTTTCACTACATTAAGGCTTATCAGTTACATTTATTTGGATCCACTTCATTCATTTGTTTTTGAAAAATAGTTTTCCTTAGAGGAAAATTTTCTTATATATTTATCACATCCTATAGATAAAAATAATACGGGTTTTACATAATTAGCAGCTGCAATATATTTATAGGGAAATTGACTTATAAAACTATTATTTATTCATTTTCTTGCTCAAGCAATGGAATGTTGCTCTGTGATCTGTCATTGGCAAGCTTTTAAAATTAAACATTAGAAATACATTGCCTCAGGTTAAATAAAATAATCCAGCAAACAAAACAAAAGCAAAAGCAAAACTAGAGCAATCTCAGCAACATATCTTGTCTTCATCCTTATCTAGCTCTAGCCAACACCCACTTCGACAAAGCACCAGAAGAAAAAAGTAGGCCTTGCCGTATGTCCTGGAGGTTAGCAAATCTGGGCTGTTAAACAGCAGGAACTGGCAAATTCTCGAAGTGTAGAGTCCTAAAAAAGAGGCCTGCCAGATACTTCCCTCTCCTACTCCAAAGAGGTTTCAATTCAATGCCTTCCACAGTCTGTATCTCTGGCAAAAAGGCTGTATTTTTGCATGCATTTAACAGCAGTAATATTCAGTATCCGCACAAAATTGTTACTGCTAATTGACTCCACCACAGGCTGAGCATGGCATCATATCTGCTAGAATCATGAAAACATTTTTGACTAGTTCTCAAACCTGCCAGATACTAAGTGTTCTTTCACTGCCTTTAAATGAAGGCAGATAGAGAGAGCATGCACAAAAGAAAATGGAGAAAAAGTGAAAGCAAACGTATACAAAAAGTGCCTGCAGAGCCAAATTTTTTTCACTGTGGAGTTTCAAATATTCACCACTCAAATTCAAACCAGATTTTCAAAAAACCTAAGCCCCAGTAGTTTCTATTGTCATATTTGTGATTCAATAGTTAAGCAGATTTTAACAATTTGATCAGTTATTTAGTCAACAGCTAATGAACTCTAAAAAACCCCTTAAAATTACATTTATTTGCATATAAAAGATTTCAGAAAAAATTCATGCTAGATATTTTGCAAGCCCTTGCTATTTATTTTAGAAAATGTGATAAAATCTCTCAGAGTTGGGCCTTTTTTTCCACAATATGTCACTTTCCACACAGCTGTGAGAGGATGAATAGTGGCGGTGAAGTTCATGGTAAGGATGAGATTTTGAGTAGAGGAATTCCTGTTCACTGAAGGTCATGCGTCAGAAATACCCTTTTCAGTATATCAGGCTTTAAAAGGACAACACCTCACTTCCTGGTCTGAGCTGAATCTGCTGTGAATTTTCAAAATAACTTTGATGTGTTTTTAGCAGTTCAATTTGTAATGGCTAAATCTGCAGTTAAAATCCCCAAAGCTCAACAACAATAAAAACAAGGCCATCATCCTATAGTTGGCTGCACTTAGTCTCTCTGCTTGTGGTTTACTTGCAGAAAACTTCAATAATGGAGGGATTGCTTTATTTTAAGGAGCGGGGCAAAAGTAATATTTTCCCAATACAATATGCTCCTATTTATCTTCACACAAACTCTGTAAGGAGGGAATATAAAGTACTTTTTAGTTTTAATATTTGGTTTATTTGCAAACCATTTCATTTTGTGTTTGAGCACAGAGAGCAGAAAACAAAACAATCTCAGAGAGAAAAGGGAGCTACGACTATATTTTCTCCACCCCTTGCCAAAAACACTACAAAGAATGGAAAAACAATGTCTCACTTTAAAACCCAGAACTGGTTAATCAAAGCAGTCGATGATCACACACCACAGCTGAGAAAGAATAGTTTTCTATCCATACTGTACTTATAACTGCTACCTCTGGCAGCCTCAGACAGAAAACAGGAACCACCGTGCTCCTGTCAGAGCTTTGCAGAGTGAGGAAATCTTCCAGCAACCCCCACAAAACACACTGAATCAAGGTGCAAGAAACCTCCTAGTGGGCAATTACTGAATGACCAGAGCAGCAAGGACAGGGCAGTGGCCTAACCCCTGCTCAGCCTCTATCTGGCCCATATTTGGACACATCATCACCTGAGGATGAGGTATGGATTGAGACTGGAGGTATCAGAAGAGCCTACACAATTTTGTAGTTAACATACTAAGGCCTTGGTGTCAAAGAGCCAGTCCTCTATACAAGCAAATTTTATAAATCATCAGTGTGGAATAATTTTGGTATAACTAAATAACTTTCCAGTACATCTTGTGAGTATAGTCTTTTAGCCTAGGTTACAGGATCACACTCACACAGATTGGTTTGTTAAAACCCCAGTGGTTTGTACATGGCCTGTGATGATAAGCTTATCATAAGCATTTTGACAACAATACCAAGGCTCATTTATCAGGGACATGCATTTCCCTGGGGTAATACTTAGGTATTTCAGATGTTATGTATTTTTTTTTGATGTTGCAATTATGATCCCAGTTTTCCTCTTCCTCCTCTCCCTACTCAGGCAACATCATCTAGCAGGACCAACAGCCTGGACAGCTTTTATTCACACCCTCCATTAGAAAACAAGGCGGTCAGGAAAGAAGGAGGGGGGAGCTTTACCCATTTAAGAGGAGAAGCACTCAGTTCCCAGTCAGATCTCCAGATTAGCACACAGGTTTTAAAAAAATCTCCAAACAGTCCACCTTTGTGCTACATGTTACCTTGCAGGAGATTTTCTCCCATGTGAAACCTTCCCATAAGGCCTCCAACTTATTTGTCTCACAGAGAGGGGCTTCAGAGCCACCACAGTGACCCAATCCAAACTAATTGACTTATTACTGAGTAATCATCTTCCTGAGCTAAAAGAGAAGTAAGAGTTGCAGAGAGTGTACCTCTTCATCTATCCTTTATTCCACAGATGCCATAGAAAAGGAGGATATTTTCTTTAAAACATGGTGGGGTGAAAACAATAGGAACATTTAGCCCTAATGTTCAAAACCATTCAAAACTTTTAAAGCTCTAAAGCTGATAGTCTGCAAGCCAAAAATATCACACAGTTACTTACTCACTTTATTGGTACACAAACAAAAAAGATCTTTCCCAACTTTTGATGCCTACAGGCCTGGCTGCAGGAAAGCTAATTGTATCGTCTGTTTTAAAATTGATCACTTATAGTCAACTCATTTTGACCTGATCCATACAGAGAAAAGAAAGATTTTGTCTGGTCTTTTCTCAGAGTAGGCAGTCTCAAGCACATTTATTTTTACACTGAGAACCAAGAGATTCAAAGGACAGCCTGCAAATGTTTCAGAGGAAGTTACCCTTATCAGTACTTTTCAGGGAAGTCCTGTACACTACATACTTGGGATCAAGAAGATTTAACAGGCAGTCTATAACCTAAAGGAGGTTAGAAATGCAAATACCAGCACAGCTCCCCTTTCAGCATTGCTTTTCAGTGTCAAGATCATCCTTTAGGTAAGGTGAGAAAAACTGGCTCCAAAATACTGACTTATCCCACATAGTGATGTTATGATTATGAAATATTGTCCTCTAAAAACTATAGTATATTAAAGAATATGCTGTATTTCCCAAGTTTGTCCCTTGCATAATTTCCCAGATGATTTGCATCATTGCACAATGGGAAACATGGCTCCCCAGACTTGACAGGTGACTGCCTCCCCCCACAAAGAAGTAACTTCCTTTCTTGCTCACTAAAGTTGGTACAGACTCCCTGTGGCCTCCCAGAAGGTGTCACCACGCACCAGGTGAAAAAATCTGCCCTAGAAAACAATCCCCTGGCCCAAAGAATCATAGCTCAGGATCTGTATTCAGATATTTCCTGGGTACTGTCGGTCCAGGGGCTGGGGGGCAATCTTTCTCTAGAGCACAAGAAAGACTCTGAAGCCTCGTGATCAGTTAAGCATGGTCAGCTTGACTTTCCTCAGGAGGAATGAGGAAACAGAGGTAGAAGAACCTGTTTGATGAAACTTTGAGCATTGAAGCCTGAGGCAGGAGCTTTGGTAGAATTAAGCACTGTTTCTTTTTCCTCCCCTTTGCCTCTGTTTATAATCCATATACAGGCAGGGTCAATGAACACACAAGTTCTATTCAAGTCACAGAAAACAGAGCAACATACGGCTCCTGGGAAAGGTATAACATAATCAAAATCCCTTTGATTCAAGGTGGTCCAAGCTTTCTATACAAGATTAGCACAGATTAAGTATTTCAGAAAAAAAAACAAAGGAACCATCCCTCATATCTGTCATGCCATTAAAAACCTCAGTATCATTTCAGCCGAGAGTTTGATTTCTACATGCTGCAATAACCAGATGCAAAAATTTTAGGCACTTGCTAATCATAACAGCAACAAATCATGAGAGAACTGGATCAGTCTGACTATGGTATGTACATTTCTCAGTCCATGCTTAGAGCATATAGATTTTCTTGTGTAACTTCTAAAAAATACTGTAAAGAAACAGTTTTCCCCTTAAGCATGACTAGCAGTATAGTCTCATTATACCCACCCTTAGTTCAAACAACGCCAACAATGACTGCAGTCATTGGTTGCAAATTAACCTTATAGGGACAGTAAAGTATGTACTAGTGGGAGAGAAGTCGTCTAATTCAAACATCCAAAGCTCTGAATCTCCATGCCTGACGTGGTATATTGAGATACCAACACAACATGAATGGCTGCAATGGAACTCAACAATGTGAAGGGCTTTGCAATTCATCTGAAAGTGAAGGACTACAACAGTACATATGTCCCTATCCAAAGCTCTTGACTGAATATTAAATACCTCCATCGAATTGATATCCACTTAGGAATTTACCGATGTAAAGTAATATGCAAATTTGGCATTATTTTACTCTACATAGGGAAAGTATGTAAAAATGCTCCTAAGCATGATAGCAAAACTGAAAAAGGATCTTCCTTTTGCTAGTAAGCATCTGGTATTTTGCTTCACCCTCTTAATGTCTCATTTTCATATCAGAGTTCTAATTAGTACAGCAGACAAACAATGAAAATGTAGAAGTGATACAGTCCCTGCAGATCAGCTTCTATCTTGACTCAAGTGCTGTACATGTCTGTGTACGTACAAAGCACTGATGAGATGAACTGCAAGCAATATTGGCAGTCAAAAAAAGCTGACAGCAGTAACCTAATTTTACTTCAGAGAATAGATCTAATCTTAGGATCTGATCCTGACAGGAACCAAGAACCATAAACTTCAAGCAAGCTCAGCATTTCACTGGAGATACTCAGCACCTCACAGGTTCAAATCCATACTTTTTAAAAGTCACTTCCTATTTGTCCTTTGTTTACCCTGGCTTATCCTGAACAGCGAGGCTTTCCGACATAGAGATAACTTTGGAAATGATTACTCTCATATTCTTTGATGATTTCAAAAGTCAGGAAAGAATTTCTCCCCTTTCTGAGGGCCACCCAGCTGAAGCAAAGAACATTATTTTTTTCAGGCATGTTAATAAGAGCCAGTAATAACTCAACTGTCCTTGAAATACCTGACAGAACTTGCTTTTGTTCTTTCTCAGTAACATTTTGCTTCTGTTTTTGCTGTCACACAGTTATCTTTCAGAAAACCCTAAAAAGGGAGGCCACCCAACATCTTCCAATCCACATAACCTCTTTCTGTGACATATATGCACTGCCTTAATGTGTTTTATCCATCATACCTGTCTCACATTTGGATGGAGCCACTGGGAAACACAGTGTAACAAAGTAGGTCTTCAAATAAGCTTTCTAGTGATTAAATATGTTAACTGTAACTAAAGCTGCTACCAGTCTCACTTTCTCCAGGGGAAAAAAGAGATCAAGAGAACACACAGGTGGTGGAGAACGGCATCTCCTTTCCTGATTCATAACAGGAAAGAAAATCCAGAATGAGTTGGATATATACCCAAATAAAAGAAGATAAATTGTTTCAACCCTTTGCACCCTCATGTATTCCAGTTATTCAGAGCCAAAACCTTTTATTTATTTTTTTTTTTAAATCAGGCTAGGAGATTTGATAAATGCAGTCTGTCACTATGACTTTTAAATTCTGCCAGGAGCACAAGTGAGGTACTTCTCAACTGAGGAGATGCCAAGAGCAACCAATGAGACAGTGATTACAAGTACCACTGGGAGAGCAAGGTACAAGAGAGAAGTGGAACTGGAAAAGCAGTATCCCTTAGAATAGTAGGGTTTAAGGAAACTAGCATTGAGTCCGTGGGTTTGAAAATGCAAGCCCTGGGATGTGAGATCAGAGCTTTGGGGTAGATGGCATTTTGAGGCACAAAGAAGGTATATACTCAAGTTCTTTGATTACAGCTCTTACCAGGAACCTAGTTTGTAAGCAAGGGTACTTTCAGGACAGCTGGGTACCCCTCCCATGTGCTCTCTCTTCTGCTGCTGAAATATGTCAGACTTGAGATGAATATCTAACATGCTGCATGCATATTTTTAAGAAGTGAGGACACAAATGTTAACTTCATGCTGAAGTGATGATGACTGATTTCACATTGTACAGTGGACCTGCCAACAATATTAATAAACAAAACTGTATTTATCTAGTATTCATCCAATTCCAGTGTATATTCAAACATTCTGTCTTAAAAAAGTTCATCCTTAATCAATATTACTTATCCAGAAAACTCAAGACGTCAGGAGAATTTGAAGATAATTGGTTGTATCTGGACACCATGTCTTTTCATATTTCCTAAGCAAGAAAATTGTAGCTCCTCTGCAGTCAAAGGTGTCACAGTATTATAAGCGTCCAGTAGGAAATAAAGCTATTAACATATTCTCTTAAGCTGCTATTCTAATTGAATTTCATAAGCCATATACATTTGAAGAATGAAGCAAATCCATAAGAATATTCTAAGGGCACTGGTTTTCTGCTGTAGACCACTGACCAGTGTATTAAATTTTGGATAGCCACATAGAAATGCATAAATAGCGAGTTTAAAGTATGTTCTCATAAACAGATGAAAACTCTAAGTAACTGGAGCCTTAAGTTCACCACCTTTGCACTCCAGTTTCTTTGGCTTCAAGTAATACCACATTCCCACCACTGGCTACTTTTAGTATGATCGGCCTTAGCAATCCACATTTTAATACTCTTTCTGTAGCACCTGCACAATACCTTTCGGATGAAAGAGCTGTAAGTAAAAAGCTTTATTACACTTACAAGTCCTGCTGGTAAATTTACAGTGATCAGGGAGCTCAATACTATACACAATATCAAGCAACCAAACAGAATGTCACTTCTTCACTGTGCAAGGATGGCAATGGGTATGTTGCATCCTTACCCCACTTCATTTGAGCTCCAAACACAATAATGAATAATTTTGCAAAGCAACTCTGTTAGCTAAACTAACACCTCCTTTTAATTTCCCCAGAATCTCTCTTCCTCAAATTCATAAAGCCCCAGTTTCTATAATCTGCACCAAATTTATCCACCTAGGATCAATCCTGAAGCACACCATGTTAACCCCAAGCCATGTATGCATATCCGGTGTAGTGAATCTGTGGCTTTTTCAAAACCAGGGACAACCCTGTGTAAACCACAGGCCAGTATTTTGCCAGGTAGGCAACACCAATATAATCTCACTGCATGTTTTATAAACACACTCTCAGGCGTTGGGCTACAAGGCTTTGCTGCACTGCACAGCTGTTCCACAGCATACACCAGCGGTACTTACTCCCTCTTCACACCACTCTAGCTGTAGGACCCTAAGTCTTTCCACAAAGATGAGGCCCTAAAAATGTTACATTAAATGTTCTGTTTCTTCAAATGGTCAACCCAAATGGAAGTCCCCTTTCCTCTGAATTTAATGCATGAACAATCAAACAACAAATGCTCTGACTTTATATTTTGTTTGCTGTTATCTTCTACCTTATTAACTCCAGTTATGGGATTATAAATGATATATAAAATTATAAGTTAGGATGGCAATTTTCAAAGGCGCTCGAAACAATTCGTTCTACATTTCGAAGGGATTTGCACATCCAACTCTTCTGCCCCTTTGACAGCCTGTATATATTCATACTAAGGTAGGCTCAATCCCTAATTTTTTCACTGAAACAATAAAGCTGGTGCTGCCCTCAACTAGTCATCCAGAGAAGCAGCTCGGCTTCCAACTACTGTCTATGCTCTGACAGTCTGGAAGCCTGCTTTTATAGATCCATACCCCTCTACAGAGAAAACTCCAGTGTCAAGAAGGCAGAAAAATGGAGGCCTTTTCTGTTTGTTTACAACTGAAGGATAGCATCCCCACAATAAAGTGGGTGCAGAATTAAAACAGAAAAAAACCCAACCAAACCAAACCATAAATCAAATAGCCTGCAAAAGCTAACCTATGAGGAGGAAAAAAGAAATGTGATGGTGAGAATCCTTGTTTTACAAAAGTAAGAAGAGTGATTGACAGATAAGGAAGAAGCTGCAAGACAGAAAGAGAGATATATAAAGGGTATGAGGCAGACACCTTATTTCAGTAATCTAGATCTCAGTCCATCTCCTCTTGGTAAAAACAAAGATACTGATACTTCCACTGCAAAGCTGAGAGAATAAGACAATAATTCTTGTACCACACTTCTGGGTAACATGGAAAAATACTGTTTCTCCATCCATTACACTTCCTCTTAGGAATGCTGTGAAGATGACTATATTTAAGATTCTCTGGACTCAGATATTTTGCTAAAGAGTTTCATTACTACCTGAGACAGATAGGATCTATGTATCACTACATGTACATCTAAAGCAGACAAAGGCCTCTTCTGGGACCACTGATATAAAAGGCTGGATTATTCATTTTATAAGCTTTTATACCTTATTATGAGGTATTCACTCATTATTAGGAGTGAATGCCCATCCCATCATTTCCATTACTGATACACTCATTTGTTTGAAGGAATTATGTGAAGGGAAATCAAGGCAATAATTACAGAAGAAAGAGGAGATAACATGCTATATCACAAAGATGCAGAGCAACTAAGTATGTAAAAACTTGTCTGACCAGTTCACAGCATGCAAGATTATAATGAAGTTATTACACATTATCTCACAGCTCACTAAACTTCAGACCATAATGTAACCAGGATCAGGAACACTTTGTGCACTGTGAAAATTAATTCACCAACCTTACCTGTTACCATAAACACTAAGGAAAAACAAGCAATGCTGATGATGGCTATTTTTTTGTTGTAACCTGTTATGACATTCTGAAATTTCTATTTAAATAAGGCCTGCTGCAAAAATGATCTTCCTTATTTGTATGAACTGGTCTATTACAAAGTGGCTTCACTTTGTTGACCATCCATCATATTTACATGTTCTGTGGTTTGACACACAAGCTTCAGCCTCTTTCTCTGCTGACTCATGTGAATAAAAACACTCTCCCTTAACTACTCAGTTAGAAAACTACTGCTTCCCCAAGGGCCGTCAAATACATTTTTTCAAAGTTGCAATAAGACGTAATTTATTTATTTTGCATACTTCTGTCCTGAAAAGTATAGATTTTTTTATTTTTTTTATGCATTTTCCATGGTTTTTGCAGGCCACTTCTATCTTGGTACACGTTATCCCAGTCCAAAAGTTAGATAACTTTTCTTATGTTCCAGCATAAGCTCCTCCAGGAATAAAGCATGAACTTTCTGTTTCTACACAGCCTAACACATTGTGAGTGTTATCAAAGAGAAACTAATAACTCTACATTCAAAACTGTCACCCTGCCAGAACATATGCATCCATGCTCTTACAAGGTTTCAGCACTTCACTCCCGTCTTACTGGGATATCACTAGCATCAAGTACGTTTTCATAGGTGCATAAAATGTCTCCAAGACATCACATTATTTGCATCATAAACTTGATTAACCGTGCATAAATCTTATATACAGGGGTTCTGCAGACCAGTGCGTTGCTGCTGGGAAGCAGATTTTACTTGTGAGTCTACAAATAGGGTGCAGGGCTGATTCACAGTTGCTGGAAGAGCTGCAAACTTTTTGGCAGTTCTACAAAACATTTGGCCTGTAATTTATCTTGCTGATCACTGCCACAATTATGTCCAGGTCCCAAAGAGAAGAAGCCCATACAGTCCCAAAGGACACTGCTGGAGGGAGAAAAGGTTTCACCAGAGCTGCCCCAAGTCCTAACTCTGCCTGCCTTCCATTTCAGTCAGATGCCTTTTTTTGACCTCAGTCTTCCAGGAAAAGCATGAAAGAGAAAATGACATTCTCACACTTAATATCTGATTTTAAATCTGATTTTAAAAAGGGTAAACTTTAGAATACACGAAGGATTTTGAAAGCTTTATGGTATTAATAACACTGTTACAGCAAAACAGTGCTTGGCTGGAGAGTGCACACATTTTAAACCAAATATAACAGTTGTAACATGTCAGAGACTGTCAGTTCGATGTCCAGAGTACATTCAAATAGGGCTAGAGATCAGTTTCATTTTATTTGTTCAAATATCCAATGATTTACTACAGTTTTATTAACAAAGTATTGGGGTGTGGGGGGAAAGCTGAAATGTTAAGGCTTGGTTTGTTTTTTTTGGTTTTTTTTTAGTTTAAAAACACTCTGAACAATATCACTTCCAAAACAACACATACATACTAAACTGAAGAGAAGGCTTGTTGGTCAGAACCAAACTTCTGACCAACATGTTCACAAGCAGTTCACAATACACTCACAAACTCATTTGTACACAGTTTAGAAGCTGCATTTACTACAGATATGACACTGAAATAACCACTGATGAAAAAACAGTTTAAGGCATATTGATTTTTGCTTATTCACACATCTACTTAGCAACAAACCAACACAGAAAAGTTTCTGAGTTTTTTGCACTGCTCTGGGCTATGATGAACAGAGGTCCACTGCACATGATTTATTTTTTATACCATACTACTGTAGTAAAGTGAACACCTTTTGAAAACAGGACTCCACATTTCTACTAAATGATATATCCAAGAAGGTAACACGCTATCCCCTACCCAAGGCATCTTGCAACTAAGGGGTAAAGCAGGCGCGAAGAACGAGCGTGAACTGGCAAGAAAAGAGTGGCTAAAGAGATCACAGGAACTTGTCTAGGTCGTGGTCTCTGGGTTGCTAATGCACCACAGAAATATTAAAAATAAGTTCAGGTGAATTTTTATTTTAAAACTTTTTACATGATGTTATAAAAATGCATATGAATAGCTACCTCCTAAATATGACCAGTAAACTAATATTCTTTTTAAAGTTCCATATATATATATATATAAGTATATATGTGTATATGTATACATATATATATACTATTGTGTAAAGGTCATCAGAAAGATCTACAAGGTTTGGCTCTTTCACCAAAAAGTGCTGTCACTTGCTCCTGATTCAATGGATAACACTTCTACAAAATCAGTATGAGGTGTTAACAAAATCCTTTTTTTCCCTCTTTCTTCCTCTCAGACCCTTGACATTGCTCTGAGAACTTGCCGGCACAAGGAGTAAAGGTGTGGGATAAAACTTAACAAAGATTATCTCAGCCCAGTGACATTAGTACATACTATTATCCTTAGATATTCTGTCTGAATTTGATTATTGTACTGATAATGCTCTAGCCCACCTACTGAGAAAGAAAAAAGTTCGAATGTAATACTACAATTAATACCAGCTTTCATGGAATTATACAGAAAAATCTTGTAGTTCCCTAAAAGTGGGCGATCCCAAACATTCTCAAATCTATGTGGGATACTCACAAACAATTAGAAATTTGGGAACCATGGACTAGATCATAAGGGTTGTCCCTCTAAACCTGTCAACCCCTTGAAGAGAAACACCACTATATGCAAAGCAACAGGATCTTCAAGTATCTCTAGCAAATTTTCCACTATTGCCTCTTCCCTTGAGATTTTGAGTTACGAACAGCAAGCAAAGCTGAGTTGATAAGTTGCTGTTAAACTACTGCTATAGCCTTTCATATTGGTAAGCATTTTCCTAATATTTCTTTTGGCTTCCCCAATCTGCCTTTTTGTCTTGTGCTTGGGCTGCAATTTGTTGAATACAGAAACCATAATTTTCTTTATATAAAACAAAAATACCAAACAATACTAGATATTTTCTGTGATTACAAGTTCCTGAAAATCCCAACAATCAGGACCAACTAAAATTTTGTAACAGTTGTTTCCACTGCTTGGGAGAGTCCAGCTTTCAGGGATAGATCATGTTCCTTCAACACCCCACTGAGTCTGCTAACACCATTTTGCCTGAAGTTCAAAGCTACCATATTATATTTATTCCTTCAAACACTTCTGTAGTATAACTGACTGGAAACTCAGTGGATCACTCCTGACTGAAAATAAGCGCTCTGACAGCCACCAGTATAATCAGCTCCCTGCTGCTTGCTGAGAAGCACAGCAGGGACATGCTCTGGGTGACAGCGGCTGGGCAAGTGCCATAGAGCCTCACACACTGGAGATGCTTCTGAGTCCTACTGACATGAGGAGCTTACTGCTCCACCAGAGTCACAAAAAAAGGGAAGGAGTCAGACTGATGGCAAGTAATAACAAGAAAAAATGAAGGAAAAGTTACAACAGACAGCTGGGACTTGAGTACAAGGTGATAGCAGTAGATCAAGGAGAAAAGTGGGCCGTGAGGTCAAATGTTCAAGAGGTGCCAAGGCACTGTGGGGTTACAAGGAAGGAAAAAGCAATGAAACTCAAAGGAAAAGAAGAGAAAAAAAAATATTCCTCAATAAATCTGACTAGAACCACTTAAGAAAGAAAACAAAGTGGACACAGCATGAATGACTTTTAGCCTTCCCTTTGCCAATACATTCTCAGACATCATTTTCAAAGACAATGGATCAATCTCACCTTGAAATACAGGGAAGCTGACAGATGGCTCAAAGACTTATGCAATGAATAAATTCAGTCCCAGCAAGAAAACTGTACTTGCAATAGATCTCTACAGAGATCTATAGCAGGACATTTCATTCACATAGCCTGCTAGCATTGCCAACATCAAAATCTTATGCAATATTGTAAAGGTCACCCTATCATTTCTTTACTATCTTGAAGTCAGAACAGATAAAGAAAGATGGAGAATGGCAGCATAAAGACAGAACAGATGACAAAGTGGAAACTGAAGGAAAACAGGGAAGAAGAAAACACTACTGTCTTGCTGGATTTTAATCTGCGAAACAAAGAAAAGCAATTCCAGCCATTTCCTCATCACCTATGCAAAGTATGCATCAGTCTTTCCTTCATGTTTCCACCACCATGGCATCTGCTGCATTGCTGCCATATCACTCTCTAAATACAAATATTAACATTGTCAAAGCCATTTGTCTTTTAATAACATTAAAAAGGTCAATGTACCTAAGAATGAGGAGTTCTAAAGTGCATAGGAAATTCTGGTCCCAAACGATAAGAGGTTTGTAACATACTTATACTCTCAAACACTGAAAGATACTAAGCTGGAAACACTAAGTATTAAGTTTCCCTACTCTTCATTCAAGATACAGAGATACAATGGTGGCTTGCTGTTCAAACAATGCAGACATGAAATTTATTTGGTAGCATCTAGCCATTATTCATGCTTTTTTGTTCCTGCCTGTGATGAAACTGCCCAGCAGGACACCAGAAACAAGTAAAATGATTCTATTGTCTGGAACAATTAAATCAGCTCAAGTAAGCCGATATAAGGCAGAAATGGCTGCCTGCAAGCCTCCGGTGGAATCAAGCTTTGCCTTTTTTGATTCTAAAAGCAATGGTCTTTCTTTATTTCTGTTCTTCAGCAATTCAAGTCCTACAGAGTTCAGTGGGGAAAAAACTCTTAGAACTGTGTAGCATTTCCCAAACACTGCTTCCAATAAAATAAACATTAAAACTCCTGTTATATTTAATGGGAACATGCCAATATCTCTAGGTTTTTTAGCTGTGCTATTCAGAAATATGTGAAATCTTGGCTTCTGCAACTTCTGTTAAATCACAGCAACGATAATGTAAGATTTTTTAACTCTTAGAGGAATGTGAGAGGACACTCAGAAATCAACTTTACTAGCAATTCAAGCTAGTGACTGTGAATAATGATCAGAGTAGATAATAATTCTGCAGATGTTTTTACATCATATTCATTTGCATTTTCTTCACTAAAACACAGTGCAAAGTACATATTGCCACAAAACTTATCCAATCTGTAGAATTGCTTATTAGCTTTAGAGTTGCAGTTTCATATTAATATTGCTGAATATACTTTTTAAATCGTCTAGTGACTGCCAGTCAAATAGGAGAGTATTCACAAACACAAGGTTAAAACTTTTTGTCAGCCTTCTGTAACGACTGCTTTTCCTCTAAAAAAAACCCAGTAACTGTTACAATTTCACTCAAAAGGGCACACAAAACAAGCCCATTCTTCAGGTTTTGCTCTGGCTAGATTGGCCAAAAGGCTTGTTCGATCCCCCACAACCCAAACTGGCAGTTTTCAAAGCCGTCTTTGGACTTCTGACCTTATTCCATATCCAGACAGTTCCAGCCCTACCTTTCCATGTGGATGAAGGGAAAGTCTCTTCTCAGTCCTCTCTGACCACAATTTTCCTATTACTTGCATACCTGTTGTTTCCAAAACCTCTCTTACCATGAACTGTAGATGTCTTTATCTTACAGTCTAACCATTGGGATGGGAGAAAGAAGATTAAGATAGCACTGGGTAAAGTAGAACTTAATTCAACCATCCAATTTCAAGCCAAAATGCTCCTGCCTCTAATGTTTTACAAATTGTATTCACGGCCTCACTTCAAAACCTGAACCCCCTCCAAAAGTTCATTTAAATGAAAGTTTAGTTAGGGAGTGGAAACTAATCACATATAGTTGCCAAGTCCTACAATTCCAACTTAAATCAAGCCCTCATTTTGGCAATATTTAAAGATTTTTGAACTGGGAGGACAGATATGTAGTTTGATGCTAGAGGAAAGCAGAAACCAGACTTGCATATGCAAGACTGGCAGAAGAGTAATAAATCAATAAGAGCAAAATACAAGTAAAGGATGTTGTTAAATGTTTTTTACTCTCAGTGTTCCTTTGGAACACAGGCCCCTAGTGAGGAAAGAATTTAAACACAGGCCTGTATGAAATCCAGTGAATCCAGTGAGATCAGTGGTTTACTCACAACTGTGAAGTTCTTCACAGTGTCTGTGGAATCACCTGAGCTGGAATAATGATGTGCATTGTCTAAAAACTGGTACAAGAAAGACATGCACAAATCATTTTCGCCCCTCTTGGACATTTCTTAAAGTCTAGATTTGAATCAGCACCTTTGAAATAGACTCTGTTACTGGTAACTTTGTTCTAACAAATACTTCCCAGAGTTTGGTAGAATTATTTTCACTATGTGGAACTTTGTATCAGTATTGCTATTAGCAGCAATAGGATAAGATTCTGATCAGTGGTGGGATCAAATCCCGACCTAAAGCTATGAGAATTCCGGGCTAAGTGAAATGCATGCTCCACTATACACTTTTCTTGCCCTAAGCAATTTTTTCACATCTGAAGTGAGATTCAAAAGCTATACACTGAGCAAAGCAGGCAAAAAAACCCCCCAAAAGCGGGTCAGTGAGCAACATACGGCCTTCAACTAGTCAATTTGCCTATGCCAGCTCATCCCTGTCTCCTACATGGGTAGCTTTCTGCTGTTGCCAAAAGGGCAGTTGGAGTACGCGGTGCAGCAGCAGCTATTCGTTATCCTCCTCCACGTTTCTCTCCATGCCTCATCTCCTCCTTTCCCCACTTTGTCCTTTTTCTCTCCCTGCAGTAACAACCGCAGAGGCAGCATTTTCCCCCTCTATTGCTTCTCAGCAGGCTGGGAAGCACTGCAGGTAAGCAGGAGCAGTTAGGAGAGAACATTTCTAGCAGGCAGTAGGAGTAGATTTATGCAGCTGTAGAAACAGATTGATACAAGACAGTGGGAGAGCTGCGTGTGACTGTACTACATCCCCAGCAGAGAGGGAAAAGAGGAGGCACAGGAGGCAGACAGAATGGGGGAGAAGGCAAGGAAGACCCCTGTCTGTACCAAGTTCTCTCCAAAATCTCCCAGCTCCTCTTGTCCATCACTCACCCTCACAATTACAGAGATTCTGTGAAACCCTGCTGACCCCCTGTAGATGTCTCACCCTTGTCCCCCAAAACTGACAGACCTTGCTTCGTGACAGCCTTGTCATGCAGAAATGCATCAAACAGTACAGCAATTTCCCTTTCATTTCAACAAATATGCTTCCAATAACAAAGCTTTTCAGCAGCCCATGAACTGCAGTTTAGATGAGATGTAAAGTTTTTGCAAGCAAAATCCTAGGCCTTTCAACACCACCAGAACAGATAAATTCAGCCAGTAGATGAAAATAAAAATGAAAATACACTACAGTCACACTCTGCCAGCCCAATGCCAGCACTCAGCAGTGCACGGCACAAGCAGAGGTTAACACACAGGATGACCTCCACTAAAATGATGACAATTCCATTCTCTGTCTGCCAGCTACAACAGATCACCTGCTGACTGAAAGGAGTTCCCATTCCAACAACAGAAATGGCAGTAAAAAAAAGGAAAAAAGGCACCTAAGTAGTCTTGCCAGTTAATTCAGATTAGAGGGACCAGAAGGAGACGGTACTACTTCTCACATTCATGGACAGCTCACGGGACCAAGGACTCAGAAGAGCTTCAATCCCCCTCTGCTACTGTCTTTCAGGTAACATTCAGAGCTCCAATAACCTAGGTGTTTAACTGTATGGACTGCAATTTAAGGACCTAGTCTTTCCAATATGAAAACGTATTCAATAGTATACTATAAACATGACATAAAAATACGTAACTCAACAGTTCAAAAGTATGTAAAAGAGTGTACTTCTTCCCCATGCCATTTGCCATAATTCTTCATCAACTTGATACTGAGATATTGCATTAATTCATAATAAACTTCCTTTATGCAACAGTGGCACAGCTGCATGACTAACTTCACATTGACTGGATTCAAGACAGAAGAAAATTAAACCTGTTTCATTAACCTAAATATAGGTGTAAAATATTTTCAGTGGAAATAGAAGCTCTTCTTGCTAAGTGTTGTGATGTCCTGACTGATTCAGTGAGTCCTGCTACTCAGCCAGAAAAAGGATTTCTTAGGACGACTCAATAGGTTTTCTTGTGTACAGCCAGGCTAATGGCTAAGACCCTTAGATGGAGTCTTTGGCACAGGTCCAATCACACTGACTTCATCTATCGTCAACTCTGCAAAGCAGACTCAGAACCCACACTGCCAATCATTGACACATATAAACATTGATCATGCTAATTCACCAGAGTGCAACCACAAGGCTAAATATCAATGGAATTTTCCTTCTTGATCTCAGTTCTACTGATTAAAATGTAGCTCCATTGCCAATTCAAGTGAATCATTTACATATGCCACATGTAAGAAAGCGAGATAAAAGACATACTTTATTATCACCTGAATTACCTAACTTAAAAAAATACAGCCAGAGCTGTCAAGTTGCTAGTTTGTTTTTCAATCAGAACTTGCAGGTTGTTTATTGTTCTGTATTTTCTCTTCTTCAAAGCATAAATTCACCAGCATCCTCTTGAATACTCGGTGCCATTCTGTATGACATTTTCTGCGCTTACAGAAAAGCCTGTAATGTCATAAATCCAAAGTTCTCTTTAAAACTGCAGCGTAGCCATGACTAAAAAAATCTGCAAAACTGACACTTCTCCTGTGCTATGTCCGTATTGATGCACCACTGGAAAAGCAGCCATCTTTTTATTGTCACTATAACTGCTTTAGAAACCCAAACAAGTATTTCATATTCATCTTACAAAACCCCTACAAAACTATACATTTTGTTGAAAAGCTTCCATCCAGTAAAATCTGAATCCCCATTTCAGGCCACAATTTTGACTAATTTTCTTTGTGTATATATATATATATATATATATACACATTCCAGTGAGTATACCTATCATAAGTTTAAAAACCATTTTTGCAACTGTTGAACACTCTGTAGACAAAAGAAACCATGATTGTGCCTATCTATCTGGCTTGTGCTAATACAATAGATGTTATCATGATTTCAAGCTTTGTACTTGTTTATCATTAGTGTTTCCACTGTAACCATGGCATCCGTATATAGCACAGGCCTAACAGTAAGAAAAATATCCAGTATTTTCCTAAAAAACTCATCTCAGAAAAAATACAAGGATTTGCACAATGGCAAAAGTCAATCAAAGCAGGTAAGTTGGATAAAGAGAAAAACAGTTTCTTTTCAGGGGAAAAAAACCCCAAAACATTAATTTTTTGTGAATCTTTTTTCATTCTGGACTTCTTAAAAGAAGCTAGAAACATAACCTTGACCCTAGAGCAGATATTATAAAATAAATACTGAAATTTCCTTAAAAAAATTCATGTGGTATTATATGAGACCTAAAGCATTAAAGCTATTAATATATTGACAAGAACTGTTCTTAGCATATGAGCATTTTCTCAACCCTATTTTAACAGTGACAGTCCAATCCTGCAAAAACTGTTGCATCATTCTGAAGGTAAGGAGGGGCAGCAGTGCAATTATATCAAACAAACTCAGCAAGTACGTGGCAGCCAGTTCAAACTTTCAGGACTGCTTAAAGAGAACCCTCAGAATGGCATAAAAGACTTGATGATCTTCAAATGTGTTTGTTAGGTTGCATTTATTTGATATTTCAGGCAGCAAGGAGGAATGGGTTCCTGTGATTGCAGCTTTTGATTTGCTTGTTACGAAGTTCAGAAAGAATACTACTAAAATATCTGCCTTAAATGCCAAGAGTGAAACGAAGGAAGTAGTCCTCTTATTAAACCGAAAAAATTGATTGTATAGTACCAGCAGATCTTAGTCCAACATTGGATTAGGCCACGTGCATTTTCCTTGTACTGTGAAACCCATTCACTTCGCAGACAACTCCTTTTTCAGGTTTTAATATAGACTCCAGACACTGATGAAGATACCAATAAATCTATTTACTTCAGTATGGACTCTATAGAGATATCATGGCCACAGGCCTTATTTTAACTCAATGAAATCAGACCAAAAACCAGTGCAATTTTGTAAGAGTCAGTTCTCTGAAGGTCCTTATCTATTAACAATTCAATAAACGCACTCAGTATTACAATTACGGTGACACACACAGTAAACAGGAAGATTTTGGAAAGGATAAAACACAATCCTATAAATACTTACCATCCCACCTATTCTAACTGTGATACAGGGAGGATGGTATATGCTGTCTGTTGTACGTACCACATAAACACAATCCTAACTAGGAGGATTTACAGCACAAAACAAGGTAAGTGATGCTTCAGAACCTGCATTATATTGAGCTGACTAGTTACGATCCACTGCCATGTCCTCAATTCTGTCACACCAACAGACAACAAGCGTAGTCTCTCCCTCGTCTCCTCCCACCCACTGAATGCTGGACAGCAATGAATCCTGGTGCAATAAAACACAGCATTTATCCAATTCAGCTAGGTAGTTCCTCACAGGTAATGTTTACAATGGGCCTCAACCTGTTAAATTTCACTATTTATCTAGACAACGTGTTCAGACGTTTGAATTCACCTTAGATAGCAGACCCAGGATGCACCCCAGCACACCGGTCAGACCAAAATTCAAACTTGCAAGGTCCTTCCAGATTTGGAGACAAACTCACAACATGTGCCATGCACAAAAAGAAATACAAAATTATTCTTCTGTCACTAGAAATCTGTGATGATGTCCTCATCCCACTGGTCTCAAAGATGAAACCTCACTTCATTTCAGGTGAGCTCAAACTTGATTATCATTCAATCCAGGTAAAAGACATCTGCAATACTGCTGCATTTGTCTTTTCCTGATATGGCTCTTTTTCCTCTGTCTATCACCCGCTTTTACCATCTGAGCTTACTACTGCCCAGCTTTTACAGCATCAGAATAATCTAGATCCAAATTATCAAAATGCAGCAAAAGGCAGCAAAACTGAAAAATATTTTAAAGTTGTAAACACAAAAGTTTTAACAGCGAAGTTAATCACCTCCCAAGCAGCAAAAATAGAGTCTAACTCTTTTCATGCCTTTCCATCATCCTGTCATCTCTTTATACCACTGCATTCAGTAAAGAAGCCCCAAAGAATACATGAAACTCAGAGCTATTAACTCTCAGTATTTTTACTTTGGTCCTGGGTTCTTCGTCTGTTTGATGAAAAAATACTGCCCTGACTAGTATTACTGACCATGAAATATAAATACATAAAAAGATGAGCATATATAATTTCAGAAGGCTGGTCAAAGCAGGGCACACTGAGATGACAGCTACTATTGTTTTATTATACACTTCTTTTAAAGGATATACCATTTAACTGTTCAACTGCAGAAATGCAAAATGTGCATATTCACGTTTCCTGTTTCTTTATTGTTTGGTTGTGTTTTCCCTGTTAAATCACACTACCTGAGTATGTCAGACCAAGGATTTTCCAGCTTTTTTGTACTCTCACTGAGGCACACTAGCCTCTGGATCTTTAAAATGCTGTAGAAGCTGTTAAGACACACTGTGTATACAGACAACAGAATTCATCTAGTTGGGTCTAAATTCCACCAGGACCCTTTTATCAGTCTTGGGCATTTGAAGAAGCATTGCGTTAGATCTGTGCATAAAGGTGTCGATCATCTGGGGGAAGGAAGGAGGAGCATCAGTGTTGATGCAGTGAGCTCTCAAGTGACACGAAGACCCTTAAGTGTCTCATATCAGAGGTCAGGTCTGGATTTTTAAGGCTCATCATTGCCAGGCTAACCAACAGCGTTTATCTTGAAATGATGAAACTCGTCCAAGTGCTGGATCTGGGTTTTGTGGTTATGTTCTATATGGATGCATTTGGTTGGGGTTTTTCGGACACAATAAGACAACTAGATTTGTATTTATATAACATAATTTCAGAAACTGAAGTGGTAATTACAAATCTCTTACTTAGATTCAGCATATTTCTTTTCCTGCCTCGCCTGTAGACCACATGCATTAGTTATACAGTAACCATGACTATCTCAGTATAACAAAGCATGGAAATAATGAAAAGCCTTCAGAGGCATTACATGCCCTTGGCAACCTAGCTCTGCAAGACAGATGTTGCATCCTTACCCGTGCCACTGAAAATCATATGTACATGTATGTATCCACAGCGCAAGCACTTACCCAGTCCTCGAAGTGACGGCTCCCGTTCTGCAGCAAGTCCTCAAACTGTATAGTGCAGTTAGCTACAAAATCGTCGTACCCGATGGGGGCATCATGGAAAACAGCCATCTCTATCTTCCTGCCATTACAAACGTCGGTGACAAATTCATCGTTCCAAGCAGGACTGTTGGTCTTTTGCTTGGTCGAGGTCTGCCCGATCCTGGAGTCGTCCACATTGAGGGCGATGTAAGGGTCCAGCAAAAAGGTCTGTGGCCTGGGACCCACTGCATGCCTCAGAGACCACGCTGTGGGTTTCAGATTCACCGCCTCGCAGATCTTGATTTTCAGCAAGCCATTGAAAACCACCATGGCTGGATGGCTGCACTTTTCCCGGGATCAAACACTCACTCAACGCACTCGCACCGAGAGGGAGGGAGAGAGGTCTCGCCAATAAATAAGAGGGCAGGTCTGGGAGTGGGGGAGCAGGGTACGGTGCGGGTCTCTTCGCCTGGCTGCTGCTGTTACCTTTGATTATTTAGCCTTTGCTCTTGCGACACCCAGTGAATACATTTATTTTCTTGCCCGTGTTTCTAACGGAAAACAAGGGAGGGGGGCCGCCGGGGAGGGGGAGGCGGCCGCGGCTGCAGGCACCCCCGAATGCAATCAAAACCCAAGCATAATCAATCCGTGGGGTAAGCAAGAGCCTTCTCCCTTCACCCAGACCATAATCCTGGATCAGTTCTTGCAGAGGAAGCAGAGCCGCGACCCCGGGCTCCCGCACACGCCAGTCCTGCCCGTGCGCCGCACAACAATACACACACACGCATACACACGCACAGACACACAGACACGCACACACACTCACACGGATCAGAAACACCGGCCGACCCACCAGCCCTGCCTACTGCACAGCCTCCGCTCAGCAAACATCCACCCAGGGACCTTCCATCCGCGCCGCCGCCCGCAGCCGCCCGTCCTGCGTCGCCGCCGCCTTCTGCTCCGCCGCCGCCAAGGCCGAGGACCCAGCGGAGCGACCCCCGCGCATGGGGGGCGCCGGCAGCGGAGCGGAGCGGCCCGCGCGGGTCTCGGCGGGCTCCGGCTGGGCGGCCGCCGCCCTGGCGATGGGCAGAGCCGCCACCGCCTCCCTCCCGCCTCCCGCCGGCCGCCCCCCGCCCGCCGCCTCCCCTCGGCCGCCGACGGCCGCCTCCCTCCGCGCAGCCCCCGCCCGCTGCCGGTGCCGCTCCGCCGCTCGCTCCAGCGCAGGAAATGCGCAAAAGACGTCAGTGTGTGTGTGTGTATGTGGGGCGAGTGTGCGGCGGCGGCAGCCCCGGCCGTGCGGGTGTGTGCGAGTGTAGAAAGTTTTGCCTGTTGGGGGAGCAGCGCGGCCGCCGCCAGCCGGGAACGGCGGCGGAGGTCGCGCTCCCCGCGCCGGGCTCGCCGCTCCTCCGCACCCGCCGGGCGGCTTTCCGCTGGGGCCACTGCCTGCCCTGGCCCCGCTCCTCCTCCTCACAGGGTAAAGTGGTGAATTGAACCAAGCGTGGAGAAAACACTCTCGGAACGCCTTTATTAACGTGCTTGACCACCGAGGTCCTGGCCGGACCGGGCGCTTCTGGCGGAAGCCCCTCGCCCTTCTCTCCGTAATCCCCGGGACCCCTCTGCCCGCGCCTGACGGGCAAAGACGCCCCCGGCCCTGCCCCGCCACCCGACAGCGCCGAGACCCTGCCCGCGTCTCCCCCACCCCCGCCCGCTGCGGCGGCGGCAGAGACACCGCTACGTCAGCGGGGGCCGGGCCGGGCCGGAGGAAGAGTTTCCCCGCGGTGTGCGAGCGCCGGGAAGTGCCGTCCGCCGCCAGGGGAAGCGGCCTCCCGGGGCCTGGCCCCGCCCGGCCCGGCCCGTGGCCGCCCTTCCCCCGGCCGGGAGGCGCTGCCTGGGTTGGGACAGAAACTCCCTGTTGCCCGCCCGTGCCCCCGCGGCGGTGGGTCACTGCCAGCCCCTTTGTTCGCTGCGGATCACCTGGCCCGCGCCTGCCGCACCTCAAACCCCGGCGCCTCCGAACTGCTCCGAGCTGGCGCTGAGCGGGACACCGCGGGCGGGCGGTGGCCACTCCCTGCAAGAGCACTGAAAGTGGGGGGAAAAACCCTTCTGAAAGAGTGAAAGGTTGCATGTACTGTGTTCTTGAACGTTATCTGAAATATGAAATATTTCAGCAATTGTCATCACCGTGGTACCGAATATCGTATGAAATAACCGGGAAGCTATATGTAGCCTGACTTTCTCCTCATCAGAGCAAACGTACTCGGGATCGAGATGGTTTCCCATGGTGAAAATTATTACTGCCTTAGTTATTTTTAGCTACTGATTTTGCCCTTTTTTTTTAGTTGAGAAAGTCACCAGAAAATGGATGGACATTGCCCTTTGATGGGATTTGAATTTGCTGTAATACCATAAGAGAAAGTGTCAGTCCTGGCACTCAGGAGGGCAGTTGGGGTTCTTTGAAGATTCAGGCAATGTAGAAAGAAGCTCAATTGCCTGGATCCAGTTGAATAAGTACATAAAAAATGAGCACCCAGTCCTTGATCTGGACCCGATATTCCTGACTGGAGAGGAAAGAACAGATAATTATGGATTTCTGCAGGTAATGGCTCAGGAGGCAGGTGTTATATTTGGAGCTAATGAAACAGCTCCAGTATCTGTGCTTCCAGAGCAGTTTCCAGATAGGAGATACGGTACTAATGAAACCTAAGGGTCACGAGAGCATTCGCATTAATGGAAGACAGACTTTCTGGTGCCTGTTGCCACTTAGTCTACTAGTCAAAATAGAAGTACAGTAAAATCTCCATGTTCATTATCATCCTGACAATCTCCAAGCAGAATCGTTTGATACAAAGCTGTGGTATGGAGCCAATTATGGGAAATGTCTTCCTTCGCAATTCAGCCTTTCCTAGGCTCACAGCCACCGTGACACATCTATCATATCATTTCTGAAAAGGACCATAGACACAGGCCCCACCAGAAATACAAGAAGCACCTGCTCCTTTCCTCCTACCCCCATTAACAACCTAATGCATATAATAGTATGTATTAAGCTGTCTTACATTTAGTCAGAAAGAACACTGTATATCAATCTTTCATCTGGATGTGTTTGTGTTGTTTCTCAATAACAGCAATGTAAACAATATGCTCCATTTCCTTAGATATTTATGGGAAAACATAAAATCCAAGCTAATATACTGCTTAATTTTTTCTGTTTATTTTTAAAGAGGTCTGCAACTGCATGTATTTCGTATGCCTAAGGTAGGTAAACAGAGTCTCCATGGTGAGTTTAATGATCTAGCATCTCTGTGAGATCACACATGCATATTATGAAAGTCTGAATACAGACAATATTAACACAGCATACAAAATAATATAAATAAGTCATTTGGCTAATTACATGTACAATCTACTGCATACATAGCTAGGCCCTGATATCTAATTCAAGCCATCTGTACTTTTCCACGCACTGAATCAAGCTAAGGTTTGTTTTTGCAAATCATTGCTTCTAAGAGTAAATGTCTGCCAGCATGAATAAGGACTTACAAGCTCATTTAGGATCAAACAGCTCCAGCCTTACATTGCTTAGGAAAATACAAATACCTTGTACTGTTTTAATTTATTTTTAGATTTTTTTTTTTTAATTATTCTGCAGGAAAGCATGTCTATGTCAAGACTGAACTTTTGTCATTTAGGAGTTCTCAACTGAAGGACCCTGGAATAGTATTCTTAAAATCCAGTAACTCAGGTACACAGAGCAACATTACAATGCTTCCTGCAGAGTTCATCTAAAATATTGGCTCAATTGTCTCAAAATATCTAAGTAACAGACAGCAAAAAACATTGCAACTGTACGTACCATTTTTCACTTGAAAGGTTTTAAAATATTTGTTTGCTTGGGGTTTTTTCTGTTCTCTTGCTATGCATTTGGAAGGATTTTGTTCTTTAAGAGTTGAAGAGCAAATGCTATTCCTTCTCTTTTTCACAGGGAGGCCAAGAGAGGAAGATACAGCACATGCAGTATTTCTCTGGCAGAAAGGCAGTAAGAAGCACTCCAGATGCACTTCTGTGCTCTGTTACAAAGGCTACAGCAGAATAGTAAACCATGGCCTGTAGTTTAATTACATTTTAGGTATTTTTCCCAGCTGTATTTTTTTTTAAAGGACGCAGAGTGCCTACAGGGTACCTAGATTCAGTACTGGTTAAGGAGATCTATCTGCTCCTCAGAAGTAACTTTTGCTGGTAGAAGCCCCCCTGCTCAGCACTCTTGAGACCAAACAACCTTTGCATCGGGCTGCTCCTGACTTGTGCCGCTCGACTGTGGGAGCATCTGCGTGTTGGAGTTTGATTTTCTTTAGTGTTGCTTCAGTCCAACCTCTAACTTGACAGACAACTGTACTGTTACAGCGTCCTGTAAAGCTGTAAGGAAGAGACTCCTGAGAGATCATAAAAGCATGGACTAATTGCATCAACTTCTGTTTGCATTCTTACTTTAGGAAAGAGATTACATCAAACTGATATCGGATAACACAACGGTGGCAACACAAGCACGCAGTCACCTGCACACAGCACCCTCCCAAGGCACGCTTTTACTCCCGCAAACCTCTCCCAGACGCGCCTGCCCTATATCAGGTAGAGTGGCAGTGGCCGCGACAGGGAGGGACGAGCGAGCCGCAGGCAGCCTGTTACCTCGAGACAGCCCCTGACCTTTCCCTGGCCTGTGCATCCTCAATAGCTCTGTGGAGAAACAGCACTATCTGGTGGAGAGAGGGTGTAAAGTCCTGCCAGGAGTCGCAATAAGCTTTGTTCCATTATTGCAGCCACAATTGCAACTCTTTTTGACGTGTTGTTGCTCAAGGCTTATAAATGGGTTGACTGGGTTTTCCAGAGGATTTCTTTTTTTTTATAGTCCCGTTCGCAGAGGAGTACATCTGGCTGAGTTTTTGCAAAACTAATGCTTATATCAATTTTAAGCACTTTCCTGAAAAACTGCTCAAACCTTGGAGAAATGTCAGCAAATTTTCAGGCTTTTCCAAGTTCAGTAATATGAAAGAAGGAGAGGGGATTTTTTTGTTGTTTTATTTTTTAAAAGAGCATAATTTCTTAAAGTTATACAAAACAGATACATAAGGAATAAAATCAGGCCTGCACGCAGGAGAGATTTTCAGAAACAACTTCATGTAAAGAATTAAATAAAAGCCAAACCCCACATTATAAACCCTGTGAAAATTGAGGAACTTTGACATGAATATGTTCCAAACATCATATATGTGATGATGTTCACGAGTATATCCACTGAATTCCTTTGAATTTAATGGATATACTTGTGTAGCAATAGTTGAGTGTTAGTGGAATCAGTCCCTTCCTGGCAAGAAATCAAAGACTGCTGTCAAATGCTGACTATCTTTGAAAGTCAAATTATTATTTAGATATCTAATTTTGGAGGCACGGTTATGAAAAAAGCATCCTCAAAAGCATTTTCACTCCTGTCATGCTGCAAATGATCTTTAAGGGTATACCAATAACTAATTCATTTTTTCTAAAGATAAAGAAGAATCCCAGTCTCACTGGGCTTGGTCCAACCTCCAACTCCGCTCCAAGGTTTCCTTTCTGTCCAGCCAATTTCCTACTAATTTATTCTTCACTCAAAAAGCATGTACCTGAGGAAGTTACTTAAGGCACTCCCAATGTTCTCTGTGAAATGTCTCAGCACAAGAGATCTTGTCAATGTGTGATTAATTAGCTCTCCAACTCTTGCTAGTGTAATTATACTTTTGGTACTCTTCCCAACCTCTTTTAAAAGAACATACTAAACACTAGCTCAATGTGTTAGCTTTCACTGGGAATAAATCTCTCAGAGTACATCTGCATGGATTTGCAACTTTAAGGTACCTGATTCTGGCAGGCACAGGGATATGGTGACTTCAGTGCAGTGTCTACCAGCCAGCCTGTTTTCAGGTATGCACCTGGTTTGCTAGCCAAGACTGAAAACCATGATATCATACCTTCCTAGCAGTTCTTATCTGAGCTAGATAGATCACAGCTAGTTTAAGCATATCTGCATGGGCTACAAAAACATACCACCAGTTGCAGAACATATGCTTAGGTCACTTCTAGGCTAGAGATTTCTGGCTGTTAGGCAGGGCTGTAGAGCAGTATGATCCCAGACAAACACAGCTGTGCCAGGGACTCTCACCACTGTCAGGTTTTTTATTTAATATTTTATTGCTTGTGGATGGCGATTTTATTTTATTGATATAAAAAGCTTTAGCACTGTATGTCTCTCTGGTGAAATACAGCAGTACTTCTATAGTGGATACATATCCTGAATATGAAAATAGGCTTCCACTTGGTCTTGCCTATGTCTCCTCTCTGCCTTCACATGAGTACGCTGGCAGCATTCACTGTGGGTTTGCCATTTGCAGGATTGTTGCTATTCTGTATGTGGAGTTGCTGGAGAAACTTGTGAAGGGTAAAACCCAGCTCTGATGTGTCCTTGGTTTATCAGCCCTCATCTTGAGAATTTACAACAGTTTTCTGGGGCAGGGAAACTTGGAGTTACCTGGCATTGCTCAGGACTATAGAAGGAGTCCACTGATATTCAGACTCAGTGGTTAGATTATCCTTGCTGGAAGCAATTTTGGGACAGAGTGACAAGGAAAGAATTCTGGAACGGATCAGGATGCAAGAGAGAACCCTTTCCCTAGATCAGCCTCTCCACGAACTCTGGGTGAGCCTTGGAAGATTTTTTTTCCTGAGAGTACAGTTCACTCTCTTCATCAGGACCAGAAGAGGACAGGAACATGAAGGTCAGTCTTGCCTTTCCAGGCTGTTGCTTTCTTGAACAGCATGCAGAAAAAACCTCCCACAGTATGTATGCTGCTTGAGTGCATTATTTTGTATTGCATCAAAACCCAAACCAAACCACAAGGACAGGTACTTTTCCTTCCTTCCTTCTCTATCACATAAGCAATTTCAGGCAAGAAGCAAGTGTAGTCTAATTCTTAATGTGATTCCTTTCATGACAGGAAAGCTGATCATTGGGTTGTCACAAACCCACAGACTGTGTTTTGGGGTCAGTTGTCAATTATCCATACTCCTGTTAGCTTTTGCTGTTTTTCTTTCTTTCCATAGAGTACCAAAGTATTGTTGCTTCTGAAAACTGTTCTTCATTTGAGGTGGACTTCCCTAAAAGAAACTCTGAGGGATCTGAATGTGTTTGCATCCAGGAAACAGAATTGACTCTCTGCTTTCTCATACACTGCAGGAGTGCAAGCCATAGAACATACAGCAGGATACAGCATCCAGAAGAACAGGCTAGAAGGGCTTACTGTTCTGCTGATCTATTTAGTATGAGAACACCACAAGAAATTTGAAAAAGCATAAGGGAAACTCCAAGTCTGGACAACTTGCTATTTACAGGCCTGGCCATCACTGGATGTAGTAAGGTTACAGAGAAGATTGGCAGTATGTATGCACTTTATTGAAGCATTGCTAGGATTCATCCTACTTTCTTACCCAGGATTTGAAGCATCTGTCACTAATATATGTGATACTCCAAGGCAAACTCATTTCACAGTTGATAAGTTGCAGTGGAGTAATAAGTATGCTCAAGGTGTAACTATTGTTACCAGCTTCTGCTAATTTTTTTGATGATTTTAAATTATGCATCAGTTCAGTAGTATCAATGGAATGTAAAAAGAACAGGCTTTTCAGAAGTAGGTATTATCACAACTTCACAATGTAGATGAATGAGAAAGAGAATGATTAAAGGGCTACATTTTGGGAGTGCCCCTGAATTTTGAGTGCTTTAATTGTAAAATATCTGACGAGATATTTTGGGTATCTCAAGTTAAGTGGACAGTTTTGAGAATTTATTCTTTATCACCCGCTTAAAGTCATTAAAAGAGTCATTAATAAAACTGGTATCTTGTTATTCCTACAGCTTTCCTCTAGCCTTTTCCCATGATAGTATTTAAGTAGTGAAACATTTTAAAACTGATAAACTAAGGCAGAATAAAGGTGTGATGTAACAATTTACAGTATTTGCAGTATTGCTACTCAGGACATGTAGGACATGCTGAGCTGTATTTTTTACTGGTTTCATTGATAAGTTACAATGATGGCCAAAGCTCAAAAAGGCATGTTTGTGAATAACACTGTACAATTTGAAATGTCAGGATTCAGGACTCTTCAGTAGACTTATTCCTGCACATGTCTTTGGAGAACTGAAATGTAGTACACAGCTACACAAGTATTCATATTTATGCCTCTGAAGTTGCAAAAGCCTAGTTTCATTTTCTAGTATAGGTGGCAGTTTTCAACTTTTTAAAGACAGGGACAGTCCAGAAATGGTTGTTGCTCCAACATACTTCTCATAAGGGAAGGAAGGGAGTCAATTCTGGGTGAAACCTTTGAGGTGTGGACTGACAGAGATGGCTTTCCCACGAACTGATGCCTAATGGGCCTCTATTGGCAAACACAGAATAGAAAACAGTTGACCACTAAACTGCCATGACTCACTCATGACTTTAAAGTTCACAAACAGAATAAAGGCACAAAGGCTTAGCAGGTCATAATTACTCCTCCACAGTTTATTTTACTTTTCTTTCTCCTTTTAATGTTTGTGGGTGTGGTTCTAAGTCTGTAGTACTCCATTTTTCTTCTGCATTTACATGCCTAAAACATATCCACCTCACTATATTTCCAGCTAAGTGCTTCATCTCTTTTTCTTAGTCCTTTCTGTTCCAGGTTGTAGAAGCTCTCAATAATGCAAAGAATGTCTTCCTTCAGTGTAATTTCAGTTTCTTCTAACACAGCACAAGAGGGGCAGAAAGCAAAAGATGTGATTCCACGAAGCAGAACACTTGCAGCAAGACAGGGCATGATCCACTACCATTACATACAGGTAATATATATGAGCCTGAGCAAAGCACGACGTGTCTGAATCAGTGCTACTTAATTAGTAATTATACCTCTGTAACCTCATAGCTATCTACAAAACTTTCACACACCTATCCTCAAAGCACCCTCTTCACTTTCACACTTTTATTTTAGGATATGATAGCTATTCTATATAGGCAAAGAAAAATCATATTTTATCTGACTGGAAAACAGGTTTTCTTCCTCATGCAAATCAAAGAAAACAACAGGTGTTTTGTTTTAATTTTATCTGGATAAATTCAAAAATGCCTCTAAATTTATCTATGTTTAGCAAATAACTTTTTAAAGATATCTTTTATCATAAATATTTCTGCTTTTGGACATATCAGGTAATTTCGGGCAAAAAAGAAAGTACTGTAGACTACAAATTTTCAGTATCTGAAACCAATCTAGTTGTCAACTGAAAATAATCCGTCACAGAATTTAAAGTTTTCATATGAAAACCAGTTTGTTTGGTTATTGGGTTTTGGGGTTTTTCTGTTTGGTTGTTTGGTTTTTTTAACTGTTTTTAAGGAAAGCAGACACTCCAAAAGAAATGTGTGAGAATTGACTGCCTTCATCTAAGTCTCATACGATTACAGTTATTTCTTGTTATCTGAATTTAAATAAACTAATAGAGGTATAGTTGCCCTGATGGTGCTGTTGTAAAGTCAAATAGGTAACCAATCCAAAGGAATCAAATGTAGGGCTGCCAACTCTTAATAAATCCAATATAGGACAAGTTATAAGAGGGATTTTTTCCAGGTAGTCTCAATGTTAATTAAAAAGTTAAAATTAGATTAGTTACAGTGCCTCTTTGAAAAAAAATATTAATGAAACCATGGCAGGATTTTTTTGTTAGTTTTGATCATAATTGTCAAAATAATTTGATGAAGATATATATCATAATTATAAGGACATGGCATTTTTCTGAAGTATTATTCAAGAAAAATGTTTCCCATCTCTAGTATTAATATAATTGAAGGAGTCTCTTGAGAGATTTTCAATATCCATGGTTTTAACATTCTATCTGAGTCTGGGGAATCCAGTATCATTCACCCATCCCTAGGGGAAGAGAAAGGGATTCACTGCATCTAGAGGTCTAGGTGTGATGCTTAAAAAAGCAGCATAGAGAAAATACTAATTTTTCTGCTTTTGAATAACTCTACTATTTTTGTAGATATCACAGTCCCTATACCTTCATTTTTCATAAAATAAATAGTTAAAAGTATATATTTATTCATATAATGTAGTACATCATTGCTTCAGTTTTGTTTTCCACCATTTGTTTGTTTCAAGCTGTTTGTTTATATTGACATATCTTTGTATCGTTTTCAAAGTAATAAGATTTCCGTTTTGTGCCTTTGTGCTCCAGTTTGTATTTGAATTTTTTACACTAGATTTAGCCTGGGGAGAAATGTTGCCACTTTATTTATTAGGACAAACTCATATTTATAAATTAAAGGAGCAGTTCCTTTATGTACCTCTTCCTTCAACATATGGAATTCTCTTACACATGCTCCAAAAGAGAGAAAGCTGCAATCTGCAGTAAGGAGTCTTAAGGGAGAGAGGAAGGAAAGGGAGATTAGCAATTAGGTTAAAAACTGTAATAAGGTCTTATAACTAACAAGTATTTATTATCAAAAACCCAGCTGTTATCCAGTATAATCAAAGTCATTTAATCTATAATTCTAGTACATTTTTCATAGCTTGTGCCCATGTATTCGTAACTTTACAAAATACTTATTTTTGACTCAAACTTTTCTAGTTTTGCCAAATATTTTTTTATATAAAAGTTTGGGTAATATAATTCCAAACATTTCTAAATTATGCGTGGATTAATAACATAATCTTTTTCAGACATTTCAGTAGCATATTTTATGCCTGAATATTTCAATAATGTCAGAGGACAGAAACATCACATCTAGTTTGTTTTGGGGTGGTTTTTCTTTTTAGTTTGGTGTGATCTAAGAAATGATAAGCCTGGAAAAATTAGTTTATTTATTTAAAGTTTTGAGTTTAAAATGAGTTTTCCTCAAGAAAACTTTGTCTAGGTTTCTTTTTCTTCTATCTCTAAAAGGATAGAAACGGACAGTTTCAAACACACTAAGATATCTAAATGTTAAAGTTCTGGTGTCTAAGGATGATGATGCCAAGATCATGAGGCAAAGCTCCCATTTTACTTAGCATTTGTAAAGCTACAGCACTGTACTGAGATACAATGGATTCAAATACTTACCTATATTATGTATTTTGGGAAAAAGGTCAGATGTCTTCTGCTGATTCAGAAATTTATCTGATGATTGGATCCACATGAGTATCTATCAGGAAAACAGACAAGCAGAAATGAGAGGCAGTTCAAATATTTCAAGTCTGGCTTTGAGTAAAAAAAACCACTGAATCTTACCTCATCCATCAGGTCATTAATGGAACAGTTCAGGTCTTTCACTGAAACCTAATACTCCTTACTCTGAGAATACAAGTCCACTGATGAGAGACAGCATTCAGAAGGGTGTTTGAAGTTGGCAGGCTGTGACATGTTGCCACTCGCCTCTTTCCATAAGGACAGTGCATCACCATGTGGAAAATAAAATGTGGATGGTTTTCTCTTTCTTTATTATTAGTGGATTACATGAAGTGGATGATAACATATTTATTGCAAGCTGTCTGAAATACCCTTTATAGAGATTCTTTTCCCAGCTTAGCAGGTGAGCGCTTATTTACCTCAGGAGACAACTTGTATTCCTATCACAGCTGTTCAGAAGCCATGAGGCTATGCAGTGAAACATATGTTCAGGTTAAAAATGCATCTGTAACTTCAGCAAAGTGCTTCAGATTTAAAAAGGACATGTGCATATAACATTGTCTGAACTGGTTCTCCATTTGACATAAGCGAGTTTAGGGAGCTTCAGCTGAAGATAGCAGAGACTAAGCAGCAGTCAGTTATTGTGCTGGAAAGGCACAAATGCTCCATCCTCAATACATGGGAAATACAAGATTGATTTACACTGCATGAGTGAAGTACACACGTTCCTGGGAATTGTCCTGGGTAGGCCTGTTCTCTAGATTTGTCCTTCGAACAGTTGTTTGGTTTTGGTTTTTTATAGAATCAGCTAGGTTCAAAAAGACCTCTGAGATCATCAAGTCCAACCCTTGATCCACTACCACAGTGGTTACTAGACCATGGCACTAAGTGCCACATCCAGTCTCATCTTAAAAACCTCCAGGGACGGAGAATCTACCACTTCCCTGGGCAGCCCATTCCAATGCCTGATTACACTCTCTGCAAAGAATTTCTTCCTAATATCCAACATAAACCTCCCCTGGCAGAGCTTAAGACCATGCCCTCTTGTCTTACTGATAGCTGCCTGGGAGAAGAGATCAACCTCCACCTGGCTACAACCTCCTTTCAGGGAGTTGTAGAGAGTGATGAGGTCTCCCCTGAGCCTCCTCTTTTCCAGGCTAAACAGTCCCAGCTCCCTCAGCCTCTTCTCATAGGACTTGTGCTTGAGTCCCTTCACCAGCCTTGTTGCTCCTCTCTGGACCTGCTCCAGCACCTCAATATCCTTCCTGAACTGAGGGGCCCAGAGCTGGACACAGTACTCAAGGTGTGGCCTCACCAGCACTGAGTACAGGGGAAGAATCACTTCCCTGGACCTGTTGGCTGTTCAACATACCTGCCCATATCCTGCTTTACAAGACAGCGTCCCGAAGATCTCTTAGGAGGGCAAACCAATATTTATTTGGTTCTATGGAAGGCGCTTCCAAACTCCACATGAAACTCACTCAGTACCTCCTTTAATGGGCTAAGCACTGGGACCTGCATCTTTGTGTTTCTCTTTCAACATTCCAATTCCATTTTTTTCACAAGACACCTTATGGAAAAATGTTTCTTAAACTGTGCAAAAGAGTTCCAGCTAGGTACATAAGGGGGGAGTAGTGGGAGTACTCTTTGCTATCCTGGGTATGACTGAGATAGTTTTGTGACACTGGGTTATTGCCCATCAACAGCATTTATTTCTGTTGCAGAAGCAACACTGCTGAAGTATGGGTTGTTGCTTGATGTCGTTTTGTTTGACAACAAGTTGAGAACACAAATATCTCCATTTTTGGGGGAGCTGATGTTGAATTGCTGCAAACATTAAAATACAAAGAGACAAAACAAACAAGTTAATACAATTTTGTTTCCCATAGTGATTCTTTCTTGTTATCTGCTTTCTTGTCACACTACTGTCAGGTCTAATAACAGGCGTCAACTTCTACTCTGAATTATCTTCAGAATTTGTCTTGCGGATCTTTTCCACAGTGAAATCTTCAATCACAGCCTGTCCAAGATATAATGGAGCATCAGCCTGCTTTTTCAGTTATGACAGATGTATTCCGGCACCGCTCCTATTCATTCAGAATCTTGTAAGGATTTGTGTAGGTTTTTGCCTAAAACAACATACTGGTTGCTCTTATTTATCCCTGTTCACATAAACTCATGCTGTTGGTTTTCACTTTCAGGTTCCCACGCAGCCTGTCCCCACACTGCCTACAATGGCTCCTTCCTAACAAAATGTCAACACCCTTCTCTGATCACTGACTCTTAGAAGAAGGAAAAACTCCTTTCTTATGTTTTAATTCAAATACAGAAGAGTTTTTCCTATGCTGTCCTTATGTCTAGTAGCTCCCTGAAGGCACCTGCCCATCTGCCCATTTGGCTTCAGGCTCAAAGCTCTCCTTTCCTGTGACACCTACAAATACAAGAAATACCAGTCTGCTTTTCTTCTGACTATAGCTTGTCAGGATTTTGCTACCTCACAGCAGCTCCCAGATCTTATGATATTATAGATGCAACAGTAAGGACCAAGTCAGCAAAAAGTATTTCATAGGAATAGAATTCTCTTCTTCTGAAAGGTCCACATACAAACCAGATTTGTCTAAATAATGTCAGACTAGGAAATAAAAAAAGTAAGAGACTTTCAAACTCTTACATAGGTGCCTTCTATACTTCTCAGTTGTGAACTTGTTAAATCCCTACCAAAAAAAGGTTTAAAGGATGAACAGCAGGCTTTCTAGTTTTACCAGCAGTAGTGAGCAAAACCCCCATAGTTTATGGGCAATAACTCTTATCCTTCACTGAATGGCAGAGATCACCGTAAACCTACCGTCAAAGTATTTACAGTGTCCCTTCCTATAGCAGCGTGGTATTCAAGCTATTTAATATCACCTTCACTCTCAAAGATTGATGACACATTTGTTAAAATACCTCACTTCTGATCTGATCTTCCATCAATTCATCTATCTCACTTTTACTACCTACAACTGCCATTTGAAAGAGACTATTTTTAAATAGTCTCAAATTAATAAATATTGTCTAAAAAATGCATCCAAACCCCCACGATCCCCTAAAGCCTGTATAAATCCTAACTGTAAAATAAGACTAACAAAAAATTGAATTGCAGTTTATTTGGTGAAATGACTAGTGAAAGGTGAAGTGGTCAGCTAAAATAAGAACTAAGCAGCTAATGGAAGAGTACTTTATTTAGGAATGTGAGGAAGTGTAATATGCTACACATATCCTAAATTAGGTCTTGAGGCACTGCAGAGCTATGACTGCAAAGTCATTGTGTGTATATGGGTGAGAGTCGGCAAATAGCTGTGATGGAAGCTCAAAGTTTCTCTTTAATCTTGTAATATGTTCACTGGTATTTTATTTACAGAAGCAATTACTTCTGGCTATATATAGTTAGCTACTGTAATAGTTATTTTACAGAAATAGCAACCGAGTTTTATGTGTGAACATTCTCCATTCACTGGAATTTTTGGAACTTCTTGTCAGAGAGTGAGTGACCTGTGATGCTGCAGGATGACTGAGACAAATAAAAGCAACCATTTTCTATGCCTGCTAGTACTATTAAAGCTGAGGTTGCCATATCACAGTTTCTTGAACCTAACAGCATTGGTTTAAATTTAGCAAAGCTGAGACATTACATATGTTTATGTTACTTCCAAAATTTTGGCCTGGTTACAAAATACTCTGCACACTTTGAACTGAACAGATATTGAGACTGAGTCTGCAAGACTCATGGTAGTTGTTTTAAAGAATGATTCCTAGGATTGCTAACAGAGCCATTTTCCAAGTATTTTTAACAAACCTGCAGACTGCCATGCTAGTGGAAATACTGACACATTACAATCACAAACCAAAATCAATCTTTAACTTCTCCTGGGGAGGGCAGAAGGGCTGGATCTAAAGGGAAAACGTGTCTCTCTCTGCAGCCAAGAGCTGCACCTTTCTCTCATCTAGGATCAGGTTAATCCACCTCCATCTGCAGCTCTGATGAAGACCATGGAATTTCAGTCAGCTGATAAAGGCCTTATATGACTCTTATTTTCATCTTTACAGTTGTATGGATTTGGCCACATACATAAAAGCCCTCTCTTGGATTTTAAAGCACTAGCTTGCTTTTGAAGATGAGAAAAAAGAGTCAATAATGATTGAGAAAGACAGAATGTCTCTAAATGATAATCTGTATCAGGATATCTAGTACTATGACTACATTTTGACTACATATAAATTTTCTTGTTTCAAAAATTATCTACAGGTTGCTTGGTTAGAATTGTTTATTTAAACTGTCATACCAGTAACTGACCCATAGGGAACATGGCAGACATCAGATACTGTCTGTACACTGATTGGAACTGCTCAAAATTTTTCTGGCAGGAATATTCCTGTAAAATCTGAGATTCTTATCCATTCCCTTTATGTGCTAATGCCTGACCATATCATATCACAGTCATTGTTTATCCTCACAGAACGTTTTAGGAAATGTTATTAGTAGCCCATTTTAACAATGAGGAACTGAGGCACAGAAAGAGTCACTCATTGAAGGTCATACAGGACATCTGTAGCAGAGGAGGAAATTGAGTCTGAGATTCAGATTAATGTTCCCTAGAATGAAGCCCTTTTCATAGCTTGCTGAAAGCATTTGATCAATTTGTAAGCACTTAAGTTGCAATTTGAACAGACGGGAATAATGGGCACATTTTGAGGCCCCTCCACTTGCCAACATCATCTCCTCTTTTCAGAAGTGATGGATTCTGTCCCTGTGTAACAAGACACGTGACCTGGTGAATATTGAAGGTCCTGACCTGGGTGCTTCTGCATGGTCAGCAGAGGAAACTGGAAACTGATTTGCCTTTGAGGTATCCTAGTCCTACATATAGAAAATTGATAGGCATATACCCCATATACCTATGAGGTAAAATAAAGAGGAAAAGTGCTTTTATGGGGATAATAATACAGGAATAATATGTTTTGATAGTTCAGTGGACTAACTTTGAGTGAAGTACTTTAGTTCTGATTCTCCTGAATGTGACTTTTCCCAGAAAACTCTTGCAGTCTAGAAAAACATTTTCCATCATCTTGAGCATGCTTATAGACAGAAATTAGACCTCTACAAAAGCAGAATTGCCCTCTATCAATCCCTAAACCACCTTTGCTTCTGATTCTGAACAGACCTTCTCTTTGAAATAAATGCATGCAGTAACCCAGGAACAGTAGTCTACACTTCAGTCTAAACATCCTTTTGTATCCCTTAGCTTCCTTCCAAGATTTTATGCTTTTTCCATTTCCTTATGTATAGACATATGAGCATGCAACAAAGCTTTGTGAGTAATTTTGCAAAACAGTTGCTGGATCAACTGGGAGAAGAGCTACACTATCTTCCTTTCTGCAGATGGAGAGTTAACAGATCATGTATGGAATACCAATGGATTTTGAAGATGCTGGTATGGTTCTTTACATTTGCTCAAGGCATGTAATTTGTCTGTCCTTTCGTCCGTCACAACAGGGAAATAATAAGGCTGTGAGGATAAACACTGGTGCTTTCTGGAGCAATTCAGAAGCTCTTCAAACACACTCTGACAATAGGTACTTCACTCTACACGTCAGTAGGGACTCTGCATCATAAGGACCCTGCATCATCCATACACAAAGCACAGCTGCTGTAAACACACACAGAGCAATTGCTCAGCAGTGATCAGTGGATTCAGTGGGTGTTGGACTAAGAAAGTTGTTTACAGGATCTTCTTCCAAGTGGAACTTAGGTTCTGAGCATAGAGAACCCTCATTTTGAGAAAGCACCATGATCAATACTGTATGGGGCACTCATAGTCTGCAATGGTGAAGGTCACATTAGTTTTCTGGATAGGCAGGTCATAAGCTAGAGAGAGGATCTAGCTGTCTGACAAAAGCAATGATGAGTGGAGAAAGTAACAGTGACCCGGAGTTTCCATTTACAAGTGCTTACTACCACACAAAATAAAAAATATTGGTGCTTTGCCCAGCTGACAAGTAGAAAATATAAATACAGTGCAAACTATTTCATGGCAGACCTCTGCTTCTGCTGATTGACAGTGTCAAATCAAATGGTTACTTAGTACAGATCACTCATATCACTGCTGGGCACACAAGTGTTTAGGAGTCAGAGGCACAGATAAGGATGCCATCACACTGTATTTTTTTGTACAAACAGAGGCAGTGAGATGGTCTCTTGCTCATAGATCTTTCAATTTAAATATAAGGTAGGAAGAAACAGAAGAAGATAAAACCAAATAGGTACTAAAAAAGCACTTTTATTGTCAAGATAGAAAGTAGACTCAACACTGGCCAAGTTCTTCTAGGCCTTGTAAGCAAAAACAAATTGAGGAGGCTTTGAAATAAGCCATTTCTTTTTTCTTTTCTTTTCTTTTTTTTTTTTCAAATGCTCTTCAATCTTTATTGTTTGCAAAAGGCTTTTTCTAGTTAATTGGGAAATTATTGGTTTTTATTCTGTGAGGCCACGCAGACAGGTGCAGACAGATACAAGCAAACTCTGCTCATGCTCGGAGCTGCCCAGACATACGCTAGCTTCTGTCTAGAAGATGTAGAGTCATGCTAATGTGGCAGCATGCCCAAACTAACATACCCTGCTTCTCAGCAGTGCTCATTAGCTTAGGTTCATGCAGTTATCTGCTTCTGGACTGGGGCCTTCCGGTGTCTGACAAGCTAAGTGCGCTGGCAGAGTTCTCCTGCCTCTCTGGCCTCCTTTATGTACACATACCTTTATGTCATTACACGTTGTCACTTTTTGTTGAGAAATGGACTGTTAAAAATCACTGACTCTCTTTTCCTAGTTGCACTCCTAAGGAAACTTTTGCCAGTCTGCCAAGATGATGAAAACATACGAGAATCTCATGGTTCAGCTCACACCATCACCAAAGCAGCAGTAATGGCTGCAGAAGAAGCTAACTCACGAGCTGCCAAAGCGCCGAGGTAGGAAACAGGAGTATGGATTACATTCTTTATGAAGCCTGAGTACAGACCATACGACCCTCAGCACGTTCCTGCAACATGGCCAAGAACCAGGTTGCACTCTCATACCATAAGTAATCCAGCATCTGCCCCCAGTGGCAAATTTTTGGGAACACTGTGAAAGACTAGATTTCCTCCAGTTCCCAAAGAGGAGAGAGGAAGACCCAGCAAATTGTCCCACCGGTTCATCTCCCTTCCTGACATTTCAGGTGGCATCAATTTTCCAAATACCAGAAAAAGAGACCACTGTTAGGACCCATAATCCATCTCCTAAACTAAATGACAAATTTGACTGGGTATATGTTGAATTATGTGTACTATGGAAAAGACATAGGATTCAGTCCTCATTGGTAATATCGGATATGGGAAACTACACTCAATTTATCTTTTACCTGTCTATCAGATGTAGAAAATTGCACTCAGTAATATGAGAATGTTGCTGAGAATGCAATGTGAAGGACTCAGTGGGGAAAGGGACAATTCAGGTTACTCATCAGATTTTAATTCTGCCTCCTTGTGGTTATTTCACTAAGCTACTCTCACAATTTTCCATGGGATGTCTCCATTCATCAGTAAATATTTGCACAAGGGGCAGTATAAAGATTACACAAGGAGCTCTAAGCATGGCGCTTTTTTCTGGGTTTTGCAGCCTAAATAGTACTCTTTAAACACAGCTTTAAAAAAACCAAACATATCAGGCACATATATTTTTACAATAACATTTATACTAACATATATATATGAGAAATTTTACTGTGGTTATACCCCGAGTCTCTTTTGCAAGCAAGTATACACTTATTTGGTCCAGTCTGCAGACTGCTAGGAAGCTGAAGCTGCAGCTCATGCATTCCATTAGCAGAGCCTATTAGCTGAGGTTTACAGCTGCACTAGCTATGGCTACACAGCTTCTCCCCAGCACAGAGTACATGTGGATCTTTTTCTTGTAGGAGAGCACATACACAAACCTCCTGCTGAAGAATTTTTAAGCTGAGCTTGAGAAAGCATTCTATTCAGGGCAATACTGGAATAGGCTGACACTTAAGTCCTTCTGAAACCAGAGGGGTAATCTGTGTTTAAACTTAGTCCTATGCTTTAATCTGCTTTTTTACTATTTTGTTATCCTTAACAGAGATAAACATAAGCATGTGCTTTCCTGACTGGAGCATTGAAAACACTAACATGCAGCAGTTCAGACAGTGATTTACTGGTGTCAAGTCTAGCCCTTATCAAAGAACAATAACCTAAAGAACAAGCATTACGTCTAGGAAATATAAAGCTATTTTGCTTTGTGACTATATCACATTGCATTAGAAAGTAAATCCTATGCATGTATGATTGAAGTAATCTTACTGAAAACTATCCATATTAGGGAGTTTCAAATTTTATATATTTGAATTTACATCTGGTTTCTTCTTTTGCGCTGAACTCTGAAATAATTGGGTAAGTGCCTTTTTAAGGGTTTAGAGAAACGTCAGTCTTAGTCTTTTTCAGCAGGGGTCACTATAAACAACTCTACAAAAAACTGCCAACACAGAATTTGTATGCCAGGACAGAAAAATTACTGATTATAGATAAGGAATGGTGTCACGGTAAGCGAGCATGAGAAAGAAATCATAACATTTATACATAGGTAATTTCTTTTAAAGCAGTTGTACAAGCTTAGCCCATCCTTACAAGAACAGTGACCTAATTTCAAACTATTTATAGAAGAGAAATAAAGTTGACTGCATGATATGTACTTAGACATAGGAATTTTAATGCAGTACATCAAAGGAGTCAGATGACACAGGCAGTATTTTTATATTCTGTAAAAAGTTGCACTCTAAGTATTACAAAATAGCATCAGAACAAGTATTTAAATATGATTATTAAGATATTTATAGTCACAATCTTTTGTCCTTAGATATATAGTGCACCGAGTTCCAATATTTATTTAAAGGTTGTTTTGGCACAAGAGTAGAATATGGTCTGAAATATAAAAAATCAGAACCTTATTTATTATAAAGGACAATGTTTTGCCTGAAAAACTGTCACGTTCTATCATGAATTCATGTTTCCTAATATTACACGAAATCACCCTTTGCTCTGCTCTTACTAGGACAAAAATCTAAGTGAATCAGCTCCGAGCGTGCAAACATTTACACACTTAATTACCTTTAAATATGTGAGAAGCCCTATTGAGGTCTGTGAGTCAGATCCTCAACTTGTGTAAATCACAGGCCCTATTTAAATCAATAGAGCTGTGACAGTTTATATCAGCCGAAGTTTTGGCACCAGAGATACAACCCTATGCTTAAAGACAAGTATGTGCAGAAGTCTCTCTCCAGGCCTCTGGAAACTAAAGAGGTCAGGTAAACTTCACGGAAAGAGAGAGGCTGCATGGAACATTATTGTGTTTAAAGTCATTCCAGACTGCTAAATACACATTTATTATAATGTCAAGATGAAAAATTATGAATCATTTACGTTTATTGCACCTTAGTTACATTGAAGATGTTGCCTTTCCAAGGCTGGAGGACAGCTGGCTCATAGTTATGACCACAAGTTGCAAATATTTATGATACGAAGCAGAAGACCTTTTAGGGTAATGGAAGCTTGAAAGACGGCTTTAATGTAACAGCCTACTTGCTCCACTCTTCTAGTGATGGCTCCAGAAACCAGCACCCATTAAACTTAACACACAAGATATGGACTTCACAGGATCCTTGCTGAATGTAACTTAGTAGGTATGGACGAAAAAGATGCAGAGACTACAGGGAAATATAACCTTAGATGAAACTTTAAGGCAGGTGACTAACACTTGGATGCTTTTTCCAGCACTAGAGTGTGAAGGCTTATAAGGAAAGATAATGCAAGTTCTAGTGTGCATGGGTAAAAGAACATGAGCACCCTGTGTATATTGGGATCTATGTGCTCTTACCTACTCCGGGGGCTGAAAGGGCATGTATTTATTTCTGTGTGTTCTGCAGTCACCTTTGATACAGTACCTCAGCGTCACGCAACGATGATTTCTGCTTCCCAATACTTCTGTGAAAAAAAAATTGCTTTTTGGGTAGAAAAAGCCGTGGAAACGTTTCTAACGCCTTTCGAACTCCCGCCAACCAAGAACCGAACCCAAACCTTCTTCACGGCCGCCCTTTCTCCTTGGTTTAAGTGAAAAGAGGCCGCTCCTCCCGCCCCGCGGATGTCGCCGCCCCCCGGCCCCTCCCGCCGCGCACCCCGGGCCCGGCCCCGCGCTGGGGGGCGGTGCGAGGGCGGAGCCGCCCCGCCCCCTCGGTCCCCGCTTCCTGCAGCGCGGCAGCGCCGCCGCTTCCGGCTCCTCCCCGTGGCGCGGCGGGCGGGCGAGTCCGCCATGGCCGCGCTGGCGGCCCTTTCAAACGCGGCAGCCGGCGGCAGCAGGGGGTAATGACTGGGGAAGCCTTCCGCTCCTCGCCGGGACGGGGCCGCGGGTGAGGCGGGGCGAGCAGCGGGGCTGCGCTGGCCCCGGTGCTCTCCGTGCCACACCGCGCCTGCAGGAGAGGGGTTCGCTCTTGTCTCGCTTGTCTAGGTGGAAGCGAACCTCTTCTTTTCCTGGGCCTCCGTCTGTGCTCCCGGCCTCACCCCCAGGCCGGCGGGACAGGGTGGCATCGCCCTGCAGTGGTGCCCGACCCCGTTGCGAGGGGGTGAGCGGGCCCGGGGATGCGGGAGAGCGGGACAGCCCCGGGCTGGGCTGAGATGGGGGGGCGTCGGGGTCCTCCTGCGCCCCTGTCTGGCTTGGGGCACGGAGGGGCTTGTGGGGTAGCTCACTGCGTGGTCCTGCCAGGCAGCTGCCCTTCCCGGGCCGGGAAGGTGACGTTTAGCTCGGTTAGTCCTTCCTCTTGAATGATACCAACAGACCCAAGGAAAGCAGGGTGTCGCCAGGGGAAGAGTAGGGCTTCAAGTACGTAGAAGTTTATTTTAAGCTCCGTCACGTTTCTGGGCCAAAAAGCAGTGATTTGGGTGGTAGTGACTCACCAAGCAACAAACAAATACATTACTCTTGACTCCCCTTTTGCCTCCTAGGCTCCAAAATGTGTATTTTGGTGTGATAAACTCTGCTGTTGCAGTCACCATGCAGAAGACATGCCCATCTTCTGTGTCCCTTCGGAAGTAAAGACATCCCATTTAATTAAGCGTGATGGGAGTGTTACTGTATAGCTGGTTTGGTGGATTTGAGAAAAGGAGTAGTTGCACATAATGTAGCAGTCTGTTGCTGTATCAGAAGCAGTATCCCCCTGGTTTTGGATAATGTCTGTCTTCATAGTTGGTTTGAGATAAGTGGATTAATGAAAATACATGAGGAATGTTTGTGTGCTCCCTTTCTTGTGTAGTCCTCATCTGATTCGTTTACAGGCTGCTACACAACACAGGTTGTTCCTTTTCTCCAGTGGGACCACTAGTTATAGGAACAGGCATGGAGTAGAGTGTGCTTTCTCAGGGTGTAATTTGTGTGTTTCATCTTTTTGGTGGTACTTCTGTAAGTAGTACCAGTAGGTAGTATTCCTACTAGTCTTATACCTTTGCCTTTCCAATTAGCTTTGGGGACTGTTTTGCCGTATGTCCCTCCCTTTCTTTCTGGTTGCAATTTTCCAGTTAGCGCTGGAGTCTCCTAAATGGTGTCTGCCACTCCTTTCTCAGGCAGGCCTGACTGGCTTTGTGCAACTCCTTGGAAATCTGTACCAGCTTCTCTGAGCAAAAGTGTCTGGAAGTTCTCCAAGATTTTAACCTCGAGAGGATTACAGTAAGTTGGATTTATATTTTCAAGTACAACTCAGTTGACCTTATAAAACCCTGGAGAGATAAAACAATTTCCATACAAGTCCCTACCATTGATCTGCATAGCATTTTTTCCCCTGTGTCGTTAGCAGCATGCTCACACATTGATTTTTTTTTTTCTTAGAATGTTATTGTAGCATTCAATGGAGCTGTCTTAAAATGACAAGCCAAATCAACCTGTTGAGAGCCTCCGTATATTTATTGAAGTGGGCCATTCTGCTGCTACTATAATGGTCTGAAATTCACTTGTCATGTGGGATTTGTATAGTGCTTTTTATGTCCTGCCCCAGGTGCTTCATGTTATAATAAACTGGTTTGGCTTAGACTTAGGAAGAAGCTGAAATGCAAAATTCTGTTATCCTTGCTCTTTTATTTGTGATGGAAAAGCAGAGGCTGTAGAAAAAAGTTTGAGGAGCTTCATGCATAGAGGGATTTCTGTTCTGGTAAGGAATGTGTTGCTTTGGATTAACTGGAAAGGGGCTTTGGAAGTTTTTGTGGCCTTTTTAGCTGGAGAGGGCTTTTTGCAGTTACTGACAAGAAGTTAAATTCCAGGTGTATTTGTGGTGGTGGTGTGTTTGTTTGGATTGTTGTTTTTTGTTTTGTTTTGTGGGTTTTTTTGAATCCTGTGCCTTCTGGTAGAAAAATCTATTTGATTGAGTTATTTTTGATTCTGAAAATTGTTGGTGGAGCTTCAAAACAGGTGTGAGCTAGTGCAGGAATTTTTCTGGGGAGTTAGGAAAATGAGGGGGAGTGAGGATTTTTTAGTCTAATTACTTGTAAACTGTTGTTAAAACTTCTCTTTCTGCAAGCAGTTGCTTATGCCACCTGGGTTCACATATGAAGCAATTTGCTTTTAATTGGTTGTGCCTTTGCATGAATAGGGAGATTGAAGAGAACAGCAGCCTCTAAATGAGATTTGGATTGCTCCTTAACATAATAAGGTCTTTAAGGCCTCAGTCTACTTATATTCTATGTGCAGCCTAAACCTATTTGGGGAGAGAGACCAGAGAAATGATTGCTTCCTTGCTGTATGTTTTGTACATACCCATATTAAGATTCTGTACAGTAAAGTATAATAAGAGCTACCCTGTCAGTTGTCTTTATTCCTGGTATGGCCCAACGCTAAACTACACTAGCCTTATTTTAATGAGTAGCTGATAGGCAGGGAGAAGTGTGCTATTTACAGCTGTCAGGACAGCAATGTGGAGCTCTGCATTGGATGCAGAGAATAGAAGTGGTGGGAAGAAAATAAGTGGCAACAAAACTGATGCCATACTATTTGGGGAGTGGACCCAGCAGATGTCTTTTTCTACAATAGCAATGATTTAAATAGTTTCAGTTCTTCTTCACCGGATAGCGTAGTAGCTCTGTGAAGTCCTTTAATTTTTAACTGGGAAGTACTTTTGAAGAACATGCTGTGACTGTTGGGTTTTGTGGAGACACAAGGCTTTAGTCATGGCTGAGTGTGTTTCGAGCAATGGTGCTGTCATCTGGGACATGGACAAGCAGGTGGGTTTTGATTCCCCTGAATAGGGGGCCAAGGGTCTAATTTGAAAGTTCAGCATTAAGGTTTCAGACTATTGCACAGAAACAAAAGATCATATATGGACAGATACGGAATGAAACAGGAGTTGGGAGCCTAAGTATGTGGGCAAGGTCAAAGTTTCCAGGGCCTAGCTCATGTTCCTGCCGTGGAAGTAAAATATTGTTGGAGAGATGAGTAAGAACTGTTTTTTCTCAAAGAACAGCATTGCTTAAAATTAAAAGGTTTGTGATTACATATATAAAATGAGAAAAAATGTGTTAGCTAGTGTTACTTGGAAGTTTTCTGGCCTCAGATGTGAGGAGAGCTGCTAGAACAGAGCTTGTAGGAGTTCAATATGCCAGTTGGCAAGCTGGTGAAATCCTGCACAGGGTGGTTGGATAACTTGTGAACAGCATTGGATACTGCATGTTTACTTCCTTCAGGTGATGAGTACAGGAAATGCCAAGCACTGTAAACACCTCTGTTAAGGTACAGCAATACTGAACACAGACACAGGAAGGGAAAATGTTTACTCTGACCTGACAGTGGTATAAACAGGTTACTCTGATTTTTCAGCTTTGTGGTTGGCTCTTTTGCAGCTATGGGACTCTTCTGGTTTTGAAGGGGACATAGATCTATGCAAACTCTAGTTTCTTTCCTTGGGGGTAGAAGCCAACTCTCACTTTGAGTATGGTTAACTGAAGATGACAGAGAAGGAAGAGATAAAGGCACTTTCTCACTGAGGTGTCTATCTGGAAAATATAATAGGAGATAAGTGGCCAACTTCACACTGGCTTGATCCCAGCATGCTGTGGGAGGGTGAATGAAGCTCTTCTGAGTTCCCTCAAGACTTGAGGCAGGAGACGTGGGGGACCATATCCCATAGAAGTGAAGCATGGAACTAGCAGTAGGTGGTTTGATTGTCTTGTCATGTAGTCAGTGCAGTCAGTGTTGTAGATGCCCCATGTGGAGCTTAACTGTATTTGCCTGTTTCTTGAATCTTCCTGTCTCACTTCAGGGACTGTCTCTAAGCTTTCTAAAAAAAAAATATCTGTATTAGTTATCTGTCATCAACAGTGGCATTTAAACTTGTTGCTTTTTCATCCTCTTCCCTGCCTCCCCCTCTGCAGTGAATCACAGAAGGGCTGTTTTTCTTAGTCATTAACTGTAGGTGTTTGCACACCCCAGCACAAGCAGCTCAAGAGGAAAATTTAGCAGACAGCTGTCTGGCAATTTGGAATTAAATCAGAAATACTTTTGTGGGTTCTAATTAAAAAATTATTTTTGTAAACAAGAAGTATACTTGTAGTAACTATAAGATTCTTTTCTACAAATAAATAGTACAGTTATTTTGCTGTATTCATTATGAGAAGGAGAGGTGGTTATAACTTATTTCACTTGGAGTGAAATATGACTCTTTTTTTCCTTATGATACCCCATGTTTGATACTTATCTCACAGATGCTTTTTTGGTATTGACTTTTATTTTCATCTGTAGAACTCCACTTTAGCTTCTGACCATGGCTTGACTGTTCATGGAGAGTGGAGAGTTACTCTGAAATAAGTTTTGTGTTTTGAATTGATATCTTACCTAAGTTCAAATTAGCTTTAGTTGCAGATATAAAAACCTTTAAGAGCAAAGTTACCACTCTTCTCAAGAAAATTTAGTAGATTAATAGCATAATGAAAGTTGGAGTATATGAGACTAACTCACTATGTGCTTGTAAGAACTGACACTATTGATGAGTGGGACAGAGGACAGATTCTGTGTTGGTCTTACCTTCTTTGATCTTCTGGATCAAACATATTTGAGACTTCTCCAGATTTCTAAAGTACTGCAACAAACACTTTAAAGATGATCTAATGATTTTTTTTGAAGTGGAAAATCTAAGAAATCAAATAAAAAAAACCCCCCAAACCCAAACATTGAAATGCCCTGTAAAGACTCAACCTTATTACACATCACCTTCTATTCTGTTTCATACTTTCCTATGCCATTTTTATGTTGGCCGTATGGATGTTCTGCTTCTTTCGGTGCGCTGTTTGAAGACAAGTAGATTTGGACTTAAGGATGTAGGAGCAAATCCTACTCTGTTCATGAGGAATGTGAAAAATACCTGGTTTCAAAGACTGAGGAGCTCATCTCCTGTTGTTGTGCTGATATGGAGAGTTAAATAGGTCGTCAGCATTGGATGTCAGGAAATACAATTAAGTTTATAAAGTGAGCATTACTATTGCCACAATCTTACTTAATGTAACAACATAAATGTTGAGATATTTTGAGACTCTGGCCTTGGCCACTTGAGGTGAGAGGGAAATACTAGTGGAAAAGGCCTTCCAGATGAAGTTTTCTTTCTACATGGACTTTTGGGTAAGCTTTGGAACTGTCATGGTGATATGCTGAGTGTTCAAAATTGGCAGTGAAGTTTAGAGTAGTGTTACTTAGTGAGGGGGTTGCTGACCTCCAGTGAGAAACTGTGCATATTGGCTTTTTCCTTCTTACTTGCAGTGATTCAATGCGTAGCTTCCAAAATTGCTCGGAATACTAAAGAATACCCACCTAGCTGGATTAGGTGAAGAAGAGTGACAGATATAGAAATTGTAAGCTAAATAGCTAGTTGGAAAACTGTGAGAGCTAACCATTTCAGAAGTGTGCCAGTGCCTGCAAAAGAATGGATCAGAGATCCATCTGGCTTGGATGTTGCCTAATTTTGGAAATCTTGGTGTTACTGTTTTTTGTTTCTCCCATTCACAGATTAAACTATGATATAAAATGGAAACATTATTGTCATACCTCTGAGGTAATGGAAATAAATAACTAATTAATTCAGAACTGTGATAATGACTGTTCAGGTATAAAGAGCAAAGGAAAACGGAGAAGTGGATTGGCTGGATGAGGTTGCAGGTGTCTCAGAACTGTCAATGAAAAGTCACCTGGGAAGCTAATAAGGTGAGTAATATTTGTTGTGTTCTGCGGAGATTTGTGGTTTTCTGTGGTGGATGTGTATTCTAAGCAGTCACATAGTGGGATTTTGGTCAGTGACACAGCACAGAAATGCTGACCTGTTACCGACCAAGATGATTGGTAGAGGAACGCGTTTTGCAAGCAAGCTAATAGTACTTTTTGACGTGGGTCTCTTTCAACTACGGTGCAGAAAACTGTCATCTAAATTTTTGTTCTACTTTACAAGGAAAACTTGCTGAAAGCCATTTATAACAGTGGTTGTGCTACTAGTGCTTGAGTCAGAACGAAGTTAGATTAAAGGGCGTTTTGCCCTTAAGTTAAATGGCACTTTGCAAAATGCTTATCCACTTTGTATTGTGCAAACATGGGACTTTAAGCCTCACAGTGGTAAGACTGCATCAAAGGTCAAGTTACAAAGAGTTGGAGAACACAATGTGAAGAACAATGAAATTGTGCCAGATGGCGTAAAATAAGCTACTGAGTTTTATAATTATGGAAATAACTTATGATTTGCTTTTTTTTCTTGTTAAGTTTTTTAAATTTTGATTTTCTGTCAGGTAAAATTTTGAGGATACCTACAATTTTTTAACTAAAACCAATAAATATGATTATTAAAATTCACAGGCCCAGCTACTACCAAAAATTCTATGACTGTTTAACTGAAATGTAGCTATTGTAGGTATGAAACTTGGATCAGGAGAAAGTGTATGTCTTGCCTTTTTACTTTTGGTAATTGTTTTATGCACTTGCTATATGCTAGTGAGCGACTCATTCAAAATAATAGTTTTTATTGTGCATACAAGCAATGGATAGTCTTTAAAGGTGAAATTCTAGACCATAATTGACAACTGTCTTGTCCTGTCCCATCAAAACCATATGTGAGCTCACTTTACTAGATTTTAATTTGAGTTCCTGTGCTGTTTAGATGGATGGAGGAAAGACTGGCATAGTATATATGATAACCAATAATATGTTTGAGAACCAGTACTCTATTTGCTAGGATAGCTTTACATGCAAGTCAAATAATTAACTCCATGTGAAGAGAAAAGTATTTTGAGAGGTTATAGTGCTGGTGTGTTTGTTTGCTTTGGTTGAATGTGTGCTGCTGTGGCCTAAATTCTTGGATGCCGAGAAATCCAAACTCTCTCTAGAGGAAACGTTTGTGATTGAAGACATTATGAGGGCACATTTGGCAGTGAGTTAAAGGGCTGAATAAGAGAATACAGCTTCAACCAAATGTCCTATTTCTCTCTTCTTGCCTCTGTTTCAGATGTCATCTCTACCAAGGAGGGTGAAATCTCAAGCCAAAGCCCTTACATCAGAAGAACTACCTTCGTTTCTTAATTCGTAAGATCATTTTTTTCCTTAGGATTTTTTTAAAGGTTTATACTAAGCATGAGCAATTGCTTAAGAACAACACTCAGTTTCTGAGAGGTTGATTAAAAGTTTTTCATGCACACAACTTCAATTATAAAACACAAATTACGTATGTTTCTTCATGCTCACAGTGAAGGTATCATGAAAGGGAATTGCCAGTTCTCCAAACAGAATCAGATGTGTACGCATCCCCAGAACTAGTTTCGTAAAAGTTGGTAAATTGTTCAAGTCATTAGCTCTGCAGCAGTGTGAAAGACCTGTATTTGTTGAATCTACCTACCTTTCTGGTAATTCTTACTGTTTGCTTTCTTTCATACCAGAAAACTCAAATTAACTTGCGTATGTATATTTTTTATTCTTATAGGCAATATTGTTGATTTGTTTGTTTTTCAGGAGCTCTGAATCAGAGGAGGAAGAGGAGGAATGGAAGCCAAAAACAAAAATCGCCAAGAAACGTTGTTTGCCAAAGAAAAATGAGGCAAAAATTAAAAAAGCTGCTGTTCCACAGCCAGCTGGGGCCAAGAAAATGGTCAAGAAGGTAGCAATAAAAGAGGAATTGGTGAGTATCTATAAGCAAGAGACATATAATTACTGCAGTTGGCAAGTAACATGACAAGAATTTTTCCAGCTTTGGTTCGCTTGGTTGCCTCAGTCTGATCAGCTTGTATGATTCCACTGTTCCTGTAAATATTCAGTATGTTGGATAAACATGACTTTCTTATGCATTAAAGTGTCCATATCTAAGGGCTACCTTGAAAATTTTGGCCAATGATAATGGAACGTGGTTTTCCCTGGAGATCTTTCGACAATGTAAATAAATAATGCCTGTCTTCTTTCTCTAATGTCTCTGGTTTCTGTATTGCAACTTTGACATCTTTTTTTTCACTGGCTGGGTAGCACAAAAAAAAGGAGCCTGTGCTTACGTTTTCTTGCATGGCTGTCCAATCCAGTAAGGATTACAGTTTTAATATGATTAATATAAAATGCTGTTCTCTTGGAGATCACTTGCCTCTGTCAAATATTGACATCAGAGATCACACCATGGCAAAGCCAGTCCTTCTGCCTTCTGAAGATGGTCTCTCTGGAAATTCAGGAAAGAAAGTGTGGCTTGTCCAAGGTTAAACTGTATCTTGGCAGACTGAATCTCAGTTCCAGTTCTCATGCCGGGAACCTAACTCATTAAGAGAGTGCTTACCTGCCCTGCTTTTTCCTGTTTTGTTGAGATGAGTGGAGGTAAAGACCGTAGGTCAGTGTCTTCTGAACCAGAGTCCAATTAAATTCTTTCCTGCATAATTTTATTTGATCATTTAAATCACAGTTCTGCTGGATGTGTTTGTATCATTTCCTCCATGAAAGATATATTTCAGGTTATTTGATTTCTGGCTTGGCATTTCAGTGCTGAACAGGGACATCACTTGGGAAAATGATGTCTGGTAGCAAGTCTTTCTAGATTTTAAATGCAATGTTGAACTACTTTGTAACGGTCAATGCTTAATATGGTTTCAATGTCTTTTTGGCAGGATGTGTCCTTGCCTATTGCACCTGTAGAAGATAATAGAATGCAACTTGTAAAACCTAAGGAAGAAGATGTAGGCACTAAACCAAAAAGTTTAAATCAAGAGCCAAAAGTGCCTAAAAAAATGGAAATAAATTCATTCCAGGGGAAAAACAAAAAGGGTTTAGGGAGTGATGAAAAACCCTCAACGAGTGTTCCTGTAGTGGGGAATCAAGTGAAGCATGAGAAATGTGAAGAGGCTTTTGCATTCGATGGACCACCCTCTAAAAAGATTAAGTTGAATGCATGTCCTGAAGGAAAGCCAGTTAAAAATCTTGGAAGGAACAAAATAAAAGAAGAATTTGAAATGAACTGGGATATTGTACAGGTATGAGATCTTTTCCTTTTCTGAGTTATCAATGAAACTATTTCATACGTAACTGGCATTTAGAATCTTAACATAAAATTTCAGTCCTCTGAAGTTAAGTAGTCGTTTAACCTCTGCTTAAGGTGTCATACTACATGTATAAATATAGATGTTGGTTGGTAACTGTTAGCCTTCTGGTATTTGTGACTTCGGCAGTCTTTAGTAAAAATCCTGTAACAGTTTGCCTGTTTCACCTTTATCAGCTCATGGTTTTTTTGTGGATGTACTCAACTGAAACTCCTTCAGGAAGGGATGCCGAAAGATTTGGGGTGACTGTGTGCACAGTTTCAGTTTAAGATTTAATTAGTGTGGATTGTTTAGTTGTAGAGACTCATTTGAGAGTGTTTATGGTCCCATCACGGAGGAGATCGTGTTCCTCACACAGCAGTGACATCAAGGGAGATACCGTCTTTGTTTTTGTAGGATGTTAACTTTGAAGCTGTTCAGGTGAAGACAGTTTTAGGATAGCTCTTGTGCTGAGAGACTAGGTGTGGTTATGGAAGATTTTAATATGAGCAGAATGGGAATAGTTAGGACACATTGTATTCATCATCCTTAGTACTCTCTGCTTGAGAAGACTATAAAATTTTGTTTGTGAGTTTCATAAAATATTCCCAGAAATACAGATGGAGAATTTGATCCTTGTGTATTGCTGCTCTAAAAGCAGTGACTATGATTGCACGGATGTTGTTATATTTTAGGCTTCAGGATAAAACTTTTGAAAGGCTTTTATATCAGCTGTCTATGGGATTAACTGTAGTGAAGTGCAAACAAACTGTGACAGTTAAAATGTTATGAAGATAAGCTACTTATATAGTTTTTAATTGATTCCACATTGATACACTATAACTTTATCTTTAGAAAACTCAATTTGTACAAAATCATGATTAACTTTGTAAGGTTTGGTTCATCTTGAAACTGTTAGTAGTATCATGTTAGTTTCCTGTTATTGGTTGAGTGGGATTTGGATCAGCTCTGGCTTTGTGGGTTTTGTTTGTTTGTTTAGTTTAACCATGATGTATGTCATTGTTGGCTTAAAAAACAAAATGCCAAATTTTCTCAGTTACCATGTACAGTTTACTGTCTTTCTATTTTGTTTTACAATTTTTTTGTTGTACAATTTTTTTTGTTCCCAAGAGGCAGTCCTTCCTTCTTTTTTTTACTGTGATTACAAGTTTCTGGAAATATTGGTTGCTGCATGTCTTGCTGAAATACTGGATGTGATGGCTGGATGCACGAAAATCCTGACATCCACTCTTAGGGAGGACAGTAGTCCCTGCTGGCCAGTGGAATATTCTGGGAGTGGTTTTGAATGTTGAGTGAGAGGCTCTTTAAAGCAATCTACCACCTTTCTTAAGTGTGTTTTGTTTCTTTGCTGTGTTTTGTTGTTTTTTCTTTTCTCCTTTGACAGGCCTTGTCAGACATAACAAATGTCGAGCCATGGGTATGTGCAAACTTAATTAATCTCTTTCAAGAAGAAAACACAATTCCTTTTATTGCTCGCTATCGAAAAGAGCTCATTAATAATCTGGAGGCCGATGCCTTGCGAGAAATGCAGCAAACCCTGGAAGAGCTACGGTAAGTTAGCGCAGGGAAGTATCTGGGTGGGAGGTAAGTAACAACTGACTACCACTTCTGTGTCCCTCTTTTTGGCACTTTGTATACACTACAACTATAAAGGAGCTTATAAAAAAAGAGTTTAAAACTGAGATAATTATGCTTGATACCTGCCTGGGGTTTTGTTGGTGTTTTTTTTTTTTTTTTTTTACTTTAAATAACAAGACATCTAGCATTATTAATTGCCAAAGAAAAACTAACATCTTAATTTCCTTGCAGTTTATTACAACTGCACAGAAAAAATCTTGTACCGAAAGAGTAGTTTATAGTTGCTGGAGATATGTAGCCAGATGAGATGTAAGCTGCATCTTAGAAAAAGATCTTAGAAAAAGAATCACTAAGAATCCCTTGGCTTCCTGCTTGGAGCAGGAAGCCTCTAGCAAAGAGCCCTTCTTGAGGTTGGAGTGTACCAGGAGAGCAGGCTAAACTCTCCCAGACCATTGCAGCAAAGAAATGATCAGCAAAGCCTGTTGCAGTGATGGGTGAGACTGCTTTCATTCCTTCTTGCTTTTGGGTGGCCACATGTTCTTGAAATGGCAATTGCACAGACTTACCAGCTGTTCAGTCAACATGGTGCCTTCCTCCTTGTACTCCCTGCTATCCCCTATCAAGAGGTTCTTTCCAAAGAAGGAAGGTAGCCTGAGAGAGTTCTTGTCTGAAGAAGTAATTTCAATAACAAAATACCTCTGCTGCTTGCAGCTGGTCATGTGTATCTTATTGAAGACCTGGGAGTTTAAATCTGGTACCCTGTGCTTGATGCTGCAGAACTATCTGTACATGAATTGCAGCTCTAAGTGCTCATCAGCGTGGGTTTATCTTGGGGCCTTTTTGTTTGGCTTCTAGGTCAGTAATCTTGTAGAAATGTAAGTAACAGTATTGACTATCAGTATTGTTTTCCTTAAAGCTACCACAAGATATTTTGATAAAATTTTGAAATAATTGGAGAAAGAGAGTAATGGTTAGAAACATTCGGATTATCAGACTTGGTTTGTTGAGAATTAGCATGAGATACCATCTTCAGGGATTCCAGAGAGTTTCAGCAGTGTAATACACAAGGTCACAATCAACAGACTTTTTAATTCACTGTGAAATGTGACTGTTAATATTAATCTCTTGCATTTTAGTACTGTTGCAAAGAAGACACATACAACGATACAGAAGTTGAAGAAAGAAGGAAAATTATCTGGTTGCCTTTTGAAAGCATTATTAAATTGCAGGACTTTGGAAGAATTGGACCACGTGGTCAGTACTCTGGTCTCTTTCAGATCATCCTTAGTTTAAATGTAATCTTGCATAACTAAATAGTGCATAATGTCAAGTACATAGCATGACTGAAATATTTCCTTGCTTTTTAATAACTATGTTTTGTTTTCTTTTTTGTTATAAGTCTGCACCTTATAAAACTGGGAGTAAAGGCACCAAAGCCCAGAGGGCCAGGCAGCTGGGATTAGAACCTGCTGCTCTCTCCCTCCTGCAGAACCCTTCGGAACTCAATCTCTTTTCTTACATTAGACCCAATACCAAAGGTAAGTGCTCTTCTTCTGTGAGCAGTAATGTCCTAAATACCTGAAAATATTTTAAAAGGGGAATTACTTTAAATTGTTCTGATATTGCTGGACTACTTTAAATTCAACAGCACTTTAAGCAACATGTGGTAAGAGTTTACATTTAATGCCATGACTTTCCAACCTTACCTGTCTCTTAGTAAATAGTGATAATTATGGTATAAAAGAGAGAGAAGTCTGGAGATCTTACAGTTGACATCTGTGTTTACTGGTAAGAGAGAGGGAACTGCCCCACACACCTGAAATCTCTTCATGGTTCTACTTGAATTGTTTCCTGAAGAGTTGATGGTACAAGAAGCTTATGCTCATGAAGGAAATGTCATCCAGCAAAGCATATCTTAATAAAAACTGGCCTTGGTGATTGGGAATGAACAGGAGAGTTCTTGTTATTGGATGACAGTAGGGATTGGAGATGTAATCTCTGAAGTTTGGCCAAGAACTTTTAACAACGTGATTGTCACAAATAGACTGCAGAATTGTGTGTCTTTGTGGATGCAGTTATGGGTGAATCTGTAGGGGGCAATCTCTGACAATAAAATGCCAAGATTCCTGCATCCTTCTTTATGATGTTAAAATAGAGATGTACTTCTGTTCTTCCCTGCCCCAACAGATACTTTTGCAATTTCAACATAAAGATACTGAACCTCCTTAGTAAGGCTGACTCTTCCTTCTTCAGTTTATTTTATTTAAATATTGCTTATAAAACTCTGCTAATTTTGCATTGAAAATCAGTTACCGAATATTTTGATTTTTAATTAACTGCATTTTAGCAGATGTTGTTACTTCATACAGCAGCATATTGCAGCCACGCATTGACTGTTCTGACAGAGTCTAAAGAGCCAAAAGAAAATCTTCATGGTGGAAGTTCAAATAAATTATTTAGAGCATATTCAGAAGGAAGTGCTATTTGTTGCAGCATAAACATTAGCTTTTGAAAATCAGTACACCTATTTTCAATTTTGTGCTAAAAATAATTCTGCTTAGGTTTATATAATGGTTTGCATTTGAAAGACTTCAGAAATTTGTATACATCTATGAACTGGGTCACCTTCATCAACTTGGGAGCCAGTTTGGCAACCTATATACAACTTGAGATCAGAGTGAATTTGCAGTACAGAAAAGTTTTCATCAAATCTTAATATTTCATTCTTTCAAATTCTCAATGTTTTTCAACTTATACTAAAAATAAACTGAAATAAAAACAGCAGTTCATGTTTCAAAGCCAGACCTTGGACAGTTAAGGAAGCAGGCTCCCCAGAAAATTTAGTTCTTCCTTTTAGTTGTATGAATGGTCAAATATTTCTCTCATTACACAAACATGTGCTGGTGGACACAGTAAAATGCCCACGGAAACTTTATAATTTTAATTGACTGGGTTTGGCCTATGCTATCTCGTTCAAATTCTCTACTAGAATTAAAATAATTTTGCCGTGCACACTTGTGGTACTTTAGTGTCTTAATTCATATTCAACATGATGCACGTCCTAAAATTCCCTTAGCTTTGTGTTCTGACATGACATTACTTTTACCATAAGAAAAACTAACTTGTAAATGTAAGGATCCAAATTTTATAACTTCTGATAAGTTCAAGCATTTAATAATGTATTCTTATTCTCACATTTTTTTTCTTTCTAGCAGTGAAGTTTAACTTCCTTGCCTTAAAAAAGGGCAAGATGAATTTTTTATGGTGTGTAACTTTATAGCCCAATCAGAAGCAGGATTCTAGATTCAATATAATGAATAGCTAGAGCTATGCAGTTTTTTAAAACAGGTTAATAAAGCTCTTTCAGTCCATCAGACAGCAAAATGAAAAATAATGTGTGCCGAAGGATGCAGTTAATGCTGCATTTGCAAGCTCTAGGATTCTTGCTTTTTGCTCTGAAGCATTGGTTGCTGATTGTTGCTTGAAACAGGGTTAGATAATATTGAACTAAAATACAAGATGTCAGTTTTATTTCATTGTCTTCTGGTTCTGGTTCAATTCAATCACTGTGCGAAGGAGAATAATGTGCTGCTTCTTGTGACCTTTTGAATTAAGGGACAGTTCTGCCTGTTGGAAATTACCTGAATAATTCTGTTATCTCTCCAGAGATACGAAAACATTTATAACTTCATGTCTTTGAAGACATTTTATGACTTCAGTGTTTTGTAGGAGGGGTTGACGGTATCCTGACCTCAGAAGGTCGTTGTGCAAACTCCAGCTACAAACCTGTGGAAATATAAAACTATTACACAGAGAAAAGACAGGATTGCCTGTGAAGAATTTAGGCAGTTTCCATATCAGTAGTAAAATGTGTAGACTTTTGTTGCAGTTTCTAATTTTATTAAAGTTTCAAAAATTATATTTAAATATCCAGTTTGACTATTTTAAATAATTGATTTATATGATGAATGTCAAGATCCATTAGCATCAAAGTCAATAAAATGAGACAAAAGTAGGTTTTTTGTCCTTTTGTCTTATGATACTTCATTGGTCACTTTAGACTCATTAAAAATATAATAATTTCAGATGTTTTGGAAAGGAAGTTTAGTTGATAACAAAATTTCAATGAATTAGGATTCTTTGAAACCTCTGCAAGTCAGTCAGATATCTTTAATCAGTTATCTTTCAGCTTGTATGTATTTTCTTAGTGCCTGTGCAGTTGTGTAATTTTTTTGTATTAGTTTTTTCTGTATTTATTAACTGTATGTATTGACTGTATCCTATAATTATTTTTTTCTAAGGGCTTGCAAATATCCAGGAGGTAGAGACTGGAGTACAGCATATTTTAGCAGACATCTTTGCTAAAGACAAAGATACACTGGATTTTATCAGGAAACTGTAAGTTTCATTCTTACTTTCTAAAATTTCCTGGTTACATGGTAAGATTCAGTCTCCTAGCATGCTGGTACAGAACTTTTTTTTTAATGATAGGAAAACTGTGTTACTGTGAGATTTAGGTCCATTCCTGTGTACATTTGTTAGCACCTCTGCCTATCTGGCTGTCAGTTGAGGAGAGATCTGCTGTAGGCATGTCATGACGCTTTGACTCCCAAAGAATGTAAAATTCTCTGTGGCTCTGCTCCACATACAGCAGTTTTCCCTTGCAGTTAGTGTCCCATAAGGGAATTTTCCATCCTTGCACTTTCTTCAAGCTATAACTTTTCAGCGATGCATCTGTTTAAGCTGTTGCTCCAATAGCTGACTTGACACCAGTCAGTGTAATTAGCGTGCAGTGATGGTTGATTTTGGCATTGGTAACCAATAAGGCAAACAAATATGACTGTTTTTAAAGCAGGAGTTACTGATCCTTTAATTGTGTTAGCTGAATTTATGTTTTCTTACATCACCTGACATCAGTGTTGCCATGTCTGGGGAATTGGTATGACAGAGTAATAGCCACTTGTTATTTTCTCTGCTGTGTGCCATCTGGGATGGAGAAGAGAACTATCAAAGAATATGTGCTGCCCTAGGGGCATGCAATATTGTTTTGAGTCAGCAATGTGATAATTTCAGTGAAGGGGTTGTGTGCTGTCGTTACCTGACTATCACTTTCATTCTTTTGACCACTGGAAGTTCCTTAGTGCAATAGTCAGTGCTTTACAGATCAATCCTGTGGATCTGAAGTGTGTTGTATGTATGGTAATGATGAGGAACATTCAGGAAGCTCTCTGTTTGGGATCCCTGTTACTCCTAAAAATAATGAAAACTTTTATGGCTGTTAAGTGCTCAAAGCAAGAAATTAATGCTGAGGCTGAGTAGATTCAAGACATATTGCATTTCTATAAAATAGAGAACTACTATAACTTTTTTTTTTTTTTTTTTTTTGCAACTTCCCAAAATTTGTTGGTTGAAGTTTAATCCATAACTGATGAAACTGAAATGCCAGTGGTGGCTTTTGAGTATCCATTCCCTTCAGGAGAAGGGCTGTGATAGCTTTTTCTGAGGTCTGCTTGAATGTCTTCTCTTGGTATGTTCCAGTCAGTATAAGTTATGTCAGTCTCAACATTAAGATATGTCATCCAGTTCTGCTGGTAATTAGAGTTAACATAATCTGTAATTGAGCAGATTCCAAACTGCATTTTTATTTAATATGTGCAGTAATGACTTGTTAGAAGTTTCATGCTAAAATACCTTATTGATATCTGTTTCTTCTATTCAGATGTCAGCAGAGGTACGTTTCCATTCAGTCAACCTTGGCAAAAATGTCATCCAAAAGTGGAAATGAAAAAGATATTAATAAATTCCAACTCTACCATGAGTTTTCTTGCAATGTAAAGAACATTCAGCATCATCAGGTACAACTTCAAATTTGTATTTTTTCTTAGAATTTTAACTGTAGGAAACGTGGCTTTGTTTTTGAATTTTGTTGCTTCAAACTGATTCTAAAGCTACTTTCTTGTTCTTTACAGTAGAGGTAGAGGCTTTCAAATTCTTGAAATGCAGGACTAAGCTGTTAGTCTCTGTTTCAAGAAACTGAACCAAAGGACTGCTATTCAGTATGCCCATTGTGTAATTAATTTTCATTAAACAAATACTTATAATGATTTATGTATCAGCTAAATCATACCAATATTGAAATACTTTGCTTCCCCTGGTGACAAGTGCATATCAGGAGTCATCGGTGGGGGGATAAAAGCTAAGCAATGACATGCCCTGTAGGGGTGAGACTGGGGTAGAAGTGACATAGTAGTGGAAACTGCTTGGTTGCAGCGTAGGAATTTGAAGCAAACATGGATAAACTTATTCTTGTTTCCTTTGGATGTTTGCTGCAGCACTGAGTCAGATTTCTCTGAGCCATTTGACACTAAACTTGACAGGTGAAACTGGTGAGAAGTATCAGGAAAGGGTCCAGAAAACTGAAATTAAAAGTGACCTACAAAAGCAGCTCAGGGGAACATCCCATGCACTACCCCAAAAATGGGTTTGTTTTGCAAGTCATCAGTATTCCCTTTGATGAAGCATCTTTGGTTATCATAGACTTGTATAACTCGATAAGGAAATAAAGGATGAAGCAGACTTACTAGATGATGAGAAGCTGATGATGGCTAGGCTACCCATGTTCCTGAAGTTCAAAGGCTGAAGTGTGATGCACTCTATACAATTGTCAAGACCTTTGAGATAATTCATAACTAATCACCAAGTAAATTGTCTCTTGTTTTGGTCACAATTACCTAGTTTTAAAAAAAAAAAAAAAGACCAACTCAACAACAAAAAAAAAAAAAATCCCCAAACCGAACCATAATACCACACAAACAGATTCTCTTGGCTGCTTCTAACTAGAAATGTCCTTTTCCTTCAGAAGGCTGTTATATGCTCTCATTTTTTCTGTGCTTTCCATGTTAAAACAGTGTGATGTTTTGAAGTAATAAAGGATTTTATTGCATGTCTTGAAATTGATTTATTACAAAAACTATTTCACAGCATGGATGGGCTAATTTTTACATCATTTCCCACCCTCCAATATGAAACGTGTTAGGTGAAAGGCTAAATAACTACTAGTGATTTTAGTAGAGAAGTCTTCTGTAGATATTTGAAGAGGTAGCTGTAGTTGTTTTCTTTGTAATGATTATGAACATTTACTGTACTTATATTGGTAATTATTTGGTGAAAACTTGCTTCTAGAAGATCTGGAAAGGTTGATAGAGCATCTCTTGACTACTGTGGTGACATTCACAAAAGTCTGTAGATTCATCAGAAAATTAAGTGCTGTGGTGTATGGATTTTTTGTGTGCTTTACTGTTGAAGGAATACTTGGGCTGTAAAAGACTACTTAGTTTTACCTGCACTGACAGTGGTGAATACTGAGATATGCAACATGTTTTGGATGAGCAAGTGTTTCCTGGGATGATGGTATGATTTACTTGTCTGAGGCATCCTTTTTTTTTTTTACTTAAGAAAAACTGTTGCTTAGTTAGAGCCAAGGCTAGAAACCATATTTCCCAAACTTGGTCAACGTTTTGATCATGTGGCTGCATTGTTTCTTATCCAGGATACGTCCTTAGTTTGTTTGATATTAACTTGATCTGTTCTGGTTTATTCTTCCTTGTGTCTGTTGCTAACCTTAATGTGTTTTTCATTACCTATTCTAACTCTCTGGTGAAGTCATAACAGCTGATTTTGCAGCTGGCAGTGTTGTAATAATGGGATACTTTTGCACACATACCTGCTGTCTTTCATCTGTATAGTACTGCTATTGACTGTTCTACCCCATTGAATATTTCTGTATTGTGAATTGTAGAATTGAGTTGCTTGTGCTTGTGCTTTGCTGAGGTTTCAAGGCTCAAGGTATGGCAGGACTCTTTTGTCCTAATTGAGGAAAAAATGCATTTTATGATAATTTCTGACACTAGAATTTGCAGAGTTCTCTGTTTTGTAAATGTACTGTAACTTTTTATGTCTGTTTTTGGTTCTTTGTTTCTTTGTTAGTTTTTCAGTTTGTCTTTCTCCCTTTTTTATTTTGATAATGAAATGAGAGAAAAAGTTGGTTTTGGTTTCTTTTATCTGCAATTTCTTCATAAAGCTTAAAACCAGATATTGTACTTTCAAAAGTCTTTCTCATTACCTTCAATTTCTTTATCACCTGACCTTATTCCCCTACTGGTGCAAATTGCCATTTTTTAATTTCTTTTATTTCACTGGGTTATGACCATCCTTTTTAGTACCTGAAAGTCTTTATTTTTTTCCTTCACTTAAGGCTTTGAAGAAATACTTCTTTTTTTACATTTAAAAACTGGTAAAAACATATTCTTTTAAGAATAGAGTAAAAGATGGCTTCAAGGGAAGAAATTCTCTGGTTTGGTTCAAGATTATTAAAAGAAGTTTATACCTAAAAAAGATATAGAAAAGCCTGAAACTAAGCTATTTTATAAATTTTACTAATCCCCCAGGACTACAGGTTAAATAGCTGTGTTTGAAGAACACTTATAGAATTCACTGTTTTTAAGACCTTCTCTGCTGCTTTCGTGACTGCATACAGACAAGTGTTCTAAACTCATTTAGCTGGAGGCAAAAGTCAGCTTTAAATCACCTCTTTGCAGAGTTGCAAATACAGGATTCTGTAAAATATTGCACTGAAACTTGTCATCACTGGAGTATGGCAGTGCTAAGTAATCTTAAAGATCTGAGTACAACCCTAACTCTGCTCGAGCTTCCCTGTGTGTAAAGGGGGTGGGCAGTAGCCTAGCATGTTAACTGTAAGGGGATAAGCTGTGCCCTTATGACCAAAGCCTGTGTAGCTATGAGGGTGCCTTGCAGAGTGTATTGCAGTGAGTTAAGCTGCTGTGCAGTAAAGCTGCAGCTCCGTTTTGCAGTTCTGCAGCTGTCACTGCACACCCCATAGGTCTGTGTTGTTTTCTGTGCCGTTGTCGTTCTGGGTGCTGAGGCACGCTGCAGAATTATCAGAACCGGTGTGAGGTCGGCTTGTTTGACTGAAAATGGTAAAACACTGAATCTGAAATGAGAAAAAGAACTTTGTTGTTTTAAAAACCTGACTCCAGATTTGACGTGGTTGGACACCTGTGGGTGTTTCCAGCTGGAACATTTTGCTGTTGAGAGGTTGAGCCGCAGTTTCTTCCTTTGGCAGCAAGGAGAACCTGACACGACTCTCCTAGGATGTAGTTGAGTAGCTCTACCAACACTGTCATAACTAAGGGAAAAGAATTTTTCAAGAGTTTATTTGAATTTTTGACTAATTGTAAACAGTTCGGTGTTTTTGTACGCCTTGGGGTTGTTTTCCTGTATTTGGAAATGACTGAAATGGTGGGAGGAGAAGAATTCGTGAATAAAGTGTATCATTTGAGGCAAGTGCTCTATTTTCCATCTCATACTTAAAAAGGAATTGAGAATTAGAAGTCCTTGGCAAAGTATACAAAACTTACTGTGTGAGTCTAAGTAAATCTGCAACATAGAAGAGAGCTGGGCAAAATGAAGGATGTCATATTTTTATGATAAACAGAATAAGGTTTGACAAACTTTATGTCTAGATTAAATTGTTGTTCTTGCTTTCTCTGAAAAATGTATGTTGTTTTTTAGAATCCTGGCCCTGAACCTGTTCCAATCTTAGATAAAAACAGTCTTTTTCCACAAGTTAAGACTGTTTTGTGTCTAGAATAGCCAGATTTTAACGTTACTTAAAAAAAACAAGCAAAACAAAAAGATCTTTATTGTAATAGACAAAAAATTTGAGTAATTCCTTTCTTAATTGAGCATTTATTGGATGATAATTCTTCTCTGAATGCATCACTTAAAACAGGATAGGCAGTTTGTTTAAGGATAAAAATGTAAATAATATTAGTGACTGCATTAACAGCTGGTTTAAGTTCAGGTGACTGACACATTCTGCAGATGGAGGGCCAGGAAACAAATGTGATGCAAATATTGACCCTACTAACAGCATGCTGAATGATGACATTATAATTCTATCAGATACATTCTCTGTTGTGAGCATCATTTTGATTTCATTTTAACTTGACATTTAACTTTCTCTTTTTTAAAAGTGAAATCATAATAAATGTGAAAGCATTTGATTTGTTAAAATATGTCTTTCTAATTTCTACATGAAAACATTTGCTTTGGCAGTAAAGGTACCAGATGCTATAATATTTCACATGCAATCTTTATTATTAGCTTTGTTGTTCAATGATATGTCAGGCCTGGTATGTCACAGGAGCAGTAAGGCTCAGGAATATAAATTGGTACTATGTCCTGGAGTCATTTTAAACCATTGTATTTAACATATGTGACATGTCTGAGTTAGCTAGTGATTGAATTAAAGTTCATGATTGACACAGAATGCTCTGTTGTGACAGTGCTCAGGGCCTGCTACATACAGCAACATGTGTAGTCATACAGGAATGTCAACTTCAAGCAGGTTTCTTTTTTTTGTTTGTTTGTTCTTCTACTTTAAAATACTTTGGAAGGAAAAAGGGAATCTAAAGATGTGACTTTTATTTGTAGCTGCTTCTGACTATTATTTTGTTTCTAAACTCAGTGAGTTTTCTTAATACTAAGGTGAACATTCAGTGTCACCATAGTGAGATTAGACTAGTAGTTACCCACCAGTATCCTCCAGGATCCACCACTTGTATTGTGATCCTGGTTTTAAATGTAGAGTCACAGTCTTCCATTTAAAATTGAACTCTGTATGCAGGTAGCACAAGTGCAACCTAATTTAGCTTTTGATCATGACTAGGCAGTTATGTACATGAGGTTCTGTCAGAAATATGTGCATATGTTTTAATGCTGGAGTGTTAACATGAAGAGTGTATCTACAGTCTTTTCTGCTATTTGTGAATTAGTAATGAATAACTCTAAATTCATCCTCATTCAAATTAGCTGAGTGCCTTTGTGTCAAAAGTTCTGATCCATAATTAATTTTAAATTTGGATTGATCTTGGAAAGAAAAATGAAACCTGAAGCATAGGACTAACTTTTTCCTTCTCCAATCTCTAGTTCTGATTGGAGTCACTTTTCAATTAATTTGAGTTTTGTGTTATTAAATAAGATTATTCCACCAACTAAATTCATGCTCTTTGTATTATAAGTGTGTTTAAGATAAACTGAATCTTGAGATTGCAGACTCCAAAAAAAATGTATGATTTGTTATACCATGGCATGATTTAATCTGTGTTTAAATTGTGTATGTTATCTGTACATGCTAGTACTTTGTGAACTGATTTACTCTACCACCATGCTGATTTGCTACAGAATGTCAAGCAAGTGCGTACACAAATGTTGATAAGTTTATCTTTTGGATATTTTGTGTGTCATCTGTCTCTGCCATTTATGTTTGCACTCAGATTCTGGCCATTAACCGAGGGGAAAATCTGAAGATCCTGACAGTGAAGGTCAACATTCCTGACGGGGTGAAGAATGAATTCTGTTGGTGGTGTGTCAATGAAAGGTCTGCATGGATACATATTCTTACACAAATCTCTTTTTTTTCTTCCATAGACTGCTGCATACTGAAGTGTACCTCATATGTCTTGTTACATTAAGAGAACAAATTAAACGAATATTTATTAGATTAAATGAAATTAGCTAGTGGATAATTCTTATTTTGTATTTCCAACTGCTGTAGCATTATGCTGAAAAGATCATGCCTTGGGCTATATTTGTGAGTTCTGGCACCATTCTTAAAGCAATGGAGTTTTTTTAAAAATATACCAGGGCTGATGAAATGTGAATATATTTTCAAATTATAATGTGCATCACATCCAGTAGTCTTTACTGAAAGGACTTTGTAGAATCTAATAGAATATACTTCTAACTTCAAAAAATAACTTCATATGCCTGATTACAATGATTAAATAGGACTATCTTGGATTTTAGATCAGTGAACTACATAACTTCAAGTTTCATAAATGTAAGGAATTGCATGTTTAAAAAAATTTAATGGATTTAATAGACAAACCTAAACATGACTGCCTTCAATGCATAATCCTCACACATTGTTGAACCATCTCTTACATTTTGATCCATGGTTGAGTCAGAAAACTGGGCTCTAAAAACTGGATTCTTCTATTGTTTACTGATTTACTCTTACAAGTTGCTTTTTTTTGGTAAACCAGTAGTGAGTTGTTTATTGTTGCATAATTTTTAGTTTTTTTGCAAAAGTTCATTTTAAGTATACATTGTTTTGTGTAATATCTCCATCAGCCTTTTTCTTGGAAACTGTACCTTGATGTCCTCTGTTGGAGACTATTGTGATCCAAACTGTGCATCTTTCTTGCGTGTATAAAAGACAGGTTTCTCTTTCTCAGTAGCTTAAGATATTGGGCACTGTTCTGAAGATGTTTCAGAAACTCCTGCCTTTGCATCCTAAAATCAAATAACCAAAAGGAGGGGAAGAAATAGGGAAAAACGCACCTTTTAATGTATAAAATGAATATTACTTCAGCTTGTGTTTCTTTTTCACAACAAGTCCAAGAAACGGATTTGGAAAAAAATGTTCCTTTCAGCTGTAGAAATTTAATAGGGATGTTCGCTCTGAAAAGGAAGAATAGGGCTCTGAAAGAATTAAAATATTTGTTTGGCTGGAAAATATAATATGATCTAAGACTAATAGTAAGTAACTTTTTTTTTTTCTCAGTAAAATATCAGGATTCATAAACACACCTTTTTCATTCTAGTTTTAGTAACTATAACAGAATTTCTGTCCTCCCTTCAAGATGTGTATTCTGTAGGCAGGACATGTCTGTCAGTCTTGCTTTTACTGCATCTGTGACTGAGAATTTGGAAGCACTGTGAACCACAGATAACGGAACAGCTTGTCACTGCTACACAAATAAAAGTGGGATGTAAATTGGGATATTTTTGGTTGATTACACTTTTGTGAGTCATCCTGAGATAAAAGGAATATTGACCTTGGGAATGAAACTACTTGTTAATACTTGGCATTCATGAGGCTATATATGCTTATGGCTTTTTATTATTTAAGGACAACTTCTCCACCATTAGAAAACTTGTGAAGAAATGATTTTAGTAAATCTTGGTGCATTAACGTCTAGGACAGATTCTGATCTTCCTTGTTAGATTGACAACTGTGTTATCAAACTGACAAATAGTAAATGTGTATTCTGTCCTGCAAGCTTTGGAATTACTGTCTAAGGGTGGAATTTGCATTATTTTCGTTGCATTGATTTACTAGTGAGAGCAGAAGGTTAATAACTTCCGATTGAGTCAATGGTTTCAAAACTTTGCAAAGGTATTAACTAATTTCCTGAAGGTTACACACCTTGAGTTGCAGAAATCAGTTGCAGAACCAGAAATGCCTCCTTGCTACAGAGTTTGGCCAGTATTCTAGCCACAAAACAGTATCACCTACTGCCTATTGAATTAGAAGCAAATATTCAGACTTTTTGTGTTCTTCTGAGACAAACTTTTTAGCATTAAATGTCCCTGCAATAGAAAGTGAGTTTGGAAGACTAGAGTTCATTATTGCATTGAGTTCCATGTAGATGCTGTCTAAGAATATTGTAATTTTTTTGCAAGTTCAGAATATTTATTAGCCTGTATAAACATCTCTGTTTCCTTGAAATTCGGGTTTGTGCAGAAAACTGAGTAATATACTTCTGCCTGGTCCTATGGGTTGTATTTTTCCCTGGAAAATGGCATCTCTGTGGTTTGAGAGTGCAATTAGCTCCATTAACTCTAGAACTCTACCGGTCCCAAAGAGTTCGTTGTGAAATGGAACACAGAAAAATAATCAATGAGAAACAGCCAGAGAGGGGCTGCTTAGCTGGCTTGGAGTGTAAGGTCAACATGGAGTTGTTCCTTGGGAAGGGTTGAAAGTCTGTTCCAAAATGGGATTGCAGCCTTGAAAATGAAGTTTGATGCTTGATAATATTTTTTCAGTTTCCAGTCAAAATTCTCATTCTGTGTGAAGTCCACGGTACGGGCCTTTAAGGCTTGCTTTGTCTGTGGTTACTACCTTGGTACGTGTTTTCTGTAATGTCTTGGAGGAACACAAAGCTGTGCTGTTTCTCTTTCAGGTCTAAAATCCTGGTTGTGGTCTTCCTGGAACAGTTGTTAATTAATAGTAGTGGTTCTTGATGTGGGCTCTGTTAATTCTGTTGGTGTACGGTTTCACCTTCTGTGGTGTATCAGTAGTCTAAGCCATTTATGCTTATGGTGGTCCCTGTTGTGAGCACTTGCACATGGAGAGATGATGAGCTGAGTAAGATATTATTCATATGTAGCTTTTATAAATAGGGCATCTAAAGTCATATCTTGATTAAATAATCAAGAAAAATCCATTCTTAGAGGGAGACTTAACTACGCTGCTATGATCTTTAAAAATATACACACATGATTTTGCTTTGTTTTTGAAGCAAAGTGAATTTTTCTCTTCTCTCATGATGTACTGCAATAATTGAAATGGAGTATTTGCTGTGATTGAACTTACTGCTTGGATATTTTTGCATTTGTAGTAATTTCTAACAGAATGTTGCCTAAATAATTTTTACTTATATGTAGGCAGGTAATAAAAATATCTGCTGTGATAACTTATTTACAGAGGAAAGGTTTGTTAACTGGTTTTAATGGACGGAAGAGCAGGGGAAACAGCTGCCAGGTTTCCAAATTCATTCTTATTTGTGCTGAGGATACTTTCTTGGGGGATTGTAGTCATACTAGCCACCTGTAATAACTTCATGTTTATAGAATGTGATGGCAATAAGAGGGTTTAAAACCTTTGCCAGTTTTATATAGGTATGGAAAGAGTCTCCAGTTACAAATAAGTATAATAGAACTATTTGCAAAAACTGTTAGCTAAGTGATGAGGTCATGTGGCTAAGCACTCACAACCCTGAACGTTGTAAAACTAAATAGTGAGCTTAATTCTGCTGCCATGTCTGTCTGTATTAATGCAGCATTGACTCGATCGCACATTCCTCATCTGTTATGTGCACGGACACTTAGAAAAGCTGTTTCAGGAAATTGCAGATCCCCTTAAGCAACTGGAAAGCTGTCTGGATAGGAGCAGTTTCGGATTCTGTGTATTTCTGAGGGACTGCAAGTAAACAAAGGCAAAAGTAAAATTCATTCTGGTTTTGCCTGGACCTGCACCTGGATATATTATGAAATGACCATAATTCTATCATGTTGCATTTCAAAGACAAGCCAACCAACCAGCCAAAAAACTTAAATTTACCCAGACATATTACAAAATGAGTATGTATCTCACTTAACAGTTTGGGACTCAGGCATGTTAAATAATACAATAAAGGAAGAAAACTCTGACTGTTATCAATATTTTTAAAAGTAATAAAGGTGGACTTTAATAGAAAATGTTAACTAGTTGGTTCTGTTTGCGTATAATATATCTGGTTACTTCTCTTCAGTCTTGATCTCTTATCATTGGGTGGGCAAACTCAGTGAGTCAGTTCTGCTTGTTGAAGGACTCACATCCCCCCAGCCCCCTCCTTCATGGAACATTGGCCACAACAAAAAGTTCAATTCATTAAATATTAATTAGCTTTGAAACTTTGGTGTATTTTACAGCATAATTTGAAGTAATTGTTATTATAGTTATGACTACCGTACATTCTCCCTAGAAAAGGGAATGCTTTAAAGAGTTTGGCTTAGAAAAAGTTGGGAAACAGTCCTTTGTTTACTTGGTATTGTTTATCTAATTTTCCCTTTTTCTATAATATTATTTACGCTTCAAATATATCAGCAACAGGTAAAAGAGAAAAATAATTTGCAAGCTGTTTGGCTTCAGTGGCTTAAGAATTGCTGCAAAATTTGTAAGATTTCATTTAGAGTTTGAATAGAGATACTCAAAGCATTCCAAGTGAAATTTGATTTGGGTTTCATTAATTGATATTAGTTTAGCTCCTAAATTTCCATCTGGGCAGTGACACTCACAGAGGATGTTTAGTAATTTTTTTAATGTATTGAGGACTAGCAAATAATGCAACCCTAATGGTAATATGTAATCAAGTTCTTTGTTCAGTTGTTATAAGCTTTGACTTTTCAAAGGGAAGAAAAATGGGATTTTATGTTTTCTTTAAAACATAAAATATGATTGCATTCTGACACCGAAGAAAAGATAAACCTGTCCCTGGTGTGACCTGTGTGGTCATGGACAACTTCTCATTCTATTTATGTTTGAATCTATGATTTCATTACCTAATTATTGTAGAAATTCTGCAGTTTATAGGACATTGCAATGTAGAAATCTTTTTGTGAAATTCCTTTTTTATCTAGGTGTTTGTATATGTTTGTAAAGTATTTTTTGATTTTTCTTGTTCTAATCTTTTGCAGATGGAGACCAAAACAATTTTTAAAACCAGAATTTATGAGGATCCTACGGAATTCAGTAGAGGATGCATATAAACGCCTTATACATCCTCTTCTCTGTAGAGAATTCAGGTAAGCCCAGAATAAATCTGTACTTTCATATTATGAATTTTTTAAAAATTCCCTCCCTAACAGTTTGCTAGATTATCTTTTATCCATTTGAAAATATCAGCATGTTTTTAATCCTCAGTCATCATGGCTGGGCTTCGCGAACGAAGATTTGGGAAACTTTTAAAATAAAGAAAAAATACTTACTTTTAAGTGGAGTTTGATTTTAAGAAAGGTAAACAAACTGACATAAGGGTACTTCAAGACTCTTTTACTGTATTTTTGTCTGTGGTTTGAACCACAGGATTGTTGTGGCCTGTGTTGTGTATAACACTTGGAGGGCTGTTGCAGCAGTAGGTGGCTGAAGGTTTTCTGTTCTCTTAATCAAAAAGAAAAAAAAAGCTCCCTTCCCTACTAGTTTTACTAGATGTAACTCACAAGTAATAAATGCAAAGAATATGAAGCTTGCTGCCTATTCCTAAGTGGATGTCTGCTTAGATTTTACTCTTTGTGATAATTTTGCATGATTGGTGGTGTTTGGTTGGGAAAAGCTGAAGCATCTCCTATAGAGAGGAACGCAAAGCACCTGACAGTAGTATTCATCGTTCCTGACCACTTAACTCTTATCCTTCTTTTATTCTCTTTTTGCACACACCAGGAGCTGTTTTTCAGGACTCTTGCGAAGGACTGCTAAAGTATTCAATGCCTCCTTTTAGCATTAATATTTCCAACCCACCCCCTGCTGTTCTTCTTTCTTTTTTTATTATCATTAAATGTTGGAACACAAAGTTTCCAAGAGTGTATTGAAATTGCTGGTGCTTCTAGTGATCAGAAGAATGCAACTTGCCAGCAAGACAGTTACCTTATTTATTGTTTAATTTCCTTTCTTCCATTCTGTCAGATATCATCATTTCTTGTATCTGTTATAATAATGTCCAGTGTTGCTTTTGGCTCTTTGAAATACATTTTACCTTGTTACAGTACTGCATGGAATGATTCCGTCAGGGTTTCGTGCAAATGATGTGGCATGGACTTATTTTTTTAATGGATAATCCTTTCATAATTTTCCATGCTTTCTTGCAGAGAGTCCTTTCTCTCCCCTGTCTTCAGGGACACAAACATTTCTCTGTATATCTTGTTTCACACCTGAAGCTAGTTTGCAGATATTTTTCCACAGAAAGGATTTCATCTCAGACTGTATATGGAAGTGCAGAATTTTGAATCTCAATTTAAAAACCGAATCTTAAAACATTGAATATAGAAACTAGTAGGTCATGATTAGGTTATTTGCGTTTATTACAGTATACCTGTTAGTGATACACAGTCTGAGTGCTTTGTAGAATTTAAGGTAGGGGCTTAAAATCCTGACTTGATTGATATTTTCTCATAAAGTAGCAACTGCAGCATTCTGAGATGTGTTTATTTGAAGGTTTTTTTGGATTTCTTCCCCCCAAAATAACCATTTCTCTAGTGCTCTCTGCCTTATATCTCTGTCATATTAATGAGAATCATCACAAATTGGAAAAACATGAAGCTGGGCATCTTGCCATTTGGATGGAGCCAGTAATGCACTGAAAAAGAGAAAGATGTTAGATTGTCTGAGTTAGCTTCATTTTTATTTTTTTTCCCCCCAAGGATTAAATGATTATCCCAAACATGAAATTAAGGACCAGTACTTGGGACAATAGATCATGTAATTGATACAAGTGTTGAGTGAGAGAGAGTTAGAGAGAAAAGAGAAGTCTATGCTCAAAATTAAAAAATACAGGATATTATGTAATAGAAAGGACATTCCCCCATGCACCTGGCAATTTCAGTAACATTTCCTGTTACTATAAAAGTTTCTGTATATCCATGCCAATTTTAAACATGATTTCCATAAGGCACACGTAACTAATAGCGTGTGTTTAGGGGTAATTTTAATTTCTGCACAAGTCTCCCTTCACAGGTGGACTGATATGAATTTGCAGCATGGGAGGACTTGGCCTTGTGGGCAACTGTAACCCTTTATCTCTAGGATAGATGGAAAGGTAGAACTTGGCCTCTCTTTGTACAAAGCCTCCCATCCAAGGGGGCCTCCAGTCCAACCTTCCCTTGTTTTCCAGCCACTTTTAACCTTCATTTGTATGCATGGGTGACTGGTTGAATCTTTGTTACTTGTGTATATAGAAGATCCCTACTGCTGAGAGGCTTAGGTATTTGCTTTTGTTTTCTCTGGTTTCTCGTGAGTAGCATCTAATGGTTGTATCCCTGGACTCTCCCTGGAAAAAGCTCATTCTGTGGTTTAGGTTATTTATTTCTAATTTTTTAAGAACAGGAGAAGGATACTGTAAGAGTGAATGATCAGGAAATGAAATGGCAGCTGAAATTCAGTGGAATGAGTGTAAAAGGATGCTTGCAAGGGGAAGTAGTTACTTCTTATACATAAAACTAGCAGGTCTGAGCTGTCCTGCCACAGAAGAGATGCTTTGGTGCTGTGGAAAGCAGCTCCACATAAATGTCAAGTGCTCAGAAGATAAGATTATTTAGTTAAGGAATAAAGACAAAGCAAAGACTCCTTGATTTAGTTGGCCTTTATTTGGAATATTATTGGCTATTTTGGTCCACTCACCAAAAAGTAGGAAAACAATTCACTGGAACTGTAAAAGGCCCAGTGAAGGGGAATGAAGTGTGAAATAATTTCTCTGTGAAGAAAAATTAACTACACTAGGGCTCTTCAACTTGGGAGAGAAAGGGCTTAGAGATAAATGGCATGTAAAGAGTGGCACAAGGTTTCTAGGGATAAATTTTTACTATCTTCCAATTAAAGGCCTAGGGGGACATCATAAGAATCACCTTCCAACCAAAAGGTGGCAGCTATTTACACAGCTTGCGATGGACCTGCAGAACTCTCTGCCAACAGACTTGGAGACAGAATACTGAGATAGAGGGAAAACTTACCTGAACTGGTGCAATATGCAGAGTGTCCGCTCTTTGTTGAGGGCACATTTGAATTTCTAAGGAGTCTTGTAATGCCTGCATACCTTTCACCATCTTACTTTGAATTGTATCTGAGTTAATCTGGTATACCTGATCCGGAAACAAAAAGCATGGGGCTGTAAGGGAGCCTCTTGCTGTAGCAACTTACCTAGGGAATGTTCAATCAGTTAGGTGTGAAAGAGAATCTGGACATCTGTCTAGACTACTTTCAAAAAGAGATGATGATTACTCTTTCTTTCTGTACCACTGTGGGATGAGACAGGGCTGAGCTGGTTGTTTGGTTGGATCCTGGGCAAATTCAAGTCAGGCTGTTAAGTTCTTCCACATCTGAAAACTGCTCAGAACAACTTCATATTACATCATGTCAAATAGCCTTTATGAGGGTTGTCTTTGAACTATTTGTAGCTTGCTTGTGTCATGCATTGATTGACCTACACAACTTGAGTAATTTTCCCTGCCCCATTCTTAAAGGATCAACTAACTTGGACACAGTTTTTTTCCTTCAGTAAAAATAAACCCAGATATTACTTTTTTCAGTGATGGGTAAAAAGAAAAGGGAGAATAAGGGCATTGGCTACCCTTTGAAGTTATATGAAGGCTTTACTGGATTTCTTTTGATTCTCTAATTATTGTCATTATTGATAATGCAGCTAAAAATGGCAATGAGTACCTGCAAAAGAAAAAAAATCAGCTAGGTGATGAATATTTATGTCCCCATGACTTTTTCAGTTTTCCTTTTTTATATAACATGCAATACCATGACAAAAATACTTGTCCTTATCAGTCATTGTCCTGCTGGCCACATCTGACAAATAAGACACTGTCTATCTTGTACACCTTCACTCAACAAGACTGACTTTTTTCTCATAACACTCTGCTGTAAGTATTCGTGCTTAAAGTCATCAAAGTCAAACCTTGCTGCACTCACTTCTTTTTGTTAAAGGACATAACTTGGAAAAGAAAGTTAGGAAATAGGAAACATTGTGGCCCCATCAGCTTTCTAGTTTGGTTCTGAGGAAGCAGAATATCCTCCTAGAAAAAGCTCAAGTCTACATGCTTCTGTGATGACTGTTAAATAATGTAATTCATAGACAAAATTAAATGCCTCATGAGTCGTGGTGTGTTAGCAATTAATTGGAGGTACATTTCCAGTTTCTCTCTAGTACCTCTCAGTGTAAAACCATCATCCTTTCTTTTGCTGGATAGTGATTTTTCTCTAGAACTGTGAAATTATGATGAATTCGATCCATGCCTTCTTCAAATCCACTTTTCTTTTCAATTAGCTATCACCTTTGACAGGAAACTGTTCTTTGCTCAAAATTCTGAGTTGGTGTTTGAATGTTAGTTGGTATGTGTACATTCTTGTAAGTGTTTCTATTATACACTTTATATTCACTGTTTCTTAGGACCAAGAATAAGGTTATCATAAAGCTGATTCTTTTTTAAAAAGGTGTCAATAACTTGAAGTTTAATATTGAATTAAAGATGATGGAAACATGATTGGAAAAAACCTTGCAACTTTGGAACAATTCATAAGTGCATTTGAAAACTAACTGAAGGGAAATTTTTGTGTTTTGGTTTTTTTCCATCCTTCTAAGATCCAAGTTGACATCTGATGCAGAGAAGGAGTCAGTGATGATGTTTGGGAGAAATCTCCGGCAGTTGCTTCTGACCAGCCCTGTGAGGGGTCGTACTTTGATGGGAGTAGATCCTGGCTACAAACATGGCTGCAAGTTGGCAATTATTTCACCAACCAGTAAGTTTCAATTCTAGACATTTTTGAGAGGACTGATAAAAATATATTCATTTAGAGTAAAGGACAGTTTCAAAACCAGCTTTTTTATCAGGTTGATTTTAGTTTTTTGTGAAGCTTTTAGTGTCTTCCACATGTCCTGTCATGTAAATTCCATTCTTCAGCTAGGTTAAGGTCAAGTTTCTACCACCTGTATACCAGTGACTTCTTTGGTGTTATTACTCTTCTCTAAAGTATAATTTAAAATGCCTTCTGCCTTCCTGAATACAGGTTCAAATAATTGTGCCCCAGATAGTCAGCAAAGAGAACACCTGGCATTTTTATTGTTCGCCAAAGAATTTGAATTTGAATACTTTCTATAACATTGCTTTTTTCATGGGCAGTATCTTAGACATGTGGACACTTTTATCAGCCCTTTTTTGTTTAGTACTATGTGTGTTAATGTGAGAAGTCAGAAACACTGTATTTGCAAAACTTCTTAGTTCAGATATAGAACAAAGCCTTTCTAGTTCATCCTAATCTAATCAGGGGATACATGCCTCTTTAGGCCCATGCAAAAATGGTTTGTTTTCCTTTTATTATGTTGTTGCTTTTTGTCTGGGAATATATTCACCCAGGATGGGCGGAGGGAAAGATGTGTTCTAAAAACTTTAAAAGGCAATAAAGGTAGGACAAATGGTTATTAGCTTTCATTGCACTGTAAGGTCTCAGTGCCAGTTAATACAGTTCTTTCCAAATGTGATAGATGAGATGATGGCAAGAGCTGGCACTGGAGTTCCAGAGCTCCTAGACTGCAAGTCCTGAAACTTTCTCATTTTCATCTCTCTTAACTGGATCTGTAAAATGTGTTACACTAGAGCAATAAATATTTTATAGTAAATTACTGGTTCTCTCTTTGATAATATAATACATTTTATTTCCTAATATGACTAGATGCTCATCATTTGTTATGTGGATATGTCCACAGGGAACTAGAAAATGTATTAACTTGTTTTGCTTTGCTAGCCAAAGCCTTCTTGTCCTCTGCCCACCATACATTTCTTATAATTGAATACAAAAATCAAAGGGAAAGATGGCTTATTAAGAAGCTTTCTTTGTGAATCATCGAATTAACTTCAGTAGTTCTGCAGGATATAGCTTTTGGACCTTTGTGGGTTTTATCACATGGCTTCGTCTTTCATTATTCTAGGTCAGATACTCCACACTGATGTAGTTTACTTGCATTCTGGTCAAGGATTTCGTGAAGCTGAGAAGATAAAGAAGCTTCTGCTACAGTACAGGTATGCCAAAGAAACTTACACTTACTGCTCTTTCCAAACAAAATGAGTGTCTTCACTGTCCAAATACTTGCGTTTGGGTGGAATAAGAATTTGCTGATATAATGAAATTATTCTTTTTTTGACCTAGTTCAGAGCTTTTTCTTTTAGTCTATGTTCATGCTTTTACACTATGTATATGTTAACCATGTGAAATCAAACCATGGCTATGCATAAGGCTGCATGCTATGAATGTATCCCCATAAAGCTCTGTCAGTCCATTTATTTTTAGGAATAGAAATCAACATTCAGCTAAGGAATAAGTTTAGCCTTATTCTTACAACCCCCACAACCCCCAAACCACTCATCCATCTTTTCCTGTTCCAAAAGCCACATTTAGTTTTTGGAAGAATTTTATTAAGCAAAGGAAATCCTGCACAGGTAGATCTCCAGATGGAATTGCAAACAGGGGTAGTGTGATTAAAAGTTTATTGTGTCCAACTGTTTTGGGATCCCTGTGGACAGACATCTGGTCTACTGAGTCAGCTGCTGAACTGCCACAGCATACAGTCCAGTTTGTCTTTAAGCATTAGATTGGTTTTAAACAAGGTGATTTGATGGCTGACTGGTTGTGGTGAGGGCAGTCAGAAGGAGTGACCTTGCAAGCTATTGCAAGCTATTCCATAAAGGAATTAAGATGATGATTGCTTGAGCTGCTACCCTTTTTCATGACTCATACCGGATGAGGGAAATATGAGATGAAAGTGTCTGAGGACTCTAAATTATACTCCATTTATTAATATGAAGTATAATTTTTGGGGTTTCTGCATATGTTACCACTGTACAATTCCATTACAAATGAGTGAAAATTTTGACTCCTCTCATGAACTGCCATACTGAAAAACTGTTAAACACAGCGGGATATTACTAGGAATATGTTCTCATTACTTCTGGGCCTTGTGTTACCTAAAATAGGATGTATTGGCCATTGTTGTGGATGGAATACTATGTATGAAAAAGAAGGTTTAAGAATAATTTTCCTTTTTTTTTACCCCACGCAAAGCTGTAGCACTGTCGTGATTGGCAATGGCACGGCCTGCAGAGAAACAGAAGCTTACTTTGCTGACTTAATTATGAAGAAATATTTTGCGCCACTGGACGTTGTTTACTGGTAAGATCCCTTTACTGGGATATTAATTTGTCCTACATATTTTAAGAGGTCATTTTAAATGTAATTTGTTTAAGTATTTCTTTTTGTTACTTTGTTAGTATTTGAGTCAAGCTTGTCCCAACCTTCTAGCCAAAGAAAAATGGCTGTATTCTTTGAAGCATGAGAGTAGTTCTCCCGAGTCAGTAAGAGAGACTCACTGAAGCATTTTATTTTCTCTTCCTGAGGTTTACTCCGTTGTTATTATCATTGTAACAAAGTATGTGAGAATAGCAGCACTAACAGCTAAGAACCGTTTGGCATTGTGTGTTTATTTCTTGATAAATGAGGTTTAAATGCGAATGATAAAGCTTCTGTTGTCTGACTACAGTATGGAATGCTTGCTAATCCTATGGGTATTAAATGGTCTGGAAATAAATATTGTGTTAATACATAGTGGAGAGTAGTGAAGATAGCTAGTAGAGAGTAGTGAAGATATTTATCCTCTTCAACCTTCAAAGTTTATCCATTAGTTTGTTGAATTTGAACTAAAGTATTCTTCTATTGCTTTGGATGGAAACTGTATTATATCGCTTTCTTTTCTCTCATGCGGAACTGCTTTTATTTTTTATAATTCACACCTTTATTTTTTTTCTAAAGCAATTTTTGTGATTTACCTTGGATTATCTTTTGTGCTGACATTTAACAGCAGTATTTGGTTGTCACTTCTTAACATACTGAAATCAGTTTTCTGTATTTTTAAAAAAGTTATGGCCTTTCTCTATTCAAACTGTTGTATACATTTAATGGTACCTTTTCTTCATAAATTCAGAAGTGATCTTACAGATAGGGTTAACAAATTTATTCCTACTAACTTATGATATCATTTAATTGCACTTGTTCTTTGTTTCTAAGATTGGAAATCCTTGCACAGCAAAACACAGCTCATTGCTGTGTGCAAGGTTTAGGGAATTACCAATTGTATTTGCATTTTAAGTCTTTTTCCTTAAAGAAGTGAAGGGTCTTGGCACATGAGGCTGGATTGTTTTATAGTGCTTTGAAACCAAAATCCTAGTCAACTTAAGTTGTCATTCAGAAAGGTGGCTGATGGAGAGGCGCTACATACAGACTTTGACTTCCATGGCATATAAAGCTTTTAATGTAATATTGCTTTTTTTTTTTTTTTGTTAGAAGTGGAGAATAGGGCCAGGAATGATTATAAAACAATAAAAATCTGTTCATCCTTTTATGTCCAGTTCATCATATAGAGCTTGGAATCATGCATTTCCAGGAAAATAAGACAATAATAGAATATATAATTTCAGAAAGGTTTGTGCAATTGGTGCACACACAAATAATAGAGGTTAAAGATAACCAGCTGAACACTTAATTGATTGCATGTATGTGCGGAAATAGCCTCTACTGCTGAAGTCCTCTACAGTAATTCTAGAATTGTGAAGTTTTTCATTGGCTTCAGTATCTGACTCTAAAGAAACACTTGACTACAATCTTAACTGAGAACATTTCACCTCGTTTTTTAGTTGTGTGGCAAGAATCAAATTAACGTATTCTCACTTTAAAATATTTTAGTTATATCAGTATCAAAAGATACCGAGAATAGTTATTAAAAAATAATTTTCTTCATTTTGGTTTCTTCAGTTTGCCTCAGGAACGTTAGTGTTTTATTTGATAACTGGTTTGTCTTTTTTAGTGCTAGTAAATATATGAGAAACAAGCAATTAAAATAAAAAAATCCTCAACAACAGTGAATACAAACTGCATGTAGTTTTACTGAAGTTTTCCAAAGAGAAGACAAATCAGTAAAGACAGTAGTAGGAAGTGAGGCATATGACATGATTTTTCATGTGGCTTTAAAACAGATCTGAACTCAGTTTGACAGTTTTTGATTTAAAGCAAATATTTTTCATTATTTTTGTAACTAACATGCTTTCAGATTGATACACCCAACCTAAATAACTACAGAACTTTTTTTTTTTTTTTTAATGTAGTTTCCCTTTTAGAGCTGTGTTTATTGACTTAGATTAGGACTGGACTAGATCCAAGGACGGTCATATCTAGTCTTCAGGTTTTTTGTTACAAATCAGTTTTTGTTACAAGGTTCAATAAATATTCTTGATTATTTATGTTAGTTCTATTGTGAGTTCTTGCCAAAGATACATTGTATTATAACCAAAACAGATGTTCTGGTTTAGACAAGTGTATTTGTTTTAACAGGACCAGAAATGTAAATGAAACAACATTGTGTTCAACATTAACATGGCAGATGATGAACTCTTACAATTTCATTGGCCTTTTTGGATTAAATGAAAATCTTGAAAAAATATTTCAGGAATCTGTTTTTCTTTTCTTGCTGTCAGTTATAGGCATTTTGGAAATGAAAGCTATCTGGCAGGTGAACTGTGCTAGAGCAGGACAAAATGAACAGTTCAATCTTTGTATTTGGCAAAATCAAATTACAATTTTCCTTTCAGCCTCAATGGTTTTGTTGTCACAATACAAACATTCTTATTGGTCTCACTTTTCTTGTGTGCTTGTTCTATTAATGCACACTCAGAATAACGTGTTTCAGTATTTAAAAGAAAGTTTGATAACTGTCATGAATTGTAATTGTTTTCAGCAAGCAGCAAAGAATGCAGCCAGGCAAGTGTCTTTTTTGTTGTTGTTTAGATGGCTTGGTGTTTAATTTCTCTTCTATTTGGTTTTAAACTTGATACAAAATCCTTTTCTGCCACTTACAGCAAAATCTTTTCTTGCTCTTGAGACTTTATAAGCAATGTAATTAATAATTTACTGCTGTTTAAGTTCAAACATTTCTGTACTGTGACAAATAGGGGAAAGTCTGTAATGTCTTGTAAAGTTCTCATTGGGTTTTCTTTAATGTTTAAATTGTCTGCTTTAGAATACTTAGAAATGTTCTGCTAAGGTAGAATAGGTCTGTTTTAATACCTTTTGAAGTTGGACCTTGGTGGCAAGAAATTGATTTAGAAATGTTTGTTCTACAGGATTTTAGGTCCGCTTGTATTTTATAGGTGTCTGCACATGCTTTAAATATCCTTTTCAATTTAAATGTGTGTTTTATGTTGTTGAATATCTACATTATGCTCTCTCAGCTTTAACAAATGCCACTTTCAAGTTCCATGCCTCTACATTTCTAATGTTACACTAGCTTAATTCCCATTACTTTTCTGCTTCATAGCACTCACAGTTTGAAAGGGACCTAACATTTGGGTTCACATTATGATAATTAGGTTTCAAAGCAGTGTGGGGGGATTAAGATGTCTGAAGTCTAGTTGCCGAATAAAGTTCAGAACTACTTGTAAAACTTGTTTGAGTGGTTAACAGAAGTGGTTTTATTTATTCAGTGCTCATGCAGCATTAATCCGTATTTCATCAGGTACCCACAGTGCTGTAACTCTAGATATGACCTTGGGACTTAATTTACCCCATCTCAGTTTTCCTTATTAATGTGCCTTGAAAGAGGTACATGAAAGATAGCCAACATCAAAGCTCCTTTTCAAATAAAGTGGTTGATATGAATCCTCTGGTATTTAACACTGTCTGTCAAATGTTTCAGCTGGTTTGCATCCTTTTACAAGCTATTGCTTGCTGCATTAATGCAGTTGTTTCAAGTCTGTTGAGAGTACAAAGGGGGTAGGGATATGTGAAACTATTCCTATTTCTTTTTGATTGTGTTTTCTTTAAGCTGTTATTTTTGTCTGTTAAGCTATATAACTCTACTGATAACACATTTATGTATGCTCACCTACACATCTTAGGTCATTAGATGTCTAATAGAGAAGGTGGAAGGTAGTTTAGAAAGTTTTGGCTAAAGGAATACATACTCAGCAGAAACAATGCACACATCTGAAATGTGCACTGAAGAACCTTTGTTCTGCTTTCATCTCTTTCAAGCTCTAGTGGAGTCATGAGAAGTCCTAAATAGTGAAGAAATAATTTGAGGAACAAACAGGTTTAAAATGTGTGTGAAGAAGGCATAGCCAATGAAAATATTTTAAGTGATGTGGTGATATCTAGCCAAACTGTCTCCTGTCCCTTACTTAAAAGTTATGTTCTGTTTTGATTATTTACCACAGCTGAATAATCACACACACTTCAACTGAAAAATCATTTTCTATATTTATATTTAGGAGAGACAGTCCTGTAAGCTGGAACCTCACCTCACATAGAGATGGCTTCCTCCTACTACTCTTGGTTATTCATAACTTTGGATAGTAATTCCTCTATTGTTTGGCACAACACAGACTGGAACAAGTGTCTGCATTTAAAATAATATCCAGTGTTTATTCCTGATGTATCCACAGAATAGTATCTCTGTGCCAAACCCCTACTATATTCAAAAGGGGAAATTCAAGGCCGTCTTGGACTTTGAAGCAAAGATTCCCCTCTGCCCCAGCTGTAGATGCCAATACCATCTCTAGCTGTGTTTTTCTGAAGGGGGGGAGGGAAATGAGTAAGCAGTGAAGTTGTGGTGGGGCAGGTGAAACAGGAGATAATAATTTCTGAGTTGCACAGTGTGGGTTGGAAACTTTTTGAAGCAAATTGTATGAGTGATACGTTTGACAATTATGGAACTGTCCTTGATATTTCAGAGAAATAATTCATAATTTTCAGGATGAAAACAAGGACTAATTGGAAGTGTGTCAGTGTAGTTAAAGAGATTATGAATTCCTTCAAGTTTAGAAAAAAAAGATGTATATGGAGTCTAGACTTCAACAATGTGAAGGCAGGGGGGCAGGAAGCAAGTGTTACTAGCAAAAGAAATCTAAATCATCTGGGACATGTCATTTGACTTGCATCCAGAGGAATCTGTGGGAAGATCTTGGGTGACGGAGGAAAGTTATTCGTGCAACTTCCCTTCTGAGAGAAAATCCTAGTGACTCTAATATTAAGGAGTGATTTTAAAAGTTGTGTTCGCAATATGTAAATCTCCTCAGACCTTTAAGGGATACTAAACAAACAGAAGAAAGGGAGGTTTTTAGAACAGAAAGCCAGTACACGTGACAACATGTTCAAGGGCAACTTTGCGTTCTCTTCAGTTAAAAATGTGATGATCTCAAATATACTCTTGCAAATCAGATAATAAGAGTGAGAAATTGGTCACAATAATTCTTCCCCTCCTTTGTTTTCTCACAGAGAAGCCATTTGTTATATATAGGATTGCAAAATAACTTCTCTATTTTCAATTTTAATTATGTGCCCCACTGAGTAGTAATTTGTACAGACCGTTTTCTTGTAGACCTGTGTTATTTTCAGAAAAATAAAGCATCTTTTTTTAAGATGATCAGCTAGAAGGCAACTGGTATTATAGTACAATGGAAGTCAAATGAAGAGGAACAACCATCCAAAAATATTTGCTAACACAGAACAAGAATATGTTGAAAAGTAAAAGGTTATTGAGAAAGACCAGAGAAGGAAGATGAAGTGAACAAGTGCTACTGTTTCTGCATTGAGTGTTCTATCAGTTCTTCTGGGGACAGTTTTGAAATGTGTGTATTGCATGCGGTATATCTGTAGAGCAAGACTGGGACTTTGGTTCCTAAAACTCAATTAAGACAAAGTCAGATTTTGTCTTAATTTAAATGTTTAACATAGAACTACTAAAACTATAGTGTGTTTGACTTCAGTAGTAGAAGTCTTAAAAACTTTTGTCACTTAACATTGTGTGCTGGTCAGTGTTTCCAAAGCAAACCCCTTTCCTAAGGGCTTTCTATGATGACAAAATTACTCTGGCCTAAAGTCTTTTGTTCAAGGTTATTTCCAAAGCCTAGAAATAAAGAAGGTTTTAATAGATTTAAGGAAGATTATTAGGTCTGAAATGTTCTCAATTGCTCCAGTCAAAACTAGTTAGTTTCCGTGTCTGATTGTTTTGGGGCGGTGAGATACCTAACAGGCCAAAATGAAACTTTTATTTCAGACTGAAGTAATTTAGATTATCATTTAAAGTGGCTACAACTTTTGAAGTTTTTCTGTGCCTTTTGGTCAATACCGCAAGGTTTTTATCAGTTTAATAACGTGGAAAGGTTTCCAGGAAGATCTTATTTAGTGGAATGAACATAACACAAGATGATAGTGTAACAGGCCCACTTCTCCCAGAATTACTGTTTTTATTTGGTCCAATATTCTTTTTTTCTCAGAAGAGTCACCAAACTACTGTTCATTGCACTGGCTGTTGACTCATTCACATGATGTGTGGAGTATCAGTAAAGATACTGAGGGATGGAGCTCTCAAATTGTTGTAAAAGGTGGTGCGCAGGTCTCTGTGCCGTGTGTGCCACCATGTACTTCTTGGCAGGAGAAGGCCTGGAGCCTTTTTTTAAGAGGTACCTGAGTGGTTGCCAGGGTCTAGGGATGGCTCAAGGAATGCAAGAAGCTTAAGGAAGTGGGTAGCTGGTGGAGGAAACAGTGCAGAAAGTATGAGAGTGCAGTCAGGGAGTAAGGGACAGGGCGCTTTGAAGGTACTTCCTCTAGGGAGACACACTTGATGTACGGTCTGTGGGAACTTTGTACAGCTTTGAGCGTTCCTTGTCTTCTCAGTGCATCAGGTTACATCAAGAGAAAGTTCCCTCTTCTTTTCCCTAATCATTTGTGAGCATGAATGGATGGTGTGCAGTCCAAGCTTAAAATTGAGGTTTGGATTTAAGCTGAAAAATGTAACTTAATACCGTGTTACTGTAACTCAGTGAGCATTGAAGAAGGATTGTTCCAAACTTGGTATTGATACTGATTTCAAACTGGTTTCAGAAAACCTTATGTTTTCAGGTGAGCTGCTGCAGCACCATTTTAAGAGCTTCCAAAATGAGCACTTATGGTTCTGTGTCTTTGTAGTTTTAGGTGGCTTTTTTTTTTCTTTAAAGTAACTTGTGTTTTCTCCTAGTGGAAATGGAATGTAATCAAATTTGGATGTTACCTGGTCAAACATACTGAAAGAGATTGATGGCTAAGCTGAGTTATGGTGGTTCTTTGATGTATTTTTGATTTGCAGATCATTGAAATTTGCTGCTGGCAGTGTAAAAATCACTCCAGGGACTGTAAGCCTAATTGCAGTGGGCTGGATTTTTCCATGTCCTTTGTGAACCCCCTGGAAGTAGCATCTGAACCACACGTTGAAAACCACTGAGTTTGGACCTGAAAATAACAAAAAGTAGAAAGTATTTAAAATAGGTGAAACCTTCCTTCTCATTTGTATTTGCTGAACTTTAATTATGAGAATTGAATTGTGGAAACTTGGAGTGTGATTCTTGTTACCTGTATGTGCATTTTAAACTGCTGGTCTTTACCCATTGCCTGGGTAAACAGGCCATGCTAACAAAATCTTTGACACTGGAAGTGAATGTAAATTAAAACCATTAAAATGGTAATTTATGATTTGTGTCAATATTGCCTTTTTAAAATAAGTGATGCTTGTGGCATTTGTGATGTTACTCTATTACTCTTCTCATACATAAAAACATATGTTTCTGATGTCTGTTGTGTTTTAAGTGACTGTGTCATGAAATTGATGTGGCAATTGGTAAATTTTCACTTGTAAAGATTAAGAAACTTCATTTAGGCTCCTCACTATGTAAAGAGGCTCTAGCAGGAATTACTTGTGAAATCCTGTCAGAAGTTAATTTAAGTGTAAGCATACAAATATAGTGTGATTAATAGTGAGAGCATCCAGATTAAAATTATATAAATACAAGATGTATCCTCTGATTTGTGAGGTACTAAGACTGAGTATTATTGCACAGTCAGAGCTGGTTGTATATTTGGATAGTGTTTTGTCTTCAAGTAGACATTCTGTAAGAACCTAATGGAGAAGCAAGCATTTTTCCATTAGTGTAAGTTTGCCTGTAATGTGTTTTTATTTAAGTTGAGATTCTGCCAAACTTCATACCTATTCGTTTTTAAAGCCACATTTGCTGTTCTGCATTTCAGCTCTTACTGGTCTTCCTTTATTGTTGTGAGATGTGATATATGGATTTATTTATTTATTTAAAGTTACTGTGTTAGTATTGTTGATGCTGATAGCAGAAGCTTAGGTTAGACAGTTAGATTACATTCATCTGTCTAACATTCTACATTAGGTACCTTAATTTCAGTGTCTTCTGTCAGAGAGCTACCTTTGGGATGAAATTTTTCACCCTAGATCTCTATTGCAGTGTACATTGCATGTGTTTCTAAACACTAATTAGAAATGTTTAAGAAAATAAAGGAGGGAGTGCATGCATGAATTGTATCATTAGTGGGGAAAACTTTATTCTTTGAAGAATCAATACTGTTGAGATCTGGTAAAAATGGAAATTTGTAGGCAGATCCAAAGTTTGGATAGGAATCTCCCTCTGAAAGTATTTTCAGGTTTATTTAGAGTGGTAAACCTCAGGAAATTGCCAGTTGTAGATTTGCTAACAAGTTCCCCCAATACCAGGAGAGCAACTGCTAAAAACCTTGATTTAAAAAGAAAAAAGCCAAAATGGTTTGGATTTTATGGAGATTTGTAAATTCAGCATTAATGATCTCTAGGTGTCTGATAGCCTGAGAATATTCCAGGTCTGAAAAGCAAATGCAACATGTCCAAAGCAAAGGCTCTACTTTCCCTGTGCAGTTAGCTAAAATTGTAGTTTCTATTCCAGATTTCAGGCTATTGGCTCTTAGAGGCTCTTGGCAGTGCAGGAGTGAGAGCTACCCATGTTGCACCTTCACTTGGAATAATTCTGTGTGATGCTGAAACTGGGAGTTATGCTTGCCTGGGCTCATTTAACTTATCAATAAAGTGCGTGGCAGTCTTAAAAGCTCCATGAATAACATTGAAAGAAGCTACAGCAACAGGAGATACTTCTGCTGTTTTCAGGGCATGAGAGGCAGAGAATATAGACGTGCTGTGTGTCTCCAAGGGACTTAGAGTAGGTTATTTCAGCTTGAAAAGGGATTAGATTGAGATCACTGCAGTGTCATACAGTTGTAACTGAAGGTGCCTATTGAGGATAATTCCTTTCTATAACTGGATCCCAGCAGTTTTGTCAACGATGAGTAAGTGGAGGGAAGGAGAAATGATCTGTTTGTCATGGTGAACTATACAGAAGCGAGGAAGAGTGCTTCTGAAAGGAGACATCAAAATGCACAAGCTACATGAAGCACCTTCTTCAGTACCAGGCCCTTGTGGCAGTAACAACTGGGAACAATGGGCAAGTGTAGGGGAGAGGGCAGAGAAGAGAGAGTGATACTGGCTTTCTTGTTCCTTTTTACTTTTGGGGAGAGATTTGTGTTGCTTTGGTAACTTCATGTATAGTTGTAAATGTAATCATGTCCATCTAGCATGTTAGTTATTTGCTTTCCTTCCAACACCAAATGCTCCTGGAAGCAAATTTGTTGCTCACATAGAAATAACATTTTCACTTTAATCCTTTTTGCAGCTGCAAGTAATACCACAGTTTCTAATTGGATCAAATTGTTTTATGTAGCAGTGAATGCTATTCAAAGCTCAGTTGTCTGTGGATGTTTCTAAATAAAAAACCTGGAGGTGGGGCCAAAGATGTCTATCTGTATGCAGTTATAGTTATTGCTTATAATAAATTGACTTTTCACGTAAGACTTCTGCCTCAAACCTAATTAACTTTTATATTTTCTTAAACTTCTTTGGCAGCCAAGGCAACATGCCTACTGCCTGTTCAGTTCTTTTATTGGGTTGAACTAGAACTAACATTTAGATAGAATACATTTTGACATTTGAATTTGACATAAATGTTTCAGGGAAAGTTTAGACATGCATCCTCCATGGGTGATTCTCTTGTCAGCATTATGATTTTGTACTATAAATATAGTTTGTAAGTGGGCTTTCAGTAAAATCAGTGATGCATTTATTGCTTGTTCCTGGTCTATTTTTCCTCATAGTGTAAAACCACAGCTTGAAGTTACTTTGTCATTTTTTTTTTAAATTGAAGTTATTTTCTAGAAGTTAGTTTGTCATTTTTAAGTAAATCAAACTGGATATTCCTGTGTTACTTCTCAGTGATTATCTCTGCTAAAGGAAATGTTAACTCTAATCTTCTGCTATAAGAGTAAATAGAAAGAGACACTGTCAATTTGAATGTCTTAAAATGAAATAATTTTGATATCATGATATAGTATCTTTTTAATATATCCTGTTTCTTTAGCTAACAAGAAGAAGAAAAATACTTTTAAAAGAATGTTTAGTTCCTTTTAAAGGAATGCTTAAGGCTGTCCTCTTCACTATTCTTCTTGTTTACCTCTACTTCCATAGGCCCTGGCTGGCTCTTATTCTTTTGGTGGAGGAGGAGCTTGTTACCCCTCCTCTGCAGTGGATATAAGAAATACTCTCAGGCTCATAACAAGCTGACCAGTAAAAGTCCTGGAATGGTCCAGTGCAGATCTTGGTCGTGTTGTTGCATGTGATGAAGTTGGTGTGCAAATATGCGCTTCACGCCGCTCTGGCTCAGGGCCGTGGGGATGCTGGCAGCAGCAGCAGCAGTGCTGGCCTGTCTACCAGGGGCAGGCTGAGGATGTAGGCTTGGCTCTGCTGCCTTCTGCACTAGCCAGCAGAGCTGAGCGGGCGCCTGAGGGCAGGAGATGCTCTGCTGTATTAAAGGGTGCTGCATATCCCACCCTGGCATATGTTTTCCATAACCCCCTGCAGGAGCTGTCTGCATCAGGCGGAGCGCCTCCGGGCTCTGCACTGCTGCGCTGCCATGGAGTCTCTATCAGATAACCTCTGGTTCTCATCTGGACAATTATTGTTTTAATATCGTGCTGTCTTTTCTTCTGTAGCCCTGATCTCCAAAATTTTGGGGGTTTGTTATGTTGGGATTGTTTGTTTGTTTTTAAAATCACAGCTGTTATTTATCAACTGCAGGAATAGCCTTAACAGCTTAACATCAGACTTGAAATTAAGTGGGCCTACTCTGTTACTGCAGGAATCAGCAGGGCACACATTTCCATTTGTTTAATTTTCAAAGAATTTCAGGTTTTCTTTCTACTTGTAGCATTTGAGGAAGCTGGAATTGTTTAGTGAATTTTCAGTGCAGCACTGTTTTTGAAAGCAGAGTGTGTTGACTTTTAAAATCTCCATTTGTTTCTCAGACACTGTTACAGAGCAGATATGTGCTTTACTGAAAGATATACATTGTGCTAAATTTTTAAACTGCCATTAAAAAAACCCTCTAAACCTCAGGTTAATAATACCAAAACCTCAGGTCTTAGCTACAGAGGATCCAAGTGTTCCTGTTAATATAGAAGATATTAGAGTCTCTCTTCAAAGAAACATTTGAAACCTGACTGGACACACCCCTGAGCAACTTGCTTTGGTTTCCTCTGCTTTGAATGAGGGTGTTAGACCAGCCAATCTCCACATTTGCCTTACAATCATTATGATTTCCAGGCATTCAACAGTTTCCAAAAGCTGAAATAATCATTCCAAAACCCTCACTCTTCATTGGTGACTTGTCTTGTAGGATCCAGATGTAAGAGTAATGACCAATCCAGAGAAGTAGGTGCAGAATATTGCTCATTGCCCACATCACAGGGTGACTGTAAGACTCTGCCAGCGTTCATAGGTGTAGGTTCTGCTTTCTGTGTAATGCTCTCCAGAAGACTCCTCAGTTGAGTGCCAGCATACCTTTCTTTCTTGCTGCCAAGATATGAAATGGCGGGAAAGCTTTGAAATAGTTTGCTTTGATTTTGAAGTAACATGTGCAATGTGGAGACAAAACAGAGCTTTGAATGGGGAAGGGGGAAATCAGTAGTCCATTCTAAGGCTTTGGGTTTGGATGCAAGTTTGGCAATTGATGGATTTTTTTTTTTTAATTTATTTTATTTTTTGTTTTCTACTAAAAAAACCTGAATGTGAACTTCCTGGTGCAAAGTTTGGCATCTGTTAGAGAAAACAACATAGTTATATTTGAAAAGTATGAGTTACCCATTTTACTTTTCTTAGTGCCTTTGTTTAAAGTCGTGTAACTGACCCACAGCTTTTCAAATGTTTCTAAGAGATTTTCCCATTATAAAAATGGAGGGCAGGTGTCAAAAATATGGCTAATGTGGTTAAAAAAAGTGCGTATTCCAAGATGTTTTTATTCAAAATATATGTTGTTGGACTCTTGAGTAATTAGGTCTAGAAATGCATCAATGAACCTTCACACTATTGTAAGGTATTTTATCACTAGAATTGCGGGTGATTGAGTATCTACTGTGTAATGTGTCTGTGACTGGAGAATCACTTTGAAAATTGTGGTGTAAAAGTAAGACATAAAATAAGCTGAGTTTTTATGATTTAGTAGAGGTAAGGGTATCTCTTAAACTAGAAAGTTGTCTTATCTTATGCTTACATATTTGGATAACCAAAAAAAATGAAAAACTATTTTATGTTTGGGGTTTTCTTTTCAAGTCTAGAAGTAATAGATTAGAAATGAAGCATGAGAAATTTCAGTCCAAAAGAAATTTTTTTTTAAGTGTTTTATAACTGAATGAAAAATGTATTTTAAATGAAGTGGTCTTTCAGCATATGTTTATGCCAGTTCTAGTGATATTTCTCATGGAAAGTCTCCAGTGTGGATCTGTCACAACCTAAGGGAACAAAAATTCCCTTTTAAGAGAAGGGGGAAAATAAATATAGCACTACCTAACTGAACTTTTACTTCACTAATTCCAGATACTTCTTTTTGTCAGGCTCTTTTCCCCGTTTAGTTACAACCTCTCTAAAGGAGTTTGTTGTCAGTACAAATATGCAATTCATCAATCCATTGCAAGTTTGTGTGGATTTGATCATTATTTTTATTTATGGTTTGTTGGGTTTTTTTCACTGAGGTTGATACATACTTCTGTTTGTAATATAAAATGAGAGAGTATCCACTGTTCTAAATGGTTAAGGGAAAAAAAATACACCTAATTTTAGCTCACTTTCATTTGGAGATATTTTGTTCATATTAGCATCTCTTACAGCAGTTGCATCTGATATCAGTAAAATAATAACATTTAAAACTATGACAATGAGGAGAGCAGAAAAGGCATGAAAGAACCCTAAAGGCTTAAAAAGAGAAAAATGTATAATTTAATAAAAGGCACTCAGTCTACTTATGTTGCTCTGCAGACAGTTGAGTACATCTCCCTACCTTTAAATCTAAGAAAAGTAACTGAGCTATTACCAGTGCTTGTTAAGGTTAAGCAAGCTTCAGTTGATTGCATGAAAAATGTTACATTTTTCTGAACAATAAGAATTTCTTAACTTTCTTGCGTTTTTTCCCTGTCTGTTGCTATAATCCTTTTTATATTGTAATGCTACAGTACCTTCATGGAGGATTAATAGATTTTACTGGAAGCACTGGACTCCTAGCTCTGTTTACAACCTTTTTTCCAATAAAGAAAAACATTTTCCTTCGTGGGCAGAAAGGAACACTTCTTGATAACTGTCAGTTTTGAATAGTTATAAACCAGATCATCAGAAAATATTAAAGCAAACCATTTCTCCTATATTAATAAAAAAAAAGAAACAAACAAAGAACCCACAAATGAGGTCTTTAAAAATTATAATAGCACTGTCATCGTTAATTTTGCAGAAGTTATTTTTGAAAGGTAGCAACATATAATTTTGATCAGATCTGCACGAAGCACTTTTTATTTTATGTAACATTTGTCCTGAGTATGTTGAGCTGGAGAATAAACTCAGGAGGTGAATGTATCTTCCATAAACTAAAACAGACAGCTTGGATTTTTTAGGTGAATTCCAAATCAAAGTAAACTAAGAAGAAACGACATTGCTAGAAAGATGTGGTCACACTTTTTCTTAGGATTTGATACCTCAAAGAAGTTTTCCTGCCAGCATTTATTCTGATTCCAGAATTCTTAATTTATTTTGAGTTTCTCTATGTGGAAAACCTGGGTACTTCAGAGTTCAGTAAACTGTGCCAAGAAGTGTCTGTAGGTTAAAAAGATTTAATATGATGTCTTCAGATACAGCCTAGCTGTTAAGAGGGATGGGGAGGGACCAGAGAGGAGCAGCAGCAGCAGAGGATCTGCGATTCTCTTGCTGTGTGCAGTGTCTTCCTACGTTGCATTGCATTGCCCAACCCTAATAGAAGGGATATAGTTGATTCCAGCCTTCTCTCACGGATCTCTGCTGAGGAGAGGGTTTGGCTACTGTGGAGAGATTGAGTACTAAGATCCAACAGTATTGTAGGAAAGGGTGAGGGGGAAACAGAATAAAGCCTGACTCTGGCCAAAGCTACAGGTCAGAATTTCACATGAATCAGGGCTGTGGAGGCTACACGACAGCACTGGCCGAGCTGCCTCCCAATTGCCTGGAGTGAGCATTAAAGAAAATGACAGTTGCTGGAGGTGCCATTCTCCAAGAAGCATTTTGCTCCATATGCTGTGGTCTTGTCCAGTTATGCTCCACTCTGGGGTTGAAGTCTCCATGAGAGTTAATGTGACTCTAAGCTCCAGCCTTTGGTCTGGTTTAACAAACTGCATTTTAGCTACAGCAGTTGCTGTGTCTGTGTTGCCCTTTCTAACAGATAAAAATGATTCCCAAGAGCAATTATAGCAACTACATGTTCATATAGCATGTTCCACCCCTTGGGGTCTACCACTTTTCTTAGCCTCTGGGGGAAAACAAAGTCCAAACCACTACATTTGGTCTGCTGTGTTTTGTGGTGTTGGGTCAAGTTGTTGGCTTCACCAAGTGCTTGAGAACTGCTCATTGAGCTCCCCAGTGTGCAACAGTTTTGCTAGGCTTTTTGGGGAGAAGCGTCATCTTTTTGGACTGTGGTATGTTTTTAATGTATTCATCTATGCAATTTAATTTCAAGATTTTCTATAAATATGTGAAATATGAGTGTTTAACATCACCTAGTGTTTTTCTTTTTGAAGCCTGACTGCCAAAACTGTTATATTTCTTTGTCTCCCTGTGCCTCTGCTTGGGTAAAAAGAGTTTAGGTAAACTCTCATCAGTGTTTGGGTATATTTTTTTAATTTTGCACATATAGTTTGTTCCCCTGAGTTCACTAGGATAATTTAGTTGTGCAAAACTGAGTGAGTGCTGGCACAATTGGTCTGGAAATTATCAAGTGTATTCATAAGGAACATGCCCACTGTCATGCCTATTATATTTTTAGAAGTGGACTGTAGGGCTTTCATTTCCTGTGTCAAACCTGAGGACTTTTTTACTGTCTTTTCTTTCTTCTAATGTCAATTGGTTGTAGATAGGTAATTTTTGAATGTATTTGAATACAACTAATTTTCATTTATTCTGCTTAGATTTACTTAATTGTTGTCATATGGTAATCGCGTAAAATGTGCTTCTTTCTTTTTAAACCTTTCCTCTTGCACTAAGGTAATGTTGATTCTACAGCATTATCTATATTATTGCAGTTTCTCTCCTTGGCGTTGCTGCAACAAGGAGAAGAGCAGTAGTTAAATTTTCTCTCAAGTTCCTACTATACTACAGTGTTTAAAGTAAAAATAAATTACTTGAGTGCTTTTTAGTTGGATGACTAACTTGGAAGTAGATTTAGACCTGAAGCTCAGATTTTAAAGCTCTCTACAAGAGCAGAAAGGAGCTTCAACTCCAGCTGCTTTATGAGCAGTGACAGGACTTGTTTCCTGAAACTGTCAATGAAAGCAATGGGGGCAGTCACAGGTGACTGTCACCTTCAGTCTTGAGACATGCCACCCTAGGTCTTTCATTTTTCACTGCAAACATGGGACATGTATTTCTTCTGGGGATGAATCCACAGCACCAGTTTTGTTCTGATAACAGCATCTGGCACTAGATTGATTTAACAGGCTATGAGGTTTGCTCTTTTCAGATATGCGTTTGTACGGCAGCTTCTGTGCAGCTCTGACATGGCCACACGCTACTGTTGTTTTTTCTGCCTCCTAGCACCACGTGTGAAGCTAAAGCTCTTTGACACCTGCCATTTGGACCCTTTTCTTACTGAAAAATGTCATCGTTTTCAGACAAGATGAAGACAGATATCTGATCATTCTTCCCTTTGCAGGGATGTGCTGAGGGCATGGTTCATACACTGATGAATAAAGGATTCCAGACTGTAGTTATACAGTTCGTTTTATTTTAGTATGGTAACTAGTTCTTGATTTGGGGTTTCATAGAGTTTTATCTAATACAAAAGAAATTAAAGCATGGTAACTCAGGTTTGCAATAATTCTCAAACCTGTTTCATTCTGCTGCAAGTATAGATTGTCTTAGTGGTTTAATGGCAGGAAACGTCACATCATTTTTTCTTTGGGAAGAGGAATGATGGTAGTTGAGGAACTGAAATCAGAAAATTTTGGATTCTTCTAATTCTGTAATCAGTGAAATTTTTTGAGGAATATGTTTTCTGCATTTGTCCAAATCTAGAAGTTAGTAGAACTGGGCTGCATTTTCCAAAGTAGTAACATTTTTAAAAGGAGCTTTTAAATTCTATGCCCCGAGTGCTTTCCCTGTATTTTCGAAACCTGTTTTGTGCTAACAAAGAGGCAATCAGGTCGCCTGGCTCAGAACATAATTGTCCTTACGTTTGAAATATCTTTTATTGGGTTTGATTACAGGAAAAGTGCTCTTAGAGTGTAAAATCAATACACAACCTTCCTATAGACTCCAAAGCAGTGAAAGTCAAAAACGTTGGGCTTTTTAGCCCTGTTATTTCCCAGCTTGCAGAGGAGTGGGTAATACTTCAAGACAACTATTTGAATAATTACAATTTTTAATATACTTACTAATTTTTCGGTCTTTGTCATATATTTCTTCTGACATTTGAATGCTGATCTTTTCAATTAAACTGGCTTTCATTTCTTATATTCCTTTAAATTTCTTATAAACAGACATTGAGGAATTCTTGCATTTTATCTGATGTTGAAAGACTATAAATTGGTATCAAACCATTAAATTTTGCATGTTGTTCTTCATCTGACAGTGCGTACTTCAATTCTGTCGGGAAGTTTAGTTCTGCATAAGCATACAGGAAAAATGGAAAATGAAGTATCATTCTAAGACTAAGTGCTATTTCAACATAAGTAATTTTTAATTATCTGAAGCAACAATATGAACTGTGATTAGAGTATCTTACTAAATATGGATTGAAACAGGTCTAATTCTTTTCTCTTGAGCAGGTTCTAAAGATCTATACTGTCTACCAGGAAAGCCGTCAGCTTAACTGGTGCTAAATACCATTTATGGCTGACCAGGAGACAACTAATCCCTAGTGCAAGGATGATTGCCTTGAACTTTTGTCATTTCAGAAGCCGCTTTATAAGGTGCTTATTTATTGTTCCTGCTGTAGGGTCAGCAAGCTGTTTCAAAAGTAGGGTTTGTAACTGAAAGAAAAGGTAGTGTTAATCTGTGTTGAAAATTGCTGCAGAACAGAGTCCCTGATTTGAAATAACGTACTAATTTTTACTTTAAAAGGTAGATTGAATTGGTCGAGATCAAATTCCTTTTTTCTTTGCATGGTGTGAATTCTAGTAAACTTAGTGGAATATAGAGCAAACTTATTCATACGTGGGTAGAAACATTGACTTTTTTGTTGTGAATTCAAAATACTAGTTGTAAACAGAAACTTAAGAATGCAGCTGAGCAACAATGTGAGGTCTGTATCACTGCTTATCATTTGATGTGCTCTCTGAACACTCTTTGTGCAGTTAACTTCTGGTGTGCTTGGGACCTCTGAAGCAGGAACTGTACTTTAAGACTTGTGGTGTCCCACCTGCATCTAATTGAATAGCTTCACTGTGAGTCACTATGAGCTTTTTTTGTAGTATTTTCGCTAAAGACGACTATAACAGCTTTTGTCAAGTGTGACTGATTTTGAAAGGTGGACTTTCATATAAGTGAAACTTTTATGGTATGTAGCAACTTTAAGTTTTGACTGAAGCAATGAAAACTTGATGAAAATTCCTTTCCTACCTAACAGTACATTTCAGTATTAAATATATTTTACAATAACAATATTTCCCAGGTTCTAGATATTGTTAAAATTTAAAGCTAATTCTTTAGATTATTTAAAAACACAGATGAATTGTGTCTTTTTTGTCTTGATTCTATTGAACAGTGCTTGCTTTCTAGTATAATTCTTTTTCGTCATCCTAACATCTTCCTTTTGCCATACCACTAGCTAAGGAGGGGGGGGAAAGACCAGCTTTTGAGTTTCATCTCATCTATCAGAATACACAGGCTTTTAAAAATGCATTATTCAGTATATACTGGAACCTTTTAATCTTGCACTTCCATGACACATGTTCCTCATGTGAAAAAAAGAACTGTGGCATAGCTGTGTCAGAGCCAGGGTCTGTCAAGCCTGGTGTCCTATTGTTCCTGTGGCAGGGGGCATGTGGCTGCATAAATCACAGCGTCCCACTCAACCTTTGCTGGACTGCAGTCTCCCATGGACCATAGACATCACCTCCCTGGCAGAAGGAACTGTGCTGTGCACAGCACATGGGTGCTGGGCTGCTCACAGGCCCAAACATGCATTGCTAGGAGCAGCAGGTAACTGCCCAAAACCCCAAGAAACCTACAGCTTGCCATGGGTAATGAGGAGTTGGGAGGGGCTGTCCAAGTTGCTCCTGCCAAGTTGACAGGAGAAGAAAGAGCGAGATAAGTCAAAATGCAAATGAACAGATGATTGCTGTTTCCTCTTGAGAGCTTCTTTGACCTCCCCTATGTGGCTTTCCTTAGTCATCAAAAATGAGTACGTAGGAAGACATATAAGAACAGATGCAGGCATCTTATTCTCTAGTGTAGCTCTCAACCCTTTTACGTTTTACGCTCTTCTGGAACTAGTTGTGACTTCTGTGTTTTCAGTAAGACCCAATGGATTTCTCATTCATGAAATAGCCCAATCTTCTCTTGAGCATGTGCTTAAATAAGTGTTCCCTGCCCCTTCTTACTTTGTTTTTAATCACTACATCTGTCAACATAATTAAAGATTGATACATTCCAACTGAACTTCTAAATGTAACATTCTTTTCTAGCAAATATTTTGTCATTTTATTTAATTTTATTTTTCTGTCCTGGATGATTCATAAGCCAATTATTTTAGTAAGTAGCACTAAGTAAACCTTTGACCCTTTTGTACTGCTGTACTTTGGGGGAGCCTCTGGCTTTCATTGCCACAAGTTTATGAAGAATATATTTATCGATTAACATGTAAAAGATTGGGTTAGAGGAATTAAGCACAATTACTAAATTTGGATTGTGAAGGGAGTTATTTTGGCAGATCATCATTTTATGACCAAATATTAAAATCTTGGCCCATTTTGAGATTGACATGCCCTTTGCTTTTAGAATGACCATAGGTTTCTTCCAAGTAATAAACACTAGACAACTCTTTGTGCTGGTATTTTTTCTTAAAATGCTATTTTAAAGGATTTAAGTTGTAAATCTAGGATTTGGAGGTTGTAGAAACAGTAAGTTATGTAAAGTTCTTTCTTTATAGGTCATTAATCCTGTGTTGAATTTGATTGTGGGGAAATTACCTTAATGCAATGTAAGAGTCTGAAATGTTGATAAGATTCATGGAAATGTCAGGAAGATGCATTCATCTTTAAACCCACAAACATCGAGCCTGATATCTTTTTTTGTTATACATACATTACATTTTTTCACATAGTTTTGAAAGAGTTTACAGTAAAAATTTACTACCAGAGAAACTTGCAAGTTTTAAAAATTGTAATTTAGTTAAACAACTGTTGGTAACTAGTTTGTTACATGTAATCTTTAAGGTTATGCATTTTTGTAGATATGTAATAGCTTTGAATTAAAAAAATTCTAAGTGTTCTTAGTTGGTTTTTTTTTTTTACCTTTTACAAGAAAGGCTTTTTTTCTTGTAGAAATTAAAAAATTGAAAATATGGATGGTTTCAAATCAAATCGTCTTTTCAGACCAAATATATAATACTTATTTAAGCTGAGTAAGAAAATTACTTGCTTTAGTAAGTCTTAAAAGGCTCCTTAAAGTATTTAGAATACAGCTGGCATGGTGTGTAGCATAAAGCTGAGGGCCCACCAGGTGGTGCTGGTGGAATATAGTTAATATTGGTTTAGGTACTGAAAATGTGTCTTAACAAATGAGAATGAGATGGGTGCAGTATAGGAGAACTTAGTTTCTGTGCGACAAGCTTATTTGTACAATTAAAAAGAGTACATTGTAATATTGTGTAGTAGCTTTGTGATTTGGGCACTTTTAATTTTTAGAAGTTGGATATAGATGCTGAGGAAAAAACCTTATCTGTAGGATGTCTGGTGTGGGAAGCAGGCAGTATGGAGGCGTAGTCCCAGACTCTTTACCTGCTTTTTTCTTCCAAACTTGTCCATTCATGGAGTAGAAGCATATCGTGTCATAACCATGTGCTTATTTACCTACTACATATTGACTTTAAAAATAGCTGTTTAATAATGCTGTTTTAACTGTCTACGTTTTAGTCAGTGCAAGGATCTTTCCTCTTACGCAATGCACAGAAATAAGGGTCTCGTGAGGGGTAGGGGAGTCAAGTTTTTCAGGTTTCATGTATTATGTGACTTACAAAGTTGAAATAGAAACAAATTCTGAAGATAGACAGGATTTTAGATATAATTTCACCAACTCTTATGAAGCTTTTCATTTGACTGTCTTGAAAATTGTATCATTTATTAAAAGGGGAAGGGAAGACTGAAGAACAGTGTGGACTGTGCAGTAGTTTGGAATAAATTTCTATTACCTACTCATTTGAACAGATTTGGTTTTGTCTTAATATAGCTGACATATGTGTAGTATTTGACAGGCATGATGCAGAGCATTTTGCAACATTGAATTAGCTTAAATTGTCCTATAAATCATCTTCCTTTTCAAGAGAATTATTAGAATTTGGAAATAAACCAAAATATCAGTGAACCAAAGTAACCGTCTCCTTTCTAGTCAAAAAATAAAATCCAGAACAACTGCAGACAATCCCCAAACCTGTTTTGCTTGTAATCTTAGTATTTTGACCAAGCTAAATGTTTTAGCATTGTATGTGCCAGTGTCACATTAGTAACCACCTCACTGTAGGTAAAAAACAAGCTAAATCAAACCATATGACAGCCAGTAATAGTTCTGTAAAAGTTTGCATTTGACTATGGTTGAATGACTCAGAGGATGGTTTCTTTGGAGTTTGTGGCCTTATGCATTTAATCTGGGTAACAAATTTATTTAATATCTGGGTTTTACTGTCTTGGGTGCAGCAGTTATGGGGTTCTGCCTGAGTGAAAATTCTTCATCCCCTTTTCCATGTCTGCCACACCAAATACTTCATAGAATAACTGCGTGCATCTATAAAACCATCTCAGTCAGAGTGGTTGTCAGGTATCCAGTGTATGCTGCTTCTGAAAGTGCTACTTAGATCTTGTTCTCTTGCTTGAAATAATTCTTTTACTTGTCTTCCCCCCTTCTCCTTGCCCCAGTGTGTAAATGTTTTTGCTCTTGAGGAAAGGAAATATGCTTTTTTTAATGTCTCCCATCCTGAGTTTTAATTGCATTTATTCATTTTAGCAAGTTTGTGTGCTACCTACCTTAAAATTTGGCACCATTCACATATTGCCATAGAATGACAGTATTATTGTAATCCTTCTGCTTCTAAAAATTGGCAGTGTAGCATTAATGAGAATCAATAAAATGTCAAATGTGTTAAAATTCCCATGTAGGTCACATTGTTTCTTTCACTGCACAAAATACTGGGAAGGGATCAAGAAATAAGGTGTATGCAGTAGCACAGTTTATAGCACAGTGCTGTAAAAATGTGTGCAAAATGCTGTTGTGTTGTTTGTTGGTTTTTTTTTTAATCTAAGTGTATTATCAATGTATTAAATCTAGAAATTGCGTGAGAGGTAACTTCTGCGATCTGGTTGAATACAAAGTTTGAAGAGCGATTAGTGAAAAGCTGTTAGAAGTGTGTGCTAACATGTGTGGTTTTTTAGAAGCAATATCCAAAAAGAAAGAGCTTGCCAGATGCTGCCTTTATAAGGTGCGAACAGGTTAAGAAATATGTTCTGCTGCATTGTTCTTTAAACTACCCGTTCATCAGAAAAATCAGTTTTATTAGATTTCTGTCAACATCTTTGTTAGGTTTTTGTGATATGATCTTATTTCTGAACTCTGTGATGGGAATGTTTTATGAATGTCATTTATGGTGAAGGAATGCTCATAAGACTGAATCGTTTTAAAAGATCATGTAAATAGTTTCATTTTCACTTGCCTTGTTCAGCTGGTCTGAGGATTTTTTTACTCTGTTAAACTAGTTGTTTGAGTGGGTCTGGAGTTACACTAATACTACAGAGAACAGGATTTTATTCTCTGTATTTATTGAGAGATCCAGTCTGTCTGTAATATTGAAATGCTCTTTTGAGTAACTTTAAGATCTGTCTCAGCACAGCACTCCACCGAATTCCAGTTTTGATTAGGGAAGGGGAAAATCTGCACAGACAACAGTAAGAAAATCTTACCTTTTGTATCTGCATTTTACACTGTTTACTGTTACCGTGCTCAAAACATTGAATGGGAATGTATTTTACCTCTGAGTTGTTCTCCAGCTTTTTCTAAAGGGAGTGGCTTCTGAGTATCCATTTCTTTATTTAAAAATTCAACCTACTGAATGTTCTTAAAAGGAAAATTTATAGTCCAATTTTAAAACAATATAAAGCAAAGTTAGGGTTTTTACTGAAAGGTCTATTTCTTGAGGATGATGGTTTCTCTCCTTATGGCAAAGATCAGGTTATTCTAAAAGGGGAATAGTAAAAGTAAAAGTAGTTCTGACACTGATAGTATTAACTTCCAGTGCATTAGCTGTATGATGCTGTAATTATCAACCTGAAATTCAAGTTCTACTGAAGTTATTCGAGGAAATATACTGTTGATTCAGTGGTGTCAGAATTTCACAGCTGAAAATAACTTACACCGTGAATACTGGATTGCTGTTTTCTCTTGATGGAACTAGAGCACTCGAGGGTTTTTTAATTATGTGCTGTGATTTGAATTGGTGAGTTTATCATCATTACTGAGTGAATTTGAGGTGTGTGGTAGATACATGAACTGTAGCTTAAGTTACTGAAGACACGCAGTCTGTGTTTTTCTTTGGGGATGGCAGTGAGAGCGGGGAGAAGACGGTATGAAATGCCGCTGAGAAGCGAGCTGCAGTTCTGTGGCTCAGTCTGCATCAAGTTGGGGTTTTTTGAGTGTTTTAGGCAGCTGGCTTGAGACAATGTATGTGCATGCTCGTGACTTGGATTCATGTAATTGTTTAATGTTAGACTTTAGAATGTAGGTGTTTTTAATGGAATTATCGGGTAGACTTGTTTTTGTTTATGAAAGCTGATTTGCCTGTTTACTTCTGGTAACCCTTGTTTCTTGTGTTCATTTTCTATTCTGTAAAGATTGATACAGGGGCTGATATTATGCACAATGTGTATTTATAATAAGGCCAGAATTGAAAAAGAATAAATGTTGCAGGTCAGGGAGGGGTATTTTGGCTTAAATGGAGATCTTTTCCTTTACACTGTCTTACTTTTGTAAGTATTCAGTTGATTCAAGATATTTTTAAAACATAAGGTGAGGCTTTAAAAAAAACCCCAACAAATATTCACTTAAGTCACTTAAAAAGTCTTTCAGTTGCATTGTTCAGTTGTGTGGTGTTTTGATTATTTGCCGCTTTATTTTTCAGCATTGTCAGTGAAGCGGGAGCGTCTATCTACAGCGTCAGTCCGGAAGCATCCAAGGAAATGCCGGACCTAGACCCTAACCTAAGAAGTGCGGGTATGAAGAGTATTTCATTTTATCACCTTTCAACATGGAGCTCAAGTCTCAGTTCTCAGACTGTATTGTTTATAATATTAAGTATAATAATAGTCAAAAGTAGAAAAGGTTTTGGTTGTTTTGTTTCTAAACTTTAATTCTTCTGTATTTCACATTCGAAGTCCTAGGTGTGCAAATTAATGACATCATCTTCTTCTAATACCTGTAATGTAAAGAACCTTGTGGATGTATTACTTCAATAGCCTGGCACAGGAGAATTTATAGCAATTAATATAAATGATGAATTGCATAAACTTTCATAGCTGCACATGTCCATGCCCACAAGAACTAGACCTTTCCTCTCTTTTCTTGTCCCCTATATGCACACAAATGTCTCTAGAAATAATTAAACCATTCAAGGGCTAGGAAAAAATGTAGGAATAGAACAGATAATTTAAAGGTGTGCATCCATTGTGATCACTGAAGTCTTCATGTAGCTGAATATAGTCCTCAAGAAATACTGTTTAGTTTTAGTTTTTAAAAAATTATTTACTTCAGCATGAATGTCACTGAGGTATAATACAGCTCAAGTTCTCAGAAATGTGCAAGTGTAGCCACTATTATAATTTTCAGTGTTTGGTTAAACAGTAGTCTTTAATGATCAAATTCCTGGCAGCTTTGTCAGTGTCCAAATTCTACTCATAGATTTGGTTTATTAGGAGACAGCTGTAAGGGTAGGTTTGAGGTTACTTTTGGATTACTTCATTTATGTATTTTTGTGTGTCTTTTTGTATTTGTTTTTACCTACCTTGGGTTTTTTTATTCTTGGTTTTTCTGCGATTTGTTGTCATTCTCAATCAAATATAGCATATTGGAAAACGCAGCAACGCTCATATATAAGTCTTTTCCAGTAAAAATTATAATGTTCTTAATTTTGATGTTATTCTGACAGGTTACTGGCCTGGAAATCCTTTGGAGGGTGTAGAAGTAGATTAGCAGAAAACAATTCTGTAGTTATGTGGTATTCAGAGGTAAAACTTTCTAGAATTCCCCGTTTTCCCCTTTCCTTTTATTTCCACAAAGGGGGAAAAGTGTTAACTCAATGTTTCAAGTGAATGTTTTTACAGGAGTATTCCTGAAATGTTTATATCATTTGCAAGAAAGGCCTCTAGCTTCTTTTTGCTTGACTCTTTTTCCTGACTGCAAACAGGCTCCATTGTGATTATTTCTTCCCTGGGCCACAGAGGTTTTGAATGTGTCATGGTATGGCCAGAGCAAATATTAGGCATGTGACGTTTCTGTGTGTTTGTGACAGATGGCACTAGCTTTCCCTTGGGCCAAAGTTTTTTATGTTGCTGATTTATTAAATGTGGGTTTAGAGTTGATGGAAATGAACAAAATACCACCGAAAAGAAAGGAATCTAATTTTTAACATTATGCTTTTCCAGATATACATGATTCTCCTTTTTTTCTGAAGTTATTTTTCACTGTTTCAGACACTTTTATTTTGTGTTGTGCATCAAGTACAGTAAATGAAACTAAAATTTTTAATACATGACCAATTTCAGTGTTAATTAATTAGAGTTCATAATTTCTCTACTGTTACTAGGATTTGCTTCAGGCATAACCTAAGTGCTGTTGCATCTGGTTTGAAAAGCATCAGCAATTTTAACATGCCGTAGCGGTCCCACAGAATGGATATAAACTGAAAAAGAGTAGGGTAGAAAGTGAAAAATAATTGCTTAGTTCCATAGATGTTGGCTGGTATGGAACTGACAGCTAGAACTATGTTTATTACACTTGAATCTTTTTAGAAGTTATAGATTTTTTTCCCCGATGTCTTCTGGTGTCAAATTATAATTAGTTGTGCTAAAGCTGTGGATATTTTCTTAAAGTTCAATGTAAAAATGTGACATAACATTCAAGGAAAGCATTAACTGATGTTTGAGGGGTTTTTGCAAACTTTTTTCTTGACTGGCTTTTCCTTTTCAAATTTTGATTTTTCTTTAATTTGCAGCAAACAGAAAAGTGACATTGTGTCAAAGCCAACTTGCTTTTTATTTTAATTGTTGTGTTACATCATGTCAGATTCTGTGCTTACACGATAGCATTTAGTACATTAAGGGAAGCTGACAGCTGCATGATGAAGTGTGACATTTATAGTTAAAATAAAAGGTACAGCTGACGTGAGATATCTGTGATCTTAACGCTGTTTGCCACTTTAACATTTTACTCAACACAAACTTTATAGAAGGGTTTGGGTTTGTTTTGATTTACACAGGTAGGCCTATGATTGTTCGTTGGGTACATAAATGTGAAATATTAAATCATGCACATTATGTGTCATATTTGCAGTGGTGCTTAGTAACTATTTGTAGTAGGTTTTCACTGCATACAGAGAAATAGAAGACATTAATCATGATAAAAAAATTATCTTATTAATTTCTCCTTGGCTGAATGTTCTATATAGGGAAAAACCAACAACCTTCAGCATTTCTTGGGTGTGCTAATTGAAGGTATTAGTTAATCCAAGAACTCAACTGGTTATTATGTTTTCTTCCCTTTGAACTGTCTTTGAAGGTCATGGATGATGTGAGTTAGTAATAAATTGAGAAAAATCTCATTTTAAACTAATGATGTATATATAAACTATAGTGGAAAGTCTTTATAGTCATCCATACAGCACTTTTAGCCAAAATTGCACTTGCTTGGAAAAAAAAAAAAAAGAAAAAGAATTGCTCTTTTCTTAAACAATTTGCTGTTATCTACAGTGCAGTGAATAAAATAGGGTCTTTCCAACTTTAGAATTATCCTGAATATTTCATGAAAGTGCAGAAGCTTCTGTTCTGCTACTCCAATTCCTATAAAATGTCATGGAGTGGGACTCAGCTAAGTAGATAGTAAAGAACTTGATGAAACCTAGTTACTTGTGTTTGAGTAGAGTGAGAAGGTATATATCTGCTTCTGACAGTCATTGGAGGATTAATGAGCAGCACAGCTATTTCTCAGCCTCACAGAATTAGGAGATAAGAGGCTTATAGGCCAGAGCAATAAAAGGATTTCCTCCTTGATAGGCTGAGGAAGTTCAGCTGCAGCAGATTAGGAGGGTTCTGCCTAGAGAGCAAGCCATTGGAGTTCAGTAATGGGGGTTTGGATGAACCTGTGATAGGGTTGCAGTCTGACAGAGAAGGGAATGCAAGGTTTCCATGAATTCTCCTTCCCAGAAGCTGTGCCTACAGATAGACTTAAGATTTGGGGTGGAAGTTTTTAGGGTAGAGTGAGCACCATAAATAGAGTACTTTGCAAGCTGGAAACGTTGCTCACCTTTGTGAAACTTATTAATGTATGTGCCCTGTCAAGGCTTTGTGAGTGCCTGCTCTGAAGTTGTAATGAGGCCATAGTAATGAGGGAGCTGCAAGGCTGGCTGGATGACTGCAGTTCTGTTTCTGCCCTGGCATGTGTGCTCTGGCTACCTTCTTGAAGAAATAGTTAAATGTTTAATTTGGTGGAGTTTTTATAAAGCCAAATTTCTATTTATTTGGCTGTCCTGTTCATTTGTTGGGGCCCTTTTTTTTTTCTTAATTTATTTTCTTAGCTACTGTCAGTACAACACTTCATGTTTAACCTTTGGTTAGTTTTTATTCAGGGCAGCTTCAAGTAAGAGTTATGCACTTGAACTTGTCTGTAAGATCATCTGGGTTACTTTAGGTCTCTCTGATTGAGACTTGCTTGTGCTTTTTTTTCAATACAAGGCCTGAATGCAAGTTTCCATTTGAAGCAGTTGTAACAGTTTGCTGGGTATGGTACTTTGCCTTGCAAATTTACCAGTAATTTGCTTGCCATTAGTTATCTTTCATTATCAGAGCACATGAGATGACTGTCTTGATGTGGTATTCTTTGTATAAGAAAAAAAGCTAAACTCAGTGGTGACAAGCATTCCTCCCTCAAATAAATGGACTCCATGACAATCAGAGCTGACCTTTTCTGGTTGCTGTCACTGGGCCTGTGAACTCTGGAATGAAATGATTTTACAAAGGTTGATATCTTCTTTGCTTTACCTCCATCCTGTCCTATTTAGTTTTGCCTTAGGGTTTATTTTGTTGTGCAGAGCCTGTATTCCTCACAAAAACAAGGTTTATGAGATGAGAAATAAAGGAAGTGAGTGCAGGTGTCAACACACAGACACTGCCAGGTGTCTTTCTTGTTTTTTTCTCTCAGTGCTTCTCCACTTCTCCACCTCCTGGTTGCAAATGCTTGTTGTCTTGAGCAAGTTCGAATAGACAAAATGGAAAGGCTACAGAGGGACAGGTGAATTATATAGACAGTGTAAGGATCTATGAGTAGTGTTGAAGGAGTGGCACACAGAAATATGGAATTTATGTACTTTCTGGATGCCTGGAAACTTGACAAGGTATGATCAGCTAATGAAGATTTTGTTGTCCTTAGCATGAGGAAGATGCACCGGTTGTTTGGCTTGTGCTCACAACAGATTTTTTTCTTCTGCCTCCTCTCTTCCTCTTGAAGTGGATAGCCTAATGAAATGAATGTTGCTTAATGATTAAGAATCAGAGGAAACTGATGAATTCTGGTGAAACAGTGGCCTGATGGTAGAGAATTGCTATGAGGCAGTAGTCACACTAGGATTTTACTCTGGTTTTGATATACACTTAGTTATATTAAATGAGAAATGTCTTAATTCAATTAAATTAACAAATTATCTTTCCTTTTGAGGTGAATGCTCTAACAAATTAGCAGTCTTTTCTTTCTTTCACTATTTAAAAAGCAAAATAGAAACTGGAAAAAGAGCAACATACTTGGGCTTGTCTAATGCAACATCTCCAAAAAATGCTCATTTTCCTCTTGACCATGAAGGACTAGGGTCCTCTGTCAAGACCACATAGCTGTGTCGCCCAGCTAGGAAAGCAACAAATGTAGATAAAATATTCCCCAGAACTACTTTTTTGTAAAAATTTGAAAAACTAACAGGGCAAGCGTGTGTCTTGTGCTGCATGCACAGGTATAATCCGGTATGGAAACTGTGTTTCTTTTAAGGGATGTTTTCTGAGGATAAAGAATCTGAGAGAGCCAAAGGTCACGCAGCACATCTTGCCTTAGCATTGTCAAATCCCATCTGCTTGTCTCCTCTCCACAGGGCAGAGCACATTGCATTATTGTACGCTCAAAGTTCAGCACACCACTTGCACTTTTCTTTGCAAAAGAAAGCCTTGTAGGCTTTGAGGGCTTGTTAGAACTTTGAGACTGTTATGCTACAGGGTTTTATTCCCTGGGGTCCTGTTAGAGACATAGAGTTCAGAGCTGTCATACTGGCCAGCAAGTGGAAGGTAGAGATTGGAAAAAATGTAATTTCTTTTGACTTTATCTTAAGGAAAGTAAAACAATTTGATGATTAGATGTGTGGGACATAGTGCCTGGTTGTCTACTTGAGCTAATTTCTTCATCTTCTTAAAAGAGCACTGCTCCCCCTTGGCTACTCAGGAGAGAAGGTCATTTTTCAAAAACTTTATTGGTTTATTTAGTCTTCTGGTTGAACCGTTTGCACTGCTGTGTAAGTGGAAGCTTTCTTCTACAGCTAGTTGTAGAGGGTTGGTGAAAGTTCCACGAGCTTTCAGAAAGGAAAGTAAGCACTGACTTCTTATGCATTATAAGACTTTGTCAGCCCAATGTTTAGATGAGTTGTGTGCATTTACAGCAGTACAAAATGAAATCGTGTATCATCTTGCATCTATTTTATTCTGTAGCATTTAAAAACAAGTTAAATTATACTGTTCGAAGTAGAACATAGAGAGTCACACTGTGATAATGAACATGCAGTGGTTAGAAGCAAAAGGGATGGTGAACAATAGTGATATGTTAAAGATGAAACCTATTAATGATAGTACTATTAAGAAACTAAAATAATAGTAATGGCAATAATTCTTAATTAATAATAGTAATATAAATAATTAGTAATAGAAACAAGAGGGTCTTGTTACTTCTCTCCGCGTGGGACCCAGTTCCTGCTGAAGAGAAGAAGCTTATTTCAAGGTGTGTGGACTAGCCTCTGCAATTTAAATGGAAGTTATAGGAACTCTGTGGATAATTTCAAAAACCAGTCTCTAACTGCACATAGTCTGGAGATGACTGAGCCTTCTGCAGTTGTACATGGACATGTGTGCCTGCTTCACAACATTGAGAAAGAGAAAAATGGGCTCGAATTACCCCAAACCAGTGGCATAATGTTGAATGGGTTGTTAGATGAGCGTTAGAGATGTTTGTAGTCTGTATTTTCTTGTTCTAGATGAGAATCTAATGTCTTCTAATCTGTGGAAACTTCAGGGTATGTGGGAGAGGTGGTATATAATCGTTAACATGCTGCTTATCAGCGCTGTATTTCCTCTGAAGCTGTACAGCACAGTAGTGGCCTGGAATTGTTTGATCTGTAGTCTGATCTATAGTTTGATCTGTAATCTGCAAGCTTTACTTTCTCTAGTAAAGCCATTTTCCCTTAGCATAAAAGAGCTATGAAAACCATTTACTTCCCTTCCTCTGGATGTAACTCTGTGCATGTGTTGTGTCTGTGTATCTTCCTTTGAAGGCTTTGTTACTTCTTTGAAGTATGGAGCTAGAGGAGCAATGAATACTAGGATACTCTTCAAGGAGTTTTGGTCTCCTTTTAATATTGTAGTATGATGAGTTTACTCGCCAAAGCTGCTTTTCTTACTGTAGGCATAGGGAAGGATATTCTGGTCAGTTATAAAAGGTTAATAATTGTTGTTGGTACAGATGATTAGCTCTTGTAAGATTAGAACTTCATGTAATTTTTTACTTTTGGTAGTAACAATAATCAATGGCATGGTGATGCAGTTAGTACGAGCAGTGTAAATGTGAAAAGGATATTGATGGTATCTACCTTTTGAGCTGAGCAGGTGGGAAAAGACTTTTTTTGAGTTTATACCATCTTGTAAGTCTAACTCATTTCTGTGACAGAAAAATCACATCAGGCTTCAATTAAATGATTATGTGTCTTCCATCTCATATTGGATAAAAAATGATACTATTCTGTGATACAGAAATTACTAATACTCGAAAAAAATGATTTTGAGAGTGTTTCTAAGAAAAAATACTGACTTTAAAAAGCTGCATTGTAATATTCACTTGTCAAGTTGTTCTCTTTAAACGTATTTCTAACTTTCTCTGTTGTATTCAACCCATCTCTTTTAAAGATTTTCATAGTAAATAAGTAAAATGTTGTCATTCATTATTTCATTAATCTTAGGCAAGTAACAGATTATCAGTTTTATGGAGTTAAAAGTAAACTAAAATGTAACCTTTTTAAAACAAAAACCTGCTCACTTGCCAAAGAAGAACTTTGGATGAAATGCAGCTGTTGAGCAGTTGCTTAAAATAAATTGCATACTTTAAACCCACCAAGAAGATATATGAGGATTCAAAACTGTGTCACAAATCCTGACCTACTGAGAAAGAATGCTTAATGAAAAGACTACTGTACGTTTCACTGTATCCTTTGCAAGGAGGGTGAAACTCAGGTCAACAGGATAGAAAGCTTCCAGGACTCAGGAAACCTGAACAATCGATCACTGAGTAAACATTATTGCAGATACTTATGGAGAGTAATTGATCTTGAACACAATAATAGGCTTTATAAAGGGATTTGAATAAGTTGTAATGTTTCCATATCTACTCTGGTATGATATATTGACAGTAATTACATATGCATTGGTGAGTTAGTCTCTGATTACCTTAATAGATTATTTTTTTATTTCATTGACAGTGAAGTTTCAACCCAGACTTTTAAGGTGCAAAAGTTAATTTAAAGTAGGAGGAGGGTGAGTTACTTGGATGTTATAATAGCATGTCTCAGCAAGAATAAAATACTGAGGTTTTATAAAAAAAATACAGAATTATCTCATTTATGACAAAATTGAAGTTGAACTAATCATAGCTTAATGGCTTGTGATTGCCATGTATTTACTTGTAAAACAATCTACTGCCTTCGCATCTGGAAGCTTCATATTGTTTCAAAGCACAAAACAAATGCTCCCACTCATGAGGTAGCTAAGCTGTCACAGTTATTGACTGGGATGCATTTTTATCCTTATGTGAAGATGTGTTTAAAAGAAGGAATGCCATCATCTTGGACTTTTGGCCAAAAATGGTTTTCTGCCTACACTGGCAAGCAACATTTTAATGCCACTGTAACTGAAAGAAATTGCATTTTTTCATTTTACCCATAAGCATTCCTCATTTTCAGTCCTTCCTTATCTAAGCCATTGAGTTCTTACATAGAGCAATGCAAAAAGAGAACATTTCAATATGCAATTTTCTGAACACAGGAGTTGGCAGCCTGCCCCCAAATTGGGCACAATACTTGAAACCATAATAAATTTTATACAGTTGACAAGATTTCCAGCTGCCCTTGCACCCTAAATAGTGTGCATGTCTGATTTGGGTCTTAGTGATTGCTTTAGACTTGTTCCATTACTGAAGCGAGGCAGATAGCCTAAGAAGTTAGCACTAATTCTGGATTTTTTTAGGGCTGGCAGCTGATGTGGCCCTTATACAGATACCATCTAGAGAAATAGTTGGAAGGCTGCTGTATTGTTTTTTCCCCTCACTGTTGAGAGTGGACAGTTTTTATCATCTTTAGTCTGAAAAGATTTAGCCTGAAAACTATTATCAGTATTCCTGAGTGAAAACTCTCCTTTTTAATCCCTGTGAAAAATGATATCACTTGCTGTAGAAAGTACTAGAGGAACAAAGTTATGTGACATGTATGTGTAAGGAAAATAGTCTTAATTTTACATTTGTCAATTTGAAATTAAGAGAGATTTGATATTTTTAAAACAGGAGTAGCCAGATCATTAGGTGTGTTTGCAAGCTCATGAGGGCATATCTGCTCATTAGGCATTAGGAAACAAAACATTTTAATGTAATTCCTTACTTTCTGTGAAGATCAGACACTGAGATTGACGTGAATTGTGCAAGCAACTCTTATGGATGCTTTTTGCTCACCGCACTGGCATCTTCATTGGAGACGTACAAGCATGCTTTACTGTCTGGTGGGTTTGTCTTGTCAAATAACTGAAGTGTGGAGTGAATCAAGACTTCCAAGCAGTTAAATTGCTTTTCTTACCAAATGCCAGAAGATGCCCTAATGACAAGACAGGATTACAGTAAATATGATTTCTGTAACCTTCTTTATTTCTCGTTGCATTTGGATGCGAAGTTCATCTACATTGAAGTTGGAGGATGAGGTAGACCATCCTGTCCCCCCCAACTGTTAAAATTTTACATTAATTAACTGTAGGGAAGCACAGTATGTTATAATGATTCCAAGTATTGCAGTAATATTTTCTTCTTAATTCACAACTCAAAGCTTTAAGTTTCTCAAGTGTGCAATTATTTCTAATAGCGGGTCATGTCATCCTGATCTTAATACCCTGTTTAATATTGAACAGCATTTTTTTCACATTTTACTTAGGTTAGCATATTTTTAAGAGTGGCATCTCAAGCTTTTCATGTTTGGCCATGTGGATAACTTTTGAGAAATCTGATTTTCTAGTTTTGCCCTGCATGCCATCATATCATTTATTTTGTATTTACTTGAGCAAAAGTAAAGAATACCTTAATATCTGCAGAAGTGAGAATGCATTACCTGTTTCATTGTTAGTCTTCTGAAAATGCATGGTTTCTAATAATTTCTGAAGTTTACTTTAAGGATAAAAACAAGTAGTTTTAGGCAATACCCGTATTAGTCTAAAATAGTTCAATATGAAAATCAAGTTCCATAGTCTTGATTTAGTTTTTAAGGGGAAAATGTCAGACCATCAGATTTTACTGTCTCTACTCCATAGGAGTAGACCTTGCACTCCTGCAGAGCCCTCGTGATTTTAGTGATACTGTGCTTGTATTTTAGAAGTCCAGGCACATGGATCAAATGGCCAGAGTGGAGCCTCATTCCCCCTAAACAGACCCAGGTATTGCAGTGTGCAGCTACTCTAGCAAAGAATGAGAGGATTTGCCTGTACAAGAGGCAGTAGATGGTAATCTTGACTGAGTTTCTGCTTAGAGAGAATGTGGACAATTCTTGCCTTTCTCCTACTGTGCACTCTTTGATTTATTAATTTGAAAAGTTCTGGAGTAAAATCGCGGCTTTAGTGGGAATTACGCAGGTCAGCTATCCTGCTGGTATTGGCCATAGGAGCTGCATCCCTTAAATAGTATAACTGACTGTTAGCTGATATTGCTTAGATATTGTAACTATTAGGCCTGATCCAGGAAACCACTTAAATGTCTGTGTAACTTTATGCGTGTGAATAGTTTTGCTGGTTCCGGTGGGAATACCGACATGCATCTGTGCTGAAGTGCTTTGCTGGATCCGGTCCTACGCCTCCATTGGAAGCCTCCTAGGGATATGACAGCATTGTCAACCAAGCTATTATGACAAAAAGAGTCTAAATTTTATTTTTTAATTGAAGGTTCCCAAGAGAAGTTTATGCTTGAAAAATTCCTTTATCAACCTATCCATGTAGTCGTCTATTTTTAAAAGATATAATGAAAGGAGATATGGACAGTGAGAGGTATTTGCTCTCAGCTTATCTGAAATGTAACTTTGAAATGTGTTTTGCAATTAGGTAGAACTAAAAGAAAATTCTCTAAAACATCATATAGCTATCAAGCAAGCTAAGTTTAAGGAGGGTTGCTGAAGGACAAGTATAGTACCTATACATAGGCATCGATGCATTCAGAAGAAATATATAGTTGTGTTTCCTTCTTTGGAAGGAAACAATCAACACTGCTTTAATCGGTGCTTTGTTTCGCTTTTGTTTGTTAGGTGGTGGGTGATAGGTACCACTAGTATTTCAAAGTAATTAATATGAATTATTGTTATAGAGAAGCGTTTATGCACTAAGCTATACTTGCGTAAGTGATAACTGCTGTACTTACACTGGTTAATCTTTCGTGGTTGTTTTTTTTTCTCCTTACAAGAAGGCATATATGGTTGTCTTTGAATGTAGAACTTCTCAATCAGAGAAGCAGGCATATCAGATGTCACCAGCACAGTGCTTTCTGACCCTAGCTAGCAAACTGCCTTTGTCAGCATGTTAAAATGGATAATAAAGGATATGAAAAGTCTTGCATGACCGAGCAGTGAACTTCATGATAACTGTGCATTTAGCAGTGCAGTTCTTTAAAAATGAGATCTCTAGTGCAGCATTTAATTGCTAAACTTTGCAATTGTGGTTTGAGGAACCTGCATAGCCAATAAATGTTAGCTCTGGCTACTATTTTGGCTTTAAGTGTCAATGTTTAGTCAAGTTCTTTTCTGAAATGCTGTGAAATCTAACACCCTGCAGTAGTGATGGTCGCAATTTAAATTAGGGCTGCAAAGATGGTTAAGGGTCTGGAGCACCTTTTATACAAGGAGAAACCAAGGGAACTGGGACTGCACAGCCTGGAGAACAGGAGGCTCAGGGCAATCTTACAAATAGCTATAAACACCTGATGGGAGGGAATGAAGAAGACCAGCTGTTAGGACAAAAGGTAGTGGGCACAGATTGGAACACAGCAAATTCAATCTGAACATGAGAAAACACCTACTGTCAGGGTGGCCAAACACTGGAATGGATTGACCAGACAGGTTGTGGATTCTACACCCAACTGGATGTGATCTGGAGCAACCTGCTGTAGCTGACTAGACAGCATGTGTTCTCTAGAGATGTCCAACTTAAACACTTCTGTGATTCAGTAAAGTGCCTTATAGATGTATTTATAAACACATACATATATATATATTATTTTACCTATATATAATATAGAATATATAATATCCTATAATTATATGCATGTCCATGTTTTTATATATGTGTAAAATCAGCTATTGACCCCTGGAGATACTTGCAGTTTTCTTATTTAAACAATGTGCGTTTGACCAAACTACTTTTTACTTCTAACTCCTGTTCTTCCTCTAACTCTTTCTTGATTTGCTTAACAATGTATTTAAATGTAAAATAAATTTTAGGAAGTGTGTCTTGAAGTTACTAATACCCTATGGAGTTGATTGTGGGCATAGCTTTTAAAGGATCACAGCTTTCTTGTGTCCCAACACACTTCTCTTATTCTTGAACAAGTGCATGTGGTAGGAAAAGCAGCCTTGTCAATGAGATTTGGCATTGGTATGGGAGTTCTTGTTTAATTTTTTTTTTAAGATTTTGTTTGTTTCGTTTTTAATTTTTATTGTTTTGGAGGTCTAGGGGTGGGATTTGTACTGAATACAACACAGTATCTGTGGAATCTGACCGTAGTTGAGAATTTACATTTGCAAATAGAGCTTTTTTTTTTTTTCTGAGATTTCGGTAAGCAAAGGATTTATTAATAAATGTAGGTTTGCTTCAGCATTTCGATTTAGAAGACCGTGTGCTCTTAAAGGCATCAGAAATGTTGGAAATTGCTTTTGTTTTTCTAAACATGGTTATAGCAATGACAGGTTGCAGTTTTGCAATTGGTGTGTTTTGTTATGCAGTTCTCAAGTCAAAGAACCATTTTCAAAATTAACACTGAATTTTATGGTTGAATTAGATAAATATATAATATATAAGGATAAAATATATACCTTAGTGAATACTATATTAGATGAACAAGTCTGTGAAGTTACTCCATTATTTTTTTAAATGTTTATTTGTTTCTACATATCTGCGAGTTAAGGTAAAGGCTTCTTACATAGTTTAAATGTTACATATGCATTTATTGTGGATACATGGGAAAAAGTATAATGTACAGTTTTATTTACTAACTCTGTGACTCAAAAACTTAAATGTCACAATTACAGTTTGAAATCTCCTTAGGTCTTTGCTTGAATTACTCAAGTAACGAATTTGGTTAATATATATTTGATATCCTGTGTATAACAGCAAAAAATGTATTATTGATTATTTCCAGGTTTAAAATAAATTAAATATGTAGAAGATGTAAAAAGAAAAATTAGCAAAAGCAATTATATGATTTTGGTTTCTCAGACAAAATCATCACTGTTTTCTAATTCTCTTTTTCAGTTTCTATTGCTAGACGCGTTCAAGACCCATTAGCTGAACTAGTGAAAATTGAGCCCAAACACATAGGAGTTGGAATGTATCAGGTAAGATAATACATATCATTTAATCTAAGTAATCTGTCATGATACAGAGCAACACCAAGATGCTGCTTTATAATTGTCAGCTAGCTACGTCTCCATTAAAAGGCATTTGTAGTGTTGATAGAATGGTAGAAAATACTTAGAAGTCATAAACTACCTCTTTTTTTAATCTCTGCTTTTAACAATTGTGATTGAGACTCTGAAATGGCTGTAGCCAGATGTATAGTCTATTAAAAACGTCAAATCAGACAAGTAACCTGATCTGTAAAGCTTTCTCTTTTTTGTATTGTTACAGCATGGGGTTTTAGCTCTTTGTGTAAAATGCAATGAGATATTGATCCTCCATTTAGAAACCACTAATTTGTACTGTTAGGTGCATTCCTTCTTAGAAGTTTGTAATAAAAGCACTTGTTTTGAAGTTTTTCATTTACTAAAGCTGAATTGGAAAATGTTTGACAATTCTGATTTTTCTACATTTTTGTAGATTATTTCTGAGAAGTAACTTTTGTCTTCAAACTCTCTTTACAAAGAACATTGTATTGAGAAGTGGTACATAAGTTATTGTCATTTTATAACGTGCTGGCATTGATTCAGGAAAGCATTTATGCACATGCTTAAGTCCCACCAAATAGAGAAGCAAAAAAAAAAGAAAAAGAAAACTTGACATGTGCTTTTCTCTATATTTTTGAAACTATAGAATGTGAGTAAAAATAGAACTGTCTGGGTCTGTTCTTTCAGATAAGTTCATGAGAGTTAATGGAATAGAATGCAATTAGAAGCATAGAATCCTTTACTGCCACTGCTAAAGGTAGTGTGACAAAGAAAAGGTGCTAGGAAAAATTTCCAAGAAATGTATGTCCTGTTTGATTTTTAAGGAACCGAGGTCAACATTTTAGTTGGTTAAGGAATGACTCATACCTGCTTTTGTAAGCCCTACTTGTATTGCCACAGACAATAAAACATACATTGCTTGCGAACAGCAAACATATCGGTAAACCTAACTTTAATACCTTGGTATGAACTATATTGTAGTTGGGGGTTTTTTTTGAAAATTAGATTGAAGGGCTGAAATACTGTAGATTTCTTTAATATATGTATCCAGATTTCAGTGAAAATGTGCTTTAATGGTGGCAGCTATAAATCAGGGGGTGTCAAAAAGAGGAGATTCAATCTGAAGCATAGTTGGTTTCCTTACTTACTGCTTTTATTTATAACAATAGCAGCAATATGTCAAAACAAAATTAATGAACAGTGATACAGATTTTTTGTTCGTCCTTGCTTTAAAGAAAAAGTATTTACCAAAAATACCCCTTGAAATCCTATGTCAGTACGTAGAGAAGTTGGTTGATGTTCTTTTTAAACAAAATTTCTCAAAAATCCATTCCAAGATGAAATATTTTACTCTCTTGAAGTATATAGTGAATTCTTGAGTACTAGGAACTTGCATTGCCGTGTTTATAAGGTATTGATTTAGATGCACACCATTTCCTATGGTTCACATGGGCATTGTATAAGCATACATCTAAAGCAAAAAGACATGGAATTATTGGTGCTTATGTGGGTTTGGGAGCATTGTACTATGAGATGAATGTTGCATTGAATGTATTGCAACAGTTCCCTATGGTCTCAGAGGCTGAAACTGGCATGATTTGCTTTGCAGTGATAGAGAACAAGGTAAGTACCATGTTACTGACCCTTTCAGAGAAGCTTCTTGGTCCACTACTGGTGTGTTGGAAGTAAATCCCCAACTACGTTATTTGTTAATGTCCAAATTGGTTATATGAATAGTTTCAGAGAAATAATTCCTCACAGCCTGATGGAGGTAGACCTCAAATATTGTTCATTACCAACTATCTGCATTTTTAAGTCTTGTCATGGTTTGAATAAATCCTCTGAGGTAGATAAACGTCCTGTCAGAATTCTGAAGAATCACCACCAAACCTATAATGTGCTCATTCAGTGATACAGAAATTTCTGAATTACTAGATCTTTATGTGACACTACTGAAAGCAAATTTGCACTCTTGAAAGTGAAGTCAGGTGGTCTGCTGCCCTTTGGGGATGACAGCTCTCTTAAGGCAGGGGAGGGGAAGGAAGGAGAAGAGGAATTAAGCTTTTATGATTTGTCTTCCTTCAGAGAGAACGGTCACTTGCTGGTGTCTCAGAGGACAGGCATGGAAAAAGCTGTTGTGTTATACAGGGAGTCTCAGAGCAACAGCTGATATAATCCCTCAGATAAAGAGTATTTCAGGCACAGAATTTTATGATATCCAAGGCAATTTGGAATGCTTTATTACATTTTAATTTATAATATAATTGCTGGCTGTAGCTTTTTATTAATTTCTGGGTTGAAGTATGCAATGTGCAGTCTAAATCAGAAATATAACAGGCTTTTCACAGAGGTGGTTGTTTTCTTAGCCTGTTGTAACTCTAAACCTAGCATTTAAATATGACCTTTTCTTTCTTCAACACCCTGAAATTGATATTTAAGAATCTGACAAATCCAGGTTTTGTCATTCTTGTCCTGAAGGAGAGACAGCGACTCGTCTTTAGGCAGAGACAGGCTGAGACTGCGTGCTGCTGCCGGCGACTGTGGAAACTGTGTAGCACGAGCAGGGTGGTGGTTTCTTGAGGGCTGGTTGCACACTCACTGTGTGTTGATCAATGTGTGAACTCCCTGAGGAAGTGATCCTGCCTTTTCTGCTACTTCTACCCAAGTGCCCCAATAATTTTGTGGTGCTAGCAATGGCTATGTGGTGTCCTGAACTGGCATAAGGGAGGAGCAGGAATGCGTGGCTTGTAGAGCTGCGGCTGCTGCCTTCACAACAGCCTGATTGACTTGGGACATGGCCTCCCTGTCAGTTCATGATAGCCAGAGGTCCCAAACTGTTCTGCTGTAAAGGCAGTGGTAGATACAGTGATATCAGTCTTTTCTTGGAGGTTGAGGTGAGAGACTGGTGAAGTAGAATCTACCTGATGAAGGCTGTAGCTTTTGTCATGGGACTGTTGTACAGGAACGTTTGTGTGTTCAGCGGAGTGACCAACTGGTGCAGGAGCTGCTGCTGCTGCTGTCAGCAGTGATAGTAGTGCTACAGGAAAGTGTGCATGTGTTAAATCTGCTGCTCACAATATGAGCTTGCTCGAAGTCTGTGGAGTGTGTGGCCCACCAAGAGTACTGTGTGAAGGGGCTGCATCTTCTGTATTTGCTATTTCCGTGGGATTTTCAATCCCTCCCATCTAACCTCTTGGTACTTCATATGCATGTTTGTGAGAATATTGATATTCCCTAGTTTTTCTAGTGCAAGTTTTCCAAGCAAATCTGCTCATTTGGCTGTGGATACTTTGCATATGGAAATACAAGTTTCGAGGTAGCAGGAGATCTGTGCAGATTGAATTCCATCAGCCAGGATTTGTGTTTACTTATTTTAGATGAAAAAAAAATTGCAACTTTTATTTGACCACCTGCTTTTATTCTTATTTCAATGTATGATTCTGAGTTTGTGCACTGCCAAGAAAATCAGGTTTGTCAGAGAAAAATAAACAGGCCCCGGATATCCTAACAGGTATTTCCTTAAACAAAGAGAAGCACAACCTGATTTATTAGGGCCTCTCTCAGACTAAATTCCAATTGCCTAAAGGTCCTTGTCTTCCTTCATCTTTATCTCATTAGGAAAATTGTTCTTTCCTCCCAGACAGGAACCTAGCCAAAATTAATTTATCACCTTCAGGCCATATTACTATGATTTCTTCTGTAGTTGAACATGAAGATGATGCCCAGACTCTGCCTGATACTGAATATGTTTGCCTTGTCACCTCCCCATGCCAGTTCAAAGCTAAATTCCTATCTGGGAAGAAACAGTTAGTGGCTCAAGACTTTATTATGCTGTAAACGGAATTTTGGTAGTGAATTACCATTGCAGTTGTAATGATCTTGGAAGATGTAGATAAGAGCTGAGAACAAAGCTTCTTCACAAAGATTGTGGTTAGGGAATTGAATTTCAGAGCAAAAAAAAATGAGTAAGACAACAAAAAAAATCCTTCCTCTCAAATAGAGACCCAACTTTTCATGGGTGAGTAAAACAGCACTAGCATAAACTTTCTGTCCATGAGTTCATCACATTAAATGTTGGAATTAAATTAATATACTGTTAAAAAGTCAAAGCCTGAATCTGTATTGTAAAGCAGAGAAAGGAGAAGTAGAGCTAAGGAAGTATGTTAACTTTGGTTGGTCTTTTGATGTTCAGTTGATGTACAAAATCCCTGGATGCTAAAAAAACCAGTAAGCAGTAACCTCTAGAGAAAGAGCTAGATGGAGCTCAAACTCATCTGTAACCTAAGAACAAGATATGTGCTCTGTGTTGAAGGATTAGAATTTTTCACAAACTGTGTATAATATTTAAAAATGCACCGTGTCTGATCTCAGCATCCTATTTGGTCTTTATAATTTCTGGAGTGCAAAAATCTGTTCATAATGCATTTTTGTGCATGGTAACATCTTCACTGTTGGAGAAATTTGGAAAATTAACATCCCAAAAGGATCGAAGAGATAATATATGTAGTTCTGTAACCTCTGAAGTCGGAGGATATTTGATTTCAGATCAAGTATCTGGAACATTTTGTGTCAAATAAATAAAATCTGTACACAATACTCTTAAGTAGCCATTCTTTCAGGAAAAAAAAACCGTTGCACTAATTCTTGGTTTGTTTTCTATCTAATGCTGAAAGGTCCTGGTCAAAGAGAGTTTCATAAAGCCTATTCAGAATGTCTAATAATAACTGAATCTGGAAATGCCTTTGTCCTTCTTGTCCATTTTCCTTCCCGTGTTCCTCTAGTTATTGAAGTGCATTGGTTTTGCATTTGATTATTACCTGCAGGATGTTTTATTATTTCTGTTGCAATTTGATATGCCTTTTAGGCTTGAGCTTTTTCCCCAAAGAAGATGGGTACGTTTTGTTAAATGACAGTGCAACTGTAGGGAATGCTTTTAATCAGATATACTTCCTCCTTAATTGGATCAGTTGTCTTAATTATGGAATTGCAGGTATAAACCACTTCAAAATCTACAGCCAGCTAGTTAATAGTGAGGCATCTCACTGAAGGTTGTATCTCAGTTCCTGTTGGAAAGGAAGGAGTTTTTTTTCTTTCTCCTAGAAGTCTGTATAGAGTGCTGTCTGCTGTCTCAGGCTGTCCCTGCATGGGTCCTTCCTTCCCTGCCTCAGGGCAATGAGGGCAAACTGGTAGACAGTGGTGGAAGGATGTTATGGGCCTCTCCTACACATGGCTGAAACTGCGTGTAGCCCTTTGAGGTTTTTTGCGTTTTTTTTAATCATCTTCCTCCCTCAAAAGATGTATGTGGCATCATCACTGCTAAGTTTTTCTAAACCTCTAGTGGGTGCCTGTGCAACAGGATGGCTGTTAGAAAGCTGTAGCATTAACCTCATTTTTGGCAGTAGTACTACTTACAATTTTACTACTTTTCCGAATGCCCCTCATGCAAATTATTTACTTGAGACAATCTGAATGTATATTTAATGCTGAATACCTACTAGTTTTGGAGATATCTGAGAGCTGAACTATAAGAACATTTTAGAAATACAGGGATCAAAGAGGAGGGGGGGCACCTAAAGGATATCTCTGTGTATAACCAGATACTGGCCTGGTACTCCTGTGGGCTGAAAATGGCCCATGTTGTCTTTCATGCAAGAGAAGCTGGCTTGTCTCTTGTGCTGAAGGTGTTTGTCATCCTGTTTTTACAAAACCCCAGCAAACAGGACTTGTTAGTGTCATCTGTGTAAACCAAATGCTGTATTGTTCCTCTAATAATAAAAACTTGAAAAATTATGTTTAAATAGGAAGCTGCTAACAGAAAGCTGTGAAGTAGTTAGTGATTGCAAACAAGAGTTGTCAGAGTCCTGACATTGCTTATTGCAAAGAATCAATGTGTGGTTTAAAAAAATCTTTGTCTTCTTTTTTCCTTAGAATAGATACACAGTTTTTAATGGTGAAATATAAGAGACTTTGTATCCTTCTTGGTATCTGATTTTCATTACATCTCCTTTGTGTAGTATGCTTTTATTTAATTACATGGAGCTGACTGATTTTTCAGACAAAAGTGTACATTTTTCACTGGGTATTTAAGAAGTTTATTTTACTTTACCCTATACCATAGGGTATATGAATAGTTAGGTGTGTTACTTGGATAACATAGGAGAATCACTCATGGATGATGTGAGAGTATGATGACAGCTGATATGCAAGCGTGTCTCTTTTTTACATCTCTGAGGTATGTTTGTCAAAACAGCCTCAAACTTGAGCTTGCTTTATTAAGCTCATTAAAACAAATTGATGTGGGTTTGCAACTTACATTTTTTGATTAAGAAAATGGGATGTCTTAGTAGGTGAGCAGTGCTTTATTTTGCATGATTCACATAGCTCCTGTGGAAACTCAGTTCATCAGGAACGTTGTTTCCTCGTCAGAATTGTAGGTTGCAGGTTTCAACATCCAGTTGAACAACCTGTCTACAAAAGGCTTCAGCATTCCTTCTGTTTTACTATACTGAATATACGCACAGAGTTAGGCAAAGAACTGAACCTCCTAGGATAAAATTGCAGTTTTATGAGTTTGTTTGTGGGTTTTCTGTACTTTAATTGAAATGACTGGCTAAAGAGAACCTTCGCTTAAACAAAACAAAGTCTAAGGATGAGGATACCAATGCTCACTTCTGTATATCTTCCTGTAATCAGACCACTTACTATTGCATGTAAATCACTCCTTTTTGGCAGTATGTGGCAGCTGGTTGATTTTGGGTATATCTTAAGTTGAAAAAACTAATAATAGGAAATATACTGGTAGACTAGAATCTGGCTGAAATAAAAGAAACTGGCTATGCTTATATTAAATTTTAAAAAGACTAAAGGATATGTTGCCATTATTGTAAAAAAAAATTTGTATAGATACTGGACAAATTCTGGGCTGCTTATGTATTGAATCTTGTCTCTGAATAAACTCCCTGGGACTTTTAAGACACGGACATGCAGGATAGTATTTCACTCTGCTCTTAGCTTTGCTCCTCAATAAAGGAAACTTAAACCTCTCCTGTGAACCCATAGTCTCCTGCAAGGCGATTATTGTCACTGAATGTTTTTGCTGCATACTGCAAGGGATTGCCTGCCTTGAAAATTGTGAAAAAATGAGAGAAGTTTTAAGATTTACAAAAACTATTTGAGGACAGGGTGTGGTGGCTTTATACCTATAAAGTATTCTTTAGGGCAATCCAAAAACCTAGTGTCTTGTCAGTAGGGAAAAAGGTTTATTTGTTTGTTTATTTAAATGTATATGTAGCTGATGAATATGTTTGTGCTTAATACAGGATTTTTAACACTGAGCAACTTATGGAATCCTTACTTGTCCTTTAGTAGTGATGAAACGTTAGCTCTGGGAGGAAAGCGAGCAACAGTCATGTGGGTTTTGCCCAACATAATTTTTAGGGTAAATTATGTGCTTTTCATTTTGAAAAGTGAAGCCCTGTGAATCAGCCATCTGACATCCAACGGGAGCAAAATCTTCACAGACAAGCTTTGTCAGGGAGAGGTAATAACCTCAGAATGTTTTTGAATGCTTCCCCACCCCACTGAAGTAGGTGAGCAAAACTTAAGAATCCTTTCCAAGTAAGTTACACCTCTGGCAAGTTTGTGTAATTTAATCTTCAGCAGCAGTTTTGCTGACTGCCAGGGATGGTTTATATATTCTGTAATTCGGCAGTCTCTCTGGTTGGGTCTACCTATTCTCTGGCTGGCAAAGAGAAATCAAATGTTCTGCCAGCAAAGCACAATAAACTTTTGCTAGTCTATTACAGCTGGTTATAACAAAGCAAAGAGATATAGAAAGAAATAACAGTTGTGTTATTAATTATTTTAGCTACTACACTGTATATATTTACTGACATCTCCAAGGAAATGTGCCAGCCTCAGTGAGGTGAGATGCTGCCCCTTTAAGGAAATGAAGGAAAATGTGTGCGTGTGTATTTACAAAGAGTGCAGGAGCACGGAGGTATGACCCCATCTGCACATGTCACTCATGAAGCTGCCCATGGACTGCATCTCTTTTCACTGCTGTCACCAAAAATGCACTGTAGACAGCATTTGAAAACTTGTCAGAGATGTGCTTTTGTAAGCAACTTGAACTGCAGGTAAATTTTAGACATTACTGCTAATAATCTCCCTCTCGCAGTGTTGCTATTTAATGTTAGAGACTTTGTGTCTGCATATGTAGAGCTGCTGAGGTTGTAGCAAAAGTAGGGAAGCTCCAGAAGTGTTGGTATACTGAGGTGGGATGATCTAAGAATGTTGATAGGAAACAGCTGCTGGACAGATTTGCCCTCCCTGTCAGTTTGTTTCTGATTGCTTAATTACCAGTTCTCATGGCAGAAGTTTGTTAGGAAGTTTTTTGTCACCATATGACAACAGACTTGCAATTTGTGTTGTAATTGGGTTAAAGTGATACGTGTTATTGTTCACGAAAAATAGGTGTAAAGGTTGTTTACTCCCAGACCACTATAAAAGTGGCAGATACAAAATCGTGAGCAGGATTGCCCAGGTATCGGGTACCCTCTCTGCAAACCTGTTTAATAACCCTATTTCAAACACAGGCAACCTGAGTGATGGTCCATCCAGGCAGATTTAAACTTTTTGAAAGACTGTTCTGACATGGGAGCCAAGTGTCAAAAGAAGCAAAATGGGAGTTCTAAGGCTGGGATTCTGCAAGTCGGCCTGATATGGCTTCTTTGTGCATTGGATTGGAAACACTTGGTTGACTAAAAGCTGAAACAGAAAAGAGGATGATAATCTGCCTTTCTAAAAGAATTTTGATTGAACAGTTTCTAAAATGTGTGAGATGTTGGGTTTCCTGTTTGCGTTTTAGGTGTTCAATAACTTTAAGTGAAAATACACAATTTTAGCATTGAAGACTTGTTCACTCCTTTCACATAGTGTCAGTTAAATTTTCATAACTCAAGTTCTTTGCATTTTTGAAACAGTCTGAAACAGTCTTAAAAATACTATAGTAAAAAACAACCGGAGAGCTGCAGATTACTCATGGTATTACCTGTATCCATGATGTGCTATTTGTGTTCATGAAATTGTGTTTCAGGCTCAAACATTCGTCTTTTATGTAAAGTAAGTTAATCTTTAAGATGCTGTGTTATGAATTCTAGTCAGATTTTAATGTAAATATTAAAACGATAAAATTTCTTAAACTATTAGCCTAGCAAAAGCATCTCTTTCGTGTCTAAAGTCAGGTAAGAGTGGCAGTAAGGATGTGAATCACTTGCTTTGAATGTGTGTGGGGCCAGTTTAAACACTGTGAATGTAAATATTATTTGTTGGTGGAATTCCATAGTCGCTGCTTGCTGTGCAGTGGTCATCTGTTGCATCTGTTGTTTTGGTTTCATGAATTAACAGTATATTCATTTGACTCATGAGTAAAAATACTAATAGTATCATACTTTTGAGTGGATTCCGTGTGATTTCGTAGTATAGCAGCCGTTGACTTGATATGCAAAAATCCGAAATCAGCAATAAATTTGTGCTCTCCTTCAGTTGGAGAAATGGCAATTAAAATTCTAATTTTAATATTTTAAACCTATAAATGGTTCTAGTGGTTGATATTAGGGCAAGTAAGAACTTGATACGTTTTGCAAGGAAATACATAAATTCATTTTTTTAAAATTTTTATGTAGTTTGAACAAATATTTAACTATGGAATGCTGCAAGAATTATTTCATAGGTTTACTTAAGCTATGCGTTTATTTTTCTCACTAACTATTTACTATAAAATGTAAGTAACTGATAAAATTCATACATTATGTTTACCTTGTAATCTGGTACTAATGTACGTATTTGTTTTAATATCGGAACTGTGATCAAATTTTTCCTCTCTCCCTTAAAGTAAGATGAATTTATATTAATGTAGGAGGATTTTAAGTTAGTGTTGCTGTTGCTTATAATAATTTTGTGACAGTTATGTCATTCAGTAGACATTACTGAAAACTACCACTTTTCACTGAGACAATAGAACAAGCATGATTTCTCTGTTTTGTTACTTGTTGCTTTTTAGATTTTTATCTGGTTAATAACACTTATCCTAACAAACAGTTTTGAAAAAATAATTTTAGAAACTAAAATCATGTTTCGCTAGACAGTGATTAATATCTGTGACCTTTATTTTTGTATCAGGAACATAAATATACACTTTTTTCTGTGTCAGTCACTGTCTAGGATTTCATCTTTCTTCTGCTTTCCATTACATACCATGAATTATATGAAATTAATTTAATCGCTACTCCAAACAGAAATTAAATGTGCCCTAATCCAGAGTTACGTTGTTTGCTTTTACAACTGTAAGTCATAAGTAATTAATTTTCCTTGGAAAATTAATTCACTTACCATTCCCAGTAGCATCATATGTTGACACAGGGTTATAGATAGTTTAATATTTTTGTTCAGCATGTTGGCTTCAACTTTGGAAGACCTTAAAGCAAAACAAATTCAAATTTACTCAACTGTGTATAATTCAGGGTTATTTAAAGTGAATGTTGTCTTTATTGCTGTCAACCAGCTGACGATGATGATTCTAAAATTATATTCAGTCTTCCAGAAAACTAAAGTCTATGGGCATATGTGATTTACTTCTTCAAAAGAAAAAAAAATTGTTCCATATCAGACATTTGGATAACAGGGCCACTAGAATGCCACCAGTAGTAGAAAAATTTAGCTCCTTGGAGAGCATAACTATATATTACAAAGCCTCGGGCTAACAGGCTCTTTTTTTTTTTTTTTTTTTTTTTTTTTGACGTGCCTCGTGTTGCTTGAGATATTAGTAGGATTCATTATTCCTATTGCACTCAGAAATTTTTAAGTTGTCTTAATTTGGAATGTTGCTTTGTTTTCTATATTGTCATGTATAGAGGGGCATCTCATTACAGCGCCAAAGGGTATCACGGACACTTGTGTGGGTGGCTCTGTTGCCCACAGCTGACTGTCCTTCAGAAATGGCATTGAGTAGTGTGGGCCAGAAGTCTTCCGGAATGAGAGGCAGCTTTTAAGTTTCATCTTTCAAGTTTGCCAGGAGGACCTCTTTTTTTTTCCTTTTTTTTTTTTTTTTTTTAATTCTGTCCAACTCCATAAAACATGGTGTTTATTACTTTGGTTTATTTTTATTTATTTAAGTCTCCCGGCCGAAACTCCAGTGATGGCAATGTTGCAGTTCAAACAAGGAAGGCTTATTTTATAAATGTCCCTTTGTGGGTTGGTGGCTCGCATTTTGCCTGAATGCAGGGGGTAGATATCAGTGGCATTTAATTTAGAGTTTTGGGGGTGGAAAATAGAAATTGACATTTAATTCCAGTGTAAAGTTACCACTAGAACAGGCATAAAAATATTATTGCATTAGCAGTCACAGGAAGAAAATAAACTATGAGCACATTAACAATATACAGTTGTATGACAGACTTCTATAGAATAGAGCAGTAGACAGAAGAAAATACTTTTTCAGATGCTTTTTTCACCACAATTTATTTTTATTAAGTAGAGAATGTACAGAAAAGTATTGTACTAATAGAAATAGGTCCTGCTAATAATGCCAGCAAAGGTAAATTCATCTGTACGTAGCAAAGTTCTGTGTAGCTAAATATTATTGCACGTCTGTTATACATACATGTGTGCATATGCAGCATTGATGAATGTGTTGACAGATATCTCCATTAAATTCTCTATCTGTTGCTTGCAAATTTAATTATTTTGAGTTTCCCAAGCCTACCTAAGACACTTAATGCTGCTGTGTCTATCTATTAACACAACAGGTCTCAGTAGCTACTGTTTTGTTTTTATAGCTTAATTACTTATAAAAGACTTCACTATGATATTTAAAAATACAGAATCTCCTGTGAAGAAAACATCTATCTGGTGAACTGAGTTTAGCCACATACTTTTTGACAGTCACGTAGGTTACTGAAGCCGCGTCCTACCTACCGCCCCGAGCTGTTCTTGTCTTCCTTATGGGGGCTGCCAGATTTAACAAAATGCAACTCTTGCCGAGCCTGCAATTGTTGTGCATTTCCTCATTTTCACCTACTCTGTGATATGGTGTACTTTCCATCTCAGGGAAATGAAGAGCAAGAACCAACTCCACCCTTTTCTTACCCTTTTTGCGGGAGTTCTTTCTGATTACGCTTATGAGCAGGAATCTGAGGACACCCTGCCGTCCACTGTATCAGCATTCTCAATAGTTACCCTTCTGTGGTACAATATTATCTGTGTAATGCATGTAACAACGTGTTGCCTGTGAAAAATTTTGGGAGCCAACCAAAAACTGTTGCTGTTCCTACAAATTTCTTGGCAGTGGGAGTTTGTGTTTTTATTGGGAATATTCTCATTCATTTTATGATGACAGTGATTGTCTAAATTTGCAAGAAAAATGATGCTAAAACAATTATTGTTTAAAAAAATTCTGCAGAAACTATTTCTTCAGGCAAAATTTATATTTTGAGCTTGACTGTAGTTTTGGATTAGATAATTCAGAGTTGGCACTAATTCTGAAAAAAACCTTGAGCTAGGAAGTACAATAGCAAAAAGCCCAAGAAGCATGAACAAACATGTACAGTGTCTTCTAGTGTAAGTGCCTGACTCTTTGGAGGCCACCAAGTCTACAGTGATTGACATGCATTCTGGCAAAGCTTTTTTTTCTTCCTCTTCCTCCCCCCACCCTGCTACAGTGTTGCAGTCAGTCAAAGTGTATAGACAAAGCTGAGTGAATACCAGTTTCCCCAGTACAGGGGCTGTTTTTTCAGGAAGTCTAACTGAAACCAGATGTTTTGCTTAGACCTAGAGTTTGTTGCTGCCAAGCATCTCATCAGAGGTCAGAGTTCTGGGCTCAGGGCCCTGCTAGAATTCTTTCACAAATTGCTATTCGGTGAGGTTTTAATCCTAATGGAAAGAATAATGTGCTTGTAAAATCTGCAGTTATTACAAACACAGTATACATATTGTGGACTTCAAATGACTACATATTTCATTCCCATAAACAGGGAATGCAGATGAATGCAGTGTGTAATAGTTTTAGACATTCAAACTTAAACCAAGTATATAGTTTATACTACTGTTAACCATTTGCATTCTTAACACTCCTGTAAAATGAATAGTAATCTTGACTAACAATTGGCAGATCAAAACAAAAGAAAAAATCTCCAGCGTGTTTTGACTTGTAAGCTGTTTCCTGAAGTAAATAGTAAATGCTTCTGAGAATGTTCAAAAACACTGCTTGCTAAGGCACTACATTTGGCACAGTTTTTCTTTCCTTCTTTCCTTTTTTCTGTCTCGGTTTTTAAATGGCTTGGTAGCAGCATTTTATGGTCAAGTTAATCTTTCTTCAGCTGTTTCTTCATATAGCTAATTATTCATCCCCAAAACCTCAGAGTAGACTATATATGCTTCAGCTTACTTAAAAACAAATGCTGGTGATGTAAAGTGATAAGAACAAGAACTTACTATGAAACATCTCGCTGTATTTTTGTGTTCTTGTTGGGAGCAGTACTGATAAATTTCTTGTGATTCTACTGAAGTTTGAGTGTTAGAAAAAATTCTCAGGTAACTTTGGAAGTGTGATGCAGCCTTTAGCTAGAGAAATGTAGCTTGATGTAATATGAAGATCAAGATTTGGGATATCAGAAATTAATTTATTCTATAGAAAACAGTGCTATAGTGTGAAATTGGATGATGTAACTGATATCTCAGTACGATGAGATTAGAGTGATAAGTTGTTTCAGTTTTATGTTGTATAGCATCTTATTTTTCACTGAATACTGCTGAAGAATCGTATGTTATTTCCAACTCCTCAAACTTTTAAGTCTTAAATATGTTCAATTACATTTAATATAACTACTTTTTCATCACATCCTAATTTGTGATTTTTATGTAGCTCATGTAAATGTGTTTTCACTTTGGTGAAAAGCATAACTTAAGAAAAAGGTGGTGTCACTCAAAAGAGTTAATGTTCTCTTGTTTGTGTGATGGTCATACTGATAGTCATGCTGGGAAGAAGGTAAATATGTATAAGGCAATATGTCTACATTAATACTCTAAGCTTTCAAACATGCTGAGGTGTTCATCTGCTGTGCAATTTATTCCTTTCTTACTTGTTTATAATAAGAAAGGTGCATATTGATATTACAGTGCAGGTTTTACCTTTTGGGGTTGGGAATCCTATATACTGATATGACTATTCACTAAACCTCTGTGCTGGCTAAATTTCTTTTGTGGCATTGAATATGGCAATTTCTGAAACAAATCACTGCTACATCAGTTCAGTTGCTAAATAAGAAATTGATGAAGATGATATTTGTACAGCAAACTTATTTTCCGAGATGGTGTGCATCTTTCAGAGAATAGGGAAAATGTTTGTGTTCCTGCTATATTCTTTAGAAAGGAGAATGTGGCCGAAGTGATATTGGGAAGTTTGTTTTCCATTATAGTGTACACTTCTATAAATATTTTTCTCTTGGTTTACTGTATAAATATGACTTATTTTTGGATATACAGAATTGAGTTAGAAAACTTGCGTTCTCTCTGTAGGTAGATTGTAAATTTTAGCTTTGCTCTGTTAGAATCTGCATTTTTATTAACTGAAAGTATTTCAATTGTTTACTAAACACCTAAACCCCCATAAAGACATACTTCTTATATTGCAAGTCGGATGATCTTGGTGCAAGCTACTGCCTCAAGGTGAGAAAGCGAATATTAAATGTGTACTGAAATTAATACATACAACCTAATAGTTCAGATACAATGAGAAAAAGTGGAGACAAACTGCAGTCTTCTAAGAGAAGCCTTTTCATATTAATGAGTTTCCATTTGCCGATAATTCTGTCATTTGTAACTTGAATCATTCATCACCCCTGCAAATGGTTCTTTCAAGACATTATTTGCAATTTTGTCTTGTGTTTTTGTCCTTGATGTTGTGAAAATGACCGTCTACTGTTACAGGAATGAAAAGAGATCTCATTCAAACATCTTTTGTGTTTCCACTTTCAGTGAAAAATGTTTTTCAAACCTGCAGCTGGTTATTTCTGCAGGAGTTCCCACTTATATTCAGGTTTGATTGACATTTTGAAATGGCAGCTTTTCATGAAAAGCTGTTAACTTGTAGAATTTGGTTATGGTACTAAGACAGACTGACTTTGTTCTGCTGTTGGGGCCTGTCCAACCTAAACACAATCCTGCATCTGAATTTAATAGTGCTACTCAGCACAGGGAGCGTGGGCTTTTTTCTTTTTTCATTTTTCTTTTCTGTTTTTTTAACACTGGTGCTTCTGATGTGTTTTTGAACCTGACCTGATAGGTGCTCGTCTTGATAGCTTCTCTGTCAGTAATTGGATTAATTGGCATTCCCATTTCTCCCTCTCCTGGGCTAACTAGGTTTGTGCTAGGTTGTGTCATAATTTCAGTGATCTTTTCATTTTACATGATGAAAATAAGTGGAAAATGTTTTTTAATGACTTTACGAATACTACAGTGTCTACCTTAAGATAAAAATTACTGTCTGCAGCCTTTATTACTATTTATTTTTGAAATTTGGGGTGTGAGGGAAAGCTCATGATATTAACAATTTTTCTGAGCAATGATTATTGATTTAATTTCTAGTCAAAAACTGAGAAAGCAGTGCATAACACAATTATTCTGCTGTCAACTTTACTGAGTTGGTCTTTAATATTATGTCAGAATGTTGAAAGTGAGAGAGACATTATGCAAAATCAGTTACACTATGCGTTTCTTGCCAAGTTTCTAAATAAGGATATAAAGTACCCATGTACATTAGCTGAGAAGAAAGAGGAATATTTTTCACTTTGAAAGAGATTACTATTTAGATAAGGGATCTGAAAAAAGCAGAGATCCAAGCATCCTGGCATCTCTCCCTGGATGGATGGTCTTGCTTTAGTGTGAGGAGTAAAACATGGGAAAATATTTGGGATTTTCCTCAGGTTATCTGTACAGTCCTGTAAGAATAAGGTTGTGTGATTTGTGTTTGGGAGCATTTAAACCTTGTTTTATAAGTATGTGAGTCATAGTGTAACCAATTACAAGTAATCATAGATTGTTGAGGTGCTGATAGATTAAGGACTTATTTTCTATATAGCATAGTTAGACTTTCTAATCATCTGTTCTCTTATCTGGTTAGTTGCTTTCATAAAATCTTCCCTGTAGATTTGCACCTACACATAGTGATACACAAGTTGATATACTCATCCAATCCCATGCCACTGTAGTTTGCTTAGGATGCTGAGGTGGTAATGTGAAATATGTCCTGCTTATGCTGTCTCTGCAAATGTCTCTTAGGTAATTTGTGATGTGGCACTGGTACGACCACATTTTGGTTAATATTAAAAGCCATGTGAAATAAGATGCTTTATCTTTTTCTTTAAAATGGTCTAGACTAAGTGAAAGTGAATGTTTTTCTCAACTACCTGTTCTGTAGTTTCTGAATTTTGAAATTAATTTTTGAATGCTTGCAAGCTTCCCGTGAACTTTCAAAGTAAAAGCATTCTAGTTGCCACCTGGACATTACTGCTAAAACTTAATACATACCACCACTATTCCTGCAAGCAAAGTCAGGATACGTGGGTACAAGCTTTTTGGTATACCCTTAAGGTCACCGTGAAATACTAGATCAATTGAATTAAATGGCAAACTGCCCACTGTCTTTAAATGGAGCCAGGATTTTGCCCTTTAACTCTATCAAGCCCTAAGGGCAAGCAGATTTCATTCTTCAACAGCCCCAGCGTGGCAGTGTTTCAAAGGAAAGTTGAACTGTTGTGAAGTTTGACCCAAACTGTGCAAAATGCAGAGGGCAGTACCAGGACCTTGAACTGCACTTGGAAGTACAGGGCTGCAGGTAAATGGCTACTGTCCTGCTGGATTCAGTGAACATGCTGACTATTTTGAAATGCTGTCTGCCATGTCATTTACTATAGGAAAACGTTGTTTTCATGTACTATTGATTGCAAATAAACAGTCTTCGTTCAAAAATGATTAGGAGAATGCAGAGAACAGATGGAACTAACCAATATGATGCTGCTTCACGCTATTCCCTTGTGTGGTAACACGGGTTGGATTTTTCTTACAAGTAGCCAGTAATGGGACTTAACATTTAAAATCGATAATTTGACTTTTAATTACATAATTAATAGTAACTTTTTCAGGTATTCCTTCTCTAGCAATCAGTGGTAAATTTTCAATAATGTGTATTGTCATTTCATATGATGTCTTTTTTCTAAAGAAGTATATGTAAAGACAGAATGTTTATCAATCAATTAAGGACTGAAACACTAGTGATTTGCAATCACAGAGATCTTGGCTTGCAAGTTAAAACTTTAATGAAAATTGTTAATTTCAACCAGGTAAGCATACATTTAGCCTTCAAACTCACTTGCTTTACAAGAGCAAGTGTTATTCTTATTTGCAGTAGTTTAAGTACTGTATGTTATTATTACAGAGCAAAATAAAAATTCTTTTGTGAACTTGGACTTTTTATGACACATTTATCTAGGAAGAGGAATTAAGTAGCTTTGTAACAATTTTTTTTCCTCTTTCCTCTAATTAATTGTTTCAAGTGATGATACTTTATTTTAATTTTACTTCCTCAACTTGTATAGAAGTGCTGCTGTGAACGAAGATTCTTGTACCTGTTTGTTCCCTTAAGATTAGCATAAATTTAGACATTACAAAACTTCAAAGTAGGTGGGTTGATAATCTGGACATTCTTTGTAAATGTCAAACCCCTCCCCATCTGTTTGATTATTTTTCCCCCAGCCTTTATTCCTGCCTTGTAGTTGTCCTTCATTTTATTTCAATTTATCTGCTGGATGCAATGAACTGGAGAGGGGGAGTTAAGGAAATATTATTTCTGTTATGTCCTCTTAAATTTCTGTCTCTTCAGTGAAAGAGGTTTATGTCAGTGACAGATCCATTTATTCCTAAATTATAGAGAAAGGCTACTTTTAATCTTAATTAAGGCTGTTCCAAAGCAGTGTCCCTGATCATATTCTCAGACTTGTCTTCTTAGAAAGTGTAAGTTGACAGGGTTGCTAACTGGGCTGACTTCTGTATCTGCAACTTCTTCTGTCTCTGGTGGTGTAGTAAAGCTGTGTTGATGGGTGTTATGTATATATGTTATGATGAACGAATATGTTAGGGATACCTAACATATGTTAGCTTTTCCTTACTTCTCTGAGGGCCATTGTTAGAAGTACCCTATTCTGAGTAGTGCTGTTATAGAACCCAGGCATTTTACTGAAAGCACTTGTGTGGATAAGAAGGTTAAAGGTACAGTTATTGGCTTGAAGTGTATGCAAAATAGTATGTCCATGCTCTTTATTTTCATAGCATTCCTTCCTTCTGTGTGCACGTCATTAGACTGTCTCTCTTTTATCACATCCTGAGATCTGATCCGATGTTGCTATTACCAGGTACCATATAATTTCCCAACTCTCTTTAATAAGGCACAATGCTTCTTCCATAATCTTTTCTGAAAAGCCAGTGTCCCAAGTAAATGGTATATAATAATGTGTTGTTGGGGTTAGTTATTCAGGGCTTTGGGAAGAAATTTTTTAATGCTTCTATCTCTTGGGGCGTCTGCATCCTGAATTTGAGATACCTTTCAGAAGGGCTTTTTTCCATGAGTGTTTTTTTTTTTGCCTTTTTTTCTTCCATACCTTCTATAATGTGCAAGGTACATTACTAGGACAAATAGAAAATAGATTAATATTTAAATTATTTAAAGGTATGAATGCTTTATGAAACCTTCTAACTAGTTGGAAATAATAGTGAATGCTATTCACTATTGTGAATGTGCATGTGCAATAGTCTTCTGAAAATGTCAGCATGGTGACATTCCTGATATCTGAAGATATCAGCAAGCTGGAACTGTTCTGTATTACAACACACTTGTATGTGACAAATGAGTTTTGTTGGTGAAATTTCAGGCTGCTGTATAATAAGTTTTGCTTAGCAAACTGCTGAATTTATGCTTGTTTTGTATTAGTTGCTATTGAAAATATTATAATGCTGCAGCTCTCCAAGGGAACTCTTTCAGTAGCTATGACTTGAAGACAGAATTTCAGATGGAGAAAATGTATGTTTTAGTGCAATAAGGTGCACCATGTGCAGATTGGAAAAGGAAGAAATCTGATGAGGTATCCAGTGCTTTTCTGAAGCTTTAGAATTGAACGATGGAGAAGGCTGAAAGTACTTAAATAACATATTTGTGCATAAGCCATTATGAAGAACATCAGTTCTTCAACATTCTTGTTCCAAGTATAAATTTCAGAATGGTTGATGTGCTAGAAGCATTTTCTCTTCGTTTGAGAAACATTTTCAAGACGAAGTAATTATTCCTCTAATATGACATAATTTGTGTGAGTCTATGTGCAATGCTCTCTTCTCATTTTCTTAACCTATATGTACTTCAGTATACTTTGGACCAGGTTTCCATACCTCATACATAGAGGTCTTTGGTATACATATAACTTGAGCCATTTGGATGTTGGTTTCCAGTTCTCTTTTAGAAGCATATGTGAAATAATAAAAATCTATTCCTCATAAATCCTGTCTAACTAAAACAAAAAAAAAAAAGAAACAAAAACAACCCATCAGCAACAAACAAACAAAAAAACTCATCAACCCCCAAATCCAAGTGCAGGCCATTTTTATTTTTTTCACATTGTTTTACAAAGACAGCATCTTAGGAATATACTTAACTGAAACAGTGTTGGAGACGTTTGTCTTATTTGGTTGTACGTGTGAGGTGGTCTAGTTGGTGTGTCTAGCAGTTAAGTAGCAACAGGAGAACGTGGGATCAGTTATTGAAGACATTTTTCCCACTGCTGGGATTTGACTGTGGTATTATATGGTTTTGTTTTCCAGCTTCTTGTCCAGTCCTTAAATCTTTTAGTCTGAGAGGACAACCTAGTTACATCAAAATCTTGATTCCTACTTGAAAATAACTTAATGAAAGAGGGCAGCCTAATTTTTATCATTAGTGAACTGGGCATATGAGAACTTGCTCTGAAAGAGGACAGAAGAGGTTCAGTTGCAGAACTTTTTTTTACTCCTGTTGTAATAAAGACAATGGTTTAATGAGAAGTGGTTACTAGTTCTAAATATCATTTACTTTAGAATCTATGTTTTTAATTGTTTTTCAATGATGCATGGAACAACTCAAAGCAAAGATACAAAAACATCTGTAAGCTGACCCTGGGCCAAGCAACCAGCGAACACAGCGATGAGTGCATTAACATCATAACATATCGGAGAAGCAATCTGTATGCTATTTGCTCCTGGGTAGTGATGCTTGGGTTGCAGTTGGGAAATGAAGAATTGTGATCCTTTCTATTTAATTTACTTCGTTTTTTGTTTAAAAGAAATTACTAAGTTCTTGTGGTGTTGATTTGTCATCCGTGAAACTGGGACTGTATTCAGGTACCTATATCGAAGTACTGTGAAGTTTAAAGGTTCTGCAATGTGTTTGTGACTGTGGCAGGGGAGGTTATTGCTCTTCTAATTTCACAATATCCTAACAAACCCACAACTGTTACTGTAAGCAAATATCTCCCAGAAGTTCTGTCACCTACAGGTCAAAGTAGCCTGAGTAAGTACACCAAAACCAAAAGTCATCACTCCGTATCTCTGCAGTACCAGCTATGCATTTTCTGCCACTGAAAGTTTGGAAGAAGTTAAGAGTGCTTTTAATGTTTTATGAAGTGACTTCAGAGTTTTTGAGAATGCACTACTCTAACGGGCAGATTTTCTGGACTCTTAGGAGCTGCATTTTCCTCTTCATATTCTTGACTGCCTATGTTTTTAAAGAGTAAAAAATAGAGTAGTTTTCCGAAACTTTTCCTCTGGTGCTTTGTATTTTGTCAACCTTGAACTTTTCTTAGTTTTTGCAATCACATGGAAAGCTAATTATTCTTCTAAGTCTGCTGAACTGTCTACCATAGCTACTGAAAAGTTCCAATCTCCTACAGGATTCTCCTTTTACTTAATACTTGCTCAATTTTCAAGTAGCTTATCAATAAACTTTGGTAACTCTTTGCTCCAGCAGACTTGAGTAAACTTAAAAGTGTGTATGCAAGAATGCATACATTTCTTGTGGATGCAAGAATTGCCTCTGAACCTCAGGTGGTACACACCAAAGCTTTGTGACTGAGACCTGAATCCTCAGTTTTATGTTGGTCTGAGATGAGTTTGCAGGCTGGAAATGGTGCTAGCTGTCTGTGTATCCTACTTTTGCAGAGGAGGGATGAAGTTGGTTGGGCCAAAGTTAGTGAGGATGACTTGCCAGGCAGAGCTGTCTTTCTCATCCCACCATTAATTGGATTACTTCTGCTCCTTGCATTAGCTTGAGTCTGCCATGTTCTGTAGAACTGCAAGACTTACACTTGAGCTTCCTTGCCAAGCTTTGTGTGTTCCAGAAGATGAGTCTTGGCCATAGCTCATCTGAGGTGTCTCAATTGTCTGATTTCCTATCAGAACAATGTCTGATTTCCTATCAGAACAATTTCTGCCTTGTGTGAGGAAAAGTTGAAAGCTTGATGCCTTAATCTAAGTTATTTAAAACCATCCTTTGGTGTTCTTAAAATACAAATTCTATACAGGAAAAAACCACCCAATAATAATTTCACATTTCATATTTTAAAATTCTGGATTATTTTAGTATAACTAATCTGTCGAAGCAGACACACATTGAATAATCCTATCTAATAATTTGGTTGATCCATCTGATACCTCATCTCTTAACTCCCAGTCCTGCAATGCAGAGATAAAACTGCTACTGAACTTTTGTCTTTGATGAACACAGAAGGACTTCAGCCAGTGATTTCAATGGAGCAGGCCTTGATTCTGTGAATCATAAGTCATCTGCAAGTGGTGAGAGACAGACATAAATAAGTGCCGCAAAGTCAGAGGTGGTTTTAGTTCCGTGTTTGCTCGATAATATAGCAGCTTCCAGTTGTAAATATTTGCACAAATAGAGAACTCTATTCCCCCTACCTTACAAACATTTTCAAAACCTGAGTGAGTAGTTGCTTCTTGGATTAAATGCTTTTATAATCAGAATTCATAAAGATATCTGATTTTAAAATTATGTTTTAGGACTTTCCCAAAGTATTAAATCTTAATTTTTCAAATACTTTATTTCTTATTTTAGTTTTTGTTTTTCCCAGGCTTACCTAAAACATTAGTTAGGTTTTAGATCCTTTATAAAATAAGAGTTTTTTCAAGGGAAGTAATGACCAGATTACAGATTTGCAATTAATATATTCATATGTACAATAGTTAAAAGCTCTTGTAACTTGGTAAGTATCTTGTAAACTTTGAAAGTGAGTGATAGTAATACAATGATTATTTACAAGTATTCCATTAGAAGATACCTAAGAAGACTTTGTTCCAAACATTTTTTTATAAATTTGTTGCACTAAAAAATTATATATTATTTTACACATTTAAAAATAATTAAATATTGTATGTTTAATGTTTTAAAGAAACATTTTGAAAGAACTTCCAGATCTTGAATATAAGTAAGGGCTGTGTTATGAGCCTACAAATCACAGCATCTGTCAGGGATGCTGATAAAATAAATGCTCTTTGATTTGTGCTCTTTCCCTTCTGCCTGCTGAGGTCTTATTTGTTTTTTAAAAAATATGGGTATTGCAAGAATATTCAATTGCTCTTTTTCTTGTGTGGGGTAGGACATGCACTGTTCTGGTTTATGCCATTCTACTAGTTAATTTTGATTTCTCACTTTTTATATTATACTAATCACATTAGTAGTAATGATCATATTCTGTCAATAGCGATGGTCGTTCTGAAATGTTTGGTTTTGAGAATAACAGAAATGTTTGCATTCTTGTTCACTTGTAAAAATTGTCATTGAGAGCTTAAGTTTTTAGTGCTGACAAGTTAGCTAATTTATTATTGAGTCCTGTCAACTTTTCAACCTCCAATGTGCAAACATTTTGTTTATGCTGTATATAAATATGTACTAAATGTGCATGTCTTAATGCAATTTGTATTAGGCTTAGTGCAGAACAGATTTTTGAAGACACAAACTTACTACATCATAGTAATTTTTTTTATCAATTAATTACTTATGCTTTTGCTCCAAATATACCTTGCTGTTATATGTAATGAGTGGTGCTGAAATTGGTTTCATTTATCAAAGATGTGAATGACACAATGGATGCTTATGTACTCTGCCTGTCAAATCCATAAATGCTGGTAACTGAGCTGACTTCTGTTTTTCCACATGTTTCCTGGTTTTCTGTCAGCTTTCAGTCTTCCACGGGTCATTCAGTCAACACTACCCTGAGTGACTTTTTTGAGTTGCCATATGTCAATCACATTTATTTTTTCTGCTTTTTAATAGGCAGAGAAAATAAGCTTGCTTTATTTGGTTTTGGCTGTCTTCTGCATGACAGTGTCTTGCATTCTGTTTCATTCCTAGCTGATTTTTGCTTTTAGCTGAGCTGTGGAAGAGGTTGGGGATCAAGGGGGAAGGAGTGCTTGATGAAAGTAAACTAGGAGCCAAATAGAAGAGAGGGAGATAGCAGAAGGATCTGCAAGTGTTCTTTAAGCATATTCCATTTGAACTGATCTGCTTTAAAAATAGAAAAAGGTAGCGACCAGAGGGGTTGAGGAAAGTTGAATTTCCTTAATGTTTTTTCAGCAAGCATTTTCAGGAGGTGGTGTCACCTTAAATAAAAACCTTTTTTTTTTTCTTCCTAATTATATCTTGACTAATTCTGTTGGTGTGGGATTGAAAGACTGCTGAATTTCATTGTTTGGCATCTACATTTTTTCCTAATGAGGGAATGGATATGTCATTGTATTAAATACATTCTCAGTGCATTGCTGATATGAGTCACCTGGCGTGGCAGTTACTAAGTGTGTTTGTGTACTAAATTTGAGAAAGCCAGTGAGCATAAGAAGTTGCTTATAGGAGACACCTAAGATACAATGAAATATGCATCAAATGTACTAATCTTTCCTTTCTAGAAGATACCCTTAAATGAATTTGTGCTTTTGTTGTAGTTTTTAATAGTATTTCAAGTAACGCATTCCTCGTTAGAGAAGAACGAGAGAAATCCCAACATATCTTCAATGGAGCTGGAAGAAGCATGTGTGTTCATGTAGACTCTTACCAAGCTTCTCACATCTCCTGGGGACTCCCTTTGCTGTGAGGGAGGCTGGCAGGAACTCTATACCCAGGAGCTGCTATTCCTCAGCCATCTGCTGCAGGGTGATGGATGGTCAGTGACTTCAGACAAAACAGAATTCCCACAGATGAACAGAATCACTCAGGCTTCATGACTTCTGTTTTGTCCCTCTAAAAAATATACTATTCCCTCTCCCTCTATTAGTGTAATCTTTCTTTTTTTCTTTCTCTCATCCTTCATCACTCTTCAGGAAAATCTCCAACTGAATGTGTTACCTTTCACACACGTGATCTGTGAAATTCCACTTCTGGTGGTCCTTATAATTATATCCACCCTATATTTGTAGGGCTTTAAGAACCCCAAAATACATATTTGGACTGAAATTCAAATATAAAGCTTTTCACCAGTAGTAATTTGTATGATCACCTTTGGGAAAAATGTCCCTCTGAAATCTCCACGAATGATGTGGTTGATTATAATTACAATTCAGATTGCAGCCCCCCAGTCACATAACAATATGCATTGGAGAAAACTGGTACCTGCTCTGGAAAGAGGAAGGTGTTTTTGGGTATATATCATTTGCTGCTAGCTTGCATATGTCAAAGAAGCTAACTTTAGCCATCAGACACGTCAGCAATGGGACTGAATTTGTGTAACAAGCTTAGCAGTATTACTGCTTCTGTTAGGACACAAGTACAAGTAAATATAAGATGAATTCCATCAATATACAAGTAACTCAAAGCATTTACATGATAAACTGGTACATTTATGTTGGTATTTTTTTAACGTTAGAGCTGACAGACTTTGTTTTTGTTCTGTCGTTTTCTTTGAAAATATAAATCCATTTCTCTCTCTTGGGATATTTCAGTAATAGTAATATGCTGTTAAAATAAACAGAATTTGGATTTTTGAAACAAGAAATGAGTGAGAGTTAAGTACATAGAATAACAATATATCCTATAACAATATAGCATTTGGGGAAACCACAAACAATCTTCAAAAGAAATACTGGAAGTTAGATCCTTTTATCAAACATCAGAGGGATAAGCTTGTTTTCTTAGAATCTAACTGGAAGGGATTTTCCAGTGGATGCTAGAGATTAAAACCCCACTCCTGAACTTTGCAACTTTTCCACCTGACATGTAAGGTGCATTTTTATTTTTTCTCCTAATTCTGAACATGAAAAGGTACTTCTCCTTAGACTATTTCTGTTACATTAGTCCTGCTGTACTTAGGACTTTGTTATGAATACATTTTGCTTTTGTGGTTTTGCAAGCATTTGAAATGCAGTTAATTGTATATAGGTTACAGCACTAGTATTTTTCCCTTTTTAAAATTTTAAAACACATTTCCATGGATTGAATCTCTGCTAAATAATATAGTTTTGAACTCTGCTGTTGTCCCACCTAATTTCTCTTCCAGTAAATGTCATTCAGTTTGCACAGTTTTTAAAGAAAAAAAATAGTATTATTTCAAGAGGCATGTTGGCTGGTCACACACACCAATATTAAAATTCATGGATACAGAAGTTAATGGTAGGTACCAACAAAATGTTTTATGGAGTGTTAGAAGTGTTTCAGGACTTACTTAGACAGAAAAAAGTTAAATTGCATTTACTTTATTGAAGGCTGACTTTTTGGATTGAAAGGACGACTGAGGTATAACTTGATCAAAACCCAAAATAGATTGTCTGGCATACAGCTCAGTCGTATTTAGAATGAACGTTTATCTTGTTATAGTACTGTAACACTGAGCCTGGGTCAAGAACCTGCAGGTTGCTGCCCAGACTTGAGAACTCATCCCCTGCCCACTGCTTTCTAACCAGCATCATTAGGTCATGTCTGCACTACATTTGTAGGCTCTGCAGGGTATGAATAATTCCTGTGCAACTGTGTTGGAAGGTGCCTTGCTTGACTCTTGGGCATTGTAAAGGAATAACGATGCACAGGCTGGTCATGTCAATATCTACTAATGTTTGTAAATGTAAAATAATTATTTAAGAATTGCTGTGCAGTAAAATTTTAAGCTGTTTGAATTTGTCTTTCAGAGACACATGCAATCATACCATATTTTCTGAAATTATGATTTTTATAGGGAATCAGGAAAAGGTTACCAAATGCATTGTAATTATGTGTATTGCTTTTAGTGTTGTGCAGGGGTTTTGTTAAATTGCTGAAAGTGAAGAGATTGGAGTTGTAGGTTACTTGCATGTTAAAGCTGCCAGTCCCAGTCTAGCACTAGTAATCTGTTGTTCAGGCAAAGTTAGTGTGCTGATCCACTGTTTATGCTCATGCAGATGGACTAAGTACTCCAGGCTTCGTGTGAGCAGTGGTTCTTTGACTTGATAAATTTGCCATGCGGATGACAAATGTATTTTTACAGTGTTTGTACTGCTATACTGCTGGAAATAACTGAGCTGAGAGGCTATTTAAAATACTGCTTTCCTTTTGTGCATATCAACAGGTTTTTGAAACTGGAAAAGGGCTTTCAATTACAGCTGTAGTAGCACCATCTCAAGGAACAGATAGGATTTTAGTAATGTTAATTATTTCCAGTGAGTTTTTGTAGCTCTTGAAACTGAGTGACACAACAGTCCTTGTTCTCTGCTTCATACCATATGACAAGAAAAGATAGCTGAAGTATTAGGATATAATGATAGGACAGAGCTATCATGTGCATAATAGACAGGTTTTCTTAAGCACTGTTCTTTAGTATTAAACATTTTATGCTGTGATTAATGAAAGTACATGAAATGAACTTAAATTGACTTTTTTTGCGTGGGTTTGCAGAAATATGAAGTATTTTGAAATATTTTTGTAATATACAATATAATTTTTTTTCTGGTAATTTTAACAAGTTTTCCACAGTCTAATTTGAGCAGTAATAGTGACCAGAGATCTAAATAGCAACTCTTGGTTTTCTTTCATGTTCACCAATGTAAGTTATATTTGGGATACTCTTTATGAAAATATTAGAGAAATGTAATGTTTGAATTTCATTTATTGGTTGACTTCAATTATTTATTGTAGCAGTTTCAATTAATCAAGTAATTTTCTGTATCTTGTTCCCTGGCTCACTGGATTATTCCTTAGAAAACAAATACTAAAATATGGTTGCAGTGCCCAATATTTCTAAGGGCAGATTAATTTCTAAAGTCCTCCCCACAAAAAGCTCAAACCAAACAGCTGTCCAGGTACTTGCTAGTGCTATCTTTGAAGTAAGGTGGCTTTGTTTTCTGGCAAGTGATGATGAAATAAAAGTTTGCGGATTTGCACTGGACATCCTGCGGTTTGTGTCAAGTCCCTTATTTCTGCTGGCCTTAGTTTCCATACATTGGGGGTATCGATACTTTCATTGTTTGGAAACCATCATATAAAATTAAGTCCCCTGCTTCAGATTTACTGTTGCAGCCATGTGAATATTTTAATGGTAGTCGTTTCTGAGTATCCTTTTAATAAAACCTTAGTAACGTATTTGCGTGGTAAATTCAAGATATTTGAAAGTTGCACCAAAGGATGTGCTCCTACTTGTTAGACATAGGTGTCAGAGCACCTTGTGTGCTTGACTCTGAGCTTAAAGACTATACTTAACAGTTTTAGCAGGGACACCCTCATGCATAGGGATATATTCAGAGTCAGTGTTCATAGGAGGGAGAGTGTTTTATTTAGAAGGCTTTGCAGGGGATCAGCTGGTGCGACAATTTGCCACAGTGTGTGAAGGGGTCGTCAGAGGCTGTGTAGCATGAAGTTCTGCATAAGCTCACCTTGAAAGCAGCCTTGCATTTTGAACTTGGGCTTTATTTGTGTGGGTTTTATTCTGATGCTCTTAATGCAACAGTTCGTCATTCTGCCTTTACAGACCTGTTGTAGAGAGTGAGTAGCATGGCGTATGTGTGCTTCTAGTAGTGTCTGAATAATCTGATACCACCCCAGTGCATATAAATAGTACACAGAAGTATATAATACTGTCTAACCTCTGATATTTGAGAAGATGAGTGAAACTGTTGGAAAACTGGGAAGTGCACTGCACTTTAACTTTTCTGAAGTATAACCTGTTAGCAGTAGTAAGTCTTGGCAATGGTTTTGGGATAATAATGTTTTAACTGCTTTTAGAAAATAAATGCATAACACTTCTCTGCTTTGCATCAATGTAAAGAAGGGTCTAGAAATTTCTTCATCATAGCCAAAGGAAGCTGTGATTGTCAGTGGCTGCTTTTTGGGAGGCAGATTTGCCATCTGGAAAGTTTTCCTAGCTTTTGCAACTTAACATCATTCACTAGCTGAAAGGATCTTACTTTTGTGAGGTATTGCTAGCTTAGGGATTGTTAACTTAGGGAGTGTTTTATGCTTATCCTGTTCTGTCACATCTGCCCATTCACTTTATCTGTGCCTTCACATGCATGTTGTGATATGCACTCCAAGTCGTACAACTGTTATGTGTTGGAGTAATAAAGAAAAACTTGTGCACGTCTTGTTTTGTTTTTTTTAATGATGACTGGCAAACAGCAATAAAGTTAAAAGATACAAATCATCTTTGAGAGACCTGAGAACTTCTTGTCTTCCTGGTAAGAGGAATATGCAGTTGAGTATTACAGTTTTTTCAAGATGTGTGTATTCTATCACATGAATTTTGCACAAACTGTTACATCCACAAACTCAGATCTTTAGATAAATGCCAACTTTACATTTGAAACTGAGAATCTGTGAGCACTGGTCTTTCTTCCACTGGCATAAATATTTCAGGATACTTAGCTTTTGATTGTGATATATCCTTTCCTTGGTTTGCGGGGAGTATAGTTGGCTGAATTAGTATCTAGGTTCACTTTCCACAGGCTGGAAATAAAGCTTCTGCTGGATCAAATCTCTTCCAAAGAACTGCTTAGAAAAATTAGGCCAGATCAATGGATTTCCTTCTTTGCTACACCTTATGCTATAAGGCATTGTGGAGACTGCTTAATGTCTCTATTTGAATCATGTAACTGCATGTTGTTCCCTCTGTAGAATGATCATCTTAACGAATGAGACTGAAACCTAGGGAAACAGCAGTTTAGTCTTCTCTTTGCCACTGTATATTTTCTATAGACTCTATATTCTAAGCAGTTGTTTTAGACCAAATTTATTTTTAGAGGTGGCCAAGACCTGCTACAGTTAATAGACCTCGTTAATGTAACTTGTGAAACTATATCATAATCAACTTCCAAGTACTTTGGAGTCAATAGCCTTTCCTAAAAGTAGAAGGATTTGTCCTCTGCATTTTTTTTCTTCTTTTACCTGCCTTCATCACAATGAAAAAAAAAATTAAATTAGTATCTTTATCTTACAATGAACCGCAAATTAAAAATTTAGTGAAAAACCTAGCCCAGTATTTGGCAGCTGTACTTGGCAGGGAAGAGAAGATGTGGGTGTTGTTTCTCAACAGTTTTATTCTGGGTTTTGTGCTGTGTTGTATAAATACATCCTTGCAAGAGCATGCGAGCTGGAAACCTGTAGCTCTAGTATATTACACAGCTGATACCAGGAGGAGGAAAGCATATATAGAAGATCCTCATTAAGAGAAGCTGCATCTTCAGTAAGTCAGAAAAATAGAAATTTAGGACTTCATTTAAAGGTGTGGGTTTTTATTTATATTTCTTTATTCAAAAAAGAAGTTATTGTGTTGTAGTAGCAACACTTCAGTAAGTAGAAACTGATGTTTGATCTGCCAAATGTACAAGTAAACTTTGTGGCTGTAGGACCAAGACTGTGTGCAAATGCTGGTACTTATACATGTGCATATTTTTTTGCATACAGAGTTTATATAGAAGTAATATTGCTGAAATATGAGCTTCTTGTTTGTAAGTAACTTTATTATGTATCACATCAAGAAAAATACATCACATTACCTGAAATAGAGAGCTGTGAAATACACTGCCTGAAGTTTTACGATTTTTTCAGTTATTAAGCACTGCTTGATGAACTACTAGTGTTAGTAGATTGGGATTGATGCTATTGGCATGTTAAACTTAACCGTGAAATCTTTAAAAGATATGAATGACTTAGAAGGTAAAACAAAGTAGTGGATTAAGTGTTTGGTGTCTTGGCTTGGATCCAACTTGATGTCCTAAATGAATGCATCATGAAACCACAACAGATCAACCCAGATTTACATGAGTGATGTATAAGAGCCCTGAAGCTAAGCCAACATAGTGATTGAATTAGCTTCTGCATTTAGAGAGGCTTCTCCCTCCAGGTCAGACTTCTAAGCGCTGATGGGCTTGTGTGGGGATCTAGCAGTTACAGATTGAAGTATGCCTACATTTAAGAGGAAAAGAAATCTTAGAGCTTCAGAACTTTTAACTTTGACAAGTGTGACTGATTTTCTTTTCAGGAGAAAAGGGGGAAAACACTATGAACAGTAATGGAAAAACTGGAAGAATTTCCATTAGTGGTGCTTCGGTCAAGGACCTGCCAATCTTCCTAGAAGTATCTGTTCAAAATCTGAAACATTCTGTTGCTATGGGGTTGATACAGACCTTATGTATTGCCCACCTTCATACAATACCTGGCTTATTCTTTTAATAAATAATAACTATACTGTAGTGTGATGCTCATAAATTGGAAAATCTTGCAAATGTCTGTGTGTGCAGGTGCCAAAGCACAGCATTTGTGATCTTTATTTTTAAAATATTATCTTATTTTTAATAAACTGATTTTTTAAGTAAATAAATGTCAGATTAAAGACAAGACATAGGGGATGACTAGAAGCATTATTCCTTTTGAGTAATCATGTGTTTAATACAGTTTAGTTTTACAAGATGCAGGGAAATAGTTATTAAAAACAATACAGGGACATGAAGAGTGTCTTTATTCTAGAGATCTGTATCATGACAAAGATGTTGTAAATAGATACTGGAGACCTTCTAAAAATATATTCTACAATTCATATTTTTAACTAGTACCCTCACATAAGATATAGATAAGTTCCATCGACTATTTTAATAATCTTAGTGTTGTTTAGAGTTCTTATTTATGTATGCTTTGATATTTCAGTAACCTAGTATCTCCATTTTTGTTTCTCAGCATGATGTATCACAGACCTTGCTCAAAGCAACTCTGGACAGTGTGGTTGAAGAGTGTGTCAGCTTTGTTGGAGTTGATATTAACATCTGCTCAGAAATACTATTAAGGTGAGTAAAACATTTTCCTATTCCAGTAATTACATGGCTCTGGATCACAGAGTCTCTGTTTAGTCTGCCATCTGACTCAAGCTCAGCTGGAGCAAATGGCTCTTGTGTTAAACTTCCAATTACATGAAAATGACACAGTAAGACAGTATTTTACTGAATCATTAGGAGTCACTTTTTAAGGATCTGTGTTATTCTCCAGGGTAGAACTATTCTTCAGAGAAAAACAGGTATTTAAAGATTTTGAGCCAACACTACAATTTTAGAAAAACGTGATATAATTAATTTGTGTTTTTACACTGAGAAAGGGATTTTCAAATGTACTTTCTGTCTCTTAGAAGGTATTTTTATAGGTATTGCTAAGTGGAACAAGTTGTAAAAGTTGGGCGAGGAAAGGAGAAAAGGAAAGATTTAAGGGGAAACTGTTGAAAAATTTACTGATTTTTTTTTTCGGTAGTCAAGCCATGTTTACTTGGAAAATGTTCTGTACTTTATTTTTCTTGGTTAGAAAGTAAAAGCTCATTCCTTCTTGAGTGTGTAGAGTTCAGTGCGGTTTAGGTGACAAACTCTTTAGAAGAGCAAAATTGTTGGTGTCATCCTCCATAGTATGAGAGAAAGAAAAAGAATGTCCAAAATCTTGGTAGTGAAAATTATATTAGGTATCAAAGTTAGGAAAAATGTAATCTTTTACCCCCTTATCATTCTTAAAAACATCTTTTCGTATTTTGAAAGAGGGTCTCTTTCTGTTCATTCTGGTTTTATATTTTCTCTTCCATATTCTTTTTCTATATGCCCAACCCTTAGCCTGATATCTGATTTCTTCTATCTTACCTGCTTTCAAATTTAGATCAGCTTTTAATAAGAAAGCAAGCAGTACCTAAATGGCAAATGCACCCATTTTCATTCATGGAATCATAGAATAGAATGATAGAATATGCTGAGCTGGAAAGGACCTATCAGGATCATCAAAGTCCAACTCCTAGCCCTGCACAGGACACCCCAGGAATCACATCCTGTGCCCAAAAGCATTGTCCAAATGCTTGGTGAACTCAGACAGGCTTGGTGTCATGACCACTTCCCTGGGGAGCCTGTTTCAGTGCTCAGCCACCCTCTGGGTGAAAAACCTTCTCCTGATATCTGATCTAAACCTCCCCTGACTCAGCTCCATGCTGTTTCCTTGAGTCTTGTCACTGGTCACGAGAGTAAAGAGATTGGTACCTACCCCTCCACTTCTCCTCCTTAGGAAGTTGTAGTACTGTGATGAGGTCTCCTCTCAGTCTCATCTCCTCCAGGCTGAACAAACCAAGTGACCTCATCTGCTTCTTATAAGGTCTTCCCTCTAGACCTTTCACCATCCTCATGACCCTCCTTTGGACAGTCTCTAATAGTTTTTTTTATGTTCCATGAATCAAAGCCTACGTGAGCACATGCAAGAGGTGAGCATTGCCAGCCTTCTGCAGGATACAGTTATTTTGTGCACTTCAGGATAAACCATCAGCCTGAGGTGCTACAGTCTTCAAAAAATTATGAATGTGTGGTTATAGTGATAACCACGTTGAATAAGTACTTTGTGTGGTCTAGTTAACTTGGCTTACAGTGCTTATGTGCATGTGCCAGCATCAAGTTCTGGATCTAACTTGATCCTCAGCAGTTCAATTCTGCTACTCTGTGTAGGTGCACTGTAAGTTTCCCTCAGTCATGCAGTTTATGAAATTGTCACCCTAGCTAGATTGTACCATGAGCAGGGCTTTCTGCTTGTGGTTTCTGATGCTTCAAATATACTTCTTGACACATATTACACATGGAAGGGATGACAGTGCTACAGTATTTGCATTACTGGTGAGTATTGTGCTTGAAAGACTTGAGATCATCAGTGGAAAATTCTGTGAACTGTGTGATGTGCCTTTGTGTCAGTGTGCTGTGATGTGTCAGTGTAAATAAGCTGGATTTCATAATGTTTCTAAGAAATTTTTGAAGAAAATTCCATTCCTAATGATTAATATTCTGACTGTGGTTAAAGGTGTGTCCCTCCAATTTAATTCTGAGCTTTCACCAATTTTGGATTATTTTTTTAACTTTTGCTTGAGGCTTAGAATAATGGAAAGATTTTTTTCTTTTTTCTGGAGTTTTTACGATTCTTGACAGGTTTGCTGGTGGTGTTTTTCTGGAATCGGTCCATGCCATTCCGCAAACAGATCTCTGCTGCTGTTGACTTAAAGCAGTGGCATCTGATGTGGACCCTAGTGGGTGACATTTCCTTCTCTAGTGCCAGGAGTAACTGCCCACAAGAGCTCATTTCCCTCTTTCTATGATTAGCATACTCCATACACAGAAAGTTACACTCACATGTACATACAGAAAATGTGCAACAAAGCCACTGCTTCCTGAAGGAACTTGGCTAACTACTGTTGCACTTCACAGGTAAGTTCTTTGCCAGATCCAAGTTACACTCAGAACAACTCATGCATCTTGTTCCCAGCTGCTTTTTATCTCAAGAACAGCTGAGAGAAAATAAACAAGCTTTGTGGATTGGTTAAATTGTGTGAGGAAGGCAAGCTGCTCCCAGCCACTCTCTTTCTGGATAGCAGACATCAGCTCTTCATGTTGGGGCAAGATGTTTTGGTACCAGTGGAAGAGCTGAGAGGGGGGTGTTCATACAGGAACAATTTATCTGTCCTGAACTCTCCTCCCACGTTGTTTCCTGAAGAGGGCAGCTGGGGGGAAGGCCATAAGACATGACAAATTGAATTGGTGTTACAGAAATAGCCAACAGATCATAAATTACACATCCCTGGCTTACTAGTTAAGCATGTGCAAAACCATATTGCTATACTAAGTTTTGTTGACTTGAGTGGATTCCTTCCATAGAACTAAGAGAAGGGATCCTTTTTCAGATGATGCCTTTGATCTGGGTGACTTTTTGCTAATTTCTTAGCAGTTTTTAAGTTTGGTCAACCAGATTTTCTACAGAAATGTGTATCCTTGTAATGGATAGTACTTACATTAATGACCATTTGATGGTAATAAAAGTATTTTGTGAACTTTTCTCTTAGACACATTGCAGGACTGAATGCTAACAAGGCTAAAAATATAATTGAATGGCGAGAGAAGAACGGACCATTTATAAACCGAGAACAGCTCAAAGAAGTTAAAGGTTTGGGTCCCAAATCCTTTCAACAGTGTGCTGGCTTCATCAGATTCAATCAAGAATATATAAAGACCTTTTGCAGGTAATAGAGATTTTACCTATTCTGACTGAATTATCCAAAACAGTACAAGATGACTTTTTCATCTTTTGTGTTTTGTATTCAGGCTTGAGACTCGAGGAATCCTAGAACCTTGTGCTCTGAAGGACAACAAATAAACTTATTGAAGTCAGTGGTTGAAGATAGTTCTTCCTCTGAATAGTCATGACTTATTAGCCTAGTCCTCTAAGTCAGGGTTTCGATAAATTTGTAAATGTAATTTAAAATTCTGTCACTGAATTGGTAGAAGAAACTTGTCATGCAGCAGTATTGTGATCTGAGACATTAAAACTTTAGTCTTATGTTTTCAGGCATAATTTAGAGATTTGTAAATTAATTAATTTAATTTTGTAAAGATTGTTTGGCAGAACTTAATGGTAGTAAACTAGTGCGGATTTTTTGAGAGTTTAAATTCCTTAACTTGGAGAGAGGAATTTGAATAGCTGCCTGGATCAAACTCTTTCTGTGTTATACTCCTCTGCCTAGCAAGCGTGGTGCAACTGCCTTCTGTCTCAAATATGTGAGGCCTTTTCCCAAGCTCAGTTTTTCAACAGTAGGTCATGTTCATCCCTGTCATCTCATTCCCTAATTCTGTACAAAGTCTTTTCCACTTGTAACCATTCTTAGTGATCCTCTTGATCTGAAATCTTTCCTTTCTACAACTGAAAATGCCCTTTCTAGGGCAATTTCTCTTCTCCTGCCTTTCTCATTTCTCCTTCCAAAATAAAGAACTAAGAAAGGGCACAGTGGTAGCACCGCACCCACCCTTTTGCCAGTGGCTCTTCTCAAAAAATATTTTCCTGGGAAGCACATGCTGTTTTTTAGCCAACCCAATGCTCAGAAGCAATACTGTATTCCCAATTGCTGCTGGCCAAAGAGCACATGCGTAACTTCCAGGCAGGAGGTAGGCACATTAGGACTGGCTTACTGCCCAGATGGAAGGTATACAGATTGGTTGCCCATCTGGCAGGGAAGCATATGCTGCAGGCCAAATGGTGCTCACTGTAAGCACCAGAAGACCAAAGAAATTACTTCCAAGGCTGTATATGATCGATAGGTCTTACCGTGTACAGATGTGTTCTAGTGAATGCTGGAATACAAGAGAGGAAGAAAGGCTGATGGATTTTTTTTTTTTCCCCCCCAAATATTTACTGGTGAAATGTGAACATTGTTTCAGATATATTTTTTTTTTTACCTTGCTGGAGCATGATTCTAATATTGGTCAGATTCCATAAAACTTGAGAACACTGTATAACCTGAGAAATGGAGTTTGGGGCCAAATAAAGCTCTAACACCATCGCCTCCAGAACCTTTCTTGTGGGTCCAAGTGACAAAATAAAAACTTTTGAAATGGATTTCAAGAAGATTTCATTTTTGTCCTTTCTAATCATGTTGGTGGCTGTAGAGTGTTGTACGAAATACTTCGTGTGCTTTCTACTTAAGTGAACAAATAGTGGTTATTTTAAAAATTGATATGGAAAGAGAAAGTTTTGTCTGCATTTCTGTCAACAGTTGATGAGTAGAATCCAAAGGACCAGTGCTAGTTCCAGGTCCTTCAATGTGCTCTGTTTTGTCCTCCAAAAGCAGGGACTACTTGTGGTTTAGGAAACAAACAAAGAGGTATGAAAGGAGTGTTTACAGTAGGAATCATTGATGCCTTTACTATATTCTAAGCAATTTTTTTATTTAAGAGAAACTTCAGGGGAAAAAGTATGTTGGTTTCATGCGGGGACACTGGCCTAGGTCATCTTCATTGAGAATGACATGTCCATTTTTGATTTCTGGCAGTAATAAGAAAACTGAACTTGGAAGTCGTGCACTTTTGACGAAAGCAGGTGCTCTGGGTAAAAAGAAGAGTAAACCAATACCATGTGCCTGGCGACAGCCCAATCCTTTGGACCAAACTTGTATTCATCCAGAATCTTACAACCTTGCAGTGAGGTAAGTAGTGGGAAAGCTTTTGAAGCATTGGCAGCATCAATTTTTAAAATGAAAGTACTGGTTTTTCTGTCAACAGTCTGCTCAGCCTTTTGAGACAGGAATACTTATTTTAATTTGATGCTTTCTCCTCTTTCTTCAAGAAGAAGGAGACGTGTATGCTTCAGACACATGTGAGCAAGTATCATTACTATGAGCCTTTAAAATTGAATTCTGATATTGCGAGATCTAATTAAGATGTATATATGAAGTTCCCACGTACATGAACACCATGATTGTTTTACTGAGTCACTGTGATTGTTTTACTGAGTGACCTTTGGCTAAAAGAAGAGAATGGTTTTCGTGTAAGTCAGAAAAAGGTAATTAGGAATTCATGAGTGCCTCTGGTTAGGATGTACTGTGGCTGGTAAATCCTGGTATAAGCTGTGATCTTTTCTGTCGACCCTGGATGAAACTGAACTCTTTCCTCTCCAGAAAATTTATCACCTACCACAAATGAGTGTATATTTATTTTTAAAGTGATTTATGCTGAACAGGTTCTTTTCTTAAAAAGTGCTGGAGCCAGTAGCCAGATGCTTTAAGATTCTTACGATCTCTGTTGAGAATACTGTTCCTGAAGAAACAAACTCATGCTTCCTGTTTTATAAACAAAACCATCCTTAAACCTCATGCTGAATTTTTGAAAAAGTTGTACAGGACCTTGCATTTTCAGGACACCTTCCCTTCAGGGCGTGCCCTGTTCTCTCTTCCTGTATGTAGGTCTCCGTACTTTCCTTCTGCTGCTAGGCATGCAGTGCACTTTTGCTTCCATCCTCTCCCTGCCACAGTTCATTCTTTTTTTTTTGTGCCTGATTCTAGGACCACCATGCAATTTCCTGCTAGAGTCCATGCCCATTGTGCAGTGTGGAGGTAACTGTTTTCTCCTTTTCCATGACCATTTCCCTTTTTTTTTATTTACGCATCACCATTTTTTACTAATTCTCTGCCCTGTGCGTAGCTGTGGAAAAAAAATCAGTCAAGGTCCTGATCTTAATGATCTTATGTTTGGTAAACGACTTATAGGATGAACATTCTGGTCACCCCAACTGGAGATTATTGAGTTGTGTGAGTTAATGTGCAAAATGAATATAAATCGGTTATTCAAAACTAATTTTGATTTTCAGTATTAAGTTTCATTCAATTTAAATTCCAAGTACTCAGGTTTTGGTTTTTAGCTTTCCAGCCCTTGTCTGCTAATAAAATACTCAGTGAAGTGTTCACAATGTTACCAGCTTCATTTAAAGGCTGATGTGGAAAGATTGTTTCAAGTAGCAGAGAAGTATATCCAGTTAATGGTGGAATACTGCAGGAATTTACCTACATACAATATTGTCAGAAAATAAAGAATTGGTACTTGGTTTCCAGAGCAGCACAGGTTACTTTTATATCTCAAGTGGTGAATGGGGTTATTACTGCATAGGGTAGGACAGATATTCACATATACAGTTGAAATTCTGGAGACAATTTTAGTATATATCATAGATCATATAACCATGATTTGGAATTTGACTGGGAACCCAGGATTAGCACTATTAAAAAAACAGAATAAAGAAAATTAATGAACACAGCTTTTACATCTCAACCAAGATAGTGGTTTGAGTCACAAGCTTATACAGGTTTCAGGGAGGAGGCTGGCACCTATTGCACAGCCAACACTGCTTAGAACACTTGCTGATTCTTCAAATGTGCTCAAGTTCAAACTCATGGGACTTCTAAGCCATTGCAGAAGTATTACATGGCTGAAGACCAGTGTTACCTGTCATGCCATCCCTCTTTGGCTAATGCAATTGTTTTGCAGTAAGTTTCCAGCTGTGCCAGTGTCTCTTCTGTTTCTCACCAAACACTGTCTTCCTAGACTGAATTTTCAGGTGAAGTGTTTAGGTCCAAATGTGTGTTGCAAATATTGTACCATACAGAGTTTTTTTGGGGGGTAGGGGTTTTTTTGTTTTGTTTTTAATGCAAAAGATTTTCAGTTGATTACAAAACAAATATAAAACAACAGTTACAATATTTGCCAATGAAACACCAAAACTAGTAGGCATAGCATCTGTCTGTAACTAACTGAAACAGTTTTTTGTTTTCTTTGGGCTCTTTCTCTGTTGTCTGACTTCTTACATTTATGAGTACCTGTACATGTAGTGCGATGTGTGGAGAAAAAAAGTCTCAAAGTGCTTTCTGGGCTTTCTATGAATGTACTCTGTGTTCAACAGTATTTGTATTTTTGTTTTTCTTGCAATCAAAAGACAGTTTCCCTAAAAGCTTGTTAAATATGGAGGTGATAGCTTTTATGGTATAGATTGTATGAATATGCATCAACTTGATATCACAAAATGGTGTGGGGAAGGAGGCAAATTTTTTCTTTGCAAATAGCTGTTTCAAGAAAAGAAAACACAGCTCTGAAACAAACTGACAAAAACCAAGAAGTGTAGTGTTAAAAATTGACACTGGTGACATAAGGGCTAAATATAAACCAGGCATCCTCCCCTCAAGCAACTAATGCTATAATTTAGCAATGATTATATATTTTAGATGACTTTTCAAAAAAAAAAAATATGAGCTGTTAAGCTTCTTAGAACTTACGAAAATGGCTTTCCAAACCTTTTTTTCCCCTGCCTAAATATGAATTAAGAAAAAAATTCTACCAGGAATTCAGACTCCACGGAGAAGTCAGTCCAAAGCTTATTGGTGCTGTTGACAAGTTTTGCTGACAGACAGTGGATGGGAATGGGCTTGTAATTCCCTTTTGCTGAGCCTACCTTCATGAGAAAGCTTTTGAGAGCCTGAAGATCAAATCATGTTCATGGTGTTGGTTTGAGGGGTCTTACTGAAATTAGCCAGCATCTGAAGGTCTTTTTTAAATGTTAGAATTAAACTAGGTTGAAACTTAACTGATAATTCTTATATCTTAAATTAAAACGCATGAGAAAAATTTAGACTGTTAGATGTGAGTATTTAATACATAAAATTTTAAACAAAGTACATTTTAAAGGAATTCTGGTGCTTTACTCCTATAAAAGTCTTTCTTTTTTCTTTTTCTGTGCTTACGCAGAACTTTGTCAGGGACCATGTCAAGTTCACAGGTGCTAGAAAAGGGCAGAATTGTTGTCTTGAAGGATGTGAGCTGATTTGATTCAAGGCATCAAAATACAGTATTTTGTACCTCTTGCCACAAAAATTAAGATGTATGGAATAGCTACTGCATAAATGAGTCATAAAGGCTTTCTCATGCAAGGTCTACCACATCTTGCTATGAGAAAGTAGTTTGTGAAAGTTTTATTGGATTAAAAGTTTTCATTGAAAATGGCATTTATTTTTAAATTAAATAAACCAGTGATTTTTATCCACTGCTTATAGCCAAATTACCCAGAGGCAGCAACCCACATTACAGATTTATGACATGCAAAATTATCAGTTTTAAAACAATGTTTTTGAGGGATAGAAATTCACCAAATTTGAAACCACTAATTTTCTTTTTCAGAACTATTTTGTATCTTGAAAAGCCAATCTGTTAAAAAAAAATACAGTTAAAAGAATTACTCCCAAGTGGTGATTTTGGTTGCCAAACTTCAGGCTGTAGCCAATTTTTATGGCTGAATTAGAAACCCCTGAAAAATAGGGTTTTTATAATGGAAACACTGATGTAATCTTTACTGCAGTGGCACAAATGGTGCTGGTATGATTGATTTATGGCATTTAAGCATCTTAACTAAAAATCTGTGCAATTTCTTTAAAATAATTGGAAAACATCCTACTGGTGATTTAACACACTCTGCAGAAGACCAAAACATTTTTGTTCATGGTTTCCACGCTGTCAGAGCTTGGCTTTGTCATATGCAGTGATCAAGCTTATGAACACCTCTAAATATTTTGAATCAGAGTTTCCTAAAACCTCAAAACTTTATAGACAGCCTATTTTTCTCCAAAGCAGAACTGTACTTTAAGTTTCTTAAAAGTCTGTATGTGAAAACCAGTTTATAGTGGCAGAATCTTCTACAATCACCACAATTAATACAATATGTAGAGCATATCCAATTTCTTGGTACATATTGTAAAAGAATTGGTAGGAAAACCGAGGAAACATTTAGGAAGTCCCCAAAAGTTACAACCAGGTTATACTTATAAACCAAAATGTTGGAAAGAAAATGCAGTGTTGTTTCTTTGTTCTGTCAGTCTGCTGGGTGCTGTTGGTTTCATATGACTGAATTTTAACATTTGCTGATTTTTTTATTTAAATCTCATAAAAATGATTTTTGCTAAAGGTTGGCACTCAGAATGTGTTTTTGCTGCTCACAGTTTGCAGCATCTGGCAGACAGGTTGTATTTTAGCCTGACGTAGAAATACTTTGCAAGTATAAAAGACCTAAAGCTCTGATTTAGAATAATGCAGGTGAGGATGTTCCTTGTGCCTGGTAGAGGAAAGTCCTGCTCACTGAGTTTGGTTATGCCTTAAGAAGAGTTTTGGATATATTGAGCAGAGTGACTTGCAGTGAAGATTCATGTCTGTGAATGCTGCTTGATACCTTGTCATGTCATGTGATGCTGCTTGATATCTCCAGCAGGACTTCAAAATACCAGGAGAATTCAACAAGCACTCATTCATGTGCTTTTTCTTCACTGAAGTTAAACATTTTGATTTGGCACTCGTTTCAGCAAGGCATTTATGTTGAAAACCTGTTATATTCCATCATAGGCAGATCAATTGTATTTCAGATATCTCTGGTGTTTCTAGTATTCTGCATGGGTGAATGTAACAGCTGATCCATAGCTGAAAAACTACATTTGCTAACTTTGAAGGCAAGTACTGGCACATATGAAAATGCAGAAGGAAAACTGCTGATGAGGCCACCGAAAGAAAGAGGACTTCCTTACTGCCCTTTATGCTACTGGACACTTGTCCTTTGATGGCATTTCCAGCTCTGTCAGGCTGGCTTGCCTCTGATCAGGTCCCTTAGTTGTCACTGAGCAACTGAGGCAATGCTTAAGAGGAATAGAAGTCGGGGGGAATAGTTACTTGGTGTAAAACAAATTGCTGTATTCTATTTAACAATGTAGTCTACATGTGAGTATTTTACAGAGGATAGGAGCTGGTGCTGTAGTAGGATGCCTTTCCTTAAATTCACTAAGAGGTCATCAGAAACATCGTTTGTCCGCTTCAATGAGACTGTAGTTACATGTACACACACGTGTGTGTATTTAAGCTATTTAATGTGCATAATAATATTTAATAAAGTCTTACATTTCTTTTAAAAAAATCTTGAAAAAGTGAAGCTCAGTCAACTAAGGAACCTTTATCATTATTTCCATTAAGAAATGGCTAACCCTAATTAGGGGGAACACTTGCAGAATTAGGGCCACTAAGTCTAATAAATAATAGAGTGTATTCATCACTTTAGAATGCCAGTTCATTCACATGGGTTTACTACTAACTTAGCTGGATTTTCAGAGGGCATATTTTTGACAGTTATCTTGTCAATAAACAGAAGAGCAGAAAAGACTTTCACTAATTGCCATCCAATAAAGACTATTTAAAACTTTCATGTGATGTAAAATACAGTTAACAAGAATGATTAGAAGAACTTAGAAATAACAAAGAATTATGCTCCAGTTACACTATAAATATTTGACCCATAAATCAAATGACATTTTTTTAATTTGTTGAAATTTTTGGAACTTACATGATTTCCCACTGGTTGCATTTAAAAAAAAAATATGGGAAAAAACTCCACAAGACCTTTTTAATGGAATTATCTCCTATAACTGTAGTACTAGTTCTTTGTGGATAGCTAATCATGTTTCACTATTTTGTATCTCGGGTTACGCTCCAGTTATGTGATATATCAGTAGTCATGAAAACAGCTAACAACAGTGTACCTAATAGTATGGTAACAAAGTGGCTGTGCTGCAGTGTAACTGTGTCTGAATTTCTTTTCTGATTTAGAAACTCATTGTTTCTTAGATTTATACATTCAAAATGTCATAAACTGAGGGTTTTCTGGCCTTCTGCATGCAGTCAAATATTAATAATTTATGCATTTGGGAAAAAATATACTGGTTAAATAACCTTGTCTGGCTAAACCACATAAGTAGTTTTAGATATGTTTGAAACTTTAGCTTTCTGTGTCTAGCAATTAATTACAGAGAGTAATGTACAAATATTGTTTGATATATAATCTGCATCAGTAGTCAAAAATTGAGGATCTCTGTCACTCGTGAGAACAAGGGCAGTCAACATCTGCATTATACAAATAATGCTTTTGCACTTCAAAACATTACTAAAACGTGTCTGCATAATTTGTTTGCTACTGTCATAAATGTACATTTTACCTAACAAAGTGCATGCTGATGCGAAGTTGTTTTGTTTTCAAAGTGATTATGTTGCTTTACCATTAATTCATGTGTGCACTGTGACAAGATGTAATGGCATATCATGTTGCTGTAATGTAATGAATCCAGTACTCCCAGCTCTTAAGTCGTGTTGCTGGAAATGATTACATAAAACAGAAATGACTGTGACTAAAGCCCTTGCAAAGCTTTTGAACTCCTGCACATTATAAGAAGCTTTTCAGGGAGGGTTAGAGTAACTTCTTAAAAATTTACTGGAGGCTTCCCTTGGTAATATTTTTACTCTTTTCTGTCTGTTTTTTGCATTCTACCAAAATTTGCATTATCTTTTAAGCATTGCAAGGACTGTGCTGTAATTTTGTGCAGATGTGTATGTTAAGTGAACATGATGTGCTTATTTGTTACATTTATGCTACTTTTCTTTCTTTATCTGGGTAAGATGGATGAAATTATGTATTAAATGAAAACATCAGTGACTTATCCATGACCATTCTCTGCAGGTCTTGTAAGACTGCAGAGATTGCTTTTAAAACTAAGGTCATTGCAGAGGTTTCTGAGTATCCTCTAAATCTCAAAACCATAAAACTCAAAGATCTAAACCAGTTAAATTTCACTCTGTTCTGACTCTCCTAAGACTCTGGTAGCTTTTATCTGAGTTGATGTATATTATGCAGAAAGTTCACTATTTACTCAGATACTCAGCATTTGAGGAAGTGAGAGTAATATGTCTTATAAAAATTACCTCACTTCAGAAAAAAATCTCATCTTTCCCATTTCTGTTAACTTTTCTTTAGGTCTTATCTTTGTAGTAGATAAACACAGCACTTGAACTACTGCAACATATTATTTATTTCATATATTTAGGCAGGAAAATAGTTGAAGGGCTTTCATTTTTGCACAGATCATTCATGTTCCTATGTTGTGCAGCTGGAACTGTCAATTACAAATAGGATGAGATATTTTAAGGACTGTAGTGATATAGTTTAACTTTGCGAAGATCAAAATATGTAAATTAAGGGAAACCTCTCTTTTCCCACATGACCATATCCCAGTCTTATTACCAACTATGTCCCTTTTTTTCTGACTTCGGAGTTGTTACTTTTGTTGTTACTGTGACCTTGAAATAACTCTTGAAGGAAGTTGTTGGGTTGCTTTTTTTAATAAGGAAACATTTAACTTTGTTCTTAGCAATGACACTTAAAAATAGAAATGATCAATATAATGCACCACTGTTCAATCAGGGATGTGTGCTTTATACTGATTTTTTTTTTTATTCCAAGTACCCGCAGGCTATGTTCATTTCAATGAAAATGATACATTAAATATATAACTGGATTCAACAGTATTTTTAAAATTACCTGCATCTGTAATCACTGAGTTGCTTTAATTTGGAAATACTTTAATACATAGTTTTTACCAAAACCTATCCTTGAAATGTGAGAATTTCCAAAGTAAAAATAATATTGGTTCTTATAAAGAGTATTTCTTCTGTATGTATGTGCATACTGGGCTCTGTTACAGTGCTCTGTTCTGCCTATAATATGTACCTCATAATTCTGAAATATCCTTAACAAAATACTTGATTTTTGGAGCATTAAAATTCTGTAGAAGTTGGTGGGACTTCTCCTGTACTTAGACTTGGGCAGATGTTTAAGCATCACCTTCAGGTAGGGCCAAAATTTTATTGTGAGCAGTAACCACATTAATAAGTTATTTGCACAACTGTAATTGATAACATAGGGCCCAAACCTACCACCCTTGCCTAGATGAGGAATCCTTTTCTATATCAAATTGATAATTTGGGATTTCTGGAGGGTAGTGGTGGCAGGGGAAGGACCAGGAGGCTGAAATGTCTTTCATGAATAGTAATTGAAGGCTCAGGCACCTGGGTTGTGTCCTGTTTCAGGCTGGTTTTCTTGCAGTGGTGTGCACATAGCACCATTCACTCTGATTGCATTATCCACACATTTGTCAGTTTTGTATGTAACAGGGTTTTTTTAATATATGGTGCTGGCTGTTCCATGTGGTTGCACTTACTAGTGACCAATCCCACCCCGTCATTGCTTTACAAAGTGAACGCGCTTCTGCGAAATTCTAATGGTGAGAAAATGTTACTTGGATGTACTCAAGCTGAGTTTCCATTTGAAGTGAAATAAAGCCAAGTATGTGAGTGTCAGCAAACTTGTTTATAGGGGTGGGTGGTAAAGCATACATTATTTAGAAGGTTGAGTCATGAGGCTGGTCGGGTTTGTCATGTTACATCTGGCATGTCAGTCAAAGCTAGGGCAGCTGCCGCCTGTCACTAGTGCTCTGGTGGGGCATTGTCCATCCATCAGTGTAAGCAGCCAGCAGCCTCCAGTATTTTTGGGACGAGTCCTTCACCTGGGCCTATGCTCATTTTCAGTATTATCATTGCAACCACTTTTGATGCTCTTTTGAGATTGAAAGAAAATGGCTTCATAGAATGTCTGATTTTTTTCATATATATTGTTAGACAAAATATTTGAGTAGTAGTGGTGGTTTTTTGTTAGTTTGCAGGAAAAAAATGCACTTAATATTATAAATAATTTTGCATTTAATATTATAAACCATTTTGCATCTGTTTTGTTACGTACCTTGCTTCAAAACCACCTTAAACTAGTTTAAAAAGTGGTGTCAACAGTTGAAATACAGTCAAAACAAAATTCAGTTAATCCTGAGAACAGCACCATTCCCTGAGTCCTTATTAATTTTCTTCTTCATACATTGCCATAAGAAAGGTGTGTATGCACTAAAAACTTTAATATGAAAATTATCACTATTAAATGCAAATCTTTGTGTTTGAGCAACCAGTACACTTAAATCACTGTGCTTGCACTCGAACTCAGTGTAGAAGTGGAAGTCCTGACAGCCAGTTGTAACAGATGTTACATCCTTTTAGAACATATGTTCCTCCTTTTAGTGAAATTAGTGGACATTTTTAAGCTAAGCTTTGCCCTTATGCTCAAAGATTAATTTTGTGATTTACTGAAAGTCAGATATTACTTTAATTATGTTTCTTCAATTTATATTTTCTCAAAAAGAAATTTAGTTCTGTATTTCAGTCCATGTAACTTTTTATTGCTCACCAGCTGAAATAATCTCAGTTGGGTTCCTTGGGTTAAAAAAGAGAAAACAAACAAAAAAAAAAAAACAAAAAAAAAAACAAAAATAAAAAACCCCACTGGGTCTCCTGATAAAAGAAATACTAGCCTCAGGTTTTGATAAAAAACACAGCAGGTATTTTGGGGGATGGGAGGGGGAGAAGGTTGAGTACCAGGGGCTTCTGCTTTCTTAAGAGAGCTGGAATGTCTCCTGCCAAGTGCAGGGCATGAACCTGCTGGTCAGCACTTCTTTTGAGGCTGGTAGTTTACACCTGTTGTGAAGCAGGATAAGGATAGAAAGGAGAGATCTCTTTTAGGAATTTGGAAGGAACATTTACTCGGACTCTGCAGGACAGGGTCAATAATTCTACCTGTCTGCTGTGGTGGAAAACACGCAAAAAAGTATGTGCCTCTGTCCCAAAGTAAGGAACATGATAAAGCAGGGTAGAAGAGGCTTATTCATGGTGAGATGCAGATCAGGGCAGCAGGACAGACAACTGAAGCATCTACTGAGAAAAGAAAAAATTGCTTTATTTAGTACAATTTGTCCTAGCTTCTATGAGCTGCATCCTCATTTTCATTCGTTGATATCCATTAAAGTCTTGGTGTACATTTTCAAGTCTTTCAGTGAAATAAGGATGTTTATTCAGTGATAAATAAACATTGTCTAAGGCATCACTGCTGATAAGGATGGGGTCTGCATGTGAATTTTTGTCTTCTCTTCTCTGTGCTTCTCAGACGTGTACTAACATGGCAGAATTAAAAACCTCAGTAATTGTGTTTGGGTTTTCTTCTTTTGTTTAAAAAAAAAAAAAGGGATCACAGGTCAAGTCATAGTTATTTTAAAGTATTTCTTTTCAGCTTTTTACGTGCCAGTCCAAATTTGTCTCAATTTGCAGTGTGGGTATATATGTGACAATAAGAAAAGATAAGTGTGTTTGCAGTGTGTGAATACTTTGACTCGATGACTACCTAGTTTCTGAAAAACTAATTGTTCTTAATCATGGAGTTCATAGACAAGGGAAGTATTTTATATGAAGTTTTAAAGTTGGGTTATAGATTCTTCATATTAATTTAATATTTTGAATGTTCATTGTTGCTTAACTAAATGGCCATTCATTTTAATTTGAATGAGAGTGACAATAAAAATGACAGTGTTATGGAACTCTCACTTATTTCTAGGGAACTTTCGTGGTGAAAGACATCTTTCAGTCATAATGAAATGTGGTTTTATCGTGAGATTAAATCATTGATCTGAGAAGAGATTTATTTACACTTTAAAATTTTGCTTCTAGTTTTATAATCTATTCCAGAAGATACATGAATACGGATAGACTCTAAGTTTCCGTTTATGTGCCAGATCAGTGATGAGTTGAGAGGATATGGACTTGAGAAACTGTTCACTGTTCATGTTTTTTATCAAAAATTTTGTTCATGCATCAATGAAAAAGTAATTAAAAGCCCTAAATAGAGCAAAGGTTCAGTTCCCACTAAAGGATGTTTCTAATCTCTCTATCTTTGTTTGAATTTCCCAGGTTTTTATCCTTGATTGGAGGAAACGCAAATGACATAGGAAAATCGGATATGCAGCAAAAAGTAAAAGCAGTAATTGAAAGGGAAGGACTGGAAGGCACAGCCAAAAGGCTGAATACCACAGTGCACACACTGCAGCTGATCATTGATGGTCTGACTCAGCCTGAAGGCTATGACATTCGTACAGGTAAACCTTGGTTTGGAAGGCTGTAATCTCAGTTTGATTGTTCTACTTACCAGTTTTAAAACAGCATATTTTCTTCTTCTAAAGCAGTAGTAGATTTTCATGGACATGAAACTCCATTTCTTTTCTCAGGCAAGGTAAAGGTTATATCATAGTCAGATGTTTCTTTCCAATTCTGTAGGTAAGGAGTGTGAATCCTGTTTAAATCACGGCATTTTCAGCCATAGGAAGGGGAGTTGTATGGCTGTTAACAAATGAAATAGTTTCAATATGTTAACTCTATGCTGATTAAATCCGTGTTGGCTCTCCATCACAGAGGAGAATGCTGAGACCAAGGTGAAATAGTAATAAAGTTCTGTGGGGCAGTAATATAGTAGTGTGTAGTTCTGCTCTTTTATTGCACTAGTTCTTGGTGACAAGTGTAACTGTAGCACGTGGCTCATGACCTACCTTAGTTAAAACCTGCAGTAGAACTGAACAGTTTGAGGTGGAGGAGAAGAAAGTTGAGGTAAGTAATGAGGTAAAACATCTGGAGATGCTGTCGTTTAGTGCAACTTACAGCTGGATTCTCTTACGACAGCAAGAGATAAAGGTAGGCAGCGAAGATGCAGGCTTGTAATAAATAATAAACTTATGCTTATAAAAACCCAAACCAATGTTTCTACCTCCCTTTTTTGGGTTCATTAATAGTTTCTGTGCATATTTTATAAATATTTCCCACTAGCTGTCTTGAAAATGTGTATTTTCTATGTCTCGTTTTGTTCTGGTGGTCTGTATAATAGGATAGACTATTAACATAGGGACACAAAAACAAAAGGGAATCCTTGGTGGAAATATTAATATTTTGCTGATCTAGTACATTCAGTATCACTTTAGACAAACTCCATGACTGGAGTGGACAGCCTAGTTCATACACTTGTACAACCATATGAACTTCTCTATCGAGAGTTCTTCCTGTGGGGTGCAGTTCTTCATGAACTGCTCCAGCGTGGGTGCCTTCCACAGGGTGCAGTCCTTTAGAAACAGACTGTTTCAGTCTTGGTCCCCAATGGGGTCACAAGTCCTGCAAGAAAACCTGCTCCACCATGTTCTTCTCTTTCCACGGGTCCACAAGTCCTGCCAGGAGCCTTCTTCAGCATGGGCTTCCCATGGGGTCACAGCCTTCTTTCAGTCATCCAGCTGTTCTGGTGTGGGGCCCTCCACAGGCTGCAGGTGGATCTTTGATCCACCATATGGCTCCATAGGCTGCAGGGAGACAACCTGCCTCACCATGGTCTCCACCGTGGCGGGCTGCAGGGGCAACTGGTGCCTGGAGCTCCTCCTCCTTCTTCCCTGACCTTGGTGTCTGCAGAGCTGTTTCTCTCACGTGTGCTCACTTCTCTCTCTGGCTGCAATTGCTGTTGCACAGGGGGGTTTTCCCCTAAATACATATCCCAGAGGCACAATCATTGATGGGCTCGACCTTGGCCAGCAGTGGATCTGTAAGCAAATAAAAGAGAGTAAAGAATCTTTCAGTCACTAGCTACTATACAACACACTTCTGATCCCCTCATGATAGTTTCATACCGTGGAGTCACTGTACTCATTATTCCATTAATCAAAGTCTTTTAAAGTGATAAATAAAATACAAGAAATAAATTGTTTATCACAAATAGGTCTTTATTTAAAAAAGGTTCTGAAAGCAGTACTTGGGACCTTAGAGCTACCTTGGGAGGAGTTCTTATCATCTGGAAACAACTCAGAAACCTTAGAAACCCTTTTTCTCCGGAGTCTTACTTGTGTTTCTTGTTTCTTATAACAGATTTTGATAAACCTGATTTCAAGAGAAGCATAGTGTGCTTTGAAGACTTAAGTGTTGGTGCTGTTCTGACTGGAAAAGTTGAAAATGCGACGCAGTTTGGAGTTTTTGTTGATATTGGTGTGGGAAGAGCGGGTTTGATTCCAGCGCGAAACATAACTGAAGCAAAACTTTCTAAAGTGAAGAAGAGAAGAAGCCTCGGCCTCGGTCCTGGAGAAAGAGTTGAAGTTAAAGTGCTTAATGTTGATATTCCTCGATTGAGGATAACGTTGGATCTTATTCGTGTTTTATGAGAGGGTTTTCAGTGACTGAGTGTTCATTTTAAAGGATTATGTAAATGAGTAATGTCAGCAAGGTTCTGGAGATGGAGGCGTTTAATGAGAGTGTTGAAACCTTCAGCCTTTTTTTTTCTTTCTTTATTTCGATTTAGGTTTTTCCACATTTCATTAATCCTTTCTGTTAATAATTGGTAGAACAGTTTTTTGGATTACCTCCAAACAACCTTGTTATTTTGTCTGCAGACCAAATGAAATTCCAGTGGGCTGTCAGACAGATCTCTTATCTGTTGTCTGTGCAAGTTTTGCTGTCTTAATCTTTAGTCAATACTGCATGAGCAGACACATTTACAACTCTCTTTCCAAAAAACAGCCATTCAGTTTGCCTGTTTTGTGGTTGAGAGTCTCAAAGAGGGCACCTAGGAGAAAAAAGTGATCTTTTTAAGCTAGGTGGTCATGACATTGCTTGAAAAGTAGACTGAAAAAAGAGCATCTGCTAAGATTATTGATGGTTCAGAAATATTCAGCTTTAATTTATTTGACCAACATTATAGGAGGTCTGTTTACCTGTATTGTTTTTGCTTGTTCAGTTATCATTGATTAACACAGTTGGGTGTACCTTGGAGTTTAAGGAAGTTTGCTTAGAAGTGTCAAAAGACGTTTATGTTGTTCTACTCTTGGGCAAAATAAAAACACTTCTGACCATCTTTTGTCAGTGTACTGTTCTACAAGTGATTTAACAGTCCTAGTTATCTTTCTTTCCAACATGTTGTCAATCAGTAACACTTCAACTTAAGGATGCAGCTTGTGAGGATGCACTTGCCTGACCCTTTGAACATTATGCACTTTCCTGAGCTGTAATACCAGACTACAGCCCATGGCCTGATGTTGCTCTGTCTTGGATTCCTTCAACTTGACATTAATGTTTTTTCCATCTTTGATATAATGTATTTTTCTGCCTGTTCTGAGTGGAGAATAATTTTTCAACACGTGTTTTCACAGCCAATGTTTGCGAAGGCATGATTCTCTGTAAAAATCATTTTGCTGTTGTAGATGCTTGAAAAGCTTTTCTAGACTTTTGTTTTAGTAAGAATGCTTAGTGTTTCCTGCTAGGAGTGCCTAGTGCATGAGGTTTGTTTCTTCCAACTAGAAACTTTTTGGTTTTGTGGTGTTTTGGTGGTGTTTCAAAGGGTTTACCACTTCAGTCAAGTTTTCAAAGGACAGGCATAGTGGCAGAATAGTCTCCAGCAACAGCATATATATGCGACCTTTCCAAGGAGTTTTTGGTGTGTTGGATGTTTTTCCTTTGCAGTCAACAAACTTACCTGTAAGTTTGCAGAAACTCAGGTCTACAACAGATGAGCACAAATAACACCTCTAGCAAGTGTCAAACATCTTTGATGACAAGGTTTCTAACTACAGATGTCCAGATAGCTGTGTCATGGTTTAGGATTGATATTCTCCAATTTAGTACTCCCACTAAAACCACACGCCGATCCTCCCTCCCCTCTCCCCAGTGGCATGCTGGAGAGGGGAATTGGAGGTACAAAAGGTAAAGACCACTGGTTGAAATGAGAAAACTTTACTGGAAACAGCAATGAGATAAGAAAACAAACAGTAACAGCAACGGTACTCGTGAAGAGTACTCGTGAAGAAAAGAAATGATTCCCACTTAACGCACACTGCCTTTCCCCCCATCCCCAACAAGAGACAATCAATACTGGCCAGCTCCCTCCACCATGTTTACTTGACTGGACGGAACCCCTTTTCCTTGGAAAAGACTGCCTTCACCCCCACCCCTGGCAATGAAATGATGGTATAGAATAACCTCTGTGTCCTAGCCATACTCCCGCCTGGCTGCTGCAAAAATTAACTGTGTCCTGGCTGGAACCAGAACAAGCTGTTGGCACAGGGTCTATATACTAGTTAGGAAAAGGTTGGCATGATTTAATCTCCCAGCTCTGTGCTTTAATTTTCAAAATTAAGAGCCAGCTGTAGACGGTGTATTTTGGAGATAATGGGATCATTTAGCGGTTGGAAAAAAGGCAACAGATCTTACTAGCTTCACTGCATTTGTCTACCAAAGAAAAAACAACCATTTTCTATTAATGTAAAAGCTTGGGATCATGTTTTGCAGGCCTTCTGAAATTTTCCTGTAATACTTCTACAAGGTCAATGTTGTTGGTATGAATTTAGAAACTGTGATACCATATTACTGTCTTGGAAAACACAGATGCAAAGTAGGTAATGTTCACTTACAGGAGTATCTCCATTGATCTGAGTTCTGCTGAGCTTTATATATGATCTCTACATATCTAAGCACTTAGCAAATTAACTGGATTTGCTTGACCTTCTCTAAGAAGGAGATAAACTTGATCTCCAGAAGCTCAATTCAATGGTAAATATGAAGACTATTTTCTCTTTTTGTACTATTTTTTTTAATCCTTAATATTATGAGGACTCTAGCATCTTCTGCACTTTTGTGTATGTGTGTTGGGTGATCATAAGGTTCTCTACATGCAAGACATCTCCTTGAGACTATTTTTCTCCCTGTTAACTCACAGGAGGTTTCTTGCTTACTCACAGTTCAATGTGCATACTCATGTGTAGTTTGGTTTCTCCACAGTAGAACACAGAAGCTTATTCTGTGTCATCACAGACACTGTAGGAAAATATCATCTCCATTTGTCTGAATGTGTTCAATCACACCAAAATGGGAAGTACATGACTTCATGTCATATGTCTTAAATGTCTGCAGCTCTGCAAATGTAGTGTCATTATTTGTCAGTGCAGTGCCTTAACTACTTCCCATAAAAATATTTTTCCATTGCAATTTCTTTCTTTTTTTTGCCAGAACACAGCAGTTAAAACAGCCTAATGAGAGTCTAACAGAGATGAAAATGTGTGCATATGACCTTCTTAGTTTTTTTCAGACCTTTGGAGATTTAAAAATTATTTCTTCTTAATCGATTTTCCTCTTGGATTCTTGTGGTGTTCAGATTTCTGGCATCAAAGCATCAAAACTGCTTTCTCTAATTCATCTTCCCCTTTAGTTTCTGAACCAAGAATTTTTTTCTCATTCGAGATGAAGTCCAGTCTTTGAAACAAATTCCGTACTGTTTGATGGTGATGCCTTAAAAATTTTAAAACAAACAACCCCCTGCTTCATCCTGATCTTACTTAATTGCTTTAAAGTACACTTTCTTGGGAGAAGAATTAAATATGAGTCTTTAAGTCTCATTAAAAATTCTACTTTTGCCTTAAGCTGTAGATTCCAAGGCATCTACACATAGTTCCACCTCTCCCCAGAGAGAAAATCCACCCATTGATCTTGGATGACAATCTGCTTTTTTAGTCCCACCCTCACTCAAATAGTCTGGTATTTTGCAATCACCTTCCCCTAATATGCAGATCCATAAGAAGAGCTTCTAAAGATTTCCTGTGCTTCAGATATTACACAAAGGAGAAGAATTCTTCTACTAAGCAAGATGGCACTTGTATGCCTGGCTGTAGTAATGCAAATCAAGAGTTTAAAAGAAACCATTTGTTTTGGTTTTATTCCTGCCTCAGGCAGTTTTAGACAGCATATGTCAATTTTCCAGAAAGTTGTCAACCTCAGGAATGATTTAGTATGCTGTTAAACATAATAAAATCAATAGGAAAACAAATAGAATTTCCATGAGGAGCAGACGGTTGGAGAAGCTTGTCCATATGGCATATAGACATGCTGGAATTTGGGGCTTTATGGGGTACTTGCATTAGCAAAACTGCATACCAGGTGAAAGTAATGCATAATTCAGGAGAACAAATAATCTAACAGCTTTGTGGTACTGCATCTTGAACTTGGTGCCTGTATTTATTTAACAACAAATACACTTAGAAACTGTGCCTGGAAGCTAGAAACCAAACATGAATCGTATTTGCTTAATTTCAGAGCTTTATATAAGGAGCCTTACCCACTGTGAGGTGAGTGCTGAGTGAGTTCTTGGTTCAGCCTGAACAGCACCTTGCTTTTCTAGCCTTCCTGAGGGTAATTTATGTAGCTACTTAGCTTTGCTTAAGGACATCCAACTTCAAAATTATCAATCCTGTAAGACTGTGGATAGAACCACTTCCTTTTGCCAGTCCACATTACTCTCTTTTGTTCAAGGTTTCCTAAAGAGCTATAAGGGAGCTGGTGTGTCCTCAGGGCTATACAAAAGCTGGGCGAGTCAGTAATTCCACTCCTCCTGATTAGAGATCACCTAAAGGTTCGAAAGCATCTTGGTTTACTGGTCCCAACTGTTCCTCACCCTCTTCTCAGGCATGTAGAAGCTGTAACTGTTTAGAAGTGTTTCATTTTGAGAAATCCTTGTGAATCCATACTCTAGAGAGCTTCACAAGTAAATGATGCGTCTGCATTTCTTACAGCCAACCTCAGTGACTAGTTTTAGAGAATTTTGGTTGCCTGTTTCCAGTTTAGCCTCCAAATGGTTCTTCTGGTGGATTTTGCAACTGTATGCTGGCTACAGGTACCTCCTGAGAGGGAGCTGTTGGAACGTGCTGCTTTTTCACAACTGTTCCTAGGACCTGACCCTCTAATCCATGTTGGAACTTCGGTTGGCTATTTTTTCAGATGGATGTAAGTCACTTGTAACAGGTTAACCTCTTCTCATAAAACTTTTCTGCAACTGATAACAATCTGTAGAGACCTAGAGTATTGAATAGCAAATAGTAAGGAGTCTATGTATTGCACCACAAACACAACTACAGCTTCTGCAACTTGAAAATAACAGTTGTAATTCTTCAGTTCGGGAGGGACCAGTGCTGGAGTATTGCTTCTGTGTGAGCTTGCACAATGGGGATTGCTGCTCTTAATCAGGTCTATTGTGTTTCATGCTGTTCCTATAACTGTTAGGTCGCTGCATCAAGAATCCTAAGAGATTCTCCACTATATGGAAATGAGAGGGGGCTGGTGACCTTGCCCAGAGCACAAGGAATCCCACTGGGAATTTTAAACCTAACCAAAAGTTCAAGGTAAAGCACTTAAATTTCCTCTTACCTGCTCTCTATCCCTGACTAGGGGATAGCAAGCTTTTGAAATTGGCTGCCTTGCCCCTTGTTTCACTAGTTAGAGCTTTTACCGTATTCAGCTTCTGGAACTAAAGAAGATTAAGGCATGTTCAACAGAACAGTCCAATTAATTATTATTTATATTTGTTTGTTTTGTCTCTCTCTCTTGTTATTCTCTAGAAGAAACAACAAAGAAAGGAACATTTAGTAAACCGAGGATCCCCATGGTTTCTTTAGCTTTATTAAATCTGGTTGAGTTCAGGCTTTTAATTATGGAGATGTTGTTTGTCTTGAACAAGTAATGAGGAGATCACCACCTCAGAAAAGTTGGTCAAAGTGTTGTTTTATCCTTATCTTACAGATCCATTTATCCTACTACACTTGTATGTTACTAAATGGAAATTGTTTTCACTATGCAATCAGCTAAACTGGAGTTTTGAATTTTCATATCTCATCAGCAGTCATGTTTCTAGTAAAGACTATGTCTGCCTTTGTGGTCAAGCAGTGAATTTTTTTGCATATGACTCACAATGAGGTATGTGGAAATAATGTCATGAGAGGAACTGTTATGCTTGAGGGTCATTTACAAAGACCAAATAGAAGTGAAATCTTAGGAAAGTATTTTCACCTCAGAATTAAATGCGTGGAATAGCTTGGCAGAGAGCGGAAACTGCCACATACCAGCGGCTGTATATTGGCACTGTTGCTGCTTTTTTGTGTGATGAGGAGAGGGAAGGGCAGGAAAGGGGAAATGGAAGGAAATGGAGGGATTTGGGGAAGAACATCCTGAAGAAGTAAATGGTCTTATGGGAATGGATTTAAGATGATGAAATGCAAATGGTAGTAATGTAATGGTAATGTAGTAGTAATAGAATCTGAGCCTAGTTGTCTCCTGCTTCCTGTACCTTACATGAAGATAAAAAACTAAATATAAGTATTTGTAATAGCTAATGGAAATTGCATATTTCATATCAGTGCATATTGCTACTAAAATGTAGTATGGAACTAACTGGCTTCAAGTGGGAGAAACACAAAGTATGTGCTCAGTTATACCCAGCAGAAAGGGTCCTTGAAAGACCAGTTTATCAAAGCTTTATTTGATCACTTGAAATTACTGTGTGGTTATCTTTAGTGCATGGGAGGGGAGATGCAGAACCAATTGAAAGCTGAAAATAGCAGGAAATCCAGTTATTTGTATACTGGGTTGAATTTCTTTTTATAAGAGTGCACAGCATCAGTAATTTAAGATCTGCACTGGTGTTTAACTCTTTATGTAAGCACATGCTCATTACCTCTATAGAAACTGAATCTTTGCTTACCTGAAAGACCGTCTTTCCTGGTATGCTCTATAGTTGAGATAGTTACCTGGTTTTAAATTTGAACCTGTTCTCAGGGTACTGTCTCTTATGGACTGCCTAGTTTAGAATTGATCCACAGTAAGCCAGGCATGTTAATCTTCAATATGTTTTATGAGGCCTTTTGCTTTCTGGGACACAAAATGACTGATAATGTAAGAGCTGAAAGAAGTATCATTCAATGTTTGCTGTTGATGGAATCTTAGTTTTTTCTGTGAGATGATATGTGGGCACTCTTCGTGGAAAGGAAGAGTAGGTAGTAAAGCTTATAAAATTAATTTCAAATTTTATGTCATTCATAAAGCTTAGAAAGTGAATTTTGTGTCATTCAAAATGACAGGAAAGGAAAATGTCTGCCTTGGCAATAGGAAATCCTTGACGGTCTCTGTTGCAATCTGTTTCCCACATTTCAGAGTATTAAGCTTCTCACTTGGATCAAGTTGCAGTAGTGTGTTTCTTGGAGGACCAGTGTCACTTTGTATGCCTTCCATTGCTTGCAGACTCGAGTGGACCAGTGACAATGTGGCCCTTTTTAGAGATCAGCAAAACAACAATAAAAAAATTCCCACCTATGGGAGTGGAGCTTCAGCTCATCTCCAATACCAAGGTTGCCCACAGTTAAAACCCTCTGAAACAGTTATGCTTCTTTTCCAATTAGGAGAGGAGTGGTTTCTTCAGGTCTTCTCTCTTGTCTTTGTTGAACAGAATATCACTGATTTATCATTATTTCTCTCTGCCGGTCTTTTTTTTCCATTTTTTTTCCCCTCTAATCTGCAGTGAGTTATTCACTTCTGGGCAAACCACAGCACTGCAGAGGTTTATTTTCAAGTGTAAGTACAATTTCATTATTTCAGCATATGTTCTATGTCCTTTTAATGTAACTTGTATCTGGGTTTGTTGTGAGAAATACTAGAACACTTCCCTTATAGTCAGGGTGACAGTTATGGTATTAACTGATTTGGTGGTTATGGGATCGCAACTGTGTGGGGAAGGCGTAGTGCTCCACAAACTGACTGTCTGTTCAAGGAGAACTTCTTGATATTGTATGATCTTTACACGAGGAAAAAGGTAATAAAAGATCAGGGCTTAAACTGACAAATCAGGCACCTGAAATTTGGGGAGAGTTTATGCATGTCCTTTGGAATGCCCTTGCACTGCATGAAACAAGGCATGGGTTCCACAGGGGAAATGTTATGTGATTACCTCATCTCAGGCAAGGCTATGGTGGTGTGCCTTTCCATAGCATAGCTATAAAAAGCCAGGGATAAGTATATGGATGATATTTTCTCTAGACCCTTTGCAACCTGAAGGAAGGTCTTCCAGAGATGTTATGTCATCTCCTGAGTGGTTCTTAAAACAAGAAACTAAAAACTGCATAGGAGCAGAAGGCAGGACTAAGTCCAGTTCCAGTGGGTTCAATCCCATTCTATCACAGGCATCTCATTACAAGATCCCTTTCGTAAGCTCATTGAGTCCCTTTTTAAACCCCATTTTGCAATGGTACCCAACAGAAGCTAATGATGGTATTCTGTGTATAAAAAAGGAAATAAATGGGGAGACCCCCAACCAAATGTAGACCCACTGTTAGTGAACTGAGATTTCAGTAGGACCTAAATGTTGAGTGTCACTGTTCAAATGGAATTTACATAAAGGTGGTGAGTCTCGGTACAGGTGATGCTGTATTTTGGTAATATCAGCTTCCTTATCATATCCACAGAAGCTAATGGTGTGGGCTGTAAAAGTAGTGTTAACTACAACATTAATGGTGTTGGTCTGGATTTCAAACTCAGGTTTTGCTGGTCGTAATAAAATGTGGGAGCCTGACTTTGGAGGCGGACTTTGTATTACATGTAATTAATTACAGGATTCCAGGAGCTCCTTGGCATTTTGATGACTACAAAAAATGTATATTGTAGCTGAAAATTAATGTTCAATATACTCATTGCAGAACAACAGTATAAATGTGTGTGGCATCTTTTGTTCCATTATTTAATTTCTATTGGTAAATGATGTTCATAGCTTAATCTGTTTTGTATATTTATGACTAACTGCTGGCAAGACAAATATAAATATGCCTAGGAATAGACATATAGTAAGCTATACAGAGGTTTAAAAATAGATATTTTGGTGATTTTAACTATAGGATGGCTTTGGTCAGCAGAAGTTCACTCTGCAGATCAACATGCCGAGTAATACTTGTTCATGTTTCATTTGGTTGAGGGTACAGGTTCATAGTTTTCTACTGCAGAAAACAAAGTTTTAGGCTTTGTTTTAATTAGAACTATTTATGGAAATTACTCATTTAAATAATTAATTAAATGAAGGTGCACCTTAGTAACATCTACTCCAGACTCTCTGGGTGACTTTTCTAAATTTTTCTTTTATCTACCCAGTGGCTTTAGCACTTGCAAAATTTCGATGTTGCATGCTTCCATAGTTCTCTTGATAGCATCCTGAGGGAGCAAAGCTCATCTCAGCAGCAAAAATTTAGAAAAGGGAGAGAGGGGAGGCAAGAGACAAAAGTGTACTGTGTTATTTAGACTTGTGCAGTGTTCTTGTGGTATCCTGAAGAAACACCTTTGTTATTGTTTTGTTCAAACTCAGCCGAACAGTACTTCGCTAAAAATAATTCTTGAAGGAACTTATACTAATGAAATAGGAAGATTTTGGTAAGTAAAATGTTATCAATGCAACGGAGATTGACTGTTCATCATGCCTGGTATATATTGCTTTGTCTAACAACTTGCCCCAACAGACTTACAATTGTGCTCTCTCTGAAGACCCTCCCAGCTGCAAGGTCTGATTGACAGAATCTGTGGGCAGATGCACTTGCCAGACTCCAATAAAGATGGGGCCTTGGGAAAATCTAAGGCAATTATTGACGGGCAACAATCCACTAATCAGACAATTTTAAAATTAATCCCACAGTCCCTTACTATATTAGCTTTCCTTCTTGTTTGTATTTATACAGCAAATTCATGACTTCAGTGAATACTCTCCCTTCCAGCCCAATTATGTATCTCTGAGGGTATTAAATTAAAAACAGAAGAAATATTGAAAGTGGCTTGCAATTAGTTTCTTTAAAAGGTAGTGTGGCACTTGCAGGCTGGGGTTCTTAATATGATGCTTGATAATAAAAGTAAACAGGATTTTTTTATCATACAAGTAAGGCAAGTATTCCTAATATGCCTTGTTATAAAGCAGCCTATAGATGAGAGGGGAAAAAAAAAGTTATTTGATTTTGGAGTTTAATTATATCTTCATAACATTCTTCTAGAGTAACTGACAAATCCACAGTGTTTCCAAATAACATAAATAGATTTTGGGTTGTGCGCTTTGAGTTATCTTTCCCTCGTTTATTTTGATCACTTTATAATAAAAAATTGCATTTCATTTGATAGTTACCTGCCTTTTAGATGAAGACTCATCCAAATAGAACATTTCTTTCATGTGGAAATGAAATATAGAACCATCTTCATGGGATGACTGTTTAAATGTGAGTCACTGCCTAGAGTCCTTAGTCGTGTACTATGTCTCTCATTCTTTTCAAATTGGGAAATCTGATGCCTGCAGTGACTGAAGAATTGTTTCTTCAGATCTGAACCTGAAATGAGTAACCAAAGAGAAACATCACTTTAAAGGCATTGTTTTGCATCTTTGCACTGCTGATTAGTGTTGGATCGGGCAGTATGGACACTGTGCACTTCTACTGTTTCCTACATGCAGCAGGAATCATACAATATTATTTTGTTTATTTGTGATCAGTTGGCTGTCAAGTATAGAGGAATGAAAAAAAAAAAAGTCAATCCACTTGGAAGTCAGTGGGTAGACTCAGTATACACTTGGTTTGGAGAATAGATGTAAAAAGTGTAGAAAGCATTTCCAAGTTCAGAAAGTGGTGAGGCAGAGATTTGACTAAGCAGGCTGAGGCTCAAACCCTTCTTGGGTAATTTTGGTGGGTTCAGCCAATTTCTTTGTACCTCAGATTTCCATGTGTATGGCTTTGATTTCCATTCTTAAATGAATGCTGGGGGGAAAAAAAGTGATGTGCAAGTTTTATTAAAATTATAGAATTGGTATAATTTTCAAGTAAAAATGATAAGTTATTCTGTAAGGGACAACAGAGCTGGTTAACTCTGATCTTTTTAGTAAATTTATGTGGAACTGTTGAACATAGAGTTATAAACATTTTCTTCTATTTTGATTGAATGAATAGTATCCATTTTGGGCTGTTGTCATCGGTCACACGTTTTAATGGATTCACAGACATGGAAGATTTATGAGGCAACAGTTTTACCCTGGGTAAACTATTTTCTGATTACCCAAATGATGTCTCTGACTCTCCAGAGCTGTGCAGGTGCTTGTCATGGGAAGGGGATAAGGTAACATACTTGAATGGTTGGATACGTTTAGATGAGAAGACAGGTTCAGGAGACACAAGGGTAAAAGTTCCTGTGCTTCTTTTATATTCCTGTGTCTAACAATGTGCCTGTGATGATGCCAAGCTGCCTTTCCTAGTGCTAGCAAAACCCAGGATGGAGCTACTGGTAGCCCTTGTTTTCTATTACTTTTATTTGATTTATTGCAGAAGTTGTTAACACCCCATAGTTCTTTGAGTAAAATAAAACAAGAAAACCTATGAGACTCAGCAACAACATAAGCCAGGGAGTCTTTCGTCTTCATTATGAACTAATTCAACTGTTGATTACCTGGGGATCAACACCTCCATATGTAACAAAAGATACATTCTGTGAGTAAGAAGCTCCATAAGGTAACAGCTCATGCAATGTGGCATATTTCAGTCTAACTCAGGAGGATAAAGTGAAAAGTGGGAGGCTAGCAAACAGAAAAGATTATCCAGCTTTCCATTCATCCTCCTGAAGACAGCTCTTAAACCTGTCAATTCATCAAGTAGATTTCACATGAAATGATTAAAAAGTGCTTTAAAAATCACAGATCTCCTTAAGAAAGTAGTACTTATGAATTAAAGTCACCACTCAGTGATGTTGTTGGAGCCCTTTAGTAAGGGGATGAGTTTGGAGTCCTTTCCTAAATAAATATTTTAGTGAATGAGTGCAGCTCTTCAATCCATGTCTGCGTAGAGAGATCCTCCTTAGACACAAATACAGTTCAATTTCCCTGCTCACACTGCAGTTCAGCCAACTGATTGTGCTTCTGTTTGTGGGCATTCCTTTGTCTTTATTTTATATGTGCAGGTGGATTCAGACCACTGGCTTTACATACACCACCAGCTGGCAACAGCTTTCGGCTATGGTTGACCTGGGTTACGTTAGAACTGATGACCAAAAAGTAAAAGTTGATGTTACCAAAGCCCGAGGTTATTGTTGCCCTTTAGGGGTTACTGGTTCTAAAGCAACAGCAATTAGGTATGTGTGGCACAATGAACAAAAATAGAAAGTGCGTTCATATGGATAATGTAAAGATTAAAGCCCTTGCACTCTCAGCTGCACACTGAATAGCTTGCTTTTTTATATGCTTTTAAATAGGAGAGCTGCGTAACATGACCCTCTAGTTGAAAGGATGCAGAATCGCTATACTCCCATCTGGATTATTACATTCAATTTAGGCCACATGAACTCCTGTGCTGAAGGTGTACATCTAAGAAAATGGTTGTGAATTGAGCGTGACTTGCATAAAAGAGCAAGTTGCACCTATTGGTTCTTGAAAACCATCTGCTTTTAGTTAAAATCACAGTTGGCTTGCCAGCCAGCCATGGGGGCCCCATCTTCTTTTCTGTATCACCCCACATTCACATGCTTAATATACTAGTAATTTTATTATGGAGCTGTGGTCAAGACTCTGTGGCTAAGGTTGCAACCAGGTTCTTTTATAAGCTCTGTTTTTTGTCTGCCCCACTAGAGCTTTCCCTAGGAAAATTGACTTGAAAATTGGCAACATTCACTCTGCACTTCATATCCATATATTTATATTCTCAGGCATGTTTAATTGTCATGCTCCCTGCTTTACTACTCTTTCAACTTCAATGTTAATTATTGGGCTCCACTTAAAATTAAGCCTTTCTTAGTGTCTTTTAATTATAATCAAGCCCTAGGCAGCTGGGTTACTACGACCACTGCGTATTACACCATTCTTAGTTGTGGCCCTCGGTTGCCTTGTTATGGCTTATTTGTAGACTGGAAGTTCTTTGACTTTGTTGAATTTGTGTAAGTATGTTGAGGGTCCTGGTCTACAACTCAAACCTTGTCCTGTTACTGCATTAAAAATAAGTGGTAATAAACATCCAAACAATTTATAGATGCAACCTGGCTCCAGTTAAAGCTCATGGCAGGATTTCCACCAGCATCAACAGGAATGGTGCAGCTGTGACTCTCCTTTTGTAAATGATCATGGGTGCTAACTCACCCTGCCATCAAAGCTAAGCAAGTGAAGTTTTCCAAGCATTGTTTCCTTATCATTTTAAAAATTGAAATCACCATTTTTTACAAGGCACTGAAAGCCTGCACACCTGAGTGTAAAGAGTATGCATGTATCAGTGTTGATCACTTATTACTGGCAAAATTTGTTTTGGAAATTGTGCTGAATTTGAAGTGTAACTCAAGAAGTTCCTTGTTTTCTGTTTAAATTTACTTTTCTCATCACTTTTAAAATGAAAATCCAGTCTTGCTCATGGGAGCTAAGTAGTGGTAGAGGATTTGCAAACAGTTGACTTTGGCACCATAGTCTGTATTCCAAAGTGAATACAGTTTAGAGCAGGGTGGCCAAGTCTCAATTTAAAATTCAATACCTGTTGTTATTCTAGAGGAAGAGGACGTTTTTCACTTTCAATCTGGTCCTGTTTCATACAATTTTTGAATAATTTCCGACTATGTGTAGGAAAACTGTCAAGAATCCTATATCCAAAAGTGACTTAAGAGAATCCAGACCTCGGAATAATTGACATTTTCACACTCAGCATCCTCAGTGTATGATTCATTATTTAGATTAAGCCAGGATCTTCTAACATCTCTACCTTTTTTTCTGTTTTCAAAGTTTTGCCTAGATTCTATAAATACTTAGGCTCTGTAGTCAGAGAAGTGTAAAACTGATGGAAGAGCCAAAATTATGTGGAAGAAACAAATCAATATTTTCAAGAGCTTTGACAGAGGTAAAAAATTTAAAAACAGAGGAAAAAATAAGAAAGCCTGTGGCTAGAAGAGAGAAAATCTATTAAAATAGGGCTAAGAGGGTGCTGGTCAGGATGGTAAGGAGAGATAAGTCTAAAAGGAAGTGTGGGATGAGGAATGGGAGATGTTTTCAGGCAAAGGCAGAATGGATAGACATGAATACTCCTGAGAATGTCAGTTGGTCTCTTATACCTTATTTTAAGAAAACCCAACATTTTTTAAAAGCATGTAGATTTTTTACCTCTTCCATAGAAGTGTTTTATGTGTTTGTTATGCCTTTTGTGCTAATTTCTCAGACTTGCAATGCATTAATTATTCTTAACATAGAGTGCAGTATCCTTACCTCTGAAGTATAAATTCACATCCACTTGAGGAAAAGCTTGTCCCTTTTTCTAACAGAAAGAATACAGTTCTACTATATGATAAAGATGTTGTGTCTGAAAAGTCTTTGCAAAGTTGATAGTCTCCAAAACATAGCACTTAATCTGCCAGTAATACCAGTCCAAAGCAGGATCTGTCCTATGGACTTGTGGTATTATGGGTGTTCATAGGAGCCAATTGCAGACCTGAGACTGCAGTAATTGTAGCTTCTAGCTTTAAACAGGTCATGGTATTGTTAGTGATCCAGTGACAAACTACACACTTGCCAGAGAAATTCAGGAAGAGCTTGGGCTGTAGTTGTAGCTGAATGATTCCAGGAATCTCTCTTGACCAAGAAGTACTTGGAGCAGTGCATAGAAATTGGCTAGTCCTACTTAGATCAGTACAACTAAATAGCAAAAGTCTCTGGAAATGTCTTTTTCAGACACCGTATTGTTCACTCCCTCATCTGAGAGGTAATATGAAGTAAAACTGAATTACTATTAGCCTATTGATTGAACTGGTGCATTTCCTGTCAAGTTGTGTTTTGTTTTATTGACTGTGGGAAGTCTTAACATATTCTTTGACAGCAAAACTCTGCAAACCAAGAATCTGGGATATCTTTATTGCATACCTACCACAGAGAGCTGTCACTAGCCTATACTCTGCAGAGGTTTGAGGTAGACAAATCTCTTTAAAGATCAGGCTTTTTAAGAGACTGCACAGTGAAATCTGCCTTGTTGGTTTATTTGTATGTATTGCAGTTGTAAGCTTAGTGGTTCATACATTAAAATTCATGTAACTTAGTATGATGTTGTTTACTAACTTTATGCAATATATATCAGTTTAAAAAATCACTCACATTATGTTTAAATGCTAATAAATGAAATCCCTTAGCAGTCAAAGGAATTAGCCCATATATGAGTGAAATACCAAGGCAGGTCTTGTTATTTTTATGAAACTCTGAATAATATAAGTATCCAATTGATAAAATTTTATTAAAGCTGACAGCCCTTAAGTGATCTAAGTGGTAAATATTGAAATGAAGTTTCAACAACACTGCAGTACCAAGGGAGGCCTAAGGCAGTAATAAGGATTAAACAATGATTTAATGTTGTTCCTTGGGGGTAGGGATTGTTGTTTTAATGGAGAGCAAAAGCTCACTTCCTTCTAAATAATTAAACTGTGATTTGAGAAATTGATCTAAGGTAGTTGTAGTGGTTTGTTAAGTCCGAAAGAGATAAATGAAGGCAAAGTGTCCTGGGGCAAGGGGAAGTCAGGGGAGAGTAGTGAAGAGATAGTTTTGCAGGATGGATTCATGACAAGTGTCCCTCGGGAAGGGGGAAGCTGGCAACGAGCATATTTTATCTTTTATTTGTAATGTAAACAGACTTGTGCTGCCTGAGGCTGGATAATAGCTAATGAGCAGGGGGTTTCTGTGGGGTGCAGATTTTATTAGCACAGCTTATAAAAAACAGAGCTAAATTAAAAATGCAGTGTCTTCTAGATAATCCGATAATCAGTGATGCTACAGGGAGCACCTCCACCTAAGCAGAGCGAGTGTATTAGCATATGCATGTAAAATTTCCAAACAATTTGTTCAGCAGTTTCTGTGAGATGAATGGCTTTCCCATCTTCACAGCAGAAGGCGGATTTCACATAATAGGACTGAATATTTTGGGCTGCCTTAGGAATGCAGGAATGAAGGAATTTTGTAATGTGTTTCAAATCTGTCATTTGTGTATAACCAGTGGGAGACTTGGCCAGAGAACTCCTCATCATATATGCCTCTTGGGTGATTGTAACAAATGAGATGACAGCTAGGATGGTGGTAGAGATGGGATATAAGTGGAAAAAGGGAGAGAGAAAACTCTCCCTAATTAGATAATTACTTAAGGTAATTTCCTTGGGGTTAACATGATACACAATCCTGAATAGTTCTAGACAACTGACACAGAGCTTCCAAAATTATAGTGGATGTTTTCCAACTAACCTCCTCTCCCAGTCTGTATGCACATAATACTCTAGAAACACAATTAAATTGAGTTAGCATCCTAGAAAACATTGAAATTCCCTCTACTTATTGGAAAAGACTTGCTCTGGGTTCAATCCATGCCTTCAGGTGTAGATACAAGCAGGCAGGGTACATGTTGTTGGTTCAGAATAATGTTGCATTTGGGCACATAGAAGGAGACATAAGTTGAAGCATCAACAGCCCCTGAGAACACACACCACTGTCAAAGTCTTGTGACTACCACTGCCAACGTCTCCGTTTTTCTCAGCGCCCAAGGCAAAGCTCAGAAGGTAAATTTAATACAGAGCACTAATGGCAAAAGTCTTCTAGAATTTCAGTTTTAAGGTATCTGTATTTTTCATCAATAATAGAAAAGGATATTCCAAAAACACGTGACTGTCAGAAGTTTTTGGACTTACTCAGTAAGGTCCACCGAAAGAGGAAAAATTAACAGACGTGTCCCTGCATATCTCACTCCAGACTGTAAGACCTGGCACTAGTAGTGTTAAAGCTAAGGTTGCACAGGCAGAATTGTGTCTTTGACCCACCTACTCCTCTCTGTGCAATAAAACGAAGAAATGGAAGTGAAGTCAAACCATGCAAAGAGAAGTGTATATAAAACATTTTTTTTCCCAAGCAGACTGTTTTATGTTGTTCTATTTTGTATACATGTTACTGTAATTAAAAGAAAATTTCAGGACCACCCAGTGTACATTCAAACTTATTGTTTCCAGCTCCTCAGGCTAGGAGAGAGAAGATGTTGTACCATGATCAACCAACCATTGTTGTTATTTACTGATGGCTTTCCATAAGTGCTAGGCAGGTTGAAAGTTCTAGTCTACACAACTCCTTAGAGTGCACCCTTTGATGCACTAAAGGGTGCACTCCAACTATCTGAGTTTGGGTTTTCACCAGCTGTTCAGTCAGATGATTGGAATCCATCATCTGTCTGTACTCATCTTCTGTCAGAAAGAATGAAAAGTATATACGATATTATTTTTGGTATATTCATTTGTCAGATTGGATTTGGTTTTGCGTGTGTCCATGTTGCTTTTTATTTCTATTGGAGGACACAAGGCAGAAGGACTGTCTTGCACTTGAAGCTAGAAGATGGTAGAACTAAGCCTTGGGAAATAGGTTTATCTTTCCCATGGGAGTTCATTGCATGGGCCTGACCTGTCTCTAAGAAGACTTCTTTCTCCTGAAGAGGCAAACTCTGCTTTATGGAGACTTCCACTGTATGACAGAAGGAATACACAACTGAGGTTTCTAGGAAGCCCTTTGAGGAGATGAACTGGGAATCCTGAATATGATTCAAGTTCTATGGAAAGCCAGGGTAGGCAACTGGGACAGGGCTGACATGCCTATGGTAACTCACATTAGTGAAGAGGTGTAATTGCAGCAGCACTGAGGTTGGAAGGCACCACTGGAGAATGACTAGTCCAGTCTCCCTGCTCAGACATGTTCAGAGCAGTTCTAGTACTTGGCATCAGCTGGACTTTCCAATCTGATGCTGAGTACTTCCTCTGTAGTTGTCTAGTCCATACTTGAAGGAAGGATGGTGTAGTTAAATGAAATTCATCACCTGCCAGGATTGACTGTGGGTAATGACTAGAAGCATTTCTTCTTTGTTGTTACATTTCCCTAATATGTGAAATACCAAAGTATTTCTAGGACACAGAACTAACCAAAATCAAATACTTTAAAATAGCTTCCTCTGCCCCCAGTATATACTTCAGTGACCAGGTATTCACCTTTGATCTTATCGTAGTTATTGGGATTGTCAATAGGACCGAATAGTAACATTGGAACATTGGTCGAATAACTAGGACACTGTAGCTTGTTGTCATGTAAGTTTGTGTTGTCAGTTCAGCTGATTTTGAACAGGCAGAATTGGTCAAAATGAGTAAATGAAGCATTTTACGATTAAAAAATTATATTGTGATCCTCTAGAGAGCCAAGACATCCATCTGTTTCAGTTGAGCAGGACTGTGCTGTGGATCAATTTGGAAGTGTACCCAAGGTGAGACATATCTTTTCTATGGAGACCCATATTTTACATTTGGTCTTCTGTAAGAATACAATTCAAATACTGGGATATCATAACATGGCATTTTATAATGTTTATTCAGGGAGAATACTGTTTTAGATTATCAGGTTGTGCACATCACTAACAGGAAGATAAATTTCAGCTAATTATTTGCTTACCAGGGTCACAGCAGACAGTTCCATTCCAGCCTTTGCTCTATGCTTCCTGAAGAGCTACTATGCAAGTCACGTGTCTTCCTAGGCTTCCATTTGCCATATCTGCAAAAGAACTAAGAGCAGTGCCTTTTAATCTTACTACTTTGTTTAGACAATCACCTCTTCAATGCAACGTCTTGCTCTTTGCATCTGAAATGGAGCCAAACTAAGAGCTTGAAGATGAATGTGAAGAGCTTTGTCACTGTTGGCTTAAAACATGTTTTTGCCATGGTCAGATTTCTTACAGCAGCTTTTTTTGTGGCAATCCTTGCTATATTTTTACTTATATAAAGCAAAATCTTCAACATGATGAAATGGCAAAAAATGTCACAGTTCATCATGCTACAAAGTATAAACAATCATCAAACAGGTGAAAAATACATTAAAGAAGAATAAAACTTCAAACAGGTTTTAAGTAGTTCACTTTTATGTTTTAATAGCTCTTTAGGAGCCTGTAAATAGAAAGTCAATTGGATTTCAGACTTGTTTCCATAGTTATATTACGCACGGGGAGTATTCAATAAAACAAATCTTTTATTTAGTTCCTGACAGGTAATTAAAATGTGCCTCTGCATTTTCTTGTCTGTTACAGTAGGAACTAATATCAAAGATTTCTAGACTTTACAAGTATTCACAAATATATTGCAACTTAATTTTATCTTTTGGGCTGCATAGTGCTAACTGGAAGTCTTTAGTTAATGGAAAGTTTGAATCCTGTTTGGCATTCTAAGCCTAACATTTCTTTTTTGCTGTAAAAATTTGCTCTCAGCTTCAAAGATCCTGAGTCCTGTTTACATGTTTTTTGAAGTAATAAATTGTGGGCAGAGCCAAATATGTAGAAAAACAGCAACTAGAAATAGAGCAAATTTAGAGAAAAGGGAAATAAAAAGATACTGTTTTAACATTCCTGAAAATATTTGGGGTGTGGAGGAATGTGCTCATGAGGGTTAAAGTAGTACAAAAGTATTTGAATTCATAGTTTCAATGAAATTGTTTTTGTTTCAAGTGTCTGAGATTTTTCTAGGTACTATTCCACAAAGGACCATTCACCGCTGCAGTGTCTTTACAATACATATTTTTGGAAGTTTTAGAAGACAACATCTGTGAATGTCAAAAAAAGGTAGAGGGACACTTCTTTTTACCGCTGACATGCTACCTGGATCAGTCTGGCTTAAGCACAAACTTTCAGTCTTTCAGTGTGTTTTTACAGGATTGTATATGGTGGCACCATGGGGTTGGATTTCACAGCTGGGGATCATATAAAGAATAAGCTGCCTTTTACCAGCCTTCCTTTTTTTTTTTCCTTTTTTTTGGTATATCATTGTAGTCTTTTGCCCTTACAATGTTTTAGTAGCCACTACAGGGTATGGTGTAGGACCAGCAGATCTACTAGGACTAGAAATAACTGTATCAAAATGCCTAAATTACTTTTACAGGAAATTACCTCTGTGCTATTCCTTGTGTATCTCCCAGATACTTGGAGGAAAATTGCTTTAAAAAGGGCTTTATCAATTAAACTGATTAAGAACTAAGCTAATAATAAAGATTGTCCATAGCTTTGCATGTGGTAACTTTGTGACGTATTTCTGATGCCTGCCTTGTCATATTGGCCGCGATTTCCTGGCTGCACGGATAACCGACTGCCTTGTTCTTTGTGAATGCTAATGTTTATCTAAAACCATTGTATTTGTAATTTTTCTTTGATAAGGCATACTTCAGGAAATACATAACTTTTCAGGTGTGTTGGGTGGACCTTCCTGTTAGCAGCACTTGTATAGGCCCATGCTATATTCCACAGTTCTGGACCAGCTCAGTATTATTGGGGGACACTTGATGGGCACAAAGAGGAAAGGCTGGGTGTACTGGCCTTGCAAGAGGTACTACTGGATAAAACAGAGTCAGGAGCAATGGGGTGTCCCAACCTAAAATAGGAATGCTATATGAAGAAACTATTGCCTTCCAGATGGCCGTGTCTAAACAGAGGCAGCAGTGTCCTAAGGGAAGGATATCAACTTCTCAAGGATTTCCAGCTTGGGTTGTTGACTATTGTAGGTCTGTTGAGTAACGTGACTAGTTATAGCTATTATTTTACATACAAATGCATCTCTGTCCTTTGCTAAGGCTTGACGTTAGGCTATAGGCTTATGTTTTATGAGTATTAAAATATCACAGCCTTACTACTAACTTGTACAATTGCTGGTATAACTCCCCCAGCCTCACTTGTTCTTTTATGTTAGAATTAGAAGAATGGTTACAATCTTTATTGTCCTTTAAAAGTGAGCTTGGAGACATTACTATAGAAATGGTGTAATCTCAACAGAATGATAAGATTTGCAGTATTACTGATGGGCTCAGTTAAGCCAATAAAATCCTAGAAAAAAGCCTAAGCTGCAGGAATTTACAGGAATTTATGAGTTCTTGGCACAATTGGGAGTAACTGTTTCCATGAATGGTCATTTTATCAAAAAGAAAAAATAAAGTTATGTAGCACAAGATGTTTACTACAGTGGAAAAAGTCTCCTTTCTGGATTACTCTTGGCTCTATCTGTTGTCAGAGTTAATCACACTGAGCAATTCATCTGTTTATTACCATAATTTTGTATTTACAGTATGCATAAATACAGCTCTTTTCATATTAAGCCTGATGGCTGCTTTAAACCTGTCTTTTTTCTATCACTCTTACATTTCTAACCCACTTATTGCATTTGCAGATACTGCAACAAATTTATGCGTTTTATAAACCTAACAGAATGCCTTGTGTACTGATTGATGGAAAATCAGTTGCTCAGTTGCCAGGCAATGATTGATTTTCCAACACAGCTGCTCCAGCTGTGCTACAGATGCTATTTTTTCTCAGATATCATGGTGTTGTAAGCTATTGAATATGATCCTTAATTGTAAGGATCTCTGAGAAATCAGTCATTTCAGCACTTAATGGCCATTTGGTCACCATCTTCAGCTATGCTTTGTGATTTTATCCAGTAAGCCTGCAATTAGCAGTGCCACTTGGAGGTTGCGTTGGCGTACTTTGCAAGAAGCTGGTTTGAAATCTGTGACATAAGTAAATGCTTGTCACTAAAAGTTAAAGTTCATTACAAAATGCTGTAGCCAATAGCATGTGCTGATGACAGCAAGCCTATTTCCTGGAATCCATTTCAGATTCCAGTATTTTATTTCAAACCTTGCTCAGCTGTGTATGACTAATAAATAATAGAGGAAAGTATAACTCAACAGAAAATTTGCAGACCTTTTGATCTGCGGAAGGAGACTTTGGTTGCTTGGCATTCTTTTAGATGACCTTCATAATTTAGTTGTGGGCTGTGATTTGGCTCCACTATCAGTTTCCACAACAGCATAAAATATTAAAGTCAAGCAATATCAATAATTCATACTCTTATGGCATCAGAGATATCAATGAGAGGAACATTAGGATTTGCTAAAATTAAAAGCGCAACTCTGCTTAAGGTACAAGTGCAAGCTTAAGGCTTTTAATGCTCATTATGATAGAGGAAATAAAGCCAAGTCTCACGTTTCATAGAAAGAGGAGCTGTAGCTGGTAGGTGTCCTGTCATTTATACACTAGCCTCTGATTCACAACGGAGTAATGTGTCTGCTTGCTAAAATAGACTAGTGGCAGACTGCGTCCTTTTCCTTACCTTCCTCAAGAAAAGCATTTCTTGATGCTTTCTCCCTGGTATGAAATCTGATTCTTCTTAAAGAGAGAGTTACTACTGATGCTGACATTGTGGTGGTTTGCAGAGCAGAGAGAACTGGAAACTGGCGATGGTCTGGCTTCTATAGCTGGTTTTGCCACTGGCCCATAGGCAAATCCTTTTGGTGTTCTGCATTTAATTAAAAGTTTCTCAGAAGAAGTGTTGTTCAGTGTCTAGTCCCAAGAACCTCTGATTTCAGTGGGCCGAAGCACTGAAGCAATGTGAGTAGAAAGTTAAAATGCAATTCAGTCCCACTCCAACTTCTAGAAAATTTTCCTTAATGTTTCCTCTCTAAATATTAACTTAATGTCTCCTTTGTCCAGTCTTGTCTTCTACTAAGCACATGTCTAAATGGTGTAAAATGCTAGATGATTTAATAGTCTAGTAGACTTCCACGCAATAATTTTTGGAATAGTCATTTATACTCACCTTCTGCGTTAAGGGAATATCCTCATGCCTATCCATTTCTTCCGAGCTGATATTTTTTCCAAAACAGCAATAAAAACTTGCTCCACTTCTTAGTTGGAATTGATACCTCTCAAACCTAGTCAACAGAGACATTTTAGAATAAATTCATGCTTTTCTTCTGTAAGCTTTTTTTTATAGTGCCTTCTCCTTCAAGAGAAAGGCAGGTACAAGGTTCATCTCTACTTCTTTTCCTTTGGTAGCTTGCTCAGTTTTTTACCATTTTGTAGAATGCAACTATAGAAGGAGTCCCAAAACAAATTTCCAGTGGAGTTGCTAGTTTTTACTTTAGAATGAACTTTCCTCTAACTTCAATATTTCCCTCTTTCCATGTAACTGGTACTGAGTGACTCTGTCATTTTAGAATTTCTGTTGCATTCAAGTAGGCTGCAAGCTGTACTCACTGCAGAGAAACAAGAAAAGACATGATTTCTGTTTGCAGTTGTGTGATGATATTTGGGTAAAGACTGAAAAAAGGTGAAGTGTGGCCCTGGTTGTTCTTCATGTAAGTTTGTGCATGCTCATCTCAGACATACAACAGGAAGACTCACCGTGAAAATTCAGATTTGTTTCAGAAACATGGGAAAGCTGTAGGGTCAGGTGACAAGAAGGCAGCTTTGGCAGTTATGCCTGAACAGTCCCGTTCTTCTGATTTGGAGGAGAACCTGGAGGGAAGTGAACTTAGAGCACTGCCATTCAATATTGATGTTGCAAGAGAACAAGGTAAAATGAGATCCTTTCCATTGCAACATGTTCTGTTTGTCCATTAAAAAAATTTCAAACTGCAGATGAACATATGTCAGGGATACTTTGACCTCTTCAGCTGAACTTGTAGATTGGCTTAGGTTATTTAGAGAAAAGCAGGTTGTTGAAGAGAAGAACTTCGTCTTCTTGAGTCTGTGACTCATTTTTGCCCCTGATGCAACTCTTCCCTCAACCTCTCTGCTATTTTGCTGTGAGGACTTAAAGACCTGACCCTTCTGTTGTTTTGTTTACCTCTTGGTAGAAATGCTGATCTTGCTTTTCAGAGGATGTTGCAAACAGACGTTTCCTGGCAATAGAAGAAGAAATGTTCACTGTGATCTCCTGATCCGCAGAAATGTGAGAGACACGTCATCATTAAACTTCACTTAAACTCCCATATTGAGTGTGGAATATTATTATGCCTATGTCTGGTGAATGACACAGCCCTCTACTTCCATGGATCTGCTGCCCCTGCAAGTACTTATAGGCTGTGTCTGAGTTATCTCTTGACCTCTGCATGTCGCCTAGATTGATGGAGCTCCAACAGGCTTTGGTTCTGGGGTGCATGTGTCCTTCTTAATACATCTGAGATATTTCTTATCTTTTTTTAAAATTTTATGTATTACTAGATACTTGGGGTTTTTTTCATAATCTTCTCTTGTTCTTTGCCATCTTTTTCCAGTCACCAAGTAATGAGGCCATCATAACGGTAAGCGTATCAAGTACAACTTTTGCTGTGAACTGTAGAAAGCAAACCCTCATTATTCCTCCTGAATGCTGCTTAGTAGACCAAAACTTATTACCTTGCTTAGTTACATATGTTGTTATTCAGTGCTCTTTTCCCCCCTTTTACATCTTTTCCAACTTGCCATCCTCCTTTTCTTGATCACATATAAGACATCTAATTTTTTATCCCAACTTATATAGTTGTGATGAATATTATTAAAAATATCGTGATTTTACCCCCTTTTCTTTAGACAATTCAGATCACATTGTGTGAAAGACCTACCACTACCCTAATTTACCGCCAGAGAAACTTTGTGTTGAACTTCTAAAGCATCAGAATAGTTCTAGAAATAAATGTCCCATAGCTCATGAAAGAACTTGAATTTCAACTGTGTTCCTTTTATTTTACAAAAGGATTTCAATTTCTTCTTTTAAATTTAACTACAAATTCCAAACATGTTGTAGTGTTTTCCCTTTCCTTCCCCATCAGACTAAGCAGACGATTCGAGCTACTTCCAGCTTCCACCCTTTCTCCTATTCCTTTTGGGATTTGTGACATTGGAGATATGTGGTGACTGCTGAGGAAATTGCTCTAAGTGATATTGGAGTAATTCCCATTCATTTTAGTAATAAAGGTTGCATATGTTTTATGAGAATAGCACCCCTGCAGTACAGAGAGCCCTTGTAATCCATCACTTTAAATCAAGAAATTGTTTGACATGTTTATTTCCTGAACAGGAAGTGTTCTGTCAGATCAGCTGGCAACCCTGAAATCGGTACATGTTAAGATGAAAGTCAAAATAGCAGATGCTGTTATTTTACTGGGCCAGTTCCATTTTTCTAGGAAGGCCACTCTACCACTGGGGTGCTCTTTCTTTCTTTTCAGAATATGTATGTCTGAAGAAATTTATTAAAATAGGGATAGTAGTTAATCATTTTTAGAGGACTGTATAACTCATAATTATGTGGCAAAATCTGATCCAAAATAGAAGTATACTTCAAATATATCATGTATAAAAGTAGTTTCAGCAGGAAAAAAAAAAGCCACTGAAAAAATGTCCCATGTTATTTTAATGAGTTTAAAAGCATATTTTGCACATTTAATGCAAGTCATAGTTGACTCATAAATATATACACAGCAAGACCAAAACTGGACACTTTGAAAAACACTGGTAAACAGGGAGGTGGCAAGAATGGCCAATTGCACTTACTTTGAAAGCATCAGTTGCACAAGAAACACTCTCTCTAGATTGTAGGCATTGAAGGGACTTCCAGACACGCTGCCAGTTGTATAAGAACTAACGGAGTATTCTCAGGTTAGTCAGCTTCAGCTTAAACATTGCTGATATAAAACCTACAGTGGAGATGTGTAAGCTTTGCATGTCAGCTGCATTTTTATTGGCCGTCTGCAACTTCAAAGGCTCTCCTGCTCTAAAGCACAGGCAGGTACCCTGGGCTGCCCTCAAACCTGCCTTTCCTGAATTATTGATTCTCAACATGGCTTTACCTACAAGTCAGTGGATTTGTTTTCAGTGAGAAATTATCTTGCAAATATGTTCTTATTGAGCTGCTTAAGATTTTTAAAATTTTTATGTCATTAATAAGTATGTATTGCTGTTTTCCCCCTTTGATTCTTTCTGTTATTTCACCTGTCAGAAAGATCTGTGTAAGTAACAGATGCCTGAAGTATTTTGACAGGGTGTTTGTTTCTGTTTCCAGCATAAGACTCATGTGATGACAAGCAGATAGTAAAAGGAGATTTGCCCCAAATGTGCTAGAGCCTCACTTTTCCTCTTTGCTCTCCCACTTGAAAATAAGTTTAGTTTATTACTTTGGCACGTGCCTTGCTTAAAAAAAAAAAATCCCTCCCTGCCCAGGACTGGGGAATCCTGATCTTCCTTCCTTTTGAACAGACATTCTTTTTCAAGATTCTTAGTGTGGTCAGGATGAAATATTAGTTCCTAGGAGGGGTATTGTTGAATATATGAGGTCTGTCAGTCAGTCATCTTGAACACAAAACTGTTGAACATCCTGAACAGCTGAGAAGGAAACCCTGAGATATCTGCTATGCTTCTGAAAGTCAAGCACAGCAGGTATGTCCTGATATTAATTTGAAGAGTTCTTCTTCAGAGTTTTCTGTGAGTATCAAAAGCAAAGATATTGAAGCATAAAAATGCTTACACTTCCTGTGGCTTGATTCTACAGTCATATATTCGGTAGAATGTCTCAGTTATTCAGACAGCTGAACTGAATTTCAATACTTTAATTAAGATCAATATCTAATATTCTGCTCATAGTGTTTGTTGATAACCATATAAGAGGAACTCACTGTATTTTTAAGTTTTCAGGTATGACTTTTATCTTTATAGTATCTTTGCCTGCATTACCAACATTTTACCAGTTTATTTCACTGAAACTCCTTATGGTCAACAGTACTTCACAATCAGGCTTTATAAATTCAATCATGCCTATGTGTCTGCAGCACTTCAGAGCCTTCTAACTTGTTCATACCACGCAGTGGAACAAGGTTTAAAGATGTTTCAAGGAGCAGCACTTAGGAACCAGATGGAAAACTGTCCCCCATGTCTCAGTTAAATAACCCATCCATTTTCATACGGTAAGATGACTGTTGTCATGTGATATTAGCAGCAAAACTTTCTTTACAGTACTGTGGATGTACCCATATGGGCAGGTGGTATCTGAAACATGACACTGGGGTGTTGTTCTGCACTTCAGACTGCAAGCTCTCTGTAGTAAGGTCTGTCCCTTTTTATGTCAAAGCAGCAGCTAGTCAAATGGGGTCCTAAACTGGGATGAGGGCTTTAGATACTCTTATAAAATAGTGTAGTAAAGACCAAGTTGTTGAAACTGAAAAATACATTAAACATCCAACTGAATTTCCTCATTGTTCCCTATTCTTATGAATAAAAACTTGGCACAGCAGAAGTGTATCTGCTTTTCTGAAGTTTTTGTCCTAAAGTCTGAGGATTAAAGTATGAGCAGTGAAGGTTTGCATGACTACAAAGAACATCTTTGCTATATGTTTTCAGATGAACTGTCCCCTGCCTGATTAAGTGTCAGCACTTTAGCTGGCCTGCAAGATGTTCAGCCTCAATATGTTTAATGTTCGTTTTCAGGCATAAGCCTGCAAATAAAATCAGTTCAAAATCTGTAAGTCAACATGGCAGAGAGATTTCAGGGCAGCCTACCTGTCTGGACATTAGTGAAGGAAAAGCCCTTTGAAGTCACAGACGGCCAATAAAAATGCAGCTGGCATTCAAACCTTAAATGACTCCAGCACTGAGCTTTTACGTTGCCGGTACTTAAGTGAAGGCCAAAAATTTTCAGAAACTGCCTTTGAATACTGGTCCACAGTAAACTTGTGTACCTTACAGTGTGACTGAACTCCATCACCCTCATTTCCTTGTCAATAAAAACAAATTGTGGAAAGCTCTATGCTGCTGTCATGCCCAGGGATGAGGTTTGGCAAATGCCTGTGGGTTCTTGCATGGGTCTCTCTCTGCAGGGCAGGACACCAGCTGAAGAGTTCCAGAAGGTCTGTTTGTGCCAAGGCTGGGTAGTCACTGAGAAAGAGCTGGGTGAAACTTGTGCTGATGTGTCAGAAGTGGGGATGTGCATTTTACACACTGATACAAGTGAGTACTTTGGAATCATAGAACCATAGAATCATTTAGATTAGAAAAGACCTCAAAGATCACAAAGTTCAACCATTAACCCAGGACTTCTAAGTCCATCACTAAACTATGTTCCCAAGTGCCACATCTACACATCTTTTGTTTTCTTTTGCATTTGTAAATTGCTTGGCCATTCCCTTTCTGCAGGGTGACATGGCACAAAAAGTCAGGAGGGAGCTGAGCTCCATTTCCCTAGGCCTGCAGTGGGAACTGGAAGAGCTAGCATGCTCTGTCTCTGATTTGACCCCTTGACGGATTCTTTCCAGGGCCTTGTATAGCCTCCAGCACAACCATACTGGGATTTCTGAGCTTACTGGCACAACTGGAATACAAAGACTTATGAATGAAGTTGGGATGGCTGGCTCTCAAATAAAATTCAAAATTGCCCCCCTAGCTTTCTGAATTATCCGTGTTTATTGGTTCTTGAACAAGAAAATGAATTAAGACAGACACATTATATACCCTTAAAAATTTAGTTAATTTTGCCCTTCCATATGATAGAAGGTAATGTGTCTATTCCTAATGCTGGATGGACTTTAAATACTGTTTTTCTGGCTTAATAAGATATTTCAGGGAATCTTGAGTAGCCTTCTTTTTCCTGTGGACAAGTTTAAGTGTGGAAATGGGGGGCAGTAGGCAAGAGTGGGGACATAAAACTGTTCTTTTTTTGTAACAGGATCACGGTATGGAAATGGTTGACAACCACTGCAATTGGATTTTACAGGGAAATTCGAATTATCACACTAAAAAAGAACCCATTTTTACATTCACAAGTCCTAAAATAGCATGTCATGGGTGTAAGCTCTGAGCATTGCCTGTGCTTGGCCTCAGGTTAAGCTAATTTGGAGGAATGATAGATAGAATTTTATTGCTGACATTTGGTTTGTTTGGATTTTTTTTAATGACAGCTGTTAGCAGCTGCTTAGTGGTTTGGAGGGTTAGAGCACAGCTAGACCGGTGAGCAGAGTTCAGGTAAAGCAGTAGTTGAAGATGGATGGGGCTTTGCCATTTTCTCTCTGAGTAACCCCATATGTGTCTGAGTAGTATAGTTGGTTTACTTGAGCAACCCTGTCTAGTGGACGGTGTCCCTGCCCATGCTGCAGGTTTTGGAATGAGATGATCTCTAAGATCCCTTCCAACTCAAACCATTCTATGATTCTATGATTTCCGGATAATTTACGCTTTTATCCAACTACAGAGCACATAATAAAAAAACCCTCCTTAAAAATGTTTGCAGATGTTCTCCTCTGTTTTTTTTTTTTCATTCCATTTGCAAACTTCCTGTGCTTCCCCCTGTAGTTCAGAGTCTCGTCTTTGAGAAAGAAAGTAATTTTAAATGTTGTAGCTACTTCTGCTCCTCACAAGTGAGATCAGCTTCAGCTTAGCACAATCATTTCATTCTGGTGGGAAAAATCTCTTTATACTGTGTCAAAACCTTACCTGATTAGATTCTAGTTTTCAGCAGAATGAAGAAATAGTAGAAAAAAAATCAAACATTGCTAATTACAAATGGTATGCATTGCTAACATGGTAAAAACATGCTGTTCTAAATAAATGCATCAAACATTGGATTAGGAGTGTAGAAAAGCATACATGTTCAAATCTTAAACACATCATAATTTTAAGTGTCCACAAGTGTTTAAAAAGTGTTGGTAGGAATGAGCACATATATCCATTCACTAGTTAAATATCATAACCTGTTTCTTTTCTAAACACATGCGCAAGGGAACAGAACACATTTAAGATGTTAAACACATTGACATGTTTACAATGTGTTGCAAGAAAGTGTTTAACTTCTTGCGCTCCAAAGTTAAACACTTTGGAATTAGAGGGTTTACTAATTCTGCATTTATTCAATGTGACTATCACTTACACTTATTGGATAAAGTTTGAATAGATTCAGAGAAGATTTAAAAAATTAATCTGAGAGGGAGGAACACTTTGGCTTTGGAACCATAAGGGAAAAAGATGTGAGTTAATAGTTTACAGTGTTCTGTAGTTTATGCATATGTCCCAGTGAGCAAATAATTAAAAAAAAAAAAAATTGACCCCAGATTTATGAACTGTCCCATATCTGGTTCATGTAAATACTAGTACTGATCATTAGTTCAAATTAGAGGTCAAATTAGAATTCATTTACAAGCTGCATTAAAAACAAGTCTTAAAAATTAAAAACAAGTTTTAAGTAAAACACGATCTCATTGGCCTCCCAGATCACAAAATTAACCCTAGGATTCCTGGATCAGTAGAGTTAACATGGCAGTAGAGCAAGGGCAGGGTGGGGAGGTAACACTGCTAACCTCTTCAGGTGGGTTTTTTTTAAAGTACACTGTTTTGCCCTAGTTTTCTATTTTGTTGACCCAGATGTGAGGCTTTATGTAGTTTAACTTCCAGGTACTATAGAATCAAAGATATGCTAAGTGCAGATAACTGACTCCGATTTGCATGGAAGTTGATGGGGGAAGCCCATTTGGTGAAGAAGATGCATTCTGCCCTTTCTGGTGCAAGCTTCTTGAAGCTCAGTACAATGCTGTGCAGGAGCTGAACCTGCAGACTGGGAACTTGTCAGACCTCAGATACAGGAAAAGTGGTTCAGTCGCACTGCAGGGCACCGTGTGGTCACCTGCACTGACTCCAGATGTAAAATGAACTATCAACATACCTGAGCGAAAGTATGGAACTCTTTAAACCTGTCAGAAATGGAAACTCCCCAAAAAATGTGGAGGGCAGATGAAGGCAGCTTAAACAGCACTTTGCCAGAGCTTTAGACAGCAGGTGCCCTGGTAAGGGAAAGTAATTGGAAGATAGCCTTAGTGCTGACATCCTTTCTCAACTTTTTATAGGTTTAACTTAACTTGGGAAGAGAAGGCTAACTCTTGTTCTGTATAGCATACATTTGGGAAGTACTGCATTCCATAGCAACCCTCCTCCCAGCCATGTGAATGATGCGAATGATGGAGACTGTGAAAACAAAAATGAAAAATCAGTGTAACTGATCTAAGGTTAAGAGCTACATTTGGGAAGCTAAGGCTACATTTAAACTGAGCGATGGATTCTCCCACATGAGGGATCCATCCAGCCATAATGTCTGGTTTTCTTCCTATAGATGTAGTGTATATTCTTGGTAAGACACAAAGTAACTGCTGGGGTAATAGAAAAAGTCAGGTTTATAGAAGGATAACTGAGGTTAAAACCAAAGGCAGCAGAAAGCAATATCAGATATCAGAATAAGCATAGCATAGTGAGTGGTTGATGACAAAACACAATAGCAAAGGAGCTCTTCATAGGAGCAACAGGCAGTGTTGCAGCAAAAAAGACTTTCATCTGAGGGTAAATGAATATTTTAAATTCTGTGTTGGCTACAGGTGCGTGAGGCAAGATTACACTTGTGTAATACCAGAAACATCAACATGGCTTTTGGTTAAGAGGAAAGGTAATCTCACGTGGCAGTCTTCGGAAAATGAAAACTAGGGGTTAATAACAACTTGGAAAACTGCAGAGGATGGGACTTTCAAATTTCAAGTGCAATGAAACTTTTTACCAGACTGTGCCTGATACCATGCTACTGAATCTAGGCCTGAAGGTAGAAGTTTTGCTTAAAGGGAGTAAGATAGCGATTCTTAAGGTGTTACAGGAAAATGTATAGGAAAATACATATGAAGGTCATTTAGTGATCGGAAAACCTCAGAGAAAAGCCAAAAATGCTTTTTTGCTGGCCTCAAATAACAGTCACTTTGAGGAAGTTGCTCAGGCCTGTCTCTGGTGCCAGAAATATAAACCAAGAGAAGTGTGGCCTGTGATGATGGTATAGGAAAAACTGGCTCCTGAAGCAAAGTAGGTGGGTTTGTTTGGCTTGGCTAAGAGAAGCTATGTATGTGTTCTAGAATATAACTCTGCTTTTTACGTGATGGCATTACTACAGGGTGTATCTGAGCAGAAGGCTGTGCACATTGATGGCATTTTCATTAGATAGTACAGCATGATCTGACTGAGCCATGGCTTGATCATCACTAAAGTGCAACCACTACACCACATTATTCCCAATCTCCAAGCTGGTACGAGTAGGTGCTAACACAACAAAGCATCTACTGAAAAGGATTGTTGGGTCAGATTCTGGTAGATATTTATCACAGCAGAAGGACAGAATGTGCTAGTGAAGGATGCAGTTGTCTCCACTGATATGAGAGTGCATGAAGCATAAGAAACATGTGGTAGTGTCACCAAAGGTTGTCAAGACCCCTGAATTAACATGTTTGGGTTTTTTGAAAAGAGATGCCCACTATGTCTCATATTTCATATTCACCATAGTGAGAGTAGACAGTGGTGTTGCTTTACACGTCCAGTAGCAGGTAACAGGCAAACCCTTTTCCTAACACCAAGAAGGAGGAAAGCAAGGGCAAGTGTAGCAGGATCAGGCAGCCTGACTTTGAATTCCTGTTGTGTGTTTGTCCTGTGTTTAACAACAGGAATTCAAACGTGGGATGGGGAAAACCTCTGTCAGACTCCTGGGCTCACACAGCTGTTTTCTGAACAGCTCGATGTTTGTCTTGGGGAAAGCAGTGAAAACAGAAACTTTGCACTTACCTGGCACAGCCTGCTATTGCTTCTTGCAGCTTGTGGCTTTCAGATGCTTGTTCTGATGTCTCCTTCTCTGAGAGCCCTTTCCACAGGGGGCAGGTCATTAGCAATTGCTATTCTGCTGAGCCTCAGGCAATTGAGTGTTTTGATTTTAGGTCAATTCATTATTTGACTACAGCATCCTCTAGTTAATGGCAGTACCCAGATAGTCCTACTGTCTCTGAAGACAGGTGTCTGATCTGCCTAATATTTTCTTACTCAAGAGAAGCACTGAAAGTGTTGGTCAGACTTCATCAATTTGTCCTGCAAGAAGTTGCCTTGGGTTTGCAAGAGAATGCTGAAACCTGTCCCTGGGTGGCTGGCAGTTGGTAGTCTCTCTGACATCCAGTTGAAGGCCCTGGTAGAA